>NC_071511.1:11912500-12537500 GCF_027887155.1 Malaclemys terrapin pileata
GCTCTAACCAATAACGTACCTAAGTGGACAGTGAGATGACTTTGACATAACACTGGAAGCTATATATCTTCTATGCTCATTTGCAACACATTACTCTAATAATAGCAAACAGTGATGTTAAAATGCCATCAAGGTAGGTTTGCCAATAGTCCCTTATTACAAGGGATGTAATTTTCCCTTCTTTTTTCATCTCTGTACAACAAGATCTGGAGTTGCTGAGTGCTGCAAGAAACACCTCCTAGTGAATGTAGGTGACTGCTTATTATTAATAATACTAATAATGATAATGTTGGGAGAAGAGATGGAGCGGGCGTGCTAAGAAAACAGTCCCTTATTTTTAATATACAATGTTGGCAACCCTACCTCAAGGTTATGACAAAACTTCTAACACACTTCAGTGGGATATGCATTTTCATACAAGTTTAGCATCAGGAAAACTTTAATAGTCAATTTTTTACACAACATATGCAAAGTTTAAAAATCTTCCACGGTTAGATCAGTACTAAACATAGCTGTCCCCCAGTTGCTGTTATAGAAAGTGTTAGTACCTTTAATGCTGAAGCTATTTGGGTGTGCGCACACTTTCAGTTATGTTGGCCAAATTCACATCCTTGACAAAGGTTTTCTGCATTATGTTAGCAGCACAAGCAGCTGCGGAGCGTCCATCAAGCTGAGGATAGCCTCTGAAGGGAGGAGGGGGGGAACTCTTGGTTGGTGTAGTCCCTACTAGTACTCTCTCTCCTGTGAAGGGGGCATGCCAGAACCAGGAAGAGGAGAAATGAAATGTTCAGAGTTCTACTCATCCTGGGCAATACCTTAGATTTCTTTAACTTATACCGGGGAAGCATTTCAGAGCCTCGCAGACCCAGAAGGAACAGAAAGGTCGACTCTTCTTAGTTGCCTCAAGTCCAATCTCAGCACAGCGAATGGGGCTGGTTTTAGTTTAAAATGTTGCTCACGCGACACCACATTGCTCTATTCATTACCGTACTGGGTTACGTTATTCTTAACTTACAAAGTCTATTTAAACCAGTGGGATCACGTTCGTGTCTACGGGGCTTTGAACACTACTGCTAACAAAATGAAGTAACATTGCCATAGACAAAAGAAAAGAAATAGATTCCATGAATTGTTTCTGTTGCATGCAGACCAATTTCTATTATGTTTCACACATGACTCACACAGGGATTAACAGATGGTGTGAACTGGGAGCTGTGAACAACAACAAATAATAATAGCAATAAATTGTTATTTATAAAGCTCTTTCACCCTCCAACTCCTTTATGTCACTTGAGTTGTGACAAAAACAATAAAATCTGATCATAATAATTAACTGAAAATAATTAAAATATCACAAAACAAAATATAAATAGATATAAAACACAAACAACACTAAAAGCAAACCATATTGGCATAAAATCACCAGAGATGCAGAGAGACATGATGCCAACAAAGTGAGTGAAAACTTTTCAGTGAAAAGGGGATCAGGAGAGAGAAAGAGAAAGGAAGAGGGAGGGAGAAGTGTGCATTAGCTACACAGAATGACCAGATGGAATGGAGAGAGAAATCATAAGGTCCAGGAAAAGGATCTGTATGACCATATGGGGCTGGAAAGTGTGCACTGCAGGAATTAAGGGAAAGAGGAAATAGCCAGGAAAAACACATCTTGAAAGAGAAATACTAAAAAATGGTCCTAACCAATCTGGAGCCTAAGAAGAGAAGTATTTCAAAGGAACATCACCCCAAAGATAATCTTTTCTATGAATTATCCGTTTACTCCCAGCAAATACTGAGGTTACAGCTTTGGGCTAAAAAGTTCAAGAGATACTATAGTAAGGGTTCTTAAAGCAATTAATTGCCCTATAACTGAGTTCCTTGACTTGTTGCCCTCTAAGACTCCTATCCAGCAAAGCATGTGAATAGTCCTTGAAGTCCTACAGAAAGCATCCATATCACTTCGATAGCAGATGTTCTAAAGGCAGGCGTTATTGTCAGTAGGACATGGGACTACTCACTTTCATACAGAGAAGCACATGTCTACGTGCTTTCCTAGATGTGGGCATAAATATGAAGGTCTTTACAAGAGATACTATTTCTGGATGAGAAATTCATTGTTAGATGCTGTGAAGAATGAGACATTTTTCAAGTGGACATGCTAAGTGAAATCCTGTCCTGCTGAAGTCAAGTGGCGTTTTGCCACAGACGTCAGTAGGGCTAGGATTTCATTCCTTAGTTTTCCAAAGAAGTCTGCCTTCTTTAAAGGCTGGTGAAATGACGCTGTACACCACAGACTTCGCAGTGCGATAGGGTTCTCATTCACCAGAGAGCATTGCAAGGACATTGTCAATGAGTTATACAGCAAAGTGTCGTTTGGACCTTGGTTTGGGACACCTAATACAAAGCAAACCTGCTTTGACTAGTACCACACAATTTATAACAAATCTCAGGGTATGTCTACACTACGAAATTAGTTCGAATTTATAGAAGCCGGTTTTATTGAAATCGGTTGTATACAGCCGATTGTGTATGTCCACACAATAAAATGCTCTAGGTGCTCTAGTCGGCAGACCGCGTCCACAGTACGAGGCTAGCGTCGACTTCCGGAGCATTGCACTATGGGTAGCTATCCCACAGCTATCCCACAGTTCCCGCAGTCTCCGCCGCCCCTTGGAATTCTGGGTTGAGATCCCAATGCCCGGATGATGCAAAACAGTGTCGCGGGCGGTTCTGGGTACATGTCGTCAGGCCCCTCCCTCCCCCGTCACAGCAACGGCAGACAATAGATTCGCGCCTTTTTACCTGGGTTACCTGGGTTACCTGTGCAGACAACATGGAGCCCGCTCAGCACAGCTGAGCTCACCGTCACCATATGTCCTCTTGGTGCCGGCAGACGTGGGACTGCATTGCTACACAGCAGCAGCTGCTAACTGCCTTTTGGCGGTAGACGGTGCAGTAGACTGGTAGCCTTCATCGGCGATCTGGGTGCTGGCAGCCGTGGGGCTTGCCTTTTGGCAGTAAATGGTGTATTATGACTGTTAGCCGGCCTATTACAAGTCGGGTCATCGCACGTTAGCAGAGTCTTCCCTGAGCAGCAGCTCGTGCAATAGGCCTGAAGACCATCGTCATACACCGCCCCGTATTTGCTGCCAAGCACCCAGAAAGATGCCGAGGGCTATCAGTCACGCTGCACCGTCGTCTTAAGATGTAAAAAAATAGATTTTCTCTGTATTCATTTGCTTCCCCCTCCCTCCGTCAAATCAACGGCCTGCTAAACCCAGGGTTTTCAGTTTAATCTTTGGGGGGGACCAGTCTGTGACAGTTGTTTGTGTCTCTCCCTGATGCACAGCCACCGTTCTTTATTTTAATTCCCTGTGCCTGTACGCCATGTCGTCACTCGGCCCCCCTCCCTCCTTCCCCTAGGCCGTCAGATACTACGTTTGCGCCACAGCTCGAGCCGAGAAGCGGTTCGCGCCTTTTCTTTGAATTCTGGGTTGAGATCCCAATGCCCGGATGATGCAAAACAGTGTCGCGGGCGGTTCTGGGTACATGTCGTCAGGCCCCTCCCCCCTCGTCACAGCAACGGCAGACAATAGATTCGCGCCTTTTTACCTGGGTTACCTGTGCAGACAACATACCACGGCAAGCATGGAGCCCGCTCAGCTCAGCTGAGCTCACCGTCACCATATGTCCTCTGGGTGCCGGCAGACGTGGGACTGCATTGCTACACAGCAGCAGCTGCTAACTGCCTTTTGGCGGTAGACGGTGTAGCATGAGTGATAGCCGTGGGGCTGGCAGCCGTAGGGCTGCATTGCACCAGCCCCTTCCAGGCGATGGTATATTATGACTGGTACCCGTCATCGTCATACTGGTATGGCTGTCAATCATGGCCACCTGGGCAGACATGCTACTGTTTTGATGATGACGGTTACCAGTCATAATATACTATTTTCTGCCAATTGCCCAATATTGTCTGCTAAGCACCCAGAAGAGGCCGAGGGCGATGCTGGGTGCTGGCGGACGTGGGGCTGGCAGACGTGGGGCTGCATTGCTACACAGCAGCAGCCCCTTGCCTTTTGGCAGATGATGGTATATTATGATTGGTACCCATCGTCATCGTACTGGTATGGCTGTCACTCATGCTGCAGCGTCGGCTGCCACCTTAAGATGTAAAAAATAGATTTGTTCTGTGTTCATTTGCTTCCCCTTCCTCCGTGAAATCAACGGCCTGCTAAGCCCAGGGTTTCCAGTTTAATCTTTGGGGGGACCATTCTGTGTGACAGTTGTTTGTGTTTCTCCCTGTTCCTGTACCTGTACGCCATGTCGTCACTCGGCCCTCCCTCCCTCCCTCCCGCCCTCCTTCTCCTGGTCCATCAGATACTACTTTCGCGCCTTTTTTCTGACCAGGCGCCATAGCTAGCACTGGGATCATGGAGCCCGCTCAGATCACCGCGGCAATTATGAGCACTATGAACACCACGCGCATTGTCCTGGAGTATATGCAGAGCCAGAACATGCCAAGGCGAAACCCGGACCAGGCGAGGAGGCGATTGCAGCGCGGCGACGAGAGTGATGAGGAAATTGACATGGACATAGACCTCTCACAAGGCACAGGCCCCAGCAATGTGGAAATCATGGTGTCACTGGGGCAGGTTGATACCGTGGAACGCCGATTCTGGGCCCGGGAAACAAGCACAGACTGGTGGGATCGCATCGTGCTGCAGGTATGGGACGATTCCCAGTGGCTGCGAAACTTTCGCATGCGTAAGGCCACTTTCATGGAACTTTGTGACTTGCTTTCCCCTGCCCTGAAACGCCAGGATACCAAGATGAGAGCAGCCCTCACAGTTGAGAAGCGAGTGGCGATAGCCCTGTGGAAGCTTGCAACGCCAGACAGCTACCGGTCAGTCGGGAATCAATTTGGAGTGGGCAAATCTACGGTGGGGGCTGCTGTGATCCAATTTGCCAGGGCAATGAAAGACCTGGTGATAGCAAGGGTAGTGACTCTGGGCAACGTGCAGTCAATAGTGGATGGTTTTGCTGAAATGGGATTCCCAAACTGTGGCGGGGCCATAGACGGAACCCATATCCCTATCTTGTCACCAGAGCACCAAGCCACCGACTACGTAAACCGCAAGGGGTACTTTTCAATGCTGCTGCAAGCCCTGGTGGATCACAAGGGACGTTTCACCAACATCAACGTGGGATGGCCGGGAAAGGTACATGATGCTCGCGTCTTCAGGAACTCTGCTCTGTTTCGAAAGCTGGAGGAAGGGACTTTCTTCCCGGACCAGAAAGTGACCATTGGGGATGTTGAAATGCCTATCGTGATCCTTGGGGACCCAGCCTACCCCTTAATGCCATGGCTCATGAAGCCGTACACAGGCAGCCTGGACAGGAGTCAGGACCTGTTCAACTACAGGCTGAGCAAGTGCCGAATGGTGGTGGAATGTGCATTTGGACGTTTAAAAGCGCGCTGGCGCAGCTTACTGACTCGCTCAGACCTCAGCGAAAAGAATATCCCCATTGTTATTGCTGCTTGCTGTGCGCTCCACAATATCTGTGAGAGTAAGGGGGAGACCTTTATGGCGGGGTGGGAGGTTGAGGCAACTCGCCTGGCCGCTGATTACGCGCAGCCAGACACCAGGGCGGTTAGAGGAGCACAGCAGGGCGCGGTGCGCATCAGAGAAGCTTTGAAAACGAGTTTTGTGACTGGCCAGGCTACTGTGTGAAACTTCTGTTTGTTTCTCCTTGATGAACCCTCCACCCCCCCCCCCGACCCGGTTCACTCTACTTCCCTGTAAACCAACCACCCCACCCCACCCTCCCCTCCCCTCCCGCTTGCAGAGGCAATAAAGTCATTGTTTTTTCACATTCATGCATTCTTTATTAGTTCCTTACAGAGGTAGGGGGATAATTGCCAAGGTAGCCTGGGATGGGTGGGGGAGGAGGGATGGAAAAGGACACACTGCATTTTAAAACTTTAACTCTTATTGAAGGCCAGCCTTCTGATGCTTTGGCGATCATCTGGGGTGGAGTGACTGGGTGGACGGAGGCCCCCCCACCGTGTTCTTGGGCGTCTTGGTGAGGAGGCTATGGAACTTGGGGAAGAGGGCTGTTGGTTACACAGGGGCTGTAGCGGCGGTCTCTGCTCCTGCTGCCTTTCCTGCAACTCAACCATACGCTCGAGCATATCACTTTGATGCTCCAGCAGACGGAGCATTGCCTCTTGCCGTCTGTCTGCAAGCTGACGCCACCTATCGTCTTCAGCCCGCCACTTGCTCTGTTCTTCCCGCGATTCAGCCCGCCACCTCTCCTCTCGTTCATATTGGGCTTTTCTCATCTCCGACATTGACTGCCTCCACGCATTCTGCTGTGCTCTATCAGCCTGGGCGGACATCTGCAGCTCCGTGAACATCTCGTCCCTCGTCTTACGTTTTCTCTTTCTAATGTTCACGAGCCTCTGCGAAGGAGAAACATTTGCAGCTGGTGGAGGAGAAGGGAGAGGTGGTTAAAAAAGACACATTTTAGGGAACAATGGGTACACTCTTTCATTACAAGGTCGCATATTTCGGCTTGCAGGCAGCCATCGTAGGCCACAGTGTTTTGGCTTTTTTAACCTTCTTAACATGCGGGAAAGGTTGCAAACAGCAGCGCATTTCCCATATCAAGGATGAATTGGGTTGTCCATTTAAAATGGGGTTTCAATGTAAAAGGAGGGGGCTGCGGTTTCCCGGTTAACATGCGGCACAAACACAAGTAAACCCCCCCCCCCCACACACACACACGATTCTCTGGGATGATCACTTCACCCCTCCCCCCCACCACGTGGTTAACAGCGGGGAACATTTCTGGTCAGAAGAGCAGGAACGGGCGCCTCTGAATGTCCCCCTTAATAAAATCACCCCATTTCAACCAGGAGAGCTTTCTGGAGATGTCCCTGGAGGATTTCCGCTCCATCCCCATACACGTTAACAGACTTGCTTGCTTTTTTTTTGTAATGTTTACAAATATTTACAAAGTTACACTCACCAGAGGTCTCCTGTGTGCCCCGAGGGTCTTGGGTGAGTTCGGGGGTTACTGGTTCCAGGTCCAGGGTCACAAACATATCCTGGCTGTTGGGGAAACCGGTTTCTCCGCTTCCTTGCTGCTGTGAGCTACCTACAGTACCTCCATCGTCATCTTCCTCGTTCCCCGAACCGTCTTCCCTGTGTGTTTCTCCAGTGAGAGAGTCATAGCACACGGTTGGGGTAGTGGTGGCTGCACCCCCTAGGATCGCATGCAGCTCCGCGTAGTAGCGGCAAGTTTGCGGCTCTGCCCCGGACCTTCCGTTTGCTTCTCTGGCTTTGTGGTAGGCTTGCCGTAGCTCCTTAATTTTCACGCGGCACTGCTGTGTGTCCCTGTTATGGCCTCGGTCCTTCATGGCCTTGGAGATCTTTTCTAATACTTTTCCATTTCTTTTACTGCTACGGAGTTCAGCTATCACTGCTTCATCTCCCCATATGGCGAGCAGATCTTGTACCTCCCGTTTGGTCCATGCTGGAGCTCTTTTGCGATCCTGGGAGGACTCCATGACGGTTACCTGTGCTGATGAGCTCTGCGTGGTCACCTGTGCTCTCCACGCTGGGCAAACAGGAAATGAAATTCAAACCTTCGCGGGTCTTTTCCTGTCTACCTGGTCAGTGCATCTGAGTTGAGAGCGCTGTCCAGAGCGGTCACAATGAAGCACTGTGGGATAGCTCCCGGACGCCAATAACATCGAATTCCGTCCACACTACCCCAATTCCGACCCGCAAAGGCCGGTTTTATCGCTAATCCCCTCGTCGGAGGTGGTGTAAAGAAACCAGTTTAAAGGGCCCTTTAAGTCGAAAGAAAGGGCCTCGTTGTGTGGACGTGTCCAGGCTTAATTCGGTTTAACGCTGCTAAAGTCAACCTAAACCCGTAGTGTAGACCAGGCCTGTGTTACAAAATATCCTATCAACAGAAGCCCTACAACATCTGTTGCTCCACAGCTAACAAAGATCTGAGTTCGGTGGCTTTAAAGATTAATAGTTCCAGTCTCGGAGAAACTCATCATAAAGCCGGCTACGAAAATTGTGTGAAATGCACCAATTTAGTTGGTGCTGCAGCAAGGATGTGGAACCAGCCCTGCGTGCTGATTAGCTACAGCAAACCCAAATACAATCATCCAAAAAGAAAAAAAAAATATTTTCAGATATTGCATTTAGGCTGAAGAAGAGCCAGCTGAGTTACCTTTATAGTTTATATGCCAGTTCTACTCCTGTGTAAGACAGATGAGAGTGACTAAATACGGAAACCTATGGATGCATCTATTTTAGCTCTAAGACAACTATGTTAAATAACTGTCCATATAGTTTCATGTACTTGAAGTGGGGAAACATCATCAGTTGGTAGGATGTACACAGTAACATAGAAGTAGTTCAGGCCCTGAATAAGGAAAGCAATCCCACTCAAGAAAGCACTTAAGAACATGCTTCACTTTAAATATTGCTTAAGAGTTTTCCTGAATAGAGAATGGACTTACACATGTACTTAAATGTTTTCCTGAATCAGGACTTCTATGAGTGTTTTGCATATAGAGTTTCTCAACAAGCAACAAGTTGGGGCAAATATTGCAGAAAAAAGTTCTGTGAATATTCAATTGAATTTTAAATGAATTTCTTTCTGTTGTGTTTAGTCCTACATTGTGACTGCTTCTGATGAACAAATCACACAATGACTTTTTACTGGCATGGAGTTCAGGGAAAGAAAAATTTCAACCCCTGAGGAGTAAATATTAGTGGAACTCAAAATGTAAGTTTGCACATGACTATTCATGCTGAATTGTTAGCACAATTTCCCATTCAGAGAACAGTAATAACAGCATATTGCTTTATCTGACCAATCACAAATCATCATCAGAAGCAAACTTCCCACAGATCAGGACACACCAACTCAATGCAGCATCAGACTCCCTGCCATAATAACAGATGCAAAACCTGCAGACATATCTCCACTGCTACAATGATCAATATTTCCCACGACACATCCTGGGTCCCGGACATGCATATCTCAACATGTGGTGTACCTCATTTAATGCAATAAATGCCCCAACAACAACTATGTGAGTGAAACCAGACAATCACTACATTCTCGAATGAATTCACACAGAAAAGTGACAAAAGACAAAAAAATTCCATATCACCTGTGATCACTCCATATCTGACCTCTCAGTCCTTGTTCTCAAAGGAAGCCTGCACAACACCTTCAAAAGATGAGCCTGGGATCTTCAATTCATAACTTTGGTAGACACTAATAATCATGGTCTTAATAAAGACACTGGCTTTAGAGGGCTTATTACAACAATCTGTAACCCAATAACCTTCTCACCCCCCTTTTTTCCCCCTTTGACTGCAGAGGAGTTAAAAGGTCACTTCACCGTGAAAGGTCTCTTAAGATGTATTAACTACTTATGCTAAACAATATGTTCCACCTTGTCTTTAGCTGTGACACTAGGGCTTTGTCTACACTACCAAGTTTTGTCATCTACACTTATATCAAAACCCAAAAGTCAACTGAATAAAAAATGGAAAATCTTGTAAACACTAGCCCCCTCTGGCAACAGATCACATGCACACTTGGGGCACTGTCATCGATTGTGGGTACGTATCCCACAGTGCAGGGTGACACCTTCTGTTGCTAGGTGTTGTGGGAGGGAGGAGTGGGTCGCGACGCATCTTGGGATCTGGCTCAATGTCCTGTGATGCATTGCTTTGTGTTCCAGCACTCCATGGGCTTCTGGCTTTCTTTCATGGCATTTTTGCAACAGCCATTCTCTGCTGTGCAACCCGGCATCTTTGTGAGAAGGGATGGATCCTGCACTTCTCTCCTATGGTCTGTTAAGTGTCATGAGGACATCGCATATGGCAGTGCAGTTAATCGTGAAATTACTGGCAGAGGAAGACTCGCTGGTGCCCAACATTCTGCGTGATATGGATAGCAGCAACTTTACATTGCTTTTGGCATTCACAGAGCAGCTGCATAGTGTAGACCGTCCCTTTTGAACTAAGGAAACCAGCACTGAATGGTGGGGTTGCATTGTCATGCAGGTGTGGGATGAAGAGCAATGGCTACAGAACTTTCGGATGCGTAAAGCCACCTTCCTGGAACTGTGTGCTGAGCTGGCCCAAGACGTCCGGTGCAAGGACACCAGAAAGGACATCCTCTCGGTACAGAAGTGTGTGGCAATCTCTGTCTGGAAGCCGGTGACTCCAGACTGCTACCAGTCGGTCACAAATAAATTTGGAGTGGGGAAGACCTCCATTGGGGCTGCATTAATGCAACTGTGCAGGGCAATAAATTGCATCCTGCTACAAAGGACCATGACTCTAGGTAATGTACATTAAAAAGTGGACGGCTTTGCAGAGATGGGTTTCCCTAACTGTGGAGGGGCAATAGATGGCACACATTACAATTTTACCAGCAGACCACCTTGCAATAGGAAGGGGTACTTCTCCATGGTGTTGCAGAAATTTGTGGATCACCGTGGGTGTTTCATAGACATCAACATGGGGATGTCTGGAAAAGTGCATGATGCACACATCTTCAGGAACACCGGCCTGTACAGAAAGCTGCAAGTGGGGAATTTCTTTCCAGGCCACAAGATTACAGTGGGGGATGTGGAAATGCCCATAGTGATCCTGGGAGACCCGGCTTACCCCTTACAGCCCTGACTCATGAAACCTTATACGGAACACCTGGACGGCAGTAAGGAGCGTTACAACAGGCTGAGTAGGTGCCGAATGACAGTTGAATGTGCCTCTGGCAGATTAAAGGCGCGCTGGCGTTGCCTTTATGGCAGGTTAGACCTTAATGAGGAGAATATTCCCATGGTCATAGCCACAGGATGCACTTTGCATAATCTCTGTGAATCTAAGGGTGAAATATTTGCTTGGGGTGCAGCGCTGCAGCAGAGCACTTGGCTGCTGAGTTTGAGCAGCCAGATACCAGGGCTGTCAGTGGAGCTCCAAGGGCGGCAGTTGAAATCAGGGAGGCTTTGAGGAAGCACTTTGACAATCTTCAGCAGCAACATATATCTTTCTTAGAGTAGCTTCCATGGTGCATTCCATGTTTTTTTCCCTAGGAGGTTAGGTTGACATTTGGGGCCACATATCGCAGTAAGAAAATGATTAAAATGCCTGTACATGTACTCGTAGTGATTGCAATGTGAATTCGTAAAAAACAAAATAAAGATGATTTACCCATTACAAAACCTTGCCTTTATTGATCAAGAAAAAGCACAGTGACACTCACCAAAACACAGACACTTGTTGGGAAAGGAGGGACTGGGAAACGGCAGACCCTCACAACTGTGTAGGTCCAGCTGTCATTCTGAAAGTTGTGTGAGGGGGCAGAGTGAAGGGGTAACTGAGGAGTCCCAGAAAGTAGAAATAGGGTTACCATACGTCCGGATTTTCCCGGACATGTCTGGCTTTTGGGGGCTCAAATCCCCGTCCGGGGGGAAATCCCCAAAAGCCGGGCATGTCCGGGAAAATCGGGAGGCTCGGCCGGGGCCTCTTTGTCCGGGGCCGGGGGCATGGTGCCGGGCCGGGCGGGGCGCGGGGCCGGGGTCCGGGCCGGGAGCCGGGGGCGCGGTGTCGGTCCAGGCCCGCGGAGCCGGGTCGGGGAGCCGGGCCGGGCCCGCGGAGCCGGGAGCCGGGCCGGGGTCGGGGGTTGCGCCGGGCCGGGAGCCCGGGTCGGGGAGCCGGGGAGTGCGCCGGGGTCGGGGAGCCGGGGAGTGCGCCGGGGTCGGGGAGCCCGGGTCGGGGAGCCGGGGAGTGCGCCGGGGTCGGGGAGCCGGGGAGTGCGCCGGGGTCGGGGAGCCGGGGAGTGCGCCGGGGTCGGGAGCCGGGGAGTGCGCCGGGGTCGGGGAGCCGGGGAGTGCGCCGGGGTCGGGGAGCCGGGGAGTGCGCCGGGGTCGGGGAGCCGGGGAGTGCGCCAGGGTCGGGGAGCCCGGGTCGGGGAGCCGGGGAGTGCCCCGGGGTCGGGGAGCCGGGGAGTGCGCCGGGGTCGGGGAGCCGGGGAGTGCGCCGGGGTCGGGGAGCCGGGGAGTGCGCCGGGGTCGGGGAGCCGGGGCCGGGGAGTGTGCCGGGGTCGCGGGAAGCAGGGGAGGGGGCGGAGACTTTCAGAGGGGGCGGAGTTGGGGCGGGGGCGGGGCTGGGGGCGGGGCTGGGGGCGGGGCTGGGGGCGGGGCCCCGGGGAGTGTCCTCCATTTGGAGGCACAAAATATGGTAACCCTAGTAGAAAGGAATGTGTGGGGGTAGTGGGGAGGGGGGCTGGTAAAGAATTGTGCATGTGCTGCAGTGGAGGTCGAGCCCAGACCTGCTCACTCTGCAGCATTATTAAAGACTTGAGCATTTCTGTTTGCTCCTCCATTACTTTTATCATTTGCTCAGTTGTGTCCCTAGCAAACGCTGGATTCTTTTTTCTGTCCTGCCTTTCGGCTTCCCAGCACTCCTTTTGTTCCCTTTTCTCAGTACTGGAGCACTGCAGTATCTCCCGGAACATGTCTTCTTTGCTGCGGCTTGGCCTTTTTCTTATCTGTTGGAGATGGTCAGCAGGGGTGCATGGGGTGTTCCTGAAGGCCACATCTGGTGAAGCACAGGGGACGATGCACAGAAGCAAGATTGTTAAATTCAAGCACGGCATTGAAACATTTCACTTATATGCACCTTTTGCAACATACCAATCACTTCCTCACTGACCCTTGCCAGGCACACATCTCTGCAAGCACCCAAAACATGGTGAGTTTTGGTGGGGGAGGGGAGGGTGTTGCACCCGGACAGAAGAACATGCAGTTTTTGCAAGGGTTGCAGTGCAGTTTTAAAGGGAAATAATTCTAAAATTATCCCACACTTTTCCACAGACAGGGATGATTCTAGAAGACATCTCACTGCTGAGGGTAAGCAGGGAAGCGAGGGTACATCTACTACCTGCTTGCAGCTTCTGCCCAGCTCTATATGCAGATCACCTATGTGCCGCTTTGGTCCCTGCACAAGTGATTACCGAATGGCACGGGACAGTGTCCTGCAATGAGGGAAGGAACAAAGCTGCTCTGCCATGCAACCTGCGGTAGAAGATTACTGAGTACCTCCAGGAAACTTTCCTGGAGATATCTCTGGAGGATTCCCATGAGCTCTCGGCGTGCATCAACACCCTGTTCCACTGTACCAATTAGCTACACAGGGAAATGTCCAGCTCACAGAAACACAGCCAGCCTTCCACCTTTCTATGCCCTGAACCAACCTCCACACTACACAAGCCACAGCCACTTACCAGGCATCTCATCTCCTGCTTCTTGCTTGCTGGAGAGCAACTGCTGAGACTCACTAGGCACCTCAGGAGTGGAAAAAAGTACCTGGCTGCCTGCCCCAGTGGTCAACCCCGCCGGGACCTCCACATCCTCCTTTAGCTCCACCTCTTCATCAATAACTTCATCCTCCAGGTTAGGTCCTCTTTCTGCCGCTTCTGTTCCCTCTGAAGTATCCACAAGGTTCTTGGTGGTGGAGGTGGGGTCACCACCAAGGATATCGTCAAGCTCCTTACAGAAATGGCAGGTCTTACGTGCAGTACCGGAGCAACGGTTTGCCTCCCTTGCCTTACAGTACGCCTGCCTCAGCTCCTTTATCTTTGATCTGCACTGTGGGTGTCCCGATCATAGCCCTTTTCACACAAGCCTCAAGAAATGTGCCCATAGGGATCCCAATTCCTATGGTTCCAGAGCAGCTCGGGCTGTATAGACTCCTCTCCCCATATACTGATCAGATCCAGCAGCACTGCTGTGGTCCAGGCAGGAAAGCGTTTGGTGCAATAGCCAGCCATGGTCACCTGGCAAGACACGATGAGACCTCCCCATGCCGAGCCAACAAGCAGGAAATGGAATTTAAAATTCCCGGGGTTTGCAAGGGGGAGGGGTGGATTGTTGTTTACCTGACTGCAGAGCAGCGGAGTTCAAGATGCTGATCAGAGTAGTCAGGATGGGCATTGTGGGATACTTCCTGAAGGCCAAATAAAGCAATTAAAGCAGGTGTGGTGTCTACACTGGCTCTTCATTGATAATAAAGCGAAGCAAAAAAAAGTCTCTCATGGGGGTGGAAGTATTTTGTTGCCGAAACTGGGCATTTTTCCCAACAAAAGTTGCATCGCAGTGTGTACACACTCACTGTTTTGTCACCAAAAGGCAGTTTTGGCAACAAAACTTGGTACTGTAATGTAGAGAAAGCCTGACCTGAAGAAGAGCTCTATAGAACTTGAAAGTTTGTCTCGTTCACCAACAGTTGATCCAATAAAAAAAGATTACCTCACCCACCTTGTCAATGATAGTTAAGTAATGCAGCTCACATAAAATGCTTGCAATCAACCTATAGAGCTTAAACATTTAAAATTAATCATTTTTTTTTACATTGAGGAAATCATCATCATCTCAGAGATATCCTGCAACCTTAGAAGAAGATGAATTTGTCAGATAAATTATTCATTGAAATTATTTACTCAACCGTAATAAATACAAGAAAGCCCAAGAGAGAATATTTTTGAAGTAATAAATCTATACAGCTGGTATGTTACAAACAGGAGTCAAGAAAATAAGAATTTAATATTATGAAGAGTATAAGTATTTCACAGTGGATTTCAAAGCAAATTAGAGCTTTTAATTTTCTGTCTAAGCTTGTGTGAGGTGCCAGTACATTTAGCATCTGGGTATAATAGTTTTTTCTATGGAATCATGCCTCTTTGATTTGGAAGGAGTCTAAGACCTTTGTTTTGCTAATTACCTATTGCATGACAATTGTCAACATGTTAAGTGAGTTTTACATTTGACAAAACACAACACACACTGAACCACCTGAAAATAGCATATTGTACAAAAACATATAGTATTGAAACAAAAGTAATCACTAATACAATGTTAAAATGTAGCATTTCTCAGATGGAGAATTAATACTCTTCCTCTTCAGGTTCCCGTAACAAAAGGAATAGGAAGGTCTGGTATAAATGCTGCTGTATCTAAGTTGACTACGAAGATGTCTCAAAAGCATAAAACATGTAGTCCGAGAAATAGCAGCAACCAGTTATGAATTTAAATCTCGTAGGTTACTAGCTAGAATTAGACTGCATTAACAAGCTCAAAAGGACAGGCTAGATAAGGAAAATGATCTATTTCTACCAAGGTAGTACAGCTAAATTGTAACTTAATAGAAGTGGAGGAGCACATCAAAGAAAGGCAGAATATATTTTTGTTCCTTTACATTCCAGTAGTGTGAGTTGTCTACACCGTGTGGACTACACAATACTTTTCTCTCCCCAAAGTTTTCAGAAAAGCAGTGTGCTGAGAGGGTTTTGAACAGAAATGAGTTTATTGCCATGATTTAACTGGCAGATAACCAACAATGTGTCGTAGATAATCTATGCCATTAAATGAGCAGAACAAGCGACTTTGGTAAACAAAGGTGTGACACGGATTACCTCCATGTATTTACATGTTAAAAAAAAGAAATTATCAAAATCATATTTAAAAAAAGTAAAATAATAATCTAGTTTGATCACTAAGGAAATTAATGATTCTGTCTTAAGAGCAGGGTTTGAATAGTGTGCAGTAAATAAGATATGGAGCCACACATTGACCAATGAGGATAAAACTAAATATTGTATAGCTGTTCATTAAGTGAGCACTGTCCATCCTGTGAATGAGGCAGGGGTCCTGTGGAAAAAATAGTACAGTATGTGATTATGTAATTAAAGACTGTATCATAATGTATACACATAAGAGGGCCAAATGAAGGTTACATGGGCTACCAGCGCCTATGGTAGTTTATAAGCTGACCCTTCAAGCAAAGTTGCAAAATACTCAAGCATTTGGCAAGTTAAAGGCTTCAAACACAAATTCTGAAATCAGAGAAGTGACAACTCTCCTTAAATATGATTAATCTAGAATGCTAAAATAGATGAGACTGATAAATACTATCTTGCAAAAAATAAAACAAAGGCTTAACATTTTCACTTAGTAAAGATGGTAGCTGCTTAGCAAGGGGAGCTCATGATTTGTACCTACCATATTCTGCTGCTACTAGAACAGGCAGTTCTCTGTTTGATGCAGGAGACTTTCCCCTTCTCCCCTGCTGCTGAGTGTAGCTAACTGGTTTTTAAAAGTCTGAATACTCAGTGTAAGATGTATGTTCCTGCAGGGATGGTAAACACATTGCTATCCTTACCTAGCACTGGCTTTATCTCCTGGTTGGTCATTTCGGCAAACTTAGTAAACAGGGACCTTGCAAATTGACACTTCTTTTAACAAACTCAGCAAGCCTTATTCATACCCAGACCAACTGTTCCACTAACCCCAGACAAAATATGATTTTACTATAAGCAACTTTATTTTGCGTTTGCTTCTCTCTCATCAGTAGAAACACAGCAGTCAGTAAAAATCATTTTGTTTAGAGCAGTGATTCTCAACCTGCGGCGCATGGGCTGCTTGCGGACCAATCAGCACACAGCTGCCACCCATGTGAAAATCCTCAGGGCCATACAGGTAGTATTGGATGTGGCCCACAATGGTAAATTGGTTGAGAACCACTAGTTTGGAGTGAATACATGCCATAGGGGTAAGCAAACAGGTACCCTATGTGACTAGGACACACCTATCTGGCTGCTGAAGTTCTCAGGACAGATTCCATGGTGCACTTTCAGAGGGACACTAACCATGATCTAAAACAGACATGATGTTGCTTACCTGTTGCAGAGCTTTCCTTGTGGTGTCTGCAGCTATGTAAAAGTTATCCTTTAAAACAACTGCACTGTACCCTTTCTCCACATACAGCATGTAAGAAAATGCCTGAAACATGAAATCCAGGTTCCACTGAAGTCAATGTCGAAGCTCCCATTGACTTAAACGGGGCAAGGATTTCAATTCCTCTGCTGTATACCTACTCCCACTCCTCTTAAGATGGAAATAATACAAATGCCGCCTGGTCCTTGTAATGTACTTTCCAGACAGTCTGGTCACAAAAACCACCTCCTAATAATAGCTGTTGCTCTAGCCCAGATACAATCCAGTTACATTTAAAATCAAACAATGTAATACTTATGTGGATGATAAATCCCAATTGAAATACAAAAAGCATGAATCAACCTGTCGCTCTGTGTCTGGAAAGATTCACAAGGCAAGGCCACATAAACCATAAAAATATATATATATATATATTTTTTTCTCTTCCCGAACACTTGATCTTTTCGATAATCAATACCTTTTTAAAAAAAAAACAGGTTTTGATAGTGGGCTGTCTCGCACTCAATCAGCTCTGATAGTCTTCTGGCCCACATACAGCACCAATACAATACACTGTTTCTAATTAGTCAAATTCCCACCTCCCAAAAAAATCTAAGTCAAAAGCATGAAATGGTTATTGCTTTTGTTTTTAAATGGCTCTGCGTACCAAGGACGAGCTCAGAAAGTACAGTGAGGGCACCCTACGCAGATAGTGAAGGGAAGCACTAATGAAATAGCTCACAAGGCACCCGAGTGTTCAGACTTTAAGGCTCATGAGAAATTTTATATGGGTGACTGTTGGGGAAAACGTACAGCAAAGTATTTTGATTTTTCTAGCATGACAATGATGGGGGCATAACAAAACAGAAGACAAATGGATCTAGTATTGGCCCAAAGGAGTTAGCCATGGACCTAGGAGGAAAGAGGAACCTGGGAACAGGTTGACTCTGAATTCAGTTTACAATTCCAAGGAACGAGCTTGTGGTAAGCAGTCACACAGAGGATGCTCTACTCAGGGCCGGTTCTACTGTTTTTGCCACCCCAAGCAGCGCGCCGAATTGCCACCGCAGACGGCGGGGGAAGTCCGTGTGCCGTTAGGGCGGCACGCGTGTTTCCGTTGCGGCGGCAATTTGGCGGCAGCTTCTGTCTTCAGCCGGAAGACAGAAGCCGCCGAGGGCAGCTGAACATAGAGGTTGCCGCCGCCTCGGAAATGCACATGCCGCCCTAACGGCACACCGACGGCCCCCGCCGTCTGTGGCAGCAATTCGGCGCGCTGCTTGGAGCGGCAAAAACACACGGACTGCCGCCCCTTGCAGATTGCCGCCCCAAGCACCTGCTTGGAATGCTGGTGCCTGGAGCCGGCCCTGGCACTACTTCAACCGGTCACATATTTGAAAAAAATCACGTAAATGAGTTGGCAGAGTCCTATGGGCAAAATTACCAAATGATAAGGAGGTATCACGAGGGACAGCCAATTAAAAACATAATAGGATATTAATTCTGCGGTGTCCTAAAAAACAAAAGTAAAAGCAAAACGCAGGAAGATCAAGAGCAGGGCAATTTAATTTCAAGAAGGGTTACAGTAGCTGTAAAATGAAAGGGAAAGGAAGAGTAACACATGAAGTTAAGAAGGGCAAATAAGCAGTAGCATATGCTCTAAGCAAAGCAAACTTTGTAGTATTAAAACTGGGGTAATAAGAAATGTCTTCATAAGCACATGCAATCAAAGAAAATATATGGAGAAGGTGTGTGTGTTAATTAAGGAGCGAGTACTTTAGGAATAGCTGCATAACTATTTTGTTCTATTGTTAATAAAAAGGATAATGAGAAAGAACATTGTTTGGGAATGGTATGTAATTGATTATTTGTGCAAAGCGAGGCAAGTGATTGGTAAGAGAATGGAGAAAAAAGAACACCTGGTAAAATTAGATATTCATAAATCAAAAAGGAGCAGATGATACAGATCTAAGGTTCTCCGGAAATTAGTGCGGAAATCTGCAGGGTTGCTAGCAATCACGTGTTAGAATTCAGAGAGAAAAAAGTAGGTGAAAAGCAACTGCACCACGGAGCCAATCTTTAGAAAGAAAAGCCCAAGGAATGACTGACTTGTTAGATTAACTTCATTACTGAATGAAACATATAATACAAGGAATCAATAAATAAGCACTTGAAAAAGAACAACATTGTAAAATAAAAACCATCTGTTCATAAAGAGCAATCACGCTAGACAAAGAGGATAGCTGCCTTCTTTCATGCAGGGAGTTGGGATAGATGGCCCAAGAGGCCAATTCCCGCCCCTCAGCTATAAACTTTCTTATCCTCTCCAATCTCTCAATTTCTCTTCAGGTTTCCAAGGTCCCAACACAGCAGTAATTCCAGCAAGAGGTAATGCAAGAAGTTCTGTTTCTGTGACAGGTTTCTCCTGGAATGGTGGGTCATGAATGCGTATAAAAGGGAAGCATATAAAAGTCATGTGGCTTAGTCATGTGCCCATTGCACCAGGCTTTTCTAAGCATCAGCGAAACGGGGAGCGCTTACAGGATTAGCAATCTTTCTGCAAAGTAGTGTTACAAATCAGATATCTGTGCATGCAAGGCAGAGTTCTCAGTTATTTAAAGGCATAAGTAGAACATTTTATATATACACATATATGTGATTAGGAAATCCTTTGTGCAAACATGGCTTAATGAACACTAATATGCACAACACCGTTTAAGTCAGACTTTGCTTTGGTAGTTCACAGTGGGAAGGAGAAGGGGAAGGGAGGATTTAGATCAGTCCGCTGCTACTGAATCGAGGAGGGGTAATTACCTATGTGGGATAGGGGTGGTAGAAGAGAAACAGGCCTTATACCCCGGCAGTCAGTCATTTTCTCCACTCCCCTTCATCCCCCATGCTGATAGTAACAGATTATTCAATACATTTATTTTTCTCTCTTTACTCCTCTTGCAGTGACAGAGAATGGAAAAACAAAATGATGGGATGATTTGAGCACATTAACCTCTTTAGATCAGAAGGGAATGAGACAAGCTCTTTAGAGAATTGTATTCTGCCCACTTCTGCAGTAATAGCATTATACTTGAATGAAAGCAAACTTATATGAAGACTTTTAGTTTACTGACAGGTCAAAGAGATGACAGCTGTGGCAGGCTTTGGTAAACCTTTAATGTACCACGATGTATCCAACGTGCACACTCTCCAATGGGTGAATAAATGGGTCTGAGTCTGGGGTTACACATGACCAAACAACTACACAGATTTCAGCATCTAACCATTCCAAAACAGAAGCTTGCAGGGGGAAAATGTTCAAAAATACACATTTGTTCCTTTTGTATTCTGTTCAAAAACCAAGTTTAAAGACAGCATTATTGAGGAGGAGTTAATCGACTGAGATATATATATATAAGAAAACAAACAAACTACAAAACCCATAGGATTTCAAATCTTTCTATTGGTACCTAAACAGAAATCTTAAGTGATGGATGCAGTATGTAATGATTGATCTCCAGGGTTCGCCAAATTGCTCCATGTAGGGTGGCTTAAGCCTCAAAAGTATATTGTTATCTACAATTTAACTGAAAAAAATACTGGTTCATAAAAAAGAATGAAGATGTCTTTGTACACAGTGCTGAGCCAGGTAATAACATAGAGGAAAATAAACACCAAGTATTGCATCTTCTGTCATAAGCAGTGAGAGCTCACTTGTTTATTAAATGACACTCCTGGCAATTCAGAGTCTGTGCGAGTAGTTCTCCTTTTCCTTTCACTACACTGGAAATCCTATTAACATTTATGTTATGCATTGTTGATAAAAATAAAACGTGACCAATCCAATTTAACAAAACAGTCTTGCGAGTTCTCTCTCTTTGGTATTAAAATGTCTATGTGGTTATAGAGTGGTTCGAAAGGTAACAAGCATCGAGACAATAAAGCAAAGCATGTCAGGAGCAAATCAGGATCCCAAAGCAGCCATATATAAGGCAAGCAAAAGAGATACAGTGCACCCATCAACGGAAATCACTCTTAGTCCTTCCTACAGCTACTGTTAGGGACACAAAACAGTTGTCATTGTTTTTACAGACACAATTTTTGGTAACGTTCACCTTTTCTGTAGAAATATTTTCCATGTTGGAAAAAAGTTCAAAGCAAATAGTTTTAGAAAGTTTGAGCAAATCCCTATCAGCCACTTTTAAATTGCAGGAGAGTGAATAAGCGTAGAGGAATATGCAATGGAGATGAGTTGATATGTTGTTGCTGCAATTTAAAATGTTGTTGAGTTTATGATTTGTAACTGTGTAGCCATGGGGCCTGCTCCAAAGCCTATTGGATTTAAAGGAAAGACTTCTATTAACTTCAATGGGCTTTGGAGCAGGCCCTAAACAGTATATTAATATAGCTGTCACTGAATGACCATCTTATATTTATCTGTGGTGTGCTGGATGGGCGCACCGGGGCCCATTCATATAATTCTGGCAATAAAATGGAAATTGAAATTATTTCCCTAGTTTAGCTAGAGGTACCTTTGGGTATTAATCCATTGCTAGGGTTCAGTGGCTCTTCTGAAGAACAAAATACTTATATTTGAAATGGACTGGAGTCCACCAGGTGTTTAAAAAAAAACCCAACAGTTACCTACTTTTCATAATTGTTGTTCTTCAAGATGTGCTGCTCATGTCCATTCCATTCTAGGTGTGTGCGCACCCACATGCGCAGTCATCGGAGATTTTTGCCTTAGCGGTAACTATGGGGTTGGCTGTGGCACCCTCTGGAGTGCCGCGCTCATGCGGCAGTATATTCGGTGCTGCCGGTCTTATGCCCTCTCAGTTCCTTCTTGCTGACAATTCCAGCAAAGGGGCAGGAGGGTGGGCAATGGAATGGACATGAGCACCATATCTCGAAGAACAGTTACAAAAGCTGACTGTTTTTTCTTTTTCGAGTTCTTGTTCATGTGGATTCCATTCTAGGTGACTCAAGCAGTATCAATGGAGACAGGCTCAGAGTTCATGGTCTTACACCTTGCAGCACTGCTCTGCCAAAGCCAGCATCATCCCGAGCTTGTGGGGTATGGACAGACGACCAGGTAGCAGCCCGACAGATTTCTTGGATCGGCACCTGCGTCAGGAAGGCTGCCGACGACGCTTGCACCCTAGTTGAGTGGGCTGTCATGATCATTGGTGGGGCACCTTGGCCAACTCATAACAGTACTGGATACTGGCCTTGATCCACGACGATATTATCTGGGTAGATACTGGGCAACCCTTCATCCTGTCTGCAACAGCAACGAACTGCACTGACTTACGGAACCACTCTGTTCTATCTATGTAGAAGGCCAGCGCCCATTTGACATCTAGGGTATGCAGCCTGCGTTCATCAGCCATCACATGAGGCTTGGGACAGAAGACCAGTAAGTAAACATTCTGACTAGTATAAAACTAGGAAACAACCTTGGGTAGGAAAGCCAGGTGTGGGCGTAACTGGACCTTGTCCTTGTAGAAGACCTTATACGGTGGCTCCAAGGTGAGTGCCCTGATCTCGGACACCCTCCGGGCTGAGGTTATAATGACCAAGAAAGAAACCTTCCAGGAGAGAAGCAAGAGGGAGGAGGAAGGCAGGGAGTCGAAGGGATGACCCACGAGTCTTGGCAGCACAAGATTCAGGTCCTAAGGGGGAACCAGGTCCTGGACATGCAGGCAGAGGTGCTCCAGAACTTTCAAGAACCACACTGTCATAGGATGGGCGAAGACAGTCCTGCCTTGAAATGGAGGGCGAAACACCAAAATGGGTGCCAGGCGCACCTTGACCGAAGAGAGCAACAGGTCCTGGAGCTTAAGGTGCAGCAGATAGTCTAGGATGTCCTGCAGAGGGGCCTCTTCAGCCCAAATGTGCCAATCTGAGGCCCAACACATGAACCACTTCCACTTCGCCATGTAGGTAGCCCTGGTGAAAGGTTTTCTGATGCCACGCAGTAGCCAAGCCGTCAAGTTCAGCGACGCTAGGTTCGGGTGCAGCAGATTGCCGTGATCCTGTGGCAGCAGATCCAGCCGAAGAGGCAGCTGCAGTGGGGTGGCTGCTGAAAGACTCAGTAGCATGCCGAACCAGTGTTGGTAAGGCCATGCTGGGGCTATGAAGATGACATTTGCCTTCACCTTTAGCAGGACCTTGTGGATCAACAGTACTGGCGGAAAGGCATACATTAGCTCTCCTGACCATGGAATCAAGAAGGCATCTGACAGGGAGTCCTTGTCCCTGCCCAATGGAAGATCAGGCTGACCACCTCTGGATGGAGCAACCATTTGTGGTGAGACAAGAAGGTCCTGCTGAAGCGATCTGCCAAGACGTTTTTGGTTCCAGGCAGGTGGGTGGCTACCAGATGAATGGCATGCCACGCACACAAGTTCCAGAGGCTGAGCACCTCCTGACACAGAGCCAAAAACCTGGCACCGCCCTGCCTGTTGATGTAATACATCACAGCGGTATTGTCCGTCAGGACCTGCACCACCTTGCCTTTTAGGTGGGCAAGAAAGCCTGGCAGGCCAGGTGAGCCACACTGAGCTCCCTGATGTTGAAATGCAGGGCTAGGTCGAGTTGAAACCAACGGTCCCGGGTGCTGAGCCTGCCCAAGTCGGTTCCCCAGTCCAGATCTGACGTGTCTGAAACCAGGGTAAGCAATGGGGACTGGATCGCAAAGGGAACTCCTTGCAGCACCGACTTGGGATCCAGCCACCAGTCCAGGGACAAAAGGACATGGTTCATGACCCCTCGGTCCAGGGCGTGCCTGCTGGGGATATAGATGGAGGCCAGCCACACTTGCAGAGGCCGCAGCTGAAGTCAAGCATGGCTGACCACATATATGCATGCAGCCACGTGGCACATCTGTCGCAGGCAGGTGTAGCCCGTGGTGAGCGGATGGCTCCTTACGTGGAAGATAAGGTCTGACATGGCCTGAAAACACGCTTCTGGAAGGAATCGAGAACGTGGAATCGAGAACCACTCCAATAAACTCTGTGTGTTGAACTGGTGTTAACGTGGGCTTTTCTGTGTTTATCAACAGGCCCAGGTCGCAGCAGGTGGAACGCACCAGATCAAGGCTCCTCTGCATCTGCCCCGGAGACCTGCCCTTGAGGAGCAAGTCGTTGAGATACAGGAAAATCTGGCCCCCTCGATGTCTCAGGTAAGCCGCCACTGGTGCCATGCACTTTGTGAACACCCTGAATGCTCAGAACAGGCCAAAGGACAGCGCTGTGAACTAGAAATCACGCCTGGCCCCTATAAAACGCAGGAAATACCTTTGACCCAGGAATACGGAGACATGAAAGTAAGCAAGAGCGATGTACCAGTCTACCGGATACAGGGAGGGGATGATGGAGGCCAGGGAGTCCATGCAGAACTTCAACTTCTTGAGAGACTTGTTGAGGCAACGCAGGTCCAGGATGGGTCTTAGGCCCCTTTTTGTCTTCGGGATTAGGAAGTAGTGGGAGTAGAGTCCTCTTCCTTCCATATCCCAAGGAACCTCCTCCACAGCCCCCAGGCAAACGAGCTTTTCAACCTCCTGAACGAGGAGATACTTGTGAGAAGGGACCCTGAAGAGGGATGGGGAAGATGGTGAGTGGGAGGCGGGGTGGCCGTAAATTGCAGGGTATAGCCCCGAGATATTACATCCAGGACCCAGCGGTCCAAGGTTACCCACAGCCAAGCTGAACGGTAGAGGCGGAGACGGTTGAGGAAGAAACGGGGAGGATCCAGGTAGCTGACGGGGGCATTGCTCTCGAGCTCACCCTCAAAATAAGCGCTTTTGGCCCCCTACGTGTTTGGCAGGCCCAGGCCCAGGCAAGCGGGAGGAAGAAGGGCATTGACGGCTAAAACTAGTGTCCCTTCTTCTCACAGAGCCCTGACGGGGCTGCCAGGGCGTCGGTAGCAGAGGCGGCTGGAAGAGCTTACGAATCCCATGCCATTTGCAGGGAGCATCTGGCCGCCACGGTGCCCTCCTCCACCAGGGTGCCAAACTCCTGGGCCAGACCCTGCGGGAGGGATTCCTGGAACTTTTTGAGATGGTCCCAGAGATTAAAGTGATATCTGCCCAACAAGGTGATGATTCACCACCCGAAATTGTAAGCTGGCAGTTGAATACATTTTGCTCCCAAAGAGATCGAGCCTTTTGGACTCTTTGTTCTTGATAGCTGAGGCAGTGTGACCCTGCTTATCCTTCTCATTGGCAAGAGACACAACCAATGAGTCTGGGGTTGGGTGGCAATAAAGGTCTTCAAATTCTTCGACCGGAACAAATTATTTACAAAAGGCCCTAAGGCACGAAGTTCATAGGAGAAAAAACCGCTAGCTCTTGCTAAGCAAAGAAGGCACTCTGACTAACCACCATGGATGGTAAGAAGGAACTGAGAGACTGTAGGGCTGGCGGCACCACAGCCGACCCTACGGATACCGCTAAGGCAAAAATCTCCGACAACTGCGCATGTGGGCGCGCACACACCTAGAATGGAATGGACATGAGCAAGCACTCGAAGAAGAAACATTCACCAGATAGAAAACTTTTCGGTTCCCTTCTCCTAACTCCCTCCACACAGTCCACCCTCCAACCCCACTTCAAACTACACTGGGCTGTATTGCCAATGCACTCCATGGGCCTGATTCTCTTTAAATTCTGGCCCCTATATACTGGTCTGGCATTGTAAAGTGGCCTTAAAGGTCATGTCTTCGCTAGTGCAAAAAAGTGTTCTTAACTTGTGGTAGCTAACACGAGGTAAAATCTGAGTGAAGATGAGGAAGTCTGTAGTTTTAACACAAGTTAGCAGGTTGAAATAAAGGTTACAGGTTTCGCCTGAGCTGCTAACTTGTGTTAAAATTACAAACTGCCTCATCTCCCCTAGGATTTTACCTCGTTAGTTGCCATATGTTCACTACCCTAGTGACTGCAAGGTCACAGTGAGTAACTAATTAACTCTCACTTTCAGCCAGAACAGTGTAGTGCGGCCTCAGTGTAAATGACAACCAAGACCCATATTTTTTCAGGAGCAGTGAATGGTTAACACACTGGTTAGCCCAATGAATGCCTCCCTCATTCATTATAATTGCCTCATCCCTCTCTAAGTGCACACCCTCACCTTGTGACATAGAGATCGCTGCAGAAAGAACTAGAGTGACTTGAAAGGTGCTGAAAAATGGCTTGTGTTCCTAAATGAAAAAAATGTATTGCTTTAGAAATGTTCCAGATTTTCAATGAAAAACTGATTTTTTTTTCATTTTCAAAAGCGTTACAAAAATATTAGAAAAGAAAATCTGTATTTTTCTTTCAAAGTGTTTCAGCAGAAATCCTTTACCATTTTCCATGCAGCTCCAGGCAGAATGTACAGAGAGGGGCGCTTCTTAAGATACTGGCAACACATCACACACATGTACACAGGGACTTTGATCCTGAAAAATCTCAAATGCTTTACATGTGACACCACTGAAATCCTGCCAGATTTGGTTTGAAGAACAGACAGTGTAGCACCACCAGGGTGGTAGAGAGAGGAAATTCTGGCAAAGGATATCAGAAACCATGCCAACTCTTGCAAAAAGTGGGGTGGGCTCTTCAGAGTCCACAGAGAGCAGAAAGAATACCATTTCTTAAGATTTCTTTAGCAAATCAAAGTTACAGTAATTGTGCTGGAACAAACCAGAATAATTAAATATATGCTACTTGGTGTGTACCAAAACAAAATGGGAAGTTGCTTCTAATAAAGCAAACACTGGTGCTCCCAATTTCTCCCTCACCATCTCAGAAGTCAATTTAGATGGGAAGTTAAATCATTATGCTACCAATGCCCAGGGACAACATTTCACTCTAAACATAAAACACTCAGTCATTTAGCTAAAGAGTTACTTTTTCCCCCTTCTTTTGGCAACTGTGGCTACAGAATTTAAGGATGAAGTTGCACTTGTTCAATGAAGAAAAAAAATCGTATTTGTAGATGGTCAAAGAAATGCAGCTTTAAAAATCACATCAAAGCCACTATGTTCAAAGGCAAAAAGATACATTTTATGTTTTTAGCTGCACTATTAAGTTGAGGGGAAAGACAAAGTGGCTAGTTTTAGTTTTGGTGCTTGTTGAGCTTTGAGGTTGGAATTGAGAGCGGAGAAGCGTATGTATGGAGAAGTGGACGATTATCCATGAATGACAAGTACTCTGCTGCCTGGGGATAGAAATGAACAGCAGGCCATTCATGTCTGCTTATTTCGTTTTAAGATACTGTTGTTATTCAGAGACAGTTGTCAATGTACCATAAGGTTAAATCTAGAGCTCAGTATGAAATGACAAAGTGAAAGGATCGATGCCTCTTTGGCTTAGTGCTTTGAATGCAAAAAAGACCATCTCAAATTCTAAAGCAGAAAACAAAAAAAAATGAGAGAAGTTTAATTCAGTTTTCTTTGCACAGAGGCCACGAAAACCACTTATCTTCATCAGTTCAAGGTTTCTCACAACTGGTCACTGAAATGTTGAATTTTTAGCAGTGTTCAATTTAACTAAGAAAAATGGGAATTTGCTATTTATAAAATGTCTTGTTTACATAGACTCTCCACCACCCTCTTGTTCCCCAACATTTGGCCATGGAGTTCTGGTTTAAGGCTTTCATCCCAAGCCCACTTTTTTTGCTCATGCAATCAGCCTCATCCAAAACCAATATCCATGGCTTTCTGGGATTTCTAAGATAAAAGGCTGTTGTTAACATCAATCAAAATTTGAACCCTATAATAGAAAGTCAAAGAACAACAAAATAGTTTTAAAACCCAGAGATCAGAGAAGTGAATAAAAGAGCACTTTCAAAAACAGATTTTGTTCTTTGCTGCTGCTCTAATATTAATCTCTCCCTGCCACTATTCCATGTTTAAATGCGATGGAACTTTATTTCGTTTGGCTGCTTAGATCATATTCATTACTGCGGCATCTGATTGGTACATAGTTGTGTCCATTTCATTACTTCAGGGAAGAGATTCCCTAATTTCGGTGTCTGAAGTTAAGCACCTAAGTAAAAATGGCTCGATGTTCAAATGTCCTGATACCCACAGCGCTAACTGACTTCACTGAGTGCCAATAGTGCTCAGCACTCGTGAGAAGTCAAGCCACTGATTTAGCTACCTAACTTCTAAGTTTGAGCCTGAAGAACAGCTCTGCGTAACAAAAAAGTTTGTCTCTTTCACCAACAGAAGTTGGTCCAATAAAAGATATTGCATTTCTCATCTCGTCTGTCTAATATCCTGGTACTAACAGGGCTTCACCACCACTCAAGACAAATTTGAAAATGTCAACCACGTGTCTTCCACTAAAACAGTTGCCTGTGTATCTGCATCATCAACATCATAAGCACAGCTCTTGCGATAATGTGAAGGTTTCTTGTGCTGGCCGTATTGGCAGCAGTTAACACAAACATTCTCCTCTTTAGGCACAAATACTGAACTCCCTTTAAAATCAGATTCCATCATATACTCTGTGGCCAAGAATAAAAGACATCAAGTATATTTAGGACATAAAGGTGAAATATAAATATTAACGTTGCAACATAGGGGCTACACAACCCTCAGGCCTGTAAAATATTCAGCTTAATCACACAAGCCCTTAGGCCTGAAATAGGTTGATACAACTAGTTCACTGAGTAATCACCCTGTATCTGTAAACAGCAAAATTATAGTAAAAGGTGTGTTAATTGCTGATGTTTTGGCAAATATCAGTTACTATCCCAAGATGACCAGTGGTAACATCTTAGGAAATTTTCACTTTATGTTATTATAGTAACTATTTGAGGCAATGTTAATGAGTAAAACAGGAACTAAGGTGGCAACCTATGAAAAATCAGGTGCCCCAAAATTAGTGGAATGTGGGAGTATGGATAAGGAAAAAGGGGATGGAACGACTGTATGAGTCTTAGTGGGTGTAAGCATAACTCATGAAAAAATGGTATTGCTCTGCCTATGTACTGGGCGGCTTTGGAGAACACACAGGAAGACGGTAGGATGACAGCCATCGGTAATGATGACAACAGAGAAGATGTTGAGAAGGAAGATAATGACTGACACTCTGGGGGTTCCCCTCCACAAGTTGAGAGAGTTGCCAGTCACAGGTGTAAACACTTCACTATCCCTCTATCTGCTTCTGTATTTCAGTGTTTGTGTATTTCAGTGTTTGCGATTATCTGCTTAGTGGATTGGTTAGTAAAGAACTTATGATGCAATGCAATTCTTTCTTGTGTGTTTCTAGCGGTTCTCTCATTCTAATGATACTGACACAAATATGCCTGATGCTGTAGACCTCAAGGGACCAAACCTTTACTGACCATTGCAGTCTAAGAGATTAATCAATACATCAATCCATTGAGAAGGCTACAGCTCATATTAATAAAAGAAGACAGGGTTTTTTTGTAGGTCCCGCCCAAAAAATGGCTACTGATTTCTTTAAAATTCTCAGAAACTGAGTGGTAAATTTAGTATATACAACATTTATATCTAGAGAGGCAAAGCTATACTTCAGAAGATACCCTTTAGAAAGTTTCATCATGAACATACTTACACTGGGCACAGAGCATATTATATTGTAGATTCTGTGTTTTATATAAATATTCCATTCCTCCCTCACTGATAGAACAGCTAGCATGCACACAACACAAAGGACGGCTAGAGTGGATTCTTTGGTGATACCCAGCTACCAGGCAGCAAACAAAAATATGTACCTGGAAAATGTGTAAACAAAAATTCAGTTAGAGAAGATAATCGTTTCTTAATTCAAACATGGATACTGCGGTAACCAAACTGCATCTCTGGTTTATTGCAAGTAGCGGCCTGTAGAAGTTAGGTAATAGACTGTGGATAAAGTTCAAATTCCATTATGGCTAGAGAACAAAATGTTTACATACAAACCTCCTGTGGAGGGCAGGTAGGCCGCAAACCATTTGCTGACATACCATATGTCATTTGAGGAGGTGATGTAACTATACAGGCAAAATATCTCCCCTATGCCAATCTACGTCTCCACTACGGGGTGTGCCAGTATAGCTATACTGGTATAACTGTATCGGCAAAGCCTTTCTAGTGTAGACTAATTCTAGACTAAGAGGGGGGAGGGATAGCTCAGTGGTTTGAGCATTGGCCTGCTAAACCCAGGGTTGTGAGTTCAATCCTTGAGGGGACCACTTAGGGATCTGGGGCAAAATCAGTACTTGGTCCTGCTAGTGAAGGCAGGGGGCTGGACTCGATGACCTTTCAAGGTCCCTTCCAGTTCTAGGAGATAGGATATCTCCATTAATTTATTTATTTAATTAAAGTCACACTTGGGGCCTAGAGTTCAGAAGTTGTTAAAAGCCACCTTCTCCCTCCACCCTGGTCTGTGCTTTCTGAGAGATGCAACTCAGAAGCAGGGTCCAAATACCTTGCAGTTGTCTTTCTCTCCTTAATATTTCAAAGCAAAAGTGCTAGACCAAATTACCTGAGGGAGTTGGAGCTGGATCCAAGGTTTGCAGCCCAGCCTCTCTCTACTTCAAAGCACACAAGAGAAACCAAAAGTTGGTCAACTTGGAGACTCGTACGTCTTTTCCTAACACACAGAAATGCCTTCCAGCTTCATGCAGCATTCCACTCAAGATGTCATCCTTTAGCATCCTTTGGCATCCTGCTGAGACCATGTCCTAATTAACTTCTGAATACAGGCTTCCGGGCACGAGTTGGGGAACCCAAAATAGCTATGTCCACACAAAATAGTGTGCCAACAAGGCACTCAAAAGGTAAGTTTCACCTGAGAGTCTCTGAATTTCATCTACAGCACTTATATGGCCAATTAAGACTTCTTTTCATTCAAACTGACATCAAGATAAGTTATATAAACCATGTTATTACAGGCCATTAAGTTTGTATTTTAGTCTCTGTAGGGGTTTTGGCCTCCCATGCTCTTTGGAACAGATTTAAATGTTGCTCCAACATCTTGCTAAAACAGGTAGAATGTTCTAACTCTTGTGAGGAACTCTGCTGAGAAAATGATGTAATAAACAATGATCTGTGGAGACCATCTTGAGTTTATTATGCATATAACACATTCTTCCCTTTATTTCCTCTTACAGAAAAAGCTATGCCCTCTCCTCACCAGACTATGCTCTTCTTCACTTGTGTATGCTATTCATGTACAGGCTTGGAAAGATAATAAAAGAAGAGACAAGCAGATTTACATCAAAAAGATAGGGTTGCTATGGGAATAAGATGACAAAAATGTTACTTAATCCAACATTAAAAAAACCCGACAACTGGAGAGGACTCAGATGGAATTGAAACTGTCACTTCAACAGATAAGGTTATGATTAGGAACAACTGCTTTCTCTCCCTAATATACTCTCTCTCTCTCTCTCTCTCAGTGGATTTTATTTTCTATTTAGACCTCATTTATCAAAGAATGCAAAATGGCATTGCACTTAAAAAGCATGATGCAACAATCTGAGAAAGAACTACACTAAGTGGTAATATTTTCCATGTGTTGCATGCTACAGTAATTCACTTGTATAATCAGAGTGAAATCTTGGTCCCACCAAAGTCAATAAGACTGGCATGTACTTGAATGGGGGTAGAAGGTTCATATGGAGCTTTGACACAAATGGCTGTGATTACTACTTTAAATTAAAGAAAAGTATAGTATTTAAGCTTGAGTCTCCTGTCTGCAATGTTTGCCACAAGCTAGTAAGCAGCCGATTATAAATTCATTATCCCATAGCTACAGTTAGCAATAGCCATTCTGATTACTTTAAAGGCAACATGCAAAATGAGCTGTCTATAGACTGCTGAATTAAAAAAATAAATCCAAGCCATTGTTAATGCTACTAGTTTATCTCAAACAACGCTGTATTCTTATCAGAACTTGCCGGAATTTCTCAGTAGTTGGCACAGAGTGGCATGTTAAATGCTGTATCTTTCTTGTTTTTAATCAGCCAGTACAGCGATAACAGTGCTACATTTCTAATGTCAAAGGAGGATGAATGTTGGACTTTTCTTTTTGTTCAGGAAAACATGAGGAAAGTTGATTTCTTCTTGCTATACATCCATGATGGGCTTGATTCATTACACATCAAGCCACATGATTTCCTCCATGCTAAATTTGGAAAAGGTGCGGAGTGCAACACAAACAACTAAAAAGGTCCAAGTCACAGAATCACTCTTCCTATGAGCAATCCCTGGAAATACATCTGAACAACAGAGGAGGAGACTGGCCTACCTAGCAGATTACAAAAAGAGGTGATGCCATTTGAAAAGCCTGCTTTTCATTTACACTTCAGCCCCTTCACCTCACTACCGTGAGGTAAAGGTGCCATATGAGAGTGTAAACTATATTTCCACTTCAAGACACCTTTTCACTGCCAGATTGGCATAAAAGATGGCTTGAAAAATCAGGCCCTAAGTGTCTATTATTATGAATAATTCTAACTTTGCAACTTGACCAATTATTGCACATTTTATGGTATTAAAAATGCTTATTTGCCATAGTAATCCATTTAGCAGCCATCTCTGAAGTACCAGGGCATTCTTAATTGTAATCTGACATCAAACTCTTGTGGAAATTGCTGTTGCTTCCAGAATTATAGCTGCATTTATAAGAAAGCAGAATAAAATATTTGTAATAGATGCTTTGGTCTTTATAAATAAAATACTTTTATTTTTGATTTAAAGGGGAAAAGGACATCATTTATATTTTGGACGCTTTCATGGCACAGCCACTGTCAAAGACAAATGGAGTGTGTCTGATGCTGCATTTTTCTTCTGTGCTGTCATTTTCCCTCAGCTGCAGAGCACAAGGCAGGTGCAATGGATTATTTGCAAACTATATCCCTTATGTATAAGGCGTCACTTTTGTAATATAAGGGATAGGATGGCATTGCTGCATTCCCCAATTTAGGGGGTCGGGGGCTTGTGAATTTTTCAAGACTTATTAGCATGCTTCTTAGTTGACCCCTGTAGTGGCCCGCTCACCTCCTGGGTTTTCCAATAAGACTCCCTGAGAGTGTGGGCTGGAGCAGGCCAGTGCGCCTGCACAGACGGGAAGCTAATTAGAAAAGGGCTTACTGGGGGCCAATCAGAACCAAGATTGGAGACAGCCAGTCAGGGCCCAGCTTGGCCCTATATAAAGGCTGCCCAGGAAGGGAGCAAGCAGTCTGTCCCAGACCTTTGACAGGGGAAGGTCTGTCTGAGCTGGGAGACTAGCACCATGGACAGCGCAGTGCTGGCCAGGCGCCAGGAGCTCTAGCCCGTAGCCTGCCAGGCTGCAGGCCCTGAAAAGAAGGGCCTAGCAGGTGCAAGGGGCTGTAGGAGAAGCGGCCCAGGGAAGTGGACAGACAAGGGGAGAGAAGGAGGACAGCGAGGCTGCCACCAGAGGGTCCCTGGGCCGGGACCCAGAGTAGAGGGTGGGCCTGGCTCCACACCCTCCCCCCTTGCAGTACACCCAGCCATGGGGAATGGCCATCACAGACTACGCCAGATCCCTGACAAGAGGGATTAGACTTTGGGGGTGTGGTTGAACATGGTGGCTGGGGCCTAGAAAGACTGCTGATCAACACCCCTCCGCCCCCTGGAAGGGGGTGTGGATGGACTAAGGGCACTGACGGAGGGCAGTGGTCCTGAAGAGGACGCCGCGGGCTCAGACGCCAACCAAGGGCGAGACAATGGGCGGGACACCACCAGGAGAGGGCGCTCCACTGGACTGAGCTAATTCCTGGAGATAACCAGCAGGAGGCCCCATGGTGGTGAGTCCCAACCCTGTCACAACCCCACTAAACAAAAATGGTCCTTTGAACTCAGCCAACAACACTTCATGCTTTGCACACCTGGCAGAAATCGTAAGATAACAGACATGAATATTTCTACACATGTATTCAGGGCAATCCTAAGGTGGCATCTCATCATAGCAAGCTGTATTTACCAAATATACAGAATTTATTTATTTACCAAATAACAATTCTTGTTACTTACTTAGCTCTTTTCAGGTAGACCCTAGATGCTGCACAAAGGCATGCATCTCACTTTAATTACGCAGATATGGAAACAGAGTTGCAATGATGACAAATGACCTGCCTATGGTCACAATGGAAACCCAGGTCTCCTGATTCCCAGTCTCATGCCCTATGCACTAGTTCCTTTGGACCAGCTTTTGGGCATTATCTTAACCATAAAACTTCCTTGCTTCTGCATCACCACCATAGCATCACTTCACCATATTTGTCAGTAAAGTTCTTTATCTCTATTAGATTAAAATATTCCAAATAGCTACAGTGATTAATTTGGATCACATCCCTATTCCACTCAAATCTCTTTTCCACTGTCTTCACTGTTATTGAACCTTTTGACCCTCTAAAGTTTTGTGAAAAACTAATGGATAAGAAGTGAATATGTTGTTCTTAGTCTGTCATGTTAAAATAGTGTTTTGTTTTCTTTTACATGACAGCAAGTAGTGCTTACCTAGAAAAAGGTCTCTTTTCCTGCCAAGATGTGTATTTGAAAGGTAGTTTAGCTTGTTGGAAGACTGCTAAAAAGTTCTTAAAAGTTAGCATGATTTCTTGGATCTGGAGAAGAAAAACCATCAGGAAACACTAAATTATTATTTTAATATTCTGTTTAATAATATAGAAGTTTAATTCTCTGTACTAGCAAGAAGTTCTTGCTGTGCTAATCATTTGGCAAAATATAAATGGGTCTTTATTTGCTTGGGTTTTCAAACGCATACCATACCTGTAATGGGATGAAGGGTAGCCTTTTGCTATACAACCTTGGATTATCTATCATCAGAACAAGCAGGGAAAATTCTGTTTGGTTCCCTGATGAACACTGGCCCTTGAAATAAATGCTGTACATTCTGGTTTTGTATTTCAAACAGTTAAAGAGTAATATTATCCCATACATAATTAAACCAGAATAAAAATAGTGAATTACTGCACAAAAGAGCTTCAGTTATATAACCGAGATATCTAACTAAATTTGTTCAGAAAATGGAAAAGCAGGAAAGTATTCTAATCACATTCATTACGGACTATCAAGAGCCAGAACAAGGTTTATGGGTTTCTCCCAAAGTGACTTCTTCCTAGCCAAAGCTCCGAAGTAGTACTCATCCTCATTCCCCTGGACTTGTCAGCTGCCTTTGACGCTGTTGACCATGCCTTACTTGTACTCCCTTGCCTTCAGTGACTGTCATCTCCTGGTTTTCCTCCTACCTCTTTAATTACTCCTTCAGTATGTCCTTTGGCAGATCCTCCTCATCGCCCATCCAGCTTTCTGTAAGAGTCCCACAAGGCTTTGTCCTTGGACCAATTCTCTTCTCCCTCTACATTAGCTCTGGGTAATCTCATCCACAAACACAAATTCATAACTCAGGCTCCTAAGTGCTACGGAAATAAAAATGATAAAGTTTGCAATGTAGGAAAAGTTGTATTTGTTTTGGGCTTGGTTTTCCTGCACATTTGCCAGGTTATTTAGTCTTAGATTTTCATCTTCACTACACCTGGCCCTCTCAAATACTCACCACCACTAAGGTATATTTTTCCTTTAGAGGGTCTTGAAGGTCACCATTTCCCCAGGAAATGGACACTATCTTTGTGTTTACCCTCATGCTGGGAGGAAAGTGAAGTGACCATACTAGGAGCAAAGGTGCTTTGTTAAATCTATACTTGCACTCACATAGTGCTTTCCATCAACACACCCCTAAAAACACTTCATAAAGGGGTACATAGCAATATCCCCAATGCACAGGTTGGAAAAGGGTGATTAAAGATACAGAAGATCACAGAAATGATCACATACTGGATCAGACCACTGGTCCATCTAGTTCAGTATCCACTCTTCAACCATGGACAGTACCAGATACTTCAGAGGAAACTTCCTAAAAGATAATTATGGAATAGTCTGCTTTTAATGAAAGTGTGTTTCTAACCCCCCATAAGTTACCGGTTGGGGTTTGTCCTGAACCATGAAGGCTTAAAAATAAAAATTTATTGTTGAATCTAATATAACTGGACGTAAGCCACCTCTGAAATCACACAGTGAGTCAGTGCCAGGGCCAGGAATAAAACTCAAGGCCTGATTCCCAGTCCAGTGACTTATCCATCAAACCCTACTGCCACAGATAATCACCACTCTTCCTATTCAAAGCCAAAGCATAAGCAGGTCTTTGATAAGGATCTGCCTTTAGTGGCTATTATGAACTAAATATTATGAAATCAACACCTCAGTTGCTATGATGTGTTACAGTAATATATTGGATTTATGGACTGTCTACACTCTGTGGTACTTTAAACCGCAGTGAAGAGAAATATGGTGTAAACTCTGATCCACAGCTTTGTTTCTCAATACCATTTGCAAGCAAAAAGTTTTATTGGAGTAAATTCTTTATTCCAAGTTCTTGTCATAATAGTCCCATGTAAAACTAAAATTGCCACTAGCCAAACTTATTCTATTTAAACCTCAGAAACCTCTGCCAGGGGTGTAATTTATGAAAGGGGACGTGGAGTGTTTGTCACGTTGAAGTGAAAGTAAAAGCATTTTGGAGGTATTCTGTTTTAAAACTGGACATTAACTATAAGCGGAAACAGCTGCTTTTCAGGAGACAAGGTTTCCCTTCAATCAGAGCACCACTTGGAAACAGAGAGGGCTTTTTGACAAAGTTCAGTATTAAAAAAAAAGTCAGCATTTGCCAAGAGTTACCTCACAATGGTATCTGAGATTCCACAGGGTTCCCCTACGCTTAGAATAAGAAAAGTCTTGAAGGGAACGGGTCTCTAACGGCACCTGTTGGGGTACATGTATTGTGTTTTTTGTAGTTGGTGGTGGTGGTTTGGGGTTTTTTTGCCGGGGTGGAGAAGGGGAGCATCTGGAACAAATGCATTTTCAAATTTACTACAGCAACCTGGCATTTCTGTCCAATGACTGTGCTATCAGCTGGACTGCTGTAATGCAATGAAGACATCACAGTTCTTCATTCCCAATGGATTTTCTGAGACAGGATGCTCATTGTATAGCTCCAACAAGCAAAATTTGCATTAGATTTATAACTTCTTTCAATACACAGAGCATCATCTAAGCCAATAAATACGCTGCCACTTCACTATTAGCATATTTATATAAAGGATATTTCTGTATTTATCATGATACACAAAAAGCCATATTAATAGCCTGTAAACTGTCATGCACCATGATAAAGAACAGATTTCTTTGCACTACTTAATTCTTAATGGAAACTTAGTTTTAACAGGACAATTTTTACATAATTTCAAGTAAGCGACAGTGCCAACAACTTTGTTTTTAATTAATAGACTCTCACCCATGGAGAAACAACCCCTTCACCAGGGATAAAGGAAAAAGGGACCATAATTATTCTGTTGGCTATAAAAAGGAAATACTATAAATACCCTGTGGGAGCTGCTACCAGTATTCTGCTATATTCCAGGAAGCACAAATCTGCATGTTTCCTACATTTACATTTGATTGCAGGTATCCCCAAAACCGGGCACAGTTTCAAGTTAAGAGGGAGAATTTACCTCAACACAGACGCGCTCTCACACATATTGAATCCAAAGTGACTTTTGGTGCATTAATTTATTTCAGAGAAATGCTAGAGGAAACAAGACTATGGTGCCTCTTAAGAGGTGTAGCAAAGAGGAAACCATCTTGCTACACAAGCTCTATTGATTGTTTTATACATAACCAGCTGCATTCAAGGACATCATGTAGCTTTGTGACCGAGGCCATAAGGAAATTAATAGATATGGATTGCATTCATTATGGAGATCAGATACTACAGTGATACCCCAGATGAATACATGTCTTGTTCTGTCAGAATTAGATACAATATTGTGCTGTCCCTGCTCAGGAGACTGTTTTCGATATCCGCCTCTGGCTAGTAAGTGCCTAATGAAACTTAAGTCCTCCACCACCATCACCCTTCAGATCTGGCTGCCAGCACAGAGAATTCCTTTCACTCTCTTCCCATGCCCCATTCACGTTACATCATCCTGAGTGCGAAGGAGCCGGTCTGCACTTCCCCCACTCCCCGCATCATCTTCGTCTGTGAATTAGCCAGGATGGGGAAGGAATGGTTTCCCTAGACTCTGTTTGTCAGAGGGTGGTGAGGGATGACAGGAGAGAGATCACTCAATCATTACCTGTTAGGTTCACTCCCTCTGGGGCACCTGGCATTGGCCACTGTCGGTAGATAGGATACTGGGCTGGACGGACCTTTGGTATGGCTGTTCTTATATTACCTCCAGTGTCTGTTGCTGCCTTGGCTAATAACCTTCCAAAGTAGCAACAGAGACTTAATTTTGCTGCTGCCCACAGTAAACAGCAGCAGTGAAACTCACCAGTCTGTTAACATACATTTGCATGAGGTGGGAAAATAGTATTCTAAAAGGAGTAGGAGCCACTGCTGGCCCTCTTAAATACAGCTAGCAGCTATTATGGCAGTCTGTACTACATCGTCTTTAATGTGGTACCACTTTATGCAGATAATGAGTGCATTAAAACATGATGGAGGCTGACTAGCCAACAGCTGAGTCTTTGTGTATAAGAAGGAGAGCCACTTGCATTTCAATGAGGTCCCAGTTTCTCAGGTACCAGCTCAGGAATATTCCTCAGCCCGGCGTGATACCCCAAGCATATGGTCATAAAATAAAATGTGTTGGTGGTTTTGCTAATGAATCTTGGTCTCAAAATCGCTTTTTAAATTCCACTCTTGTACTTTATTTTCAATCCCTGTCATTCTATATTTACTCTCTTTCACAAATGAAATAACACATGCCTTGAGTCTCGATCTGTTTGACTACCAGCAGATCATGACATTAACACATTAACTAAAACTGATGGTGTACAGAAGACTTAAACTGACACTTTTATGAACAAGCGCCTTTTGGAAAAAAATGCTAGCCTGGTTCCAGAATGCCATTTTAAATAAAAGGTATATAACATTTTAGAACAAAAATCTAAAAATCCAATTCTAAAAATAGTTTTGAATACCCAGAGGCTACCAGAAATAGTTGCTTTTGTACGCGAGTACAAGCTTTACGAGGTCCTAAGGTAAAATCAAATAGAAGACCAAACTGTGGCAGATCAATTCTAATAGCAGCATTCGACACCATTTTTACGACGTCTGACAATGAAAAATAGAGATGGGAACCTCAGCAGTTGCATTATTTTGCCAAATGGAGATAATATTCCAAAAGGTTTCCTTTGAGAATTTGCAGGGTGTGCAGGAGAAGCAAACAGTTCCACATGCATTCACTGACTAATACGGTATTTCATGAGTATCCCCAGTCACAGAAGCATAGCTTTGTGTAGAGGTAAACGCCAATTAGCAAACACATCAATGAGCAACCAATACTTTGGAGTAATGAGAGCATTGGATAAGCAAAATTTAGTTTGCAAATGAATTTTAGATTCAGGGGAACAAAGGAAATAATGGAGAAGCTTAAAATCAAATAGTCCCCCAATCAGTGTTTTCCTGTATTACAAAGGCTGCAAAAGGTGGTTTAAGCTACAGACTGATAAATTCTAAAACAAATGTTAAAAATATTTAATTGTGTAAAATTGCGTTAAAAGTTACACACAAAATTGTTAAGTACCCGTGAACCTCCAGAGCAATATTTTGAAAGGGTATTGCTGTGATAATTGGGCCTACAAATTTACCCTATGTGGAAGCTTAATTGTAAAAAGCATTTGAAAGTTTATAAGATGATATAAAAACCTATACCAACAAATGTTAATGGAAAATAGTTCCAGTTGCTTTCAATAATGAATGTTATAAGCAGGTGCAAGAAAACCAGACTAAATTAGTCAAAAAGGCCACGTTGATATGAGTGAAAGAATATTTTGAAATCATGCTCTTAGCTCCCCTGTCCAAAATACAACAAAACGAACAGATAGATGTGGAACTGGAAACTGATGAACCAAAAGTTGGTGTATCAGATATTAGGACTAATCGGTGAACAAAATAATGAGGGGATGGGCTATTTCACCCATCACCCCCTTTTTGGTTCCTGAAAGAGAGAGACTAAGGGGGGAAATATGGAAGAACATAGTGAGGCTACTGAAGCAAGCTTTATCATCATGGCTGTCACCCCCACCATCTCCTGGGAACGTGAACCTTCTTCATCCAACTCCTAAGAGATGTTCTGACCTGACCGGGCCAGAAGGACTCAAACAACAGACTCAACCAGCTCTATTTGAATCCCATGAACCACCTGGGATGAAACCGGATTGGACTTAAACAGCAGCAACTTATTTCAATTAACAACTTATTTTTTACCCCAAAGGACAGTTATTACCATTTCTGATATCATCTAAGAGACTGTCAAACAGGGAGGAGGGGGCAGTTTCCTTTTAAAACTCTCTCCAGCTAAAGGAAAAGTGAACAAGAAATGTTGCTAAAAGTAGGAGGAATAACTCAGTAGTTTGAGCATTGGCCTGCTAAAACCAGGGTTTTGAGTTCAATCCCTGAGGGAGCCATTTAGGGATCTGAGGCAAAAATCTGTCTGGGGATTAGTCCAGCTTTAAGCAGGGGTTGGACTAGATGACCTCCTGAGGTCCCTTCCAACCCTGGTATGCTATTTCAATGATGTTTGTGCTATGGTCCTAAGCAGGCTGAGGTCTCTCTATACCAAACTGTAAACCTCGTTTAACACTGTTTAACGTTGGATAGTGACTGGGTTATGTTAACATCTTTAACCCGAATATTTCATCTAAATTAATACAAACAGTACCCTATACTGACTGTGGGTGGGAATTTCAAAAGCATTCCGCGTTGGCCCTAACTTCGCTCTACTAGCATCAACAGATGTAGAGTTAGGCCAATGCTGATTTTTTGTTTTGTTTTTAGCAATTCCACTCTACTTCTGTGGTAGTGACATAGTCCAATCACATATTTAAGTACGTCACACAATTTAATCATTATAGTTTTTGATGACTAGCACGCTTTGCCCGGTTTTCAATAGCTCTCCAGAGGGCATGGATCAGTGTTCACATTACACTCTCCGTCAGTACCCAGCCCAGGTGGGGGAAGCTAATGATCCAACCTGCGAACCAAACTCAGTGATGAATCCTGGCCACGTGCCACCTGAGGCCCATTTTACACATTCCAAGAAGAAGAATAGCTCTCCAACTTTATCCATATTTTCTTACCAATTTTTAATAAACTGTCTTAGAGCTAGTTGGGAATTTTCCAACAAAACAGGGTTTTACTAGAAAACAGCAATTCGAATCCAAAATGTTTCACAGGATTGAACAGTTCAACAAACTCCATCAAGCCAGAGGCAGGGCTCCAGGTGGGCTTCTGGGGAACCCAGGCTTTGTGGATTTGAGACCGCCATACCATGCAGACTACCATAGGGTCAGGGACCCCAGAGCTTCAAGACTCCTGGACCAGCTTGCTCTTTGGGGCGCTTGACACCCACAGCTTAGGAATCTAGCTGGCCTGGGAATCAGCTGGCCCAGGAGTCTGGAAGCCCTGGAGTCCCTCGCCTGAGGCAGCCTGAATAGTGGGGCTACCCTGGAGCTGTGGACCTTGAGAGCCCATCCTAGGTCTTCCAGACTCCTGTCTCCACGGCAGGAAGCCTTCACCCTGAGAGCTTAAGTTGAGCCATAGCTCCTAGGGCTGCCAAGCTACCCTGCTGCCTGGAAGCCTTGAGAGCCCCCAATGTTTCCAGACTCCCAGACTCTAGGAGTTCCCGGGGATGCCAAAGCTCCTTGGCCAGCTGGCTTCCCAGAGGAATCAGTCAGCCTGAGGAGTCAGCCAGCCCCCAGAGCAATCCAAGTGGCAGGGTTGCCCTGGAACCATCAATCCTGAAAGCGCTGGCACCAGCTGACTGAAACTGACAAGATTTTTGTCAGCTTCATGGCTACCCACCACCAGAGGTGAAATTAAGCCGGTACGCCCCGGTACGGCATACTGGCAAGAGCCGGTGCACCATACCGGGGCGGCCTGGCTTCCCCAGGCGGCAATTTAAAGGGCCTGGGGCTCCCAGCAGCGGCTGGAGCCCCAGTCCCTTTAAATTGCTGCCAGAGCCCTGCTGCCGGAGCTCTGGAGTAGCGGCAGGGCTCTGGGGGTTATTTAAAGGGCCGGGGCTCCCGCTGCCTCTACTGCCCTGGGCCCTTTAAATAGCCACCGGAACCCCACTGCTGGAGCCCTGGGGTAGCAGCGGCAGCCGGGGGCTCCGGCAGTAGTTTAAAGGGCCTGGGGCGTAGAAGCAGGGGAGTCCTGGGCCCTTTAAATAGCCCCCAGAGCCCTGGAGTAGCGGCGGGGCTCCAGGGGCTATTTAAAGGGCCCGGGGCTCCCGCTGCCTCTATGTCCCTGGCCCTTTAAATAGCCCCCAAAGCCCGGCTGCCAGAGCCCTGGGGTAGCAGTGGCAGCCGGGGACTCCAGCGGCGGTTTAAAGGTCCTTGGGCGGTAGCGGCGGCTGAGCCCTGGGCCCTTTAAACCACTGCCGGAGCCCCCGGCTGCCGCTGCTACCCTGGCGGGAGAGGGCACTTACCAGTACAGGGCGGGCCGGAGCTGGCTCTGACCCCCCCCCCATCCCAGCCCCTTCCATGGGCCAGAGCCGGCCCCAACCCAGCCCCATCCCTACTTCTACTTTCACCCCTGAATAGCAGGGGGTCAACTGCTCAGTTTCACAGCTGCTACTCAACCATGGGCAGTGGTGAAACTGACAAGAATCATATTAACTTTAATGAGCAGCTGCAGGGGTTTCAGGGAGTACGTTTCAGAAGAACCAGGTGTTGGCCTTTACAAAAGAAACTTTTACAGGATTTCCATTTTATGGAAACCTTGGGGGGAGTGGGGGGGAGATTCATTCTGAATCAGAATGAAGCCAAATTTTGAAATGTTCAAGTTTCCTGTGAAATATAAATCCCGAGTTTCAGCTAGCTTTACACTGCCCTGTGCTTTCCGTGTGAATGTCCAGAAAGAGCAGGCTGCATTTTCGCCTTGTAACTCACTAAATAGCAGGTCTGGTTTTGTCCTGGGCAGCTCTATTCCTCTCTGCTGCCACTGCCTACACACTTTCTTACTTAATATGATGTTGGAAAGTCCCAGATTACCCAACAACAGTATGTGCCATGGCATCATGTATTTCAAACTACCTGACATAAGCTCTAAGTTTTAACTTGAGTTTGTAACCTTCCAGCTAATTGAACGTGCCCTTACGCAGGGATTTGTAGTTTTTAACCGGGGAAATCAATGCTCATTTCATTTAAAAACACGAGGCATTTGTTCCTCAGCTTTATGCTATAATGTGATGTATTAGGAGAAGCGCAATTATCTCCACTACATTGTCTCTCCTTAAATGTTTATTCTAGAGTCACTGAGCTAAACTCCCTCCTTGACACACACATCTTTTGAAGACAACTCTTTGCAGTGTCCTTGTCAGCTGGTTTAATAGCGACATCAGTAGGAGGTTAGAAGTGATGGGATTCTGTTTCTCCATTCTGTTTTTTCTAGAAAGAATTTCACGGTACATACAGTGTGGAAAAAATAAAAAAAACCCAATCAATATAGCTATTTACTCAAAGAGAAAAGTCTTCCAACTACCTTCCTATTATTATATGATGCCTGCGTGTTCAGAAGGTGGAAACCAATAAAGGTATTGTGAAGTTTACTGAGAAAATTACATTCATCGTCGCTATAAACCTCTCTTTTCATCCATATCTTTCAAATGTTTCAACAGGATTTCTCATTTTATGGTTTGTAGCAGGACTCAACTTAAGTCTTTTCATGTAAGGTGTTCAAATGGGCATCAGTAGTGATCACCCTAGCTAAGATTAGAAAAAAACACTTTCTATTATAATCCTCTGCTTTCACATACCCATTACTTCCTGAAACCTGTAATTTGGGCAGGTATTTTCTCTGTTAGGTATCTCACCAAAGGGGAATATTTGTGTAAAGAGCAAACTAAATCCCTTCACATAGAAAGGGATGAGAAAGTGAAAACGTATTATTTTTTCCCTTTTCAGTTTGTTTCCTGATTTCAGCCTGCCAGCACCACCTCTTGGTGACACTAGAAAGGGAGCCCTAAATGAGGATCCCTTAGGTCCCAGTCTTGCAAGTTATTCTATGGTGGTACAGGGGTTTGACAAAGTGGAGGAGGCCCTTATTCTGGTATCTATAAGTAATAAAACAGTATCTATCTCTGCCAAAAGTCCTACAACATTATGATATCAGAAGTAACAACCAATCACCACCTTTACAGCTAATTTGTATGCACCAACTTCATTGGTTGTAATGAGTCAGTGATCTGATGGAGATTGCACAGATTACTTGGCCCAGCAGCCACACTTCTTCAAAGATTGATTCGCCACCCATACAACAACACAAACTCCCAACACAACCCACCCCCCAAACAAATTAAGACAAAATCCCTCAGCACACTAATACAGCCAGCACATGCCATAACCCCAAACACACACAGCCCCCCTCACTGCAGTACACCCTCCTCATTCATCACCTATACAATTCAACACACGTCTCCCAGCACAATACACACCCTCACACACACTCGCTTAGACTCACCATAAAGCCATGAACTTGAGAGGCAAAGCCGAAGGTCTCCCACTAGTAACCAAACACCCAATCAGTGAGAAGAAATATTTATTGACAACATTAACCGGGTAATACAGCATGGTAGATGTATGGTCCACAAGAAAATTAAGAAATTTGGTAACATTTTAGCTTTCATTATGCATACAGTGTGTCTCCAGTACTATCTTTACAATTTTTATTTTCAAGTACTAAACATTACCGCAGTATTTGCTTTGTAAGTGTAACCCCTGCTTCTCTGCCTTCCCTCCCACAACGGTTTGTATCATTATTTATCGACTCAGACCTAAAATTAGATTTTAAGTTCCTTTGGGCAGGGACTGAGTCTGTATTTGTTTTATAAGACAGCCAAACACATTTTAAGCACCATATAAATATTAATAAATGACAAGAAATTGAGCAAGCAGAACAAATTAATCTCACACGCTACTAAAGGAGATAAAACTTGCAAATTTATCCTACCAACTTGTTAACATGCTTTATTTCCCTAACTGAAATGACAGTTATTTCAGCACTTTGGTTCTTGTTTTCCCTCGGAGTCAGTATGGAAACACCGGTCAGAGTTTGTCATCCTCAGTGCCTGATTCACAGATGTGCCTGTTACTGCCACTAGCTGCAGAGACTCTCTGTTTACTCAGGCTGAAGAAATGCTGCTTTTAGGTTTGGTGGGTTCCTCCAGCCTCAGCCAAGGTTGTGGTCATTTTAAGTGGCAGCTTGTTCAGAATTCAAACCGCTGTGGGCCTCAGACACTCAGGATGAACTTCCCCTGTCCCATATTCTCCAGAAAGCCTATAGTAGGGTTACCATATTTTGTGCCTCCTAATGGAGGACACTCCCGGGGGGCCCGGCCCCGCCCCCAACCCCGCCCACGCCCCAACTCCGCCCCCTCCCAAAGTCTCCGCCCCCTCCCCTGCTTGAAGCCTGAAGCAGGTAAGGGGGAGTGTGGGGGGGAGGAGGCGCGGCCCAGGCTGGCCCCCGGCGGCTCCAGCCTGGGTCGGCTCGGGCCCTGGCCGACCACCCCCGGCTCCCAGCCCCCCGGGCCGGCTCCTGGCTCCCAGCTCCCTGACCCCGGCCCGGCTCCCAGCGCCGCGGGCCGGCTCCCGGCTCTCGGCTCCCCGACCCCGGCCCGGCTCCCGGCTCCCCGACCCCGGGCCGGCTCCCGGCTCCCCGACCCCGGGCCGGCTCCCAGCCCCGCGGGCCGGCTCCCCAACCGCGGGCCGGCTCCCGGCTTCCAGCGCCGCGGGCCGGCTCCCAGCTCCCCGACCCCGGCCCGGCTCCCAGCTCCCCGGCCCGGCTCCCAGCCCTGCGGGCCGGCTCCCCGACCGCGGGCCGGCTCCCGGCTTCCAGCGCCGCGGGCTGGCTCCCGGCTCCCCGGCCCGGCTCCCCGCCCCGCGGGCCAGCGGCTCCCGGCTCCCAGCCCCGCGGGCCCGGCTCCCCGACCCCGGCCCGGCTCCCAGCCCCGTGGGCTGGCTCCCAGCTCCCAGCCCCACGGGCCGGCTCCCGGCCCCGCGGGCCCGGCCCGGCACCATGCCCCCGGCCCCGCACAAAGAGGCCCCGGCCGAGCCTCCCGATTTTCCCGGACATGCCCGGCTTTTGGGGATTTCCCCCCGGACGGGGATTTGAGCCCCCAAAAGCCGGACATGTCCGGGAAAATCCGGACGTATGGTAACCCTAGTATAGCCCACTGATCACTGCCTGTTACGTATCCCGCTCTGCGCTTGGTGTACAGAGAACCTGGCTCTGTTACAGGCCCCAGACTAAGGAACTGGCTCTTTAGCTCTAGGTAGAGACTCATGCATTCAGATCTGGAGGTCCCTGGATTAGAGCTAAGTGACTTTTTTTTTTTTTGGAGGGTGGGATGGCAAACACATTTCACCGAAAAACTCAATTTTTATGACTCAAAGTGTTCATAAATATGGGTCAAATCTGATAAATAGTTTTGGGTGAAAAAAATGAAAAATAATTTTTAAAAAAAGTTGACATGTTTCACTTTGACTATTTCAAAGCATGTTGTCTGGACTTAAAAGACATTTTGTTTTCAAATTTTGCCAAGTTAAAAACAAAAGTGAAAACACCCAAAATTGACTGAATTAAAACAAAAATCTGAGGGAAAAAAAATGTTTTGGGTTAACCAAAAAGCCTCAGTGAACCTGAAATTAGTAAAAAAAAAAAAGTGTTTCAAGTTGACCCACAACTGTTTCAGTTGATTTGAATGAATTTTTTCCTGAGTTTTTCGAATGGACCAAGAAATTTGGTTAGAATCAAACTGGATTTTTCAGTTCAGCTGCCAAACTGAAAAGAATCCATTGTTTCTCAGTTCTACCCTGCATCCTTCCTCAGTGTGTCAGGCAACACAGCTGCCATCACACCACATAGCGCTGCTGGAGATTCTGGAGCGGCAGTACTAGATCCTTGGCTCCACTAACCAGCTTTATCAGGTTTGTCCCTGCGTCGGGTGAATCTCTTGGTGGTGTAGAGAGCCAGTATAGCATCTCCATGACACCCCAACTCCTAGCCAACTGGCACAGGGGGTGTCCATGAAGAAAAAGAGCTGTGGCTGAAACACTGCTACACTCTGATGGTGCTAGCTATTAAAGATATTGCTTGTTGATGTGGGCAAATGGAGGAAGTTCAGAAGAGCCGTGGGGCTGCTCTAAGAGCCCAACCAACACTGGTCACACCCTGATATCAGGGATCCTACAAAGCTTAATGAAGGCACTTTGGCTCATACGCTAGTCTTGCCATACCAGGGAATCTGAGACTCAGAATTTAAAGAAACTACTAGATACTTGGTTAATTAAATTCTGCTTCTCCAAATCCCCCGGCAGTTTCAAATGGACAATATTATTCAATTACTTTTCTAATCTGTTGTGCAGCGGGTGCTGTTAACACAGCTGCCACGTTTCACTCAGGAGAGGACGAGAGAAGTCCTGGATGAAGCAATTCTGCTCAGTAGTTTGTGCACGAGTTTGTGACATTTATAAAGTGTTTTGCTATTCCTCAGCCTGGAGAGGTACTGTGTAAAATATAAGATTATTAAACCACTTCTGTTCCTTCCTTCCTCTAACGTAATGGAAGGATATATGTGCAAGCAGGGAAGAGACCATTACTGACAAGAAATGGAAAAGATTTTATCAATTCCTTATAGCATTCAGTCCACTGTAGCACAGTTTGGGGATAGATATATTTTTTTTGCTCCCAAAGAACCCCGCTTTCCTTTATGCCTTAAAAATAACGGTGTGCTTTTAGTGCCACTTGGACACCTTCCCTTAGATACCACTTACAGCTAGATTTTTCTCAAGGACTCAGTGTTGGCCTAACTCAGCTCATATTAATCTCACCCTTAAGCAATACTAGTTGAATCCACAACAATGCCCAGCGAAGTGGCAGGCACAACACAGGCCCTTTCTCTCTTACTAGAAGAGTAGGGCTCTCCGGGACACTGGCAGACAAGGTGCCAGCTCATGCCAAGGCCCCTAGGTCTCAACTGAACACTGACAAATACGTAGCTAGAACCAGTCTGGCTCACCTGCATCTCAGTATTGTTCAAAGAGGTATTAGAGTTTTACAAAAATGTGTTTCATTTTTAGACTTTACGGAATGCTGGCAAGTTGCTACATGCACTTATCTTGCTTATATAAACTACTCCTCGTTGTTTTTGCTAATACAGACTAACACAACTACCACTCTGAAATTTATAACTTGGGATACAGATAAGTGTTTGCTCTGTAACTGTAAATCACCAGACAGGAGAGGAGCATTAAAAAGTGTGCCATACTAGTTTCCAACAGGAGGTGTTATCTCCTGCCCAACAAAAAAGGCCCATCAGCACCAGAGGAACCACTGCAGAACATCAGAGGACAAAAGACCGTTGATTGCTCTCCACTCTCAATTCCCCATGAAGAGTAGAATTCCTCGCTTCTGCTGAACACACAACTAGAAGCAAAATGGGGGAAGGAATAAAAAGGCCTAACAAGGAGAAACTGTATCTCTTATGCTGCTTGGAGGCTGAGGGGGCAAGGATTACTAAGCATAAGCAAAAGATCACCAGTGGTTGGCCTGGGTTAGCCCTAATGGACATATAGAAGCTTTATTACTTCTTCAAAACTTAAGACTGGAGCTCATTTGTATGTATATATGTTTACCTGCTTTAACCTTGTAAGGAACTCTCTTATTTCCTTTTCCTAGTTGATAAATCTTTAAATAGATTATTACAGGATTGGCTACAAGCATTGTCTTGGCTGTTAGATCTAAGGTGCAGCTCACCTGAGGTAAATGACCAATCCTTTGGGATTGGGAGTAACCTGAATATTATTGTGATTTTTTGTATAGAGGACCATCTATCACAAAAACAGGCTTATCTGGGGGGAAAGATCGATCGGAGTGCCGATGGGGATTGTCTATGACTCCATGTTAAGATGGTTGTAGTGCCTGATATCAGGAGTTTATACCTGATAATTGGTCGGTGAAATCTAAACATAGGTCTCTCAACCATTTGGGGATTTATGCCCTGCTTCTTAACAGTCTGTCCTGAGGCTGTCACTCACTCTCGAGCCACTGTAGGACAGCTTGACACTAACCTCTAACAGATACACATTAAAAACACAATTTGCCTTTTCTAAAGTAGGAATTTATAATCAGTCTCTTAAAATGTGTTAGGTAACACTTAACACACCCCAAACCTTTTGTCCTAGTCTAGACATGTCATTAGTGGACTCCCCTTACCCCTTCCTCACACCTTGGAAGCCTTGCTAACGTTTAAGTCTCCCATGATAGCACCTAAGTCATACCCCAGGTCACCAAACAAGAATTAGGCTCAACTATGCTGGATACTGTACAAACAACCCAACCAAAGATTCCTTGCACCCAGATCATTCAGAACCAAGGATGTAGGCAGTACCTAGGTAGTGAATAACCAAACACGGGAAGGGAGCAATTGTAACAAAAACACAGATAGATGCACTTGCATAGAAGTTAGTAGGTCTTAAATACGCCATGTGGCAAAAACTCCAAAGCGACACACCAAAGAAACAGCTAGATTATGTTCTTCGCACAATACCTATATTACTGACCCAGCTGTTCGCTCCTTTTCAAATGGGTTTATGTATAAATGGGTACACATTGCAGACTGCAGAGGGAAGAGTTAAAAATGCACTCTCCAGCTCCCCTAGCAAGTCTTCAGCAGCATCCATCCATAAACACTGCCTGAAGAGGTGTCAAACTCTACCCACCCACTGGCACCTTGTGGCCATTCCAGCAAGTGGGTGGCAATTAGTGAGATTGCCTCCTCTTCAGAAACAAGTGTCCCATCAGGCGACTCTTGGCACTACTGCTTCTTGTGCTGCTTCACTGCTCTTTCCAAAATGATGAATTTCCTCAATTCCAGGATGCATCCTGTTGTCACTAATGACGATGTCAACAATACCATCAAATCTGTTGTCGTGCCAACCATGGTACTTGGCAAATTTTGCTAATGTCTTTTTAGACATCTGTTTCCTTCCTTCGCTTTCTTATCTGGAATACAAAGATATCCCTCGCTCCCTGTATATGAAACACCACCATAACCATTTCACAAGGATTAGAAGTTACGCAATCAAATACAAGTTGCCCTCAGCCCCCACTCGTCTTTCCAGGGCTTAGCATATCACTAACAAGAAAAGAAAGTTTGATTAGTCTCCAATCACTGCAGAATCATAGGACTGGAAGGGACCTTGAGAGGTCATCTAGTCCAGTCCCCTGCATTCATGGCAGGACTAACTATTATCTAAAACATCCCTGACAGGTTTGTGTCTAACCTGTTATTAAAAATCTTCAGTGATGGAGATTCCACAACCTCCCTAGGCAATTTATTCCAGTGCTTAACCACCCTGACAGTTGGGAAGTTTTTTCCACTGTCCAATCTAAACAATCCTTGCTGAAACGTAATTAAGAGCATAACTTCTTGTCCTATTCTCAGAGGTGAAAGAGAGAAATTTTTGTCTTTCCCCCTTGTAACAACCTTTTATGTACTTGAAAAATGTTATGTCCCTTCTCAGTCTTCTCTTCTCCTGATTAAACAAATCCAATTTTTTCAATCTTCCCTCATAGGTCATGTTTTCTAGACCTTTAATCATTTTTTGTTGCTCTTCTCTGGACTTTCTCCAATTTGTCCACATCTTTCCTGAAATGTGGTGCCCAGAGCTGGACACACTACTCCAGTTGAGACCCAATCAGCATGGAGTAGAATGAAATAATTACTTCTCATGTCTTGCTTGTAACACTCCTGTTAATCCATCCCAGAATGATGTTCGCTTTTTTCGCAACAGTGTTACACTGTTGACTCCTATTTAGCTTGTGACCACTAGGACCCCTGGATCACTTTCTGGTGTACTCCTTCCTAGGCAGTCATTTCCCATTTTGTATGTGTGCATATATTCATTTGTCGACAGATTAACACATTTGTGACTGCATCAGGTTGTGCCTAAACACATTTTTTATATCAACAGGCTTGTTGACAAAGTATTAGTACATTTACTGTTCTATCCAAGCAATACACAAGGGTTTGGTTATTGTAACGAGATCCTTTAAAGGGAATACAATGTACTTCTATGGTTCATCTAGTCTTGGTTTCAGTATATTTTAGTCAGTATGAACCCCATGTGTAAGGTCTGCCCCTTAACAAAACAGATATGCAGGCATTATCAAAGTAATACGATACTGTCGGCTCTGAAGACCAGGATGCCTACGAGATTCTTTGCAGAGTTTCCTTGATCAATCACTGCCTTTTATATTGTGCCCTTAGAAGCCCAGAAAGCTTTACTACAGAACTACAGTACAAAGATTCTTTGCAGAATCCATGATGTGAATTTCTGCAATTTGCAAAAGGTCACCACTCATTTTAGCAGACACCGCTAACTACATTAAAAAGCAAGACTAAAAAAAAAATTGTTCTTTTGATATGTTTTGGATTTACATTTTTAACTAAGATAATGGCAGCTAAGGTTAGAAATCCCCTTACAAATCAGTAAGAATATTTAAGGTTTGATTCGTTATTTGTTTAAAGAACACAATTAAAATATAAAAGAGGCACTGCTGTCTATGAAATTGAAAGGCAATAAATATAATACTAATAAAAAGGGATAATCTTTACAGAACACTATCAACCTGTGGAACTTACTGCCATATGATAATGCTTAAGGCAATGGGTAGAATTTTTAAAAGGATTAGATAGACATTTATATGGATAGTGAAAACATCTACAGTTGTGCATAGAGGATTACATTTACTTTAATTTAATATAAACCCTTATGTGACTATCTGATGACGTTAGGAAGAAACACTCCTTAAGGACAGATTATTCCATAATAATTCACTATAGGAGAATGGATTCTGAATTAAATGGACATTTGGCCTGATCCTATACTTGAATGGAATCACACATTTTACTACATATTGTTTATTTTGACAGATCTGCATTTGGGTATGTGGGCAAACATTTTCTTATCTGGGCTTCTGGAAAATATGATCAGTGTTTCACACTCCCAATATTTAGTCTAACCATGTTCTTTTAGCCTTCAAATCTGGAAAAAGTGCATTATCATTTGTGGAAAAAGTGCATCATCCTAACCAACTGTTTAGAAGGCAGCATCAGTCTAGTTTACCTCCAGATAGTCCTTGAGCAATGACAAAGACATGTGAAGTAATAGAGGACATTTTTTTAAGATGTTCTCAATCTGATTATGCTGTTCCACTTTTCACTGATCTGTATGGACAGATCTGACATTCATAGATTCTAAGGCCAAAAGGGACCCAGTCTGATCATCCTGCTTAACAGAGGCCATATAACTTCCCTAAATTAATTCCTGCTTCTGATACAATAGCTGTGGTTGAACTAGAGCACAGATCTTCTAGAAAAACATCCAATCTTGATTTAAACATCACCAGTGATGGGGAATCCACCACAAAATGGTGGATAAATTGTTGAGACAATTAATTACCCTCACTATTATCTGAGACCAGAATGGAGCTCTTGGAATCAAATTCTTTACTGACAGGCCTCTTGTTCATTGGCTTCAGTTGTATTACAAAGGGTGGAAGTGACCAGATGTCCCGATTTTCTAGGGACAATCCTGATATTCAGGGCTTTTTGGTATATAGGCACCTATTACCCCCAACCCCATCACAATTTTTCCACATTTTCTATCTGGTCACCCTATGATAGGCACTCAAGACAATTTAGCTTTTAGTGTTTTGCTGACATATTTAGCAATGCATGGGCACACACACGTTAGCAGCAGCACCACAAATTGAGAAAGGCCCAGAAATGTAAAGTCAAACAGTACTCTAACGTTTTTCCTTTCGAAAACAGCTTTTATTTCATTTCTCACATTTCACACAGAATGAAAATGAGAGCTGAGAGTACCATCTTATTTATTTCTGGGACTATACAGAGCACAATGGCTTTCAACTGAAACATTCAAGTTGTGTGGCTCTTCTTTTTCTACTTCTCTGAAGAGAGTCATCTAAAAAGAAAATGAACTAAAAAGTGAATCTTTCTGCTTCCAAAAATGTTTTGTGATCTGGGTCTGATGATCTATGTAACATGATTTTTGATGGAGAGTAACGGGAACTGACTTCATGTCAGGCACCATTGAACAATTAATCAGCGATGTGCCCATGAAACTTACCAAAATCAGAAGCGTAGTGCAATGAAAATGTACAAACTCACTAATTTAACCGATATTTAGAGATTATGGCCCAGTACCCTGAAGAAGGTAGATAAGGGTATAGAGCAGCTCAGAGAAGGAATCACAAAGGTGCCCTTTGAACTCTCCTGATCCTGGGTTTGTCTCCCAGGATAATTTTGTGTCGTCAGAAGGCTGCAATTACACCAGCTGCAAATGGGACCCTGGGCCATTAAAGCAGCTAGGAATCAGCGGGCATAGATAAGCCTTGGCCAAATCAGTACACTGGCCGAAGGGAGGAGAGGGTCGTATGACGTGTAATGCCAGCTGTATGCCACCAGAAGATAACTCTGCAATTTGATGATCACCCCATGGCCAACTATGTTGGCTCCTCGCCCTGATTCTGCCTGTGATGCAGTTACATAGAGGATGTATCACCCCCCGCCCCCCAAGAGCTTGGCCAATGCTGCTGCATGTGAATTTCTTTTAAGCACGTTTCTCTTTTTAATAGTTCAAGTTAGTGCAGTCATTACTGTAGTTTAACTCATGCTGCACAGAAGATTTCTCATAACACCATTCCTTTCCTAGGTACTCGTGTTTTATTACAGTAGCATATGGTCTCTGTATTCAGGCTGTTTTACATTCGCTAAATGTAATAACTGTGCTTTTGGCTGCGGTTGTTCCTTCCAATTAAGCTACAGGCTATTGAATCCTACCCAGAATTCAGCTAACACTGTGCAGCACTTCAGAGAGTGGAACGGAAGGTTAATAGGTAAATAACCGGAACATCTAAAAAGTATGATGAAGGAAATCTAACAATTTACAGAGCTTGTACTGATAATGAATCATTCTTGCCCACAAGCACAAAATGCTTGATTCCATCCAGTAATGACAATCTCAGTTACAAGGAAATACTTTAGCAATGTGGGGCCTGGTGAACAGTAGTTTGCCATGCTGGGGGTAGGCAAACAGAGGGGGCCTTCTAAAACTCGGGAAATAAAACAGTCTTCAATATGTTCGGGTTGGTCTCTTCAAACAGAAGCTATTTACTAAGAGTAGTCTTTTGTACAGGATTCACTGCATTGTTGTCCTAAAATACCTTCATCACTACACTGAAAGTTGTCTCCTGCAGGGGCCTTCTACAAAAATTCCAACAGCCTTAAAAAAGTCTTAAATTGAGGTCAAAATGAATGCTTGAAAGTTCTGGAAATCAAAGTAATCCTCAGAAAAATTAACTGAATAACTCAAGGGATTGTAAATGGGACACAGATCCTTTCAGCTTCATATCCTTGGGTCAAATTTGATCCAGGCTAACAATGGCTGAAAGTCCAATTTAATGGTTCTTTACTGTTCTGAGTGCAGTTTCCTGGAGAGCTGTGGTGAAATCTCAAAGCTACTGAAGTCAATGGGACATTTTCAAGGGGCCAGGATTTCACCTGAGGTGTCTACAACATTAGGCCATCTGTGGTGGCGGCCCACAGGAGACTGAGCTAGCTGTCTGACTCCTTGAAGCGGTTTCCCCATAGCTGTCTTGGGGCATGCTGGCAGGATAGTGTTTTCTTGTTGTAAAAAGTTTTCCCTTCACTCTCTTCAAATTTCTCTTTCTGGCGCTTTCTCCCTGTCCCCCACACCTCCCTCTTCTTCCCAGCCTTTAATCCTTCCAAACAGGTTTCAGATCTTGTCCACTCCCTTTTAAGGGTCTGGTGCTGCACAAGCTCATTCTCCTCCCCTTTCTTACACCTTGTGCCCACTCCTCCACTTTTGTTCTGCAGTGAGACAGAATAGGGATGTGAAGCCAACAGTCAGCAAGAACAGGGGAGAAAATCAGCTGCCACACACACTGCAAAAACGCTACAAGAGCAGAACGCTAGTGTCAAATACTATTTACTTTTTATTTTGAAGTGAACCTCCCAGTAGCCGTACACCAGGGAGCAAGACAGCCCGGCGGAAAGGTAGCAAAGTCAGCGAATCTAGTCAGTCACTCTTAGCACAAACATAGGTGTTTCTCTAAGCAAGTCCTCTTTCATTTTACTGTCTTAGATACTTACATGGTCCCCATCATTGTACTATTTAGCACATCACAATCTTCATATGTATTTACCTTCACAACACCTCTGTAGAGCAGTGCTATCATGCCCATGTCACAGACAAGGAACAGTGCTACAGAGAGACTAAGCGACATGCCCAAGGTTAAGCAGGAAGTCTGTGGTGGAGCATGGAATTGACCCCAGGTCTCTCAAAACACAGCCTAGCACCCTAACCACTGGACCATCCTTCCCCTCCTGTCTCCTCCTCTACACATTTTAACTCAGTCTTATCTTTGGAGATTTTTGCTTTGGGTTTTTTTTTCTTTCCAACTCTTATTGGTTTTGTAAAGCATCTTGTACCTTAAAGTGCTAAATAACCATCTCTACCCTCCCTTAGGTAAACTGCAAAAAAATAAATACACATAACCAATGAGATATTGATATACCTATTTATTTAGAAAATAAGTGCCCAGGACTCTTCTTTTCTCTCGCTCAGGCATTCTCACATGGCTACTTCGATAAACTGTCAAGATTTAAATGGGATAAACCAAAAGCAATTCAAGACTAGGGATATTGCAATAGCAGAGCTAATTTGAAATAAGTTTATCTGTACAAACAAAGAATGTCAAGATTTATAAAGCCAAGATCAATGACCTCTTCATTTCTCTAGAAATGATGCTATCACAATGCTAAATTGCAAAAAATCTTGGGGGGGAAAATTGCAGTGATTTCAGTTTATGGACAAAACACTTAAAATTGCTTCTTCCAGTAACATACTCAGATTCCCCTGAGATCTGTCTTAATGATAATTAAAGGACTATTTTAAAAATGTGCTTAATCATTTGCTTGATGCTTATAGTGCATTTTTATTAAAATCTGGCTGTATATAATCTAAATTGCAGCATCACATAGAAGATTTTTAAAAGTTCACTTTAAAGGCTATCAAGTCTTCTCAAACAGTTCAAATAAAAGGGTGATGTTAGAATTAACACACAGCAGCCCAAACTCCAGGACTTTTAGTTGAGCTCTGGTAGTGCAAGGAAGCTTGAACTCTGCCTTCCCAAATTATGCCTGGCTCTGCCTCAGATCTTCAAAAATACTGATTATAAACAGATGCAGTATTACTGCTAACAGCTTCTTAGCAGCATTGGGTCCACTGCTTTTACTACTGATGCTCAAGGATTCCAGCAGACCCACTCCCCGAACCACTTGGGATATGGTATGTAAAAGCAGTACACCTGCAGGCCAAAGAGAGGCTCAAGTGACTCCACCAACGCCCACCACTATCCAATTGACGTTATTCACTGGACACACTCCATAGCTGACTCCACTACCCACGTTGGGATACATGATGAATTAGTAAACTGTAGTAGGTAACAGTTTTAGAAGGGGTGAAGGAAGGAAAAACTGGAAATGAAACATGGCGTAGGGGTCACTGAAGGGAATCTAAGGGCAACAGGAGGAGGGAAAGAAGAGGAGAAAGGGAGAACAGGGAAGTGGAGGAGGGAAAAGGATTAAGTGTCATGTTGAATACCTTTCCTTCTTCCCCCCATCTTTGTCTGGACTATATTTTGCCTTAGTTTATGAAGTCATTAGCTCAGGACCCCACTTTCTAACAAGAATATAATTTGTATAGACCAATTAATGAGTATAGCATATGTATGATCAATCCTTTAGTAGTTTCATGCACTGAGGTGGTTATTTGTATTACAGTGGTACCCATAGTCCTCACTCAGGATTTAAGGCCCCATTGTGCTTGGAACTGTACAAATACACAGACTCTGCTCTGAAGAGGTAACCACCTACATGGACAACACAGACAAAGGGTGGGTGAAAGGAAAGTTTATTCTCCTCTTTCAGGGGGGCCACTACATCACAGAGATTGAGTAAACTGCACAAGGTCACAGAGAGGCTGTGGCAGAACCAGAAACTAAACCTAGCTCTCCTCAGTCAATGCCTTAATCCAGACATAAATCTTCCTCCCTGTACGTCTCAGCTTCCACTACCAATGAGGTAAGAAGTGTCAATTTTGCATTGCTCTGATTTAGATGTAAAGGGCCAAGTCCATTCCTGCTATAACTCTGTTGATTTCACAATTGCAGCAAGAGAGTTTAAATTAAGGAAGAATCTGAACAAATGTAATTGGAGAACACAAATTCCACTGTGCGCCACTAATCTGAATGGAACACAAGTACATGCCACGAATGCTGATAGGGCTGGGTTTTTGGTTTGGGCTTTTTTTTTTTTTAAATTGATATTGTCAATGGATTAAAATTGAATATAAAAAGCAATTGCTTATTTAAAAGTCTTTTTATCATATCCAAATGATTACTTATAGAAAATTAAGGACTTGATTTTATCTGTCATCAATGGTATTCATATGCCTTTAGAGCTAGGAACTAGCATAAACTAAACGAATTGAATGACTTTAAAAAAAACAACAATAGTTTCTTCTAAGTCAGTGTTTAAAGCTGCTAAAGTTGACAATAAATTAATACCATTAAATGTTTCTGAAGATGAATAATTTGTAAAAAGCATTAGCTTAAATTACAGTCTGCAAGAGAGATGATATTTTCCAAATTAAATCACTTGCACCTCAAGCACTAGTGGTTCAATCATTGGCATCGCAATCATAAATTATAAGTTAAATATTTCAAACCAAAACTTAATTGATTAATAACTAAATGTTGCAGTCTGTGGCTAGGATATTGTTCGGTGAAATAATAGAAAAAGGTCCATGGCTGTTGATACAAACTCTGCAAGTCATTGTTTTATTCAGGAAATTGGCTTATAAATAACACATTTTGGCTTGCTCCTCTCATACTGTGTCTTTTACTGAAATTCTCTTTGTACAGAACTAGAAAGTGCATTTCTATAATTATTCAGTATGTAAGTAGGTATGTCCATTTGGACTCAGAATGCTATATAACAGGGGTCGGCAGCCTTTCAGAAGCGGTGGGCCGAGTCTTCATTTATTCACTCTAAATTAAGGTTTCGCGGGATAGTAATACATTTTAACATTTTTAGAAGGTCTCTTTCTATAAGTCTATAATATATAACTAAACTATTGTTGTATGTAAAGTAAATAAGGTTTTTTAAATGTTTAAGAAGCCTCATTTAAAATTAAATTAAAAGGCAGACTGGTGGCCAGGACCCAAGCAGTGTGAGTGCCACTGAAAATCAGCTTGCGTGCCACAGGTTGCCCACCCCTGCTATATAACATGGATTAGAACAAATTACCTTGCAGTTTACGCTGAATCCTGAGAGTTACAGTTCTCCATAAACAGCAAAACCAAGACTTGCTTTCAAATATAAGCCACTTTTAAAAATAACCCAAAAGGCTAAGATGACATAAAATAATCTTTTTTTTAAAAGGACACAACATTTTTCAACAGATGGACTCCTATCACTTTATCAAGAGGCCATGTACTTCTTGAAGTCTAGGGCTAAGTCTAAGTCAAAGTTTCTAGGGCTAAAAAGCTCAGTGTGTAGTGCTGAGGATGCTAAAGGAATAGTTGTAGAGAATTAGGCACTGAGTTTCATAGTTACTGGAGTGCTTATTTGTGCAAGCTATTTAGCTGGTTTTCTCTGCAACTTACTGCATCTTGAAGCTGCATGAAGCCAAATAAAATCATCAACAAAGAGTGTTTCAGGCCAACTGATTGTACCCATTACCAGCTTTCTGGATGATCAAGACAAATTTTTTAGGGGTAAATTCATTTTGGGTGCCCCAGCTCCAGTCACCTTAAAAGGGCTTAATTTTCAGAATTTTCTAAAAATTGGACCCCTTTAAAGGTGTCTCATGCTGGTTGGCAAAAACCTGAAGCACCCAAAATCACTAGCTAGTCACCTCTAAAAATCTTGGCCCAAAGTCATTTTTGGTTCTTCCCACAGCGTTGCAACCAACCTTAGACTAATGGGAATATTACTGACCAGCTCTTTTTGTATCATTACCACAGACATGTACATCTGCACGAGAATAAAAATGACTTGCATTACTCCAGAAAAAGTTCTACAACAATTCTTCTCAGAGTTCCAGGAGGCACAGGGTGGGAGGAGTGTGCACTCTACATCTCTTAAGACAGAGAAGTGTACACTCCTCCTTCAGCACGGTGTGCTAGACCCACTTTCTCCTGAGGCATCCCCAAGAGGTGCTAGGAGGAAAAACACCAGTACTCCACCAAGGGTTGGGAATGTGACTGTAACTGACCCTGTACATCTCCCTCTCCACCAAACATCAGTACAAGGACCAGGCACAACCTGGCCCAAAGTGTTTCAATGATTTCAGAGCCTTGTAATTATCCTCATTTTTCATGTCAAACACTGACAAGATATGACCCTTGTCCATATGATTTAAGATATAACTAAGGCCCTTTAAACACACACACACACAGTTTGCTTTGTGAAACTGGTGCTCTCCTCTTCTGAGCATTGTTCTAAAGTGTTAACCTTCATTAGTATGTGAATTATCTCATCTGTAAAAGAGTTACCCTTACATTACGACATATTTAAATAAATATTTGATCGACAAGATCTGCATTTGGGCACACTTATGTATATTAACAAGGGATTATCCATTACAGACAATTCCTTTAAACCTTTGAGGTGCTATTGAATATATCAACCCATGTTATAGATATGTTGATCATACTGTAATATCTTGCATTTTTTCAAGCATTACTCGACTATAGGAAAGCATCTGAGTAGATATTTTCCATAGGCAGCACTCTTAGTAGGTTAATTGCTTTCCCCTTTATTTCCTCCCTAAGTTTGGGACAGTAGCACACAATACCTTTTAATGCAATATCCAATTCTTTAAAATGGACAATCAATATAGCCAAGGCTATGAACATTCTTACTGCCTATCTATAAATCATTAGACAGGTGCAGCCAGTGACATAATATATATGAATCTCAAATTAGTATGTTACTATGGAGCACGAAGTATCAGTTTAAATAGAATTATTTAAACATGGACCAACTTTAATCATATTAAACACAACAGCATTGCACCTACACAGTGCTTTTCCATACACTACACTCTACTGCATAACATTAATTATAATGCATGCAAGAGATCCCTATGGTATTCTCAAGTCACTCCAGAATCCAATAACATTTATATCCCTGAAAATTAGGATGTAAAAAGAAAAATCAAATTTAATCATTTAATTAACATTAAAATCAAGCAGCATAAGCATCACTAATACCACAAGAAGAGACATCCAGGTACAAGCAATGCAGCAAACAAAGACTTTAAAGCCAAAAATGACTAGTAGTCTGGGAACAACAGGAAAAAACCTATCTCAGTTGACCTGAAAGCACCACTAGTCACACACAGCAATGCTGTAAGTAACACAAATTCATTCACTATACTATCTATAAACACCACACGTTTCTGTTTCACAAGAAGTCTCATTTGTAGCAGGAAAGACATTTATACATGGTTTGTATTTACATAAGAAACAATTTCTAATGAAAAAAAATCTACATCCATTGGGAATATGAGGCTCAAACACAACAATAGAATACCACTTTGGAATATGCTTAGATTGCTAATAAAGATTTTGAAACAGTTTTGGTATTGACTTCTCTCTTTACAAAATCTTGATTATTTAAACAGGGTAATTGTAATCTTTGTTTACTTTGTATATGAATTAACAGATAACACTCTACCTTTGAACATTAACTCTGTTAAATAGAGAATCTGTAACATCTTTGAATGCGAACCCTCTTAGACAAGTTACTGATTATCTGCATATTGCAGGTTTTTACCAAAATACAGCGGGTACTGTTGCATTTCACCCTGCAAGTAATTCCCCAACTGTAGCAAAGGTAAAAGAATCCTGGAATGAGTTGGCAGGTGGGTAACACAAGCTGATTTTGTTTTAAATTGTAAATATATTTATAACCTTAAAATAACTGTCCATACATTGATTAGACAAATTCTAGCAGGTAATATGCCTAGGGGAGAAGTGGTCAGAAGGTGTCTCGTCCCATCCCCCCACCTCTCCCTATGGAAAAAAAATGGCAAATGAAAAAAAATTGATTTTGTAGAAATTTTGCAGGGAAATTTTTGACTTTGTATTGAAAATGCCAGAAATCTGAAAACTTAACATTCCTGGCTGAAAAGTTTTCCATTTTAAGGTTTTTAATTTAAAAAGTTAAGTTTTCCACACACAAAAAAACAAACAAACACTTTCTGCAAAATTTTTGTTAGTCAAAATCCCAAACTTTTTGGTTTGACATTTTTGACAAAAACACAGCAGAAGGAGAATAAAGAGAGCCAAAAAAGGTTATTCATATTTCCCCTCCCCCACTCAATGAAAAATGGCCTCCCCTTAATTTCTTTTGACATTTTCCAGTTTCTCAATGAAAAATTGGGAGAGTTCCTTGATTCTTCCTTCATTTTTCCTCTGTGTTGCCTCCCCCACCTTTCCAGGGGAGGAAAAGTGGGTGAGAAGGGGGAAAAGAAGGGGAAAGAGAAAGAGGGAAATGAAAAAGATCAGAACATTTTCATAGAATTTTTTTTTTAAAGGACATTTTTTATGGATAAATGCTTACCTCTTTCCAAACAGCTCTTGGGGTTGTGATGGAAAATTAGCTATCCATATCCTGGCTCCTCCACCCAACCCTTGGGGTGGACGTTCTTCAGGCTCTGAAGATGGGAACTGCAGAGGGACGAGCTAATGCAGACCCCAGGGATAAGGGGGCAAGCTCCGTATGCTGGTTATGAATAAGTTAGTACCCACACAGTGCTTTCATCTGTAGGGCTCCATGAATCTTACGCAGGAAGGAAAGTAACTGCCAGTTCCCCTGAAGCTTTCATGGGTGCCCTAATACATGGGAATTCCTCCCCAAGCGGGGAGTCAGAATGCAGGCCCCACATCAGCGGATGTGGTGGAACCCTCGACTGATGGCTTTGGGTTGTAGATGCAGCCTTTGGCCACCACAGGCCACTGCTCCCAGCTTGATGAGCTCCTCCAGGGCAGAGCCTCATCTTCCAGGCTTTGAACATGCTGCAGAGCAGCAAACCAGGCAGGGGAAGCAGTAAGGAGATCCACACAACAGCCTTCTCAGCAGCATCCCTAGATTTCCCCCAGTATGGAAGTGACTCCCTGCGGCCCTCTCCCTTCTATCCTACTGCTATAGGACTTTCTGTGGGCCTTGAGGAAGTCAGATTGTTGTAGGGCCCCAGAAGCAACAGAGCGTGAGGTGGAAAGAAGAGAGTGCCTGGGGGAAGCACTAGAGACACAGCGCTGACGGCCAGAAGGGAACTAAGGAGAAGAAAAAGAGAAGGGCAGAGTTATGCCAATTGGTCTGGAGGTGATGAGGGAGGGGAAGGCCCCCTAACTTGAGCGTTAATTCATAACCAGAAGGCAGCCCTAAAAAGAAAGGCAGTTCGTATTTCTAAACATCATGGGATTTTTCTGGTCTGTCTTCTAACATTTGAATTCATGGTGTTCATGACACTGGCACCTCAGCTTTGCAAATGGGAAAAATGGAGTCCCAGGGAGGTTACCTGACTTGCCTGAGGTCACACTGCAAGTCTGCAGCAGAGTCAGGAGCACAACAGGTTCCTGGCTCTCAGTCGTGTGCCCTGAAGTGCTCCGATTTATCTAGGTGCCAACACCCATAATCCAGCACACCCTTCTGCACTCCAATTAACATTGCCACCAGCCAGAATATAGGCATATGTTAATAGTGCTGTTGCAGAGAATAAATACCTCTGTTTGGTGTAGGTCTTGAATTTGGCCCATAGTCTGTTTATAGATTTTGTGTTTTGAGCAGCCTTTCATGTTTTAAAGAAAAAACAATTGCATTTCTCCTAGAGGGAGTTTTTGTTCCACATGTAGGAATTTTGCCTGCAGACATTATTTCTGCAATTAATACACTACTTCAGAAATAACAGATTGCTTCTCCTCCTTCACTTCGACAGGCATCGATAGAGTCAATCACCAGATCTTGCTCTTCAGAGGGATCGTCTTTAGAGGCCCGCTTAGCAAGACAACCGTCTCTAAATCCACATTCATGTGTCCAGATGCAAAAGCCTATGAGGGAGACATCCATTTAGGGTTTTCAACAGGCAGGAATGTGTTTGCTGTAGAATAGCCCCCTGCCACTTTGGGTCTCTTCTCTAGTTCTGTAGTCAGTCTGTTACCTGTGCTCTGCCTTGACTTGCCAAGTGATTTATTGAAAAGGAATTTGTCTTTTCTCTTCTGCCATTACAGATTCGAGTGCATCCAAGAGCTTTATTGAATGAGGTGACTCAAAATAACACTGAACTCCTTTGGGATGACCACTGATAGAACAATAAAAATATACTGACACTACAACTGTTGGATGAAGAACGTATGTGTTGGATGGCAGAGCATCTATGAGCACTGTGGGCAAATTCTGCTTTTTGCAATCCCAGGGAAGTCAAATAGGCAGTGAAGTCACTGTGGATGTGGTTACCACGATGTAGCTACAAAGGACAAGACAGGGCTCTTTATTCCTTTCCACTTTCTGAGATGATTAGAGATTGTAAACAAGAACACACACAGAACACAAGACCACAAAACAAAATTAGGAGCTGCTGCCGCTGCTGACCTCAATGAAGCAAAGAATAAAATGGTAGAAAAGTTAAGGTCACAGGAGGAGAGCAGAACTGGAAGGCATCAAAAGCTTCAGGCACTGTGAATGAGTTGGGCTGCCAGAGTGGAAAAAGCCAACCTACTAGTTGTGAGCTGGTATGGTGAGAGTGCAGTAGTATCCTTTGTGATCAGACTCATTCTGAAGTATATGGAGTTGTAACAAAAGCTGAAGCAGTCTGCCTCGGTAATATACTGAATTGCAACATTTCCCATCTAAATTTAATATCCACAGATTTTTTTTTCCAAAATATTTGCATAGCGACAATATAAGCGTAACTAACAACATCTGCAATAACATCAAACCTTTTACTTGTTTGAATAGTGTGGCCCAATGTAACAAATGAATAGAGCAGTTATTTTAGAATGCTATTGACATTTTAAATTCTACAATGCAGGTTCGATTTCTATATAGTTCAGCTTGGTACTTTCAATATTTTTTTTTCCCTTAAAGAAGTGACCGAAGTACAGTTCTAATTTAGAAGTTAGAGATTATCATATAGCATTACCTCCAAGGCAGCCAATGAATGAAAGCAGGAACAACTGTTTCCACGGTAGCACCATCTTCAATTCCAAAAGTTAGTAACTCTTATCCAGCCGCAGTCTTCCACGCAAAGCCTTTAATCTGTTAAAACAATATATACACACAAAGTATAATCACGGGATTCAAATGAAAACCTCGTTTCCTTATGAAAGCACTTTTTAATAATGGCAGATGGAGTCACTTAAATCCTTAGAAATTACTCTCTTTTCTATTTAGGGCTCAATCATGAGCCATAGATGAGCACAAACCTATAATTAGAAGTGCAATATAGCACAGCGTTGATTGGAAATCAAGAAAAGCACACGGGCACGCATGTGAGCTTGTTCCCCCCGTGTTCATATAAATAGCACGCTAATATAAAAACAATAAGGCCCCAATCCAGCCATGCAGTTGAGTACGTTCCCAGTTCCAATCACAGTCCGGTTTAGTGGGATTACTTGTGCACAAAGTTCCGTATGTGCTTTAGCTGCTTTGCTGGATTGGGGCCTAAAACTACAGAGACAGATTACATGGGGTGCAAAGAATAGCAGAGCTGCTCAGTTTTAGAGGTGGTTTGAGATTCTCTCTCCCCCCGAATTTGTTTCCACCCCTTTCTCTCTTTCCACTTCCTCATTCCTCACCACCTGCTATTCCTGCCACTGGAGACGTGTGAAAACTAACCAGCACCACACCTCTCCCTAGAGTTGGTATGACCTTTACGCGTTCCCACCTCTGTCTGACTCATGTGATAAGAATGGGAAACTAATCCTAACTCAGGGTACATCTACACTACAGGGGGGAGTCGATTTAAGATACGCAAATTCAGCTACGTGAATAGCGTAGCTGAATTCGACGTATCGCAGCCGACTTACCCCGCTGTGAGGACCGCGGCAAAATCGACTTCTGCGGCTTTCTGTCGACGGCGCTTACTCCCACCTCCGCTGGTGGAGTAAGAGCGTCGATTCGGGGATCGATTGTCACGTCCCGATGGGACGCGATAAATCGATCCCCGAGAGGTCGATTTCTACCTGCCGATTCAGGCGGGTAGTGTAGACCTAGCCTCAGAGGAGCACAGGAGAGGTAAAGGAAAGAACCCTCCACTGATCTATGCTGATCTCATTAGCATTGGAGTCTTAAGTACTACCGGAGGTTACTTCATTTCTAAGTATGAAAAGGAGGCACGAGAGGCAAATAGCAGTGAAAGTGAACCAGCGTCCAACCTGCTGTTACATGCACAGCTCTTATTCCAGTTGTATTGTCACCATTATGCAGGTAATCATTGTAACACATGTAAAAAACAATGAAACTGATGTTGCCAAAGTTTTACTTATGCTTATGTTGCAGAATTTTGCACTAAGGATACATAACCACTTATGTAAAGGTTGTGGAGGGGAAGCTGGAGATTTAGCAATTGAGCAAGAAACAATTGGGGTCTGTTGTACCTTCAACAAGCAGTTTGGGACTGCAAGATACATTTAATAGTGTCTTCGTCAGGTTTCAGCACCAACATCCCATCTGAGATGAACAGGGCAGTTTGCAAGTCTCAGAACTATTATTTTAGGATATCTGTACACTCTGACAGACAATATCCCATCAGTTTATTCTCTGCTTAAGTGTGGAAAAACTGTTTGCGGCAATAAGCAACATAGTGTGTTCAATATGGACATTAATTTAATGTTACCAAGTCAAGCATTCAAATATTAGGTTGCAAATGCAACCCTGATTCGGTCCACTTGTGCGCATGTATTATGATACAGGATCCCTCCCTCATTCTGGGCATAGGATGAAGATGCTTTAGGTATGAGTCAGGGTTGTACAGTGAAGGAGACTTGTCTGTAGGACCCATTTCATTTGGTGCAGAAGTTGGAAGGTGTGTAGCAAATGAGGCAGGGGGCTATAAGAGGAGAAAGGATGGTGCTTGACTGTGCAACTGGTGCTTGAGTGGCTGATTGTGCCTGATTGTGCAACCTTAATAACGTTCTTTTAACATAGTTCATGTAACTTCCTAGGTTTCTTAGGAAAAAAAACAACAGAAATTCCATCCTGTGGCATCATATTGACATCCACATGGGGCAGCAGCAGGAACTTTAGATCCACCACACAGACGTCTGCTACTTGAACTAGCAGAATAATTGACAGAGGAGTAGGGTGTCATCCTCTGTGTGGACCAGCACTAGCGGGGGAAGGGACACCTCACCAGTGGCTTTCACAGATATCTGCTGAGAGCAGACGAATGGTGAGGCTCAGGAATCTTGGGTTCCAATCCATGCTCTGGAGGGGACTAGCCTAGTGGTTCACAGACCCTTCTGCCTCTCCCCCCACCCCAAGCTTTACCCCTTCTGCCTACTCCCCGCTAACGTGTCCCGGTCTTTTCTCTTTCCCACCCCTGGCTTTTCTTCCCAGTCCTAGTCTCCTTGTCTAGCCAGTTCCAGTCCTGTCCCCTCCCCCATCCACCCTGACTCCTTGTCCCCAGACTCTCTGGCCAGCCAGTCACAGTTGCTTCCCCTCCCCACAGCTCCTGTGCCAATCTCAGATGTCCCTAATCCCCCGCAACTGGCCCCAAGTCCTCCCCACTGTTTCCCTCACCAGCTTCAGTCCCCCTGCCTCCCTGTTCCAGTCGTGACACCACCACCCCCACCCCCAGTTCCTCTCTACTTTCCCTCCCACCCCCTGTCTCACTAGGATCCCTATCCCAGTTTAATCCTTTGAACCCCCTGGGCTCAGGTGTGCTCGGTCACTCTGTGGGAATGATGCATGTGCAGTTTGGTCAGCAGTAGGAGCTGAGGTAGGTTCGAATGGGCTCTGCAAGGATGCAATCTTCAGAGATTTCAGAAACTCTAAGAAGTTCTGCTGAGCATGTGCAAATGGTGACTTTTTGCAAAGGCTCATAACTTGGTCGTATTTGAGTGGATTTTCCCAGGAATACCAAAAGGCATATCCCTGATACAAAGACTCCCCGCCAAATTTCAAATTTCTGCTCTAAAGCATATGGCACTAGAGCATCTCAAAGAAAAGTTTTCCAGCATATTTGAAAAGGGCAAAACAAAGTATTTCCCCCTATCCTTGTTCTCAGAAACAGCTCAAACATTTTGGCTGAAATGTTCCAAGACAATTTAGCCTGAAGCAGACACCTGGCGTGGGAAATTTCAACTCGAATAGTTAAAATTTGGCAAAGCTACACAAGCAGCTGAAAATGTCAAGTAGAAAGGGTTGAACAACCTTAATAATATGCAGTGCTAACAGCCCCACCTATTATAAGCTTAGATCCTAACAAACAATTCTCCAGCAAGGGTTGGATTCTGCACAAAGTCCCAGACAAGCTTGTGGAACAATTGCCCTCCCGTATATGATCCCTGCAGAGAACCTCCCTTCCCATTCACAACTGCATAACATCTGTGTAGCAACTATAGTGATTGTTATGCAGTTCGGGCTACATTCTCATACTCGGACACTGAAAACAACTTACTCCATGGGTTGTCCCAGTGACTTTACATACAGAGCAAGGTGCTGCTCAACATGAGTAAAGGTACCAGAATGTTGTCCTATCTTAGGAAAATATTTAATGCATTTTAATGATTTTTAAAACACTTTAGAAGTTGGAAGTTAGGAATGTTCCCAGCAGCTCTCTGTGGACCACCACTCATCCATGGACCACAGTTTGAGAGCCACTGATCTAAACTATGGGAGGTACCATGTGTAGGTTAAGCTAAAGTATGAGGAAACTATTTACCACACGGAGAAGCAACTAAAGTTTTAGGCCTTATACTATGCTCCTCACTGTGGCATCTGAAAGCAGCCAGATAAGTATTACCAATGCATACGGCTCTTTGTAAGACAAAAAAAACCTAGTAACTCTTTCTACCTCTGAAGCTGCAAAATTAAAATCAGATGTAGGCACTGAAGGTACCATATAAATGATCACAAAGAGGCGATCCATTCCAGTATTAATATTTACAGTTTTAAAACCAAGAAAAGAATCTCCTTGAAAGAAGGAAAACCAAAACTTTTTATTCTTTTGTTGCAACAATGTATTCGCATCATGTTTGCCTTTAAAGTATTCCCTAAATTCAATATATATGTTGACAAGCACATCCTTCCCGACGTCAAGCAAACTGAAAAACTGGTGACCAAATCACAAAATCCCAACCATGCTGCTTTAGGACTTCCTGTTCTTTTGTGGCAGATACTTTCTGTACTTGTCATGTACCATGACGTACTGAATTTATGCTAGGGAAGGCATACTTACCATAATATATTGAAATGCATTCACAATTGTAATGACATGGAAGGAATTTGAAATTCAGAATGGGCAACAGCTCAAACGTTTGAGCATACTTGACTTAGAGCAATCTCCAGTAAAAATGAGCAAAGGGATTAGGCTTTGCTTAAATTCTATTGATGTGACAGCTGCATGACAAGCATATTTTTTTGTGCGAGCCAAAACCCTGAAGCAATTTTGTGTGGCAAGAGAATTTACTACACATTTGACTATTTCTCATGTCTATAAAGGAAATCCCCAAGCCCCATGATTAAGAAACAAATACCGCTGGAAACATTAAGTTATAGAAGAACCCCCTTTGCATCAAAAACATGAGAGCTATGAAGCACTAGCTTTTGGCTGGGTTGGACCATGTGGGTAGAGGGTGAAGTTCTGGTAGGCGGAGCTGAGTCAAGGCCATGCTTTCTCCTCCAGCATACATATCAATGATCCTGATTCACTACTGCTCCCTGGTGGCACCTCATCTGAGTGGTTAGAAAACAGACCCCATCACAGCAGCAGTTGTGGCCGGGAGAAAGGAGGAACCAGCGTAAAGTTAGCCAAGTGGGAGAGCAGGTGGCTAGCAAGCAAAGAAAAGGAAGGATGGGGGACGCTTCCTGGTATGGGAAACTTTATTTGTTTTGTAAATATGGGGAAGAAAAGGTCAAGGGAGACAAAGTGAACACTGTGGGTATGGGGTTCCTATTAGGCTGAGTGTAGGACAGAGAGACAGAAACATAATTCATTTGGTCCCCACCGCTCAACATGAAAGCACTCACGTTTGTCTTGGGGGTTGAAGAATGCTTTTAAGACTGGCAGATTTGAAATTAGGCCCACCATGCCAGCTATCCTTGGGAGATGTAAAAGCCCAAGAGGGGGCATGCAGGTGGTAGGACACCGTGCATTGGTATCTCTTCTGCTTCCTAGCTCTGTTCTTGCCCGTCAGTGGAGAGATTGAAATTTACAAGAATCCTGAACTCCAAAACTCACTCCCCTGACAAAAGAACAGCACCAGTGGAGAGAGTGGAGGGACAGTAAGTGTGCCCATTGGCGTACTGCTCATGTTAGCACACTGGATTTTGTCCTTGCTGACTTGCTTAGCTGAAATAATATCCAAGCTGGAACCCTGCTTTCTGGAGTGATGAGAGCTTTATACCGTATCAGCCATCTTCTAATAAATCTTACAGGGATTATGATTGTGCCTTTCAACTTTCAAAACTTGCTTTTCCATTTAGCAACAGTGATTAGGGACACATTCTTATGATGAAATAATTTTACTAGTCATGTAAAATTATACACTGTACAGTTATCCTAAAAAAAAACCCACTGTGCTATGGCACTTTTAACAGACTGGAAAAGGGAACTTTTAGATAACCCGGAAATGGTTGCACGGATTCTAGAACTTTTTTAAATGCTTCTGGACAGAGCAAAGCATGAAAACTGCATGAGGTCCCAAAAGGACTGTTTTGAGGAAGTTAAGAAACTGAAATTAGAGTTTTAGAAAGGACGACTCATTCTAAACCTTGACTATAGTGTTGCACGAATACCTGTAGAAAGTATGCTAGCTTGTCAGCTAATTAATCCTTTGGAGCTTAAATGAAATTGTCATGCTTTGTTCAGTCTGCCCAAAAGCATTTTTTTTTCTAAGCTTGGCCATCTCTGTATTACATAAAAGTTCACTTCTCCAGTGTTTCTGCTATTCAAAATGTCGCACTCCTTTGAATAGTGTAGCAAGGTATAATTTCCTGCCATATAATTGTACATCCATGTCTACTAAAAAATAATTTCTTCATATGCATTCATTATATATTTGCTTGCCTACTTCCCTTTAGCAATAACCTCCCAGTAAAATCTTTTGACAAACAATGAGACATCATGGTAAAAGTCTCTTGAAACTCCTCCATTTCACCAAAAATAACAGTTTTCAGATTTAAACAGAGATGTTCAAGAAATCTGTGCTCTATTAAATTTGCCAAGTCAGTGCACTGTTGTTCTGCATATTAAAGGGTTCTAGATGCATGCACATCACATAGCCACTTTGTTCCTACAAACTAACATGTAACAACACTGTAGACTGGATTAGACCTTTTAGGCACAGCCCTGAGTTGGAGGCAGAGCAGAACTACCCCACCCAGTGGTTGCTTGGGGAAGGATTGTGCTTTTAAGGTCAAGGAGAGGTGTGTAGCATAGCCTGCTAGACTCAGTATACATAACCCTATCTGAAGGTCAGTATGGAGGGAGGTGAGGCCCCCACTTCCTGTCATGACAAAAAGAAAATCAGTCTCTCTTAAGCAGGAGGCATTAACTGAAGAAAGCAGCTACAATTACTACAACAAACTGGCTTCCACACAACTCATGTTCCAGCTTTGTCTTCCTTGTTTACCAGGGGCCACATCTCATCTGGAACCCTGAACAGCACACGAGACCTTTCAGCCAAATGATATACAGTACTTTGTAAACATCATTATACCTCCCACATGTCCCTTGTGCAGCTCTGGTCGTCTCCAAGGCATAGAGAAGGAAACATCCTTGCATTTCTTTTAGGAGGGACTGCAACTGCCTCTACATGGGCCACATATGGAGAAGGGTCAACAACAATCCAGCACTATTATGTGTCACATAAAGTTATTCTCTTTCCCTCAGCTGAGTAGCAGACACCAATAAGGGGAGAAGGAGAATATTCTAGTATGTATTTCAGTGTAAGTTTCACAAACTTGGGCCAAATTCTACTTATTTAGGCCTGAGTAGGTCTATCCAGGAATATGTCAAATGTACACCTGTGACACTGTACAGAATCCACCTCACCACCTCTATTTGCTCTTCACTCCATAGTTCTCATTTAATGTTCCTGAAAAGTCAACTAGGGAATAGCATTAGCTTAAATGTCTTTTGTACATTACCTAAGAAGGATAAAGGGGGGAAAGCCTAGAAGTGACAGGACACTCCACTAGTCACAGCTGCAATTGTCCTTCTCCCAGGCCTTATCTTGTTCTCCTTGCTTAACTTCATGTCTGTGTGACCCTTATTGTAATTCTTCCCCTTCTTTGTCAATAACCAGGTTTTTAAAGATAGCAGGATACCAGAAGTCTTTGTTGTGTGTTTGCTCTCAATCTCTCTGTCCCGGCTTCCATGCTCTTTGCTGCTCCTTTCTATGAAGAAGAAACATTCCGACATAAAACATAAATCCCAATTGGTTGTTTTTCTTTTCTATTGTGTACACTTTTAATGTGAATTCTATTGCATGAGGAAACTCTAGGGAGCCATTTGCCCGAATAGCACACTTTAAGAAGGTTTAGCATTAGTGCACCCGCAGGGCCAAAATTCAAGTCAAAGGGTTTCACTGATGCTAACAGAAGCAGAATTTTGCTCAATAGATCTTAGTGGGACATTGACAGATAACAGCGTATCATGAACGTGTATCTGGACTTTTTCCCCACCCACATCTGTCAACAAAATAGAGTCTATTCTCAAAAGGTAATACATGTCATCCAAATTCAAACTTTGAAATAAGGGTTTATTCTTATGGCATTAAACTGAACGGCATCTTGTATTTATTGTTTTAAATATGTTGAGGTATTTTCATTGGTACCTGTTCAATCTAGCCCAGTTTTACAGTGATTGTGTAGCTCCAAAGCACTTTTAGAGAGCCATCTCATTTCACCTGCTATTGTTTCCTCTACTGGCATTTCAATTAATTCTACTGAACAAGTATTTGCTCACTGAGAAGTAGTGAAGTAAACCTATCATTAAGATGCTACTGGAAACATTGTGCCTGCAACTGACATTAATTTGTACATCTGCATTTTTGAGGAAAGATGGGAGAATATTTATTAATGACTCTACTAAACCACAATAAGCAACTTTGGCCAAAACCAATAAAAACCAAGAATGTTCAGAATTACAGCTGAATCTCTGTTTCTAACTCTCTTCCATTATTAGCGTTTGCTGGGGTCTGAAATATGTGCATCATGTACTATACAATCTCTTCTGCAATAGCTAAAGGCAGGAAGGGGAATTATGGACAGCACTGCCTTGAAATTAGTGTTGTGTTTCAATTAGTATTTCATAACTTCTTGTTTTTTGTCACAATCTTATTACCAAAATATTTTTCTTTGTATCTAATAGTGGTCATTTTGGGATTTCAGCTTGTTCAAACAAAGTTTCCAGAATCGGGTTTAGGAAGGAGTTTGAAAATAAAGGTTGCATTTGACATAGAAAATTGGTTTGTAAACATGACACTATACTAGGTGACTTACCAAAGGGAAAAAAAAATACCAACACACTTTCACAGAGAAATTTGTAATTTACTGGACAACTACTTTCTTGCTTTTCTGGAGCTTGAAAATGTGACCGCTAAATGCTCAATACCAGAAAGCAAATAAAGATAATCGAAAATGCATCCTTTTAAAAAGAGACCTCATGAGTCCTGAATTTTGACTGCTTAGGATTGGCCATATTGAAAGGTATAAACAATATTGTGTTTGGGAAGCTTATACACATAACAGAATAAGTCCTTTATGTACTTGATGACACTGTGGTGGCTTTTTAAAAAGAAAAAGACATAAATACGTATCCCTCCAGCAGTGTTGTTGGTTCACATTTCTGTGGATAGACCCTCCCTATTTTCAGTTATCCAGGACAAAGGGGTATATGTGGGGATGGGTGGAAGGGTAGTTAGTTTTATATTTAGAAATCATTTTTCTTTGTTAAAAGCAAGACAATGGGTCAGATCATCAGTCCTTGTGTGGCTGTACTGCTCTACCCTGAGTGGTCCAGAGCCAGCAGTCACCTGTATGCCGCACACTCCCATTGTCTCTGGGGCAGACAGTGTGTTGGAGGACAGGGCCAGATATAGCTATCTCCCGCCAGCAGAATGGTCTTTAGTGTGCCATTCCTTCTGAACATCCCTTGGGCTCTTTTAAATTATGCCTGCCGCTGGCTCAGCCCCAGGATTGGGGGAACAAAAAGGTGACAATCACCTTTCCCCTCGCAGGTCCTCCACAGAGAGCAGCTCTGCCAGAACAGAGGATACACCATACTCTGTCCGCATATTTTTATTTAAACATTCAGCATTACAATAAGCTGGCTGCTCAGAAAATCGAAGTGCTCTAGGTTTGTGAAACATGTGGCACTTTGATACACTCTGCTGTGAAAAATGTTTTCATCGTTATTTAGTTACTTGTTCAAGGAATAGGAGCATCATCACCATGACACTGAGTTCACAGGTAAAGTCTGAGAGATTTACAAATATACGGGGGGCGGGGGAGGGAGAAATCACTTTTTTCAATTACATATGGCATGATTACCCGGCTCATGAAAAACTAGCAGTTTGCCTCAGACTGTTGATTGATACAAGTTGAGGATTCTGTACATTACAAAAGGTCGAGCTTCTTTCATCCTTAACAGGAAGAATAAACATGTTTGTAATTTAAAGCTCCAGTAAACTACCAAAAGGAAATTTTAGGTAGTCCAGCATTAGTCTGTAGAAGACACCAGCTTTACCGGATAGCGTGTCTTGGAAGCTCAATAATTTAACCAGATTTCTTCCTACGGCACCTGATGCAAGATGTACAGCAGACTTTGTAACCATGCAATAAGGTGATCTACAGCAAATTAATAATCCTTTGCCCACTTCTAGCAGCTTTCAGTCAAGGATCTAAACCTGCTTTGCCAACGTTAATGAATTAAGGCTCTCAAAACCCCTTTGTGAGGTAGGTAAATGTTATTAGGCCAAACTACAGGTAGGTAAACAGACGCACAGAGAGAAGAGTGACTTGCCCCATGTCACCTAAGCCCCAATTCAGAAAATCACTGAAGCAGATGTGGAACTTTAAGCATGTGCTGAAGTCCCACTAACATCAAAAGAATTTGAGTGCACATTTAAGTGTTGTCCTAAATAGGGATGTTTTCCTGAATAAGGGCCATAATGGGTCAGTGGCCTGAACTCAGGAGGTTCTTCAAGCTCCCTGCTTTAACCATTAGACTGCATTCCTTCCCTAGTCTTAGTAAGTCGTGTGCTATCAAAACTACCGGTGTAATTATCTTTGTGTTATTTAGAATAATGCTGACACTCTCCGAAACATCTCTTTTTTTGATGCTGCGTCTGTGTATGCACAGACAGAGCTGTCAAGTAAAATTTAAAAAAAAAAAAAAAACCTACACCCAAAACAACCTCTTCTGGCCTCCATCGGCTGGCTCTCTCTAACATCAGCATTCCATGATTATTCCAACATTGCACTTGAGGGAGAATATCATCTGTCATATATTTTCTAGAGTGTTATACATATGTCTGCCACTTCCATGATCTCTTTCCTCCGGGCTTTTACAATTTAGTATATAACCAGAACTGTCACGCTAACACACATTTCTCTCTTCAACCCATCTTCTCTTTTTCAGCCTATTTTATCTGATAATTAACCTAATTTTTCCAAGAGCTATTTGTGCAGCTGAAGACACACACAAACAAACAGGGACGAGCCAGCCAGGCAACAATTTCCAGAAACACTTCCTCTGCAAGAAACTATTTTCAGATGCCAGATGCTCTGGGGGCTGGTGCTTTCAAGACTGATGCAAAACCATGTCCGTTCAAAGCACGTTTCTCAAATTGCATGTCCCAGTTACCAGCTGGCAGGCAGCAGGTGTTAAAGAATTAAGTTAAATGGCCAGACTCCACATTCCTCACATCTTTGGTCCATTCTTTGCCTCTTGCCTGATGTCGTACGGGATCTTCAGTACCCAGTGAACTTTGTGGGACTCATTTTCTTCTGCCTTCTTGTCCAATAATTTTGCTATATCTTTTATTTCACTATCAATAGGGTAGCTTTAGGGCCCTATTCAGCCAGTCACACACAGACTTCCTACTGCCGCCAAAAAGAATAGTATACAACAACAAGAGCAATCTGGTATGTAAAATTCTGGCTCCACTGAAGTCAATGACAAAATGCCCATGATTTCAATGGAGCCACGACTTCACCTGTCATCTTTAGTGTTTAACTAGTTGAAAACTATAAGCAGTCACATAAAAATTCATTTTTATTTTTCTTCTCGCTATTTGATTTTGTCCTGTATGTTGTTCGCTGTTTATAGAATTTATGACATTTAGTTTGTTTACTTTTAAATCTATTCAGCATCTCTTCTCTTTTTTCTAGTCATAATTTAACGTCATCTGCAGTACTAGGGCTCATTTTTTTCCTCTTCTATTTTAGCTATTGTTCAATGAACTCTCCCTTGACAATATCCAGCTGGGTTCTTTGAACTTCTGATAACCTTGCTTTTACTCTTTTACACCAGTATACAGGGTTCAACAACTGAATAGCCTTTTTTTTTTTCCTTGTCACTTGATTTTCTGATCTTTCTGGAGAAATACTGGGTTGTGTTTAAATGTGACTAATGTTTTCTGACCAACATTTTTTTTAAAAGTTTTTCTATAAGTAATTCTTCCAGAGTCCCACTTTTATTTTGCTCTGCTTCTAAAAGATAGCCACTCCACAAAATCTAATTTTTCCCCTCCTTCACGTAAGTTGAACTACATCCTGAAAAGTCAACGACTCTGCCGCTCATTTATCTAACCTATTGTATCCTATGGAATCACTTTGTTTAGACAGATTTTCAGAACTCAATGATTCCCAGAATGCTCTGAATACCCTTATAGGTAGAGGGGAGACTGAAATCCTGGTGTCCCAATCCAGGGTGCGTGGACAAGGAGAATTCTTGCTCCACATCTTGCTCTTCACTTTCTTCTAATTCTCGGGAACCCCATCAGCCCAGAACCCATAGACACATTGCACTAATTGATCTTGGCCAGTAGTGAGAATTAACCTAGGTGGATTTTCACACTGTGCCATCTACAATCCTCCCCCAATCTCAGTAAGGTTCATTATGAGGCAGAGACAGATGGGGGAGCGTTAGGTAGTATAGCTGAACAAGGCCTCCATGCAACTGACCCTAGATCCTGCCGATCTACTGAAGATTGGTGTCTGAGTCTGCTGCCATTTCCACATGGGGAAATGCTTACCACTAGCTGACAGACCTCACCGGGGTGCCATGTTTGGATCCAAGGGCTAGATCCTGTGTGTTTCTAAGACCACTAGATTTGAGCAGTATCAGGCATGGTCTCTGAATCTAGCCTCTCTGGCTCACTCCTGGAGTGCAGACGCCCTGTCTGGTACTTCTTCTCGGAAGTGGAACCTGGGAATTGAGCTGCCCTATGCTCAAAAACCAATGCTAACCTCCCCTCCCACTCCACCTCACACTTGTGGGTACACTGGTTTACAGTTTAACGCTTCAGGGACATATAGTCCTGTCATGAGTGCAGGGGACTGGACCAGATGACCTCTCAAGGTCCCTTCTAGTCCTACAATTCTATGACATGTAACAGATAAACCAAGGACCACAAATGCTTTGCAATGCAACTTCTTGTACGCGTGCATGCACACGCACACTCTCTTTATCCAGGGAAAGCACAGAAGACTTACTGATCCCTGCAAAAGTAACAAACAACTACATGCAAAAAACTTTCCTGCCAATGTCTTCACCCTCTGAGAGCCTCCTGAGTTTTGGTCAGGCTTTCCAGAGTCTTAAGACCCTCCTCTCCTCCTTCCCAGTTTTGCCTTCTTGTTCTGATGGGTAAGAGCAGACCTTCTATACATTTCCAGTCCCCTCTGTCATGTAACCCTCCTGGTCAGCCTCAAATTCCCCCTCAGGTGATCAAGGTTCCTCCCACTGGGTAAGTCATTGCTTGATTACCACCCACCTGAAGTCCAGACTAGAAAAACAGGTTTCTTGCAGCTTGGACACCCTCTTTAGCATACCTACTGAACTGCCGGGGTGAACTCATTTCCTGTTAGCGAGCCTTCATGGCTCTGAATTGTTCATCCTCTGTGAACACCTCTTGGAATGCCAGTCTTTTGGACTCCATCTTGGATAAGAGGGAAGACATAGGATTGTCTTACAACCCAATGCTGCTCACAAAACCAAACAGAGTTTGTAGTTTGATACAGATACACACAGATATACACTAAATTGTGACACTATCACAAGCATAGGAGTATATTTTTAGTGGGCTGCTGCTGAGTGCAAAACACACCGATTAAGACAAGGAGAGAATATTTCTCATGTTTTTTGGGAAAGAGTCTAAAGGTAAATCTATGGTTGGGAATACCCTAAAGAAAAAGGAGAAGAGTAGCATTACAACATGAGATATAAATGGGTAGGAGAAAGTAAGAACATGGTTTTAACTGGAAAAAGCATACAAGGGTTAGAAATATTGTTGATTTTACATTAATGAGAACTTGAACGTAATTCTTGAAGGAGAAAATGAGAATGTGTCCTTTTGGACGGAACCATTTCAGAATTTTGAATAATTATTTTACATGCACAGAAAAGCCACGTTTAATTCTGTTGCTATATATTCTCATAATTTTGGAGACAAACAGATCCTCAGGAGTTTAGAAATATTCTTCTGAAAACACTAACAAAGGGCAAAAAGAATTGTTGATAATGTTGTGCTATGAAAATACACACACATACATTTTTCAGCCTTTTAACAAAAAGAGACTGATATGTTTCTCTCTAAAATTAGCTGTCCAAAAGCTAAGTCCCACGTTTATTAATTATTTTGTATACTCTGAAAGGACCACAATGTGGAAGACAGAGAGAGAATGCACATAGGGAGATTCAAGGTGAAACAAGCAATTTAGTGGAGGGTCTCAAGATATGACTTTGGGTGGCAAAAAATAAAATCAAATACAAACTCAGTAGTTCCTCATAGTTGGGTATTTATTTGATATATCAGATCTGGCTGATAAATTCAAGTTAAACTTTCAGCTTGTACCGGAGGAATTTGTAGAGTCACTGAGTCTAAATTAATCAGAAACTCCAGGAACTCAAGAGAGCTACACAGAACAAGAACTGATTTTTCTATATTGATCACAAATCACAAAGCAGAAAATAAATTGAGGGACTGACACTAGAGGTCAGCATGTCTTTGGCAAAGGGAAGAGATTATTAGAATCTGATCTTGATAAATTATGAGATGAACTCACAGCCGAACGGTAAAATAATATATACACAGGACAATACAAGAATGAGACTCCATGACTGAATGCCAGGTGTCTGTCAGAAATTCGAAGCAGTAGATACTTATTTTTCGGTATTATGTTCTGAAAATTTCTCTGGCTAGAATAAATCCAAGTTTATTAAAAAGATTTCCCTCCCCGCGTTGCACCCTCTCCCCACCCCAACCACCTCTCTAAAATACTAGGTAACGGGGGCAGATGGTGGTAGAGAAGTGATCTGGTTTGTAGAAGAAAAGCTTTGCAAAGTAAATCAGCAAGAATTAACTGTACGGTCTTTATTTTACAAATATAAAACTAGATTTCTGCCCTTAATTCCAGCTTTCATTCCATAAACTTTGCATGATCCAAATCAGACAATAGCAAGAGAAGCAAGTCCTCTATCTTGGAGACGCAACACATTTTAAATTGTCAGAGCACTTCCAAATCATAGACCAATAGAAAGTAGAGGCCTAGCCGATGCCCCCACCAGTGGAGAATTATTCACACAATATTTCCTGCTTCTCTGTCCTGCCTAGTTTTAAGTGTCTCCATTCCCTCCCACAGTGGGATAGTCCACGGTGCAACAGATCTCACTATTACGGCATTTTCTCTGTATTCAGTCTAGATTTTCAATTTATTGATTTTATCCAGAAATTTCTATTTGTTATAGCTCCTTGCACCATCCTAAATAATTCCTTCTCCCTCCTTGCTATTTACACAAACATTTGTAGACTTACCTTTCTACCACCTTCAGTTATCACTATGAGTTATTCATATTGGGCCAGATTCTTAGCTGGCGTACCAGTGCACTTAGTTCTTTTAACATGTCTTTCTGAGCCAATCCCTCTTCTTTCTATTGCTATGATTTCCCCTAATTCGGTCTTCCTCTCCAGGAAGAGATTGCTTACCTAGTTTAGTTTTTATTAGTGGGAAAGGGTGGATTGCGCTCACATTCTTTCCAGTGAATAGACAGTATTTCAGATCACAAAATGGACGTAAGTGAATTCTCGAAAGGGGGTTCTGTTGGTTGAAGGAAAATAGTTCAGGTACATTTTCAACTCCGTGCACTAACATTTGTCCATAAATAGGTAAATCTGGAGATAAAGGTACTGAAGGTGTTTAAGATGGGAAAGACTTGAAAACAAACAAGTGGAAGAATTTTTAAAAGAACCACCGACTATTTAAAAACTCACATACCTGCTACTGACAGAAATGTAAATAGATCCCATGCAGCTGAAACACAGGGACTCGATGACAATTAACCAATTATAATCTCAACAGATTGAGGAAGACTACCACTAACAGTATACAAGGTAATATAATGGTTTACTAAAAAAAAAAAAAAGGGGGGGGGCGGGGGAGGTTTGCGGGAAAGAAATACTAGATGCTCTGGTTCCTTTGGGGTCTCATTAGATCTTTACTCCACAGCCACATCACAGACTCACTCATTAGCAAGCAGCCTTAGCAGGTAGCAGTTGTGGGGTTGCCTGTGGCTTACTCAGCCAGCCTATCCCAGCAGGGCTCTCTGCTGTAGACAGATCATTTTGATGAAGTTGAACAGTAAACATAAAAAAGGGCGGACGGAATTTTAAAGAGAGACTTCAAAAATGGCAAGGACAAAACAGGAGTAAAATCATCTTCAGTGTGTCATTAGCAGCGACTTAATCAAAATGTAAATCAGAGGAGAGCTTTGCACCAGCAAGACTGGATTTGTTTAAAAACAAAAACCTCCAATAGGGAGCTAGTAAAAATTAAACATAAAATTAGATTAGCAATTCTCTCACACTATTGCTTTGTTACTGTCTGTTTAATATATACTCTACTGTCACTGCTGCTAACTTGGCTCATGCCTGCCTTATCTATTATTCTCCCCTTGTGCACTGTCTAAACCTTAGACTGTGAGCTCTCTCAGGCTGGAGGTTATTTGTTTGTACAGTACCCAGTACAATGGTGGGTCCAATCCTTGTTTGGTCCTGATACTATTCTTTCTATTGTGGGAGTGTAATAACTTCCACCCTCTTTAAGTAGCAATCTCTCCATTCATGATGTCATGGTTACTGAGCTAGCTGAACCTCTGACCCATTCTCTTGTGTCTCTGAGTGTACCCCCCCCCAGGTGTTACGTCTTGTACCTCTACATTTCTGGCGTGGAACCCCTGATTCTCCCATGCGTAGACTGAGTGCTAGGCTTCAGTACTCTGAGTACAAACCACGCTTACCCCCAACAGTTCCTACTGGATTCGGTACCTACACTTTCTCTCTCCGGAAGTTCGTGACTAGTGGTGAATATAAGTGAATAAAAACTGCCTTCTAACCCAAAGTATTGTTTAATCTTAACAGTAGGAACAAAAGAAAAGAAAAGGAGTTTCAAAAAATAAAAGGTCTACATGCATGTCTATCTATCTATCTTCCGCCAGGCCTCTAACCTCTGGGGGTCTCTCATTCCCCAATAGTCTCTCTCTCCCCTGTCCTTGAGGCTCTCTTTAATCCACCCAAAGAGATTAGTTCTCTCAGCCTATGCACTTGGACCAGCTGCCTAAAACCAGTTCGGTGAGCTCCCACAGTGATCAAGCCAGAGCATCAGTGGCTCTCTAGCATCTGCGAAGAATTGTATATCAGGATATAATCTTGAAAGCATAACTTTTCTTTAACAATTTCAAAATTGCTTCCCCAAGGGGCAGTGGTGCCATGCACTTCCTAGGATAAGTGTCAGGTGACTACTGCCAGTTAGGTGACAATCAGAGTCAAGACTTGAGCCCCAGGTGTGTGCAAAAATACCACTAATAATAATAATAATAAAAAGGTAGAATCTGTGAACTTTATGAAATGATGTTTTTTTGGGAGGGAATAACTCCTTGCTCAGAATGACTCCATTTTAGGATCACTCTCTACCCCAGGGGTCAGCAACCTTCGGCACGCGGCCCATCAGGGTGATCTGCTGGTGGGCCACGAGACATTTTGTTTACGTTGACCATCCACAGGCACGAACCGCGGCCACTGGGAGCTGCCTGCAGACGGTCAACGTCAACAAAATGTCTCGCAGCCCGCCAGCGGATGACCCTGATGGGCCATGTGCCAAAGGCTGCAGACCCCTGTTCTATCCCAAACTACCAAATTTCAAGACAAATTTCAAGAGGAAGCATGCAGATTTAGGGCACTTTGCAAAGTTAACATTTAAACATAAAGGTCACTCCACTATAATAATATGTGAAAATACTGTATGAAATTAGGAAGCAGCAAGTGCTTTTTCTATATCTAGAACCCCAGCACAGTTACAAAAGTTGGGCAAGACTTACTTGGTCCTGCCTCAATATAGGGGGCTGCACTAGATGTTCTCAAGGTCTCTTCCAACCCTACATTTCTATCCCACAGAGATGAATACAGCCTGAAACAGAAGCTCTGAGACATGCTAACTGTTCCACTAATTTCAATGGGCATTCTCATCCCCCTCGCCACTCACAGTGCTTGTGCACAATATGCACCGAGAGTGCCGGTTCTCAAATAGTCACCCTGGTCTCACCAACCTGTGCTTGGAGCATGGCTTCCCCTAGGTCTGTGCTCAGCCCCTCCACCAGACCCACTAAAGAAGCAAGGTCCTTACCAGCTCCCAGCGTACAGACAGCGGGGCAGGAAAATGGGCTCAGACCCCTCCAGATCCCAGCTCACATGAGGGGGTTCAGGGAAACAGCTCAGCCCACTCACCCAGAGGTTTACGAGGTCCCCTACATCCCAACTCATATCAGGGAATCAGGGAGATGGGTTCAGGCCCCTTCTCCCCAGAGCGGCAGGCCATTAGATGCAGATACACACAGGAGGGGGCAATGTGAGGCTGACAGGTAACCCCATGCTCAAATGTCCCCATATTTGGACTACTAGTCCTACTCCATACCTCCATGAGACATAGCAAACTTCAGGGCAATCTGAGTGTTGATTTTAGCACATTGTAGCACAGTTGACTGTTCAATAGAAAGGGCTTCTCAAACTTCATTACAGAAGCAGACCTGGCACTCCATTAGAATATGCATACAATAAAACTCCATAGAATAGTCATAAAGTATTACAAGCAGCTGCAAATCCACCATAGGTGGAAAACAATTGTTTTGAGCATAACTATTGTAACAAGTAAGACAACCTGGGTTACTTTAGAGCAGTTGAAAGCTAAGTTACAGATGCTTTGGGGCTGGTCAGCTGGTGTGTAACAGACATCAGATTGCTAACTAGATCTAGATTAATATTTATCTGCAGTAACAGTTTAATTTTAAAAATCTGGGATATTACGTGCATGATATTTATGACCCTTTTCTATTCTTTTTCAGTCAAAATTCACAAGGAAATCTTTACAAAAGGATCAAACGCCGATAACAGAAAGAGTGCTTGCATATAGGTTCACGCTAGAAGCTTTCACATCACCATCTTCAAATTCTTTGATTTTCCCTCTCCCAATCAAGCAACAGAAACCATGCTGTTAAACATAGCCAAACAGTTCCATGCCATGAATAACAAATAATTAGTCAAAGACATAGTCATAGAAAACAGCTCATGAAAAGTATTTGAAACATGTTCATATAAAAGTGTTCCATCAAGTTCGACTGAAAAAAAAAGATTGGTAAAAATCAACTCTACAGACAGATAATTTGCGAAGAGAAAAGAACAACCCATACAGCAAATAAGGTATTTGCAAGGGTTGCTGCAGCTCACCCAGATGCACAGATGGTAGCGAAGATGTTTCTTTTTGAGCTCAATTAGAAATACCCGTGCTTTAGAAAAAGGGGGAATCCAAGTTGTATCCTTGTTGCTTTTAGGGACTACTGTCAAATTCTGGGAAGTGATGGGTCCATTCAAATGTTTATTTCCTTGGGTCTATGTAACTGGTGTCTTGTATCATTGTCGGAATCAAGCTCACTTCCTCTTTTCAAAGTAAAAAATTTCTTTTCCCTCCTGGGTGGCCAAAATTACACTTCGGTTTCATCAAGAAAAAAGAAAAGTGCATTAACCTGAAAATCTGAAACAATGTATTTCTTTCTCTCTTTTTTTAAACAGGAGAAAAGTCATGTTGCTCGTGGCAGTACTAGAAATGGTTTTACTTACAAAGAAAAAGCCTCCTTTCCAGAAAGGAAAGTTCAGAATTTCTCACAAATGGTATTAAGAAGTGCTGGGGTTTATGCAGAATAATTTAGTAGGCAATCTCGCATCTGTTCTGTTATTCGGATTACAGAAATAGGAAATTAGTCGACCAGTCACAGGAGGACAAGCCAAACCAGTACCACAAAACATCCAGGCCTAAACTACAATATTGCCAACCTCAAAATCATGAGTTTGACACCAAAAAAAAAAAAAAAATCACGAGATTGGCCAAAAATACGTATTTTTAAAGAGATTAAATTATGTTTTTAGTTTTCTTTTCTGATTTTTGAACTCACCTGCCCACTTCCAACATGTTTGCTAACTTTTGCCAATTTATGCATGCAGGGGTGCTGGAACTAGGGGTGCTGCCACACCCCTTGTTTGAAATGGTTTCCATCATATACAGGGTTTACAGTTTGATTCAATGGCTCTTAGTGCCCCCACTATACAAACTGTTCCAACGCCACTGTATCTATGGGTGACATAATTTTGACCCTAGTGCAAGAGCTCTGACTAGAGGACCCAACAGATCTCAGAACTCCACTGTGGTAGGTACAGGACAAACAAATAATAGGAGAGTGCCCCTTCCCCAGAAGGATTTACAATCTAGTGTAAAGCTTTGTGAGGAGATTGTGAGGTGGGAGCTGGAACGCTTCAAACTCATTTTGTATGAGACCGCCAAACATCTATTACATGGGAACAAATTTTGACCCCTTTAGGATTTGGCTGAATTCTAACTGGTGTCCTATGGATGAAAGGCTCTGTTTGCCCTACGGCAGGTACAGGCCAATAGTTACATGCCTTTGAGAGGAGCTCTCTTTCTAAAATTAGAAGCTTATTAAATTAAGTTCTGAACTTGTTAACATTTATACAGGCAGGATTTTCCACTCCCCACACACTCTCAAACACACTCTAAAATAAGGTGCCACACCCTGGTTTTGAAGCAACAGCTCCCATTAACCAAAACTCAAAATATACAAATCATTCAAAAATTACAATTCTTTCAGGTGGCTTATGCTAACTTTTATATATTTCACATCTTTATATTTCACATGGGTCATCAGCAGAGTCTGTACCTGCAATGTTTAGAGCTATAAGAGTAACCAGCAGGGGGGAAGCATATTGTTAGGTGCTGGGCAAATTTTCTCATCCAAAACTTTTTCAGCGAAAAATGCACATTTGGTGACATAAAAGGTTATTTAAATTAATGTTGCTTTTGCCACATTGTTTTGGCTGAATAAGAAAAAAAATTCTAGGGAAAAATGTTTCATTCAACCTAAAATAACAATGGGTCTTCAATTTTCCAGAACTGCCAGTGAAATGAAAAATCAGTTCTTCACACAGCTCTAATGCTGTTAGCCTACATGCAACACACTTTGCGAATGGGTTACACAACTATTTGAGACACAGAAGAGGATCGTTGGGCATCAGGATTCCTGGTTCTCTGGGACCAGAATGTGGACACAACATAGGCAACTGCAACATCTCCCCACTATAGGTCATCTGCAGGGACCAGACCATGAACTCTGGATGCAAAATCATGAGTCTGCCACGTGAGCTAAAGAACTAGGTCTCCTAGCATGCTGCCAATAGCAGAATCATAAACCTCTGTATGTTCCCTACCCACTAGGGACACTGAGCCACACTATGTTAGTGTGGGCTACACACACGCACCTAATTTAGCATAATTCTTCTTAAAGGCAGTGTGACAGAGTGGGAAAGAGTTCTCATGTTGGAAATCTGGGTTCTAGTTTCAGCTTTGCCTGGGGTGACCTTGTGCAAGCTCTCATCAGTTATCTTACTTGCAAAATGGGTGAGTGGCAGGTGCTTTTCCGAGTGCAGGAGTGTGAAGCCTGGATTATAAATACTGTGAAGAGAACTAAATATAAATAGTCAGTGCAAGAGCTGAGACTACTAGAACACATGGTCCTTAGGTTTGCTGTCAGTGCACTTTCCTCTAAGTGACAGGCTCTCTCTTTCCTCTCTGCCTTCTCCCCAAAGGGCACGAAGGCAGGAGATTGGTTTGTTTTTTTTTTTAATTCAGAACATCATCATGAAGTCAAGGTAAGACAAGATAGCACTGACAGATTCTCAGGAACTATCCAAACAATCAGACTCATAAACTTTAAGACCAGACGGGACCATCATGATCACCTAGTCTGAGCTATTGCATATCACAGGCCACAGAACTTCACCCACACACTCCTGTAATAGACCTCGATAGGTGGATTCACTAGAAGTCTTTAGGAGTCTGAAATAATATTTGAGACCTTACTGCCCTTCACCTCCTTCTCCTACCCAAAAATGAAGAGCTGAAAGTCTAACTCTGCTATTGTAAAATAAGATCCTCTTACACTGAAGTGTCAGCACAACTGAACTGTGATGCTAGAGAAACACATTCAAAAGCTTTTTATTTTAAAGATAACTATAGGGCATATGAGAACATACCTCTAAGGCTGTATTCCAATATTACTTTATAACAGTAATAAATTTAGACACACACCCCTTAACACCTGTGTGGGTAGCACATCCTTAAATAGTCTTCCAAAAATGCATTATGATACAAACCTGCACCCCTCAATACACTTACGTGTTTAGTTCATTCTATACATTCCATTCAGAGACTTGTTTGGTAATATCTACATGAAGTTACAGATCCCAGCTGAAATCATCATGCCCTTTTGACCACATAACCATGCTCTTGACCACTAAACCCTCTCCTCTGGGATTACTACCAACATTCTAGACCTCAGACCAGCCTCAAAAGAGCCTTATTTTTTTCAAAAGAACAGCCTTCCACAAAAATATATCCTCGGTTACTTTCAGTCCGCTATTCCCATCACTCCTGCTTCTCAGGCACTGCCTATGCAACTTACCAATTTCACGCCACCTTTCGATAACACCTATAAGGTATCACCTTTGACTGAGTGCCACAGCACAGGTACAATCCCCAGAGATATTTTTTTATCATCCTTAAGGACAGAATATTACGAATTATCCCAGAAACAGGCTAAGACTCAAAAAGCATGCTAAATAAAACCAAGGTTATTTGAAAAATCAGAAGATCAACAACGATATCATACCTAAACTATACCATATGTACCGTCATCCTCGACAGCCCTCTTACCTGAGGTTACAGAAATAAAATCAGTAAATATGATGCTTGTACCATGAGAGTTCTCTCTTTTAGGCTGCCAGAATCCTTGATAACTTTCAGCACCACAGACTTGGAGTGTCAGCCTGTGAGGTCAGTGAGCTTTCATCTCTGAAAGTAGGATGAATGTCTATCAATTATGCTCTTCAGGTTAAAATAATGTAGCCATACAAGCATCTTTTGGATTAACATTTGGAGAGTAAGCTGTTTGCTTTTATTACTTACAGGCTCTTCTGTGACCAACTGCAAACAATATTTTATTTGCTTCCCTGGGCAGACAGTTTGGGTTCTTATCTCCTGTAACCTATCATTTCAAAAGTTGCTTTTATTTGCATAGTTGCCAACTCAAAATGCATAATTTTCCATTGCATACATAATCTCCCTTTGATATTCTGTGGCTGGAATGAAGTTAATTTGTATATCTTTTCTTTTCCCAGCCTGAATTAAGATCGCATTCCCCTCAAGGTGTCTGTCCTCGCCTAGCGGACAAATCCTTAGAAAGCTAATTAGTTTTTTACTGACCTGACTCAGAGGGTTACCTAAAGCAATTTGTCAGTAGCTCAGTGTTCATCATAATTCGGAAAGGGGCTATATTTTCAATAATTCCATAACTCTCCACAATACCACCTAATTCAAATAGGATTTCTTAACAGAGTTACCCCAATCTGTCTCCTCACTTCCCCACAAAGTAGAATTTCTTCCTAAAATTACATTGGCCTAAGATACAAATCCATAATATTTAGTCTTGGACCTATGAGAGCTTTAAGTTCCAATAACTGGAAGCCCATTTACACTAAAAAATGGGAGATTTATATCCTGAGAAAACCAAGAATCCTCATTTGCTGATAGGATAATGATTTCGAACTCTGGTATGAGATTTTGTAGTCACTCTACCACGCATAAAAGAGCTGTTTAGTGAGAGTTCTGGGAAATATATTAGTTATCACAGAAGATTAGGGTTGGAAGAGATCTCAGGAGGTCATCTAGTCCCCTGTTCAAAGTAGGACCAACCTCAACTAAATCATCCCTGCCAGGGCTTTGTCAAGCCAGGTCTTAAAAACCTCTAAGGATGGAGATTCCACCACCTCTCTAGGTAACCCATTCCAGTGCTTCACCACCCTCCTAGTGAAATAGTTTTTCCTAGTATCCAACCTAGACTTTCCCCAATGCAACTTGAGACCGTTGCTCATTGTTCAGTCATTTGCCACCACTGAGAACAGCCGAGCTCCATCCTCTTTGGAACCCCCCTTCAGGTAGTTGAAGACTGCTATCAAATCCCCCCTCACACTTCTCTTCTGCAGACTAAACAAGCCCAGTTCCCTCAGCCTCTCCTTGTAAGTCATGTGCCCCAGCCCCCTCATCATTTTAATTGCCCTCTGCTGGACTGTCTCCAATTTGTCCACACCCTTTCTGTAGTGGGAGGCACAAAACTGGACACAGTTTTAAAAAAAAGATTTAAAAACAAAAAGATTTTATTGATTTCAGTCTGATTAGGTTAAATGTTAAAAAATATATAGCAATATTTTATTTAATAATCTGATAATGACAAGGAATTGACAGTGTATATAAAACACATGCTTATATTTGAAGAAAGATCCCCCTGCTGCCTCCAAACACATTAATACTTATGTTGAGCAAACCATGGAAGAAAAATCACATTGCTATCATTTTATTACACATGACAAGGATGTCATAATTCAAATAATATGTGCAAGAAATTGTCAATGCATAAATACATCTTCTCTGGTTAATTGAAACAGCTCGCCAAACATAAAATGTGACCTTCATGTTGTATTAATCATTTCCCCAAAAAAACCATCATTTGCTGGCAAAAGCAATCATTTCACACTTTTTTTTTCCATGGGAGGAAAAGGAACAAGTCCCAATTTCATAACAATGATTTGAGGATGAAGCACAGAAGTGCTTCAGCTTCAATTACACCCCTCCAGTCAGAATGCCATTAAGGGCCCTCAAGGCTCTCCATGACCATTTAGACTTGACTACTTTTAAATGGGAAAGGCCTCCAGACTATACATTTTAAAAGATTTAACACACTTTAATGCAGACTTTTCTTACCAATTTACTCATACAAAAAGGGATAATTTTTCCTGAGTTATAGTTCAGAATTCTCATTGCCGGTTTGTGTACTAAGTTGACTCCCCACTTTTGTGTAAATCAGAGGGGAATCATGACAAGGGGTAACAGTTAAAGTATTTTGTAAAATCCCCCAAAAGTTTTAATAATAATCCTAATTATAGAATATGGGCCCTGTATGAAAGAGGTGATGCTACCTTTATAACCTAGGAAGCTGGGTGTAAGAATGGGATCTGCCAAAGAATCTTTCTTTAACTAGGAGGTTACTTCCAGCAGGGATATTTCTCTCTATTACTTTCCCCCTCCCCCTCTCTGCCTTTCCTCCTCCCCCATCACTTGATTTTCTTGCCCATCTCCATTTCTTATAGCAAGGATTCCAATCCCCAAAACACTACCCAAATCCCAGGAAAACCTTGTGTCCTCTGTCACCAAATTGCAACATATCTGCATTGATGCCACAGAGGAGACAGGCTAGTGTCATATGGCACAGCACATGTCCATGGTGCGGGAAAGGGCATAATGTTTGTGCTGAAATTCTTTGGCCAAGGTCAGGCAGCGTTTGGGGAACTGAGCTGTCTGTCCAGAAGTTACTGGGTGTGACAGACTGAGGTGTGGGAGACAGAGCAACAAGGGAAGTGAGGATGAGATGAGCAGAGGGTCACTGTGGTTGAAAGCAACTATCATATCTAATTAATTCAATAGCCACAGATTATTTCGTTATCTTTGATACAGACACTACATACATTTTAAAAGAATGGTTTCAGGGCTTCTCCATTACGTGTCAATTTCTCTTCCTCTTTCATCAATACCAAACACCGTGATCTATGTAAATCTGACTGAACCCCAACATATCATGGGCACGTTGCTGAGTTACACCAATCTGTGTAAATAAAGCAAGCAGGGGAGACAGTTTCTTCCATCAGGCTCACACAGAAGCTGTGGCACACGCACGTGCCCTCTTTTCTCCCATATACAGCCCTTATGCAATGATAGAGGCGGAAGACATATGCTACAAGCAGGCAGACATGAACAGACCTTGCTCAGTGTGAAGAGGTCCACCCACCACACGAGCACCTCCTTGTGGCTAGATTTGGGAATTAGCGCTCGCCCTGTCTGCCATCAGTTATTCATGCTGTGACACACACCTCAACACGCACATTCTTTGCAACTCAGCCCTCCATCCAGGTCATTAAATAGACCCCCTCCCCCAGGGTAAGAAAGTCCCACTGTACAAGCTGTCCAGTGGTTCCAAGTCTAGGTCCAGTGCCACTTTCTCAGTGGCTGGTAGGGGAATCCCGGCCCACCTCTACTCCAGATTCCAGGGCCCCTATAACCAGCAATTCAGTTCCGCTCAGTCCCTGTTTCCCCGGGTTCCTTCCTATCCAGCCTCTCTCTCTTCCCTTTCCTGTTTCTGGGTTTCACACAGGAGCCTACTCTGTGGCTACCTCATCCCCGCCTAGCCTCTTGCTAGACTCCTTAGTCCAGGGCAGAATCCCAGGGCTCATGCTCCCCCTGGACTTCTTCCTGGTCCCTGACAGTCTCCATCCTCCCACAGAGTGACTGCAGACTTCTACTCCTGCAGTTCCCTTCGCTTTTAGCTTCCTGACCGTACAGTGTTGGCCCAGCCCAGTTGGGCTTCACTCTCCATTAACTGTAGTCCTCCTTCTCTCAGGTGACAACAGATAACCTAAATGGCCTCTCAGGCCCTCATTAACCCTATCGGGGCTGATATGGGGTGCACATCCCATCACACTAATGAACTTCAGCCAGCTTGTCTTGCACCTGATGCTTACACGGGCAAAGGAGGAGGACTGCCGGCGTACAAAGGCACTGCACTTGTTCTGCAGCTGAGCAAGTATTTGTTGCCATTTCAAGCACAAAATAAACACAGGCACTGTGTTATTTATTTCTTGTGAGTTTTCAGTGCACTATCACATTCTCTAGGTGCATTATAAAGCGCTACTCAGAACCAAAGGTGTAGGGTAGAGCTCCTTTTTATTCTCAATAGGATTTAAACATACACTACTTTGAGTGGAGGAGGTCGTCACAAGTAGTAGTGGGAATGTATTTCTGAAGGTCTTACGCTTCTGAAGTCTTTAAGTAATTATCAGAATCAAACCTCTGCACCTAGACTCTCTTGGTCACTTCCCCTCAGTACCTTGGTGGTTTAGAGAGTTCCTGTCCAAGCTAAGTTCCCTGCTCATAGGAATAGATCCATGTCACCAGTCTCTAATGCTTCAAGAGAATGAGATAAAAATGGGTTTAAAGACAATATCTGAAATAATTACTCTATATAAAAATAAAGGGGACAGAGCATTCTGCAACAACTATCGAGGGACATCTTTGCTCAGCATGGCCAGCAAGGTGCTTGCAAGTGTCCTGTTGAAAAGATTTCAAGACTTTCTGAGAAACTCTACCCTGAGAGTCAGTGTGGGTTCAGAGCTGGCCATGTCCTTGACATTGTGTTTGTTGCAATAAAAAAAAAAAAAAAGTTGTGGACTGGCACCTCTCTATGTAGCATATGTTGACCTACAAAAGGCCTTTGACATGGTTAGCTGGAATGGCATCTATAAAATTCTGTTGAAAATTGGCTGTCCACAAAAGGTGCTCTCCCTAGTCGAAGTGTTCCACAAGAAAACGAAGGTAACCATCCACTTTGAAAATGAAACATCATCTGAGTTTTGTATTGATACTGGTATGAAGAAAGGTTGCATCTTAGCACCCACTAGCTTTGGCATCTTCGTCTCTATTCTTTGTCAGTAACCCTTTGGACATTATCAATCTCGCATACTAACTGAATCGAGGATGGACAGCAGCTTGTTTAACATCAGATGATTCCAGAGCAAAAGGCATGTCACTCAGTTGACTATTTGGGATCTGCTTTTCGCAGATGGTGCTGCATTTGTCTCCAGTTCACCCCATGAACTGGAAGTCATGAGGAAAAAGTTTTCTGATGCAACCACTAAGTTTGGCAGGGTAATCAGTATCAAGAAAACATTTGTCACGTGACAAGGCACCAACATCCTCCTAAAATCTAAGTCAATAATGAAAAGCTGGACAGCATGGATCACTTCTGCTATCGTGGCTCAATTCTCACCAGCTCACTTAACTTTGATAGGGAACTTGATGCTAGAATCAGCAAAGCTTCTGTTACTTTTGTCAACCTTACCTCATCATGTGTCTGGAACAACAAGTTGCTAAACCTGAACACAAAGGTGTCTGTTTATCAGGCTTGTGACCATAGTCCTTTACAGTTGTGAAAACCGGGTTATGTGCTCCAAGCAGGAATGGGGATTAAACAGTTTCCAACTTTGCAGTCTTAGAAAAATCCTTGGAGTTACTTGGTACCAATGGATCACCAATAACGAGATTCTTGAGAGAACCGTCCTACAGTCTATGCGGCTTCGTTGGTTGGGACACATGAAGCGCATGCCTCAAATTAATCTCCCACAGTCTGTGCTCTATGACCAACTCAAGGACTGCCTGCGACACAGAGGAAGGCCAAAACTCTGATACAGTGACAAGGTCGAGCAAAGCCTCAAGAAATTCAGCATTCCCATTGACAACTGGGAAAATCCTGCCTACAATCGCTCAGTTTGGAGAAGCCGGGTTAAGACTGGTGCAGTGAGCACGGAAAGCCAGAGAGCCCAAGCTGAGGCCCACAGGTGAGCCAGAAAACAGAATATTCTTCAACTTCCATCTGGCAAGTGGACCTGTAACCACTGTGGGAAGGTTTGCCGCTCACGCATTGGGCTCTTTTTCCATACCATTGCTAAGCACTACTGCTGGACCAACTTTGTTGTGTCTCCTTTCACATGTCAAGATGTTGAACATTTATATATATGTAATAACTAGCATTTATATATAAAAATAACTAGCATTATCTGGTCCTCACTAGGACATCCAGAGCTAACAGCAGGAGATGCCAAAAACTGAAATGAAGGCCTGTGTCCTGCTACCTAGAAGCTGTAGCAGAACTTGTCTGTGGATCTGACTGAGAGAGAAGCCATGCACTAAACTGTGCATTACACTAGATGCATATATTTTCAGGATTTTTTAAAAAAAATATTGAACATAGAAAATGCAGACCAAAATGGAGTTACTAAGGAACAATTCCTATATAAATAATACTGAAATAAGAAAATGCATAGGAATGGAAGAGAAAAGTGAAGATGGCAAAGAACAAGGGAGACAGCAGGAGTAGTATTACTTGGTAGAAATTCTGCAGCCATACCATTTTCATTACATTTTAATACATCTATAGTCTGGGGAGAGAGACAGGTAGGAGGTAGAATCTGTCGGTCTCAGAAGTCCATCAGTTCATTGTTGAACTGAATACCAGTGAATGCAGACCCAGTAAGTCATAATCCACCCCTGCCTCTGATCACCTCATTCAACTGAGATCCATGCACAGGCAGATCATTTTCTATAGTACACAATACATAAAACACCTTTCTTCATAATACACAATGCTGATGAGAACAGAAAGCGGTGCTGAAATGAATCCACAAATGTGGATCTCTCAGTCAATTTCAACTGTTTTTTTCTTTTTACAAAGCACCAAGAGGGTTTACTCTACATCGATGACTATGGAAATTTCAATTTTAAGTTATAAAGCCTTGAGAGTTCTCTCTCCTCTGCTTAAAATAAAATAGACAAAATTGCTTTATTTTTAAATAAGAGTGAAAAAAGGAAAGGAAACTATCTTGCTCAAGAACTTGAATTCTCAGCTTCAGCTAAATGCAATTAAAATGGCAGAGGAGTTAAACCCCCAAAATGAGTCTATAACAGGAGAGACACTTAAACTGAGCTAGCGGGCAGATTAATACCCATTTGAGAATATTCTAAAGCAGTTACAGATGTTCAGTCAATTAGCTGAACGTTCCAGTGTGCCATATAACAGAAATAGACTGTTTCATGGTTACTGGTGAGGAGGCTCCTCACACAGTCGTGTGATTTTGTAAACAGAATAATGCCCCTATCCCTTGCTGATGTTTACATTTCTCCCCCTCCCCCAAACTCACCTCTTCTCATTCCAAATGCTCCCTCTCTCCTGATTGCCTTTTCACATTTGTCACTGGTGAGCATAGTGGGAAAGGAGCTAAGTCGGCTCCCACAATTAACTCCTCACTGCTGAAAAATATGTTTTTGAGATATAGCCTTTTATCATTGTTCAGGGCTGATCTCCAACCATATCCTTATGGTGAGTCTATAGAGATATATTTCATGGCAGGCTTTAGAAATTGCCTCATTTTGAGATCCCCAAAACCACCACTGGTTCTACTGTGTTATTGTTACTGATGCTTCCCCACAGGAAGTTTCATCAGATGATGTAGGGCCACAAACTTGGGATAGCTGATGATTATGAATATTCTTCTCAAGTTCTCTCCCACTAGCTAGGTGGCTTGTCTCTGGGGCGGTCTAAACAGGACAATGAGGGCTTTATAAATGAAAGGTTATAATCTTCATCTCACTCAAATGTATGTCCCTCTAGTGTTAACAACAGCTAACTAACACATTTTTAAAACACTGCTGTCTTTGTCTACATTAAATGCTAAGTGTTATTCACGTTAGCTAACCCATCTCCTAAACATATCTTATTTTCCCATTGTAAATAGGCCTGACTTTCGTATCACGGAGATGGTTCAAGAAGTGCTGAAATTACTTAGCGAGAACGCTTTAAAATATCAGTACAAGGTTCCATGTGACAAAGATAACACAGGGTATGCTTGATACTTTGAAGGCTTTGGTTTAAAACTGCAAGAAGCTGAGAGCTAAACTGAAAATATGAAGATACCCATTGAATGCTATGCAGCTAGTCTAGGGAAAGATACCCGTGATAAAGATACGGAAAATTGTTGACCTAGATTGGTAAATATCTAGTTGGCAGAGGTTCTTAAAGGCACAAAGGCTGGAAAAGTTTGGATTTTTTTTTATTTGATTTGTAAAGTAAAGTACTCAGGATAATAACTTCAAACTCCACATCCAGATTATGATGGCAGCATACCAGGTGCCCAGAAATGCCAGTCAGCCACCACACTGCATGGTATTTGTACTTGGTGGTGTAAGAAACACTGCAGAAATATAAATCTGAATCTAGTTTTCAAGGTTCAAGAGTTTTATTTCATCCCAATTACAGTCCTGTTCTGAAGTCATTCATGGTCACTAAAATAAGTTTGAAATAGACTATATATTATTTTAGTCTACCCAGATAAAGCTTTTCTATGCAAGGCAGGTTTCATTTCTTCTCCCCCAAAGCCATTTTTATCTTCTAATCTCAAGGGAAGAGAACACTTATCCTGTTTGTGTCTGATGGGCGGATGTAGCAAGCTCTTTCCTCAGTGACTATAAATTCCAGACTGTGGAACATTTGGAAAGAGACAGACTCTTCTTCTGCTACTATCCAGCTGTCCCGGTATAATATTCACTTTGTGCTTTCTAAATGTACCTGTGTGCCACTCACACTCATTTTTAATCAAAAATTGAGTAGCGGGTAGTAGGCCAAAAGGAAGTGCAAAATGCCGGTAACCTGTCCAGAAATGATCCTCAAATAGATTCCACAGTTCTTAAAATAATAATAATAATAATAATAATAATAAAAACACAACACCCGAGCTGCCAGCCATTGCTGTCTTAGTTGACTACATGCAGAAATGGTTTGTTTTAGCAAGTACATGTTAAGCTAAGGAGCAAGGTCTACTACGTTCTTTGAAGCACTCAAACATTTATCTTTGGGTCAAAAGAATCCTGCCCTATCATGGTAGGGTAAGCCTTTGGCCAGTCAGGACTTTCATTGCAAATAAAGGGCCTGAGGACCACAACCTTAATTCTATATCAACCACGTCTAAAGTCTATGCAACGGATGTATTCTGTCATCGTGAAATACCCTACCAAGCTCAAGGACCAAAACAGACATACTTCCCTCTGTGAGGAAGATAATTTGGCATCATCCATAGCCACAATGAAACCTACCATATAGGAGCTTTATCAGCTGAATTTCTGAATATATTTTCCCTAATATAAGCGGACCTGAATATTTAACACTGGTGTTAGACCAAGTCTTTGAAATAAGGAGTTGCATGGCAGAACATACACCACAAAAAGAGATTTATCATTCTGTGCCCACAGAGTCTGGCTTAAGACTTAGGAGAAGCAACTTTTAACAGTTTTTCAATATGCCTACAAAAATAATTGAGACCTTCTGCATTTCATCTTTCTGTCACTGTCACAAGAATCAGGGTCTTTGTCAGAAAGCACTTCTCTTTTAGGTGACAGAAAAAAAGAAAGAAAGAAGCCTTCCTCATATGTTTTTAGATTGCATTTATTCTTCTTGGTCGGGAGAAGTGATTTAAAGTGTCTAACCAATCTGGATAGTCAGACACCTGGTATTCAGGGCTGAAAGGCACTTAAATTGCTCAAGAACTTGGAATACCATTAACTTCTCTCACCTGGTAGGAAACAGAAAGGAGAAGAGGGATCCATATTATACCTGGCCATAATAAAAGACAAATATTTGAAAATGAAAAACTAGTTTAAACCAATATAGTTTGGTTGCCTGTCTGAGTTGGCAGGCAGCCTAATGCAGGCACCAAACGTGGACCCATGGGTGCTATAAAAAGTCTCAGGCACAGAAAGGATTGCCTTAATTCTTTCAAGGCTCTCAGAGCTTTGTCTGTCTCTTTCATAGCTAACAAGGGCTTCAAAACCAATTCCCCACCCCCAATGAATTTGGAGAGCAGGACCTTGAAGAGCCTGGTCCTAAAGGAGATTTCCAAAGCCTGCCTTACAGATCCCAGTGATACTGCAAGAGTGTATGTACTTACGCTACAGAAGAGTGCAAAAAGACATGACTGCTATGGTTGATCCCCTCCTGGGCATTTATTCCAAATTGTGTGTTTTTCGCGGAGTCAGAGGAACCTGAGGCATGGAAAAACTGCCATATGAAAAACAACTGAAAGGGCTGAAACTGTTTACCTTAGGAACGAAGCCAATAGGAAGACATATAAAGGTATACAGAAGATATATTGGGTCCTTCAATTCACTCCCTTTCATAATACACAATAAGGGGACAATCTGTGAAACTGAAAAGAAAATTTAAAATCATAGAGTTCCCCCCACCCACCCACATACAATGTACAGCTAGCCTGTGAAACTCATTGCAACAATAACAATGAGGAGTCCGGTGGCACCTTAAAAACTAACAAATTTATTTGGGCATAAGCTTTCGTGGGTAAAAAACCCACTTCTTCAGACGCATGGAGTGAAAATTATAGATGCAGGTATTATTATACTGACCACATTGCAACAATATATCATTGACGCCAGGATCTTAGCAAGACTTAGAAAGAGATTGAACAATAATATGAATAACGAGCATATCCAGAGTAATAATAATAAACGTGAAAAATAAACAGGAGAGTTGGAAGGATATAAATGCTCATGCTTCAGGCCATCAGCCAACCTCTAACTACTGGGGGTTAGGAAGAATCTTTCCGCGGGTAGGGGGACAGGTTATCCTATTAGTGTCTATTATGGGGTTTCTTGCACCTTTCTCTGAAGCAGTTGGTACTGACCACTGTTGGAGAAGGGACCCTGATTTGATCCAGTATGACAATTCCAATGGACTTTGGAGGTGAGTAAGGTGGAAAGGTGCTGTGTCCAGGATGACAACCTGTACAGGACAGATAGTGCTAAAAATAATTCCTTCCTACTCCAGCTGCCAGTCAGCCAAAGAGAAAGGAGAAAACAGCACCTCAGTGCTGTCTCAAGACAGAAATAGTATTAATTCGTGTTTTTTCATATACATTAACTCAGATGAGATTTCCTAAGTAAAATCCATTTATAATTCACATTTATATTGTTGTTACATAGTTATAATATCTCCATGCAATTAGCAATGCATCCCTTTTTTTGCAAGTAAGATTAAGTACTCCACAGCTAGGATCCCCAATGTAATATTACTCTTCAGCTAAGATTATACTGAAATCAGCTCATGCTGATGTGTTAATTACCACCTTAGTTAATCTTATAGGACATGTCACTCAATATTGTTCAGGGCTGGGGAAGGGCTTAGTACCTGAGGTCTGGGAACTAATGAGTTTGGAAGAGATTTGGGAAATTGCATTTAAAGTTTAAGGAGGCAGGGTGAATGGCAGAATTATTGTCATTAGTTTTAATTTATTTGTTAAGACATTTATAGGGAGATTGGGAAGCATGTTGGGGAGCAAAAGGATTCATAAACTGCTTAGATGGCCTGTGATAAGAGGTTCGGAGGGCCAGGAGATCTAGTGGTTAATGAGCCTCTCAGTCAGGATGGTAGAGATATCTGTTCCTGACCTTAAGCCAGCAATCTTCAGCTTCCCGCCCCCCTCCCCAGCGACATCTGGGTCTAGGCCCTTAAGAGGATGTGATGGGGGGACGCAGGCCCTCCCTCTCCACTGGGTCCCAGCCCAAGGCACTGTGGGAAGCAACACTGGCAGGGTTCTCTCTACAGTGAGTTTAAGTTGCTTCCTTGGGCTACTTCCTACCTATAGAGCCCTCCCACTTTGGGGCACAGCCCCCATAGTCCAACCAATCATTCAGTCAGCTTACAACAAAAGATTCCAAAGGAGCAGGGCTTGAAGAGGGTGGTGGATGGAGAGGGCTCTGCCTGAGAACCTTACCCATTCTAACAAATTTATTAGAGCATAAGCTTTCGTGGACTACAGCCCACTTTTTCGGATGCAAGCTTATGCTCTAATACATTTGTTAGTCTCTAAGGTGCCACAAGTACTCCTGTTCTTTTTGCGGATACAGACTAACACGGCTGCTACTCTGAAACTTACCCATTCTGTGTCTCAGGCTTGCTCTTCTGTCTGGATTCCTCTCTCCTGCATCCTGACCATCACCCTTTGCCTGGGCTTCTGAGCTCCCTTAAACCCACTCCTCCAGTTGCAGCATGCTTGGCAGGTCTGGAGGGTGGGGATACCTGGACCCAGTTTTTATTTTTAACCCTTTAGGCCCTGAATGGAATTTGTACAGCCCATCACATGGCCTTTTTGATAGGTCTCTAATTCCAGCTCCAAAAACACCTTAAAACAACTAAGGTGGAAGGATGCTGGGGACAGATTCCTGGGAATAAGGGGGATGAGAATTCAGTTATGGAAGTTTGGACTCCTTGATCCCAATGGTAGTGAGCTGGGAAAGGGAGGCATGAAGGAATCATTTGTCCAGAGTAAACCGTGTTAAAGATATTTAATTTCAATTCCATTGGTTTTGCCTGCTGATCAGTCTTCGGTTTATGCTGTCAAAAGTACAAATCTGTGGTTAAAGTTTAAACTGTCCATCATTTTATTTGGAATGAGACCCCCAGTCTTTGCCAATCATTGCCAAAAACTGATTGGATGATACTGCTGGACTTCTTTGGGGGGTGGGAGCACAGCTGGTTCCAGCCAGGTATTAAGTACAGCATGAACCTGAAGGAGATTAGGAGAGATGAAGAGGCTGTGCTTGGTGCACCCAAATCTGAATCCTGGATTGGATGTAGCATATTCACCTTAAGTGCAAGTCACAGGGTGGGATCACTTCAGATGTAGCCACTATCCTCTGAAATGCAGTCCCCCTGGGCACAGATGAAGCTCCTCATCCTGGTGGTATTGGACGCACCAAGGCTGAAAGAACTTAGCAGATGATAAATCCTTCAGTTCAGGTCATAATTCACATCCATGCGACTCTCCCAAGTAGTCACTGGTTCCGCTTCCATATCTGGTTACACTCTTCATCTTGGATCGGATTGGAATCTAAGCAAAATAGTCTAATTGTTTATGTCCTTAATCAAATGTTACCTCCTGGAGGTATGATGTTGTGACATACGTGGCAGTTTGAAAAGCTAGTGTTCATGGTCTACCTTCAAAACGTATGGATTCACACACTCTCACTCTTCACACTCACAGATCATCCTGGTTTACAGCTGACCTGCAAGAGACCGTATGGGAGGACAGATTGCCAGAGGACTGGTGACCAAACTCTCATGTTCACTCTGATCAAGCGTATGGTAAGAATTATTTATTTATTTTTAAAATCTTATGTCATGGCTGAGCACAGCAGCCTTTTCTACCTGCACCGTAATGTGCATGCACAACTGGGTAACAGTGCAGCTCTCTCAATACAGGAATTCAGAAGATCAGCTGCTGAAAGAGCAGGAGATTGTAAGGTCAAGAAGCTTAATAGTTTGGAGCAAAGGATGGTGGAACTTGTAAGTGCATCTAGCTGCTTAGCTCCTGATAAAGAGCTTATGGCAAGTTTGTTAACTGTAGAACATGAAAATAACAAGTTCTGCAAGTTTCACTACTGAACTTACTCAAGCTTGATACCTCCAGATTCTCAGTCTCCCTGCCTGCTTTATAAAACCAAAAAAATTCAGTGCAACATCGGGTGTGAGTGTGAGAGTAAGTGTGTGTGTGAGAGAGAGTAAATCAAGCAATATGCTAACCCTACCGTGATCCTCAGGCTTCTCCCTCAGAAAAGAGGGCTGTTCTTTTAACGACAGAACCAGGGGTATTGCCAGTAATGCCCAAAAGTTGAAGCCACAGAATCAGCTGTGTGCTGTATAGATCACCAAGTACTGTGCATTCTAGCCACGACGGATGAGAGTTGCTATGGATTAATCAAAGAATACTGATATGCAATAATGGTATGAATAATGTAAGTGACCTGGTCATCGAGGTAACTGTGGTGCTATTAGGCATTAGAATATCCTGTAGGAATTATTGATCTATATTAATTGGGGGCTATGGGAACAGGAAAGGAAAGCAACACAACAGAGCTATACAAGCAGTCTCAGGTTCACTTGGAAGAAAATGGAGAAAACCGAGTGTGAATCGAGGAGAAGCAAACAGAGGAGAAGCAAACAGAGGGAGTTTGCCTGTGGGGGAGTTCCCACAGAGTTTTTGCCTTTCAGGCTTCTGTGAGCAGTAAACACAACATCTGAAGAGGCTCTTAGAAGGAAGACAATATGGATAGAGAGCGATCAGCTGTTGTGACCTGCACAGGATATGCCATGTTTGTCTTTCTCCCAGAAGATAGAAGCGACTTTGTCTGTATGAAGTTCAAGCTGGTCTCCATATTGGAAGAGAAGGTTAAAGGACTAGAGAGACCCAAATATCAACCCTGTGCTGCATCACAGAAAAAAAGAGGACTTTCTGGATAGAAGTCAGCGTTTGGTATTGCAGGCACAACATGCTGAAGAGTAAGAGAGGGCAATGCAGAACTGGGAAGAAAACTGGCAGCATGTGACCTCCAGAAGAAGGAAGAGGAGAACCCATGTATCCCCAATGAAGACAGAGGTAAGAAACCATTTCTGGCTCTCTGCACAGGTACTATGGCGGAGAGTGGTTTGGAAGAGTCATCTGAGGGAAGGGATCAGAAGGAGACTCCATCGACTGGAAGGCATGGGATGCATTGTTCTAGGAATGGGGGTTCGACAACCACCACTCACCAGGAGGAGACGGGTGGCGGTGGTCAGAGACTCCCTTCTAAGGCAGACTGAGTTATCCATCTGCTGTCCACACTGGGAAATGCGAGAAGTGTGCTGCTTGCCTGGAGCTAGAATTCAGAATGTGACTGAGTCTCTGCTGAGACTGATCAAGCCTTCGGACCGCTACCCCTTCCTACTTCTCCACGTGGGCACCAATGATACTGCCAAGAATGACCTTGAGTGGGTCACTGCAAACTACATGGCTCTGGGAAGAAGGATAAAGGAGTTTGAGGCACAAGTCGTGTTCTTGTCCATCCTCCCTGTTGAAGGAAAAGGCCCAGGTAGGGACCATCGAATTGTGGAAGTAAATTTATGGCTATGCAGGTGGTGTCGGAGAGAGGGCTTTGGATTCTTCGACCATGGGATGTTGTTCCAGGAAGGATTGCTAGGAAGAGATGGGATCCACCTAACAAAGAGAGGGAAGAGCATCTTCGCAGGCAAGTTTACTAATCTAGTGAGGAGGGCTTTAAACTCAGCTCGCTGGGAGGTGGAGACCTAGGCCTTGAGGTAAGTGGGATATCGTGAGGAAACACAAGGAGGAGGGTGCAACAAGGGAGGCCTCCTGATTCATACTGAGAAAGCATGGCAATTGGCTAATTATCTTAGGTGCCTGTACATGAACGTAAGAATTGGAAGTCCTGGCACAATCAAGGAACTATGATGTGATTGGAATAACAGACTTGGTGGGGTAATTCACGTGACTGGAGCACCGTCATGGATGGGTATAAACTGTTCAGGAAGGACAAGCAGGGGAGAAAAGGTGGAGGAGTTGCACTGTATGTAAGAGAACAGTAGGACTGCTCAGAGCTCCAGTATGAAACTGGAGAAAAGTCTGTTGAGAGTCTTTGGGTTAGGTTTAGAGGCAAGAGCAACAAGGGTAGCATCTTGGTGGCCATCTGCTATAAACCACAAGACCAGAAAGATGAGGCTTTCTTCGGATCACAGGCTCTGGTTCTCATGGGGGACTTCAATCACCTTGACATCCGCTGGGAGAGCAATACAGCAGTGCACAGACAATCCAAGAAGTTTATGGAGAATGTTGGGGACAACTTCCTGGTGCAAGTGCTGGAGGAACCAACTAGGGTCCATGCTCCTCTTGACCTGCTTCACAAACAGGGAAGAATTGGTAGGGGAAGTAGAAGTGGGTGGCAACCTGGGCAGCAGTGACCATGAGATGGTCAAGTTAAGGATCCTGACAAAATGAAGAAAGGAGAGCAGCAGAATATGGACCCTGGACTTCGAAAAAGCAGACTTTGACTCCCTCAGGGAACTAATGGGCAGGATTCCCTGGGAGGCTAATATGAGGAGGAAAGGAGTCCACGGTTTTATCTTATTTTATTTCAAAGAAGACTTATTGAGGGTGCAGGAACAAACCATCCCAATGTGCAGGAAGAATAGCAAATATGGCAGGCGACCAGCTTGGCTTAACAATGAAATCTTTGGTGAGCTTAAACACAAAAAGGAAGCTTACTAGAAGTGGAAACTTGGACAGATGACTAGGGAAGAGTATAAAAATATTGCTCGAGCATGCGGGGATGTAATCAGGAAGGCCAAAGCACAATTGGAGTTGCAGCTAGCAAGGGATGTGAAGGGTAACAAGAAGGGTTTCTACAGGTATGTTAGCATCAAGAAGGTGATCAGGGAAATTGTGGAACCCTTACTAAAAGGGGGAGGCAACCTAGTGACAGATGATGTGGAAAAAAATGAAGTACTCAACACTTTTTTTGCCTCAATTTTCACAGACAAGGTCAGGTCCCAGACTGTTGCACTGGGCAGCACAGTATGGGGAGGAGGTGAGCAGCCCTCAGTGGTGAAAGAACACATTAAGGACTATTTACAAAAGCTGGACATGCACATGTCCATGGGGCTGGATGCAATGCATCCAAGGGTGCTGAGGGAATTGGCTGATGTGATTTCAAAGCCATTGTCTTTAAACATCATAAAACTCATGACAATGGCGGGGGTCCTGGACAACTGGAAAAAGGCAAATATAGTGTCCATCATTAAAAAAGGGAAGAAGGAGAATCCGGGGAACTACAGACTGGTCAGCCTCACCTCTGTCCCCAGAAAAATCATGGAGCAGGTCTTCAAGGAATCCATTTTGAAGTACTTGGAGGAGAGGAAGCTGATCAAGAATAGTCAACATGGATTCACCAAGGGCAAGTCATGCCTGACCAACCCGATTGCCTTCTATGATGAGATAACTTGTTCTGTGGATATGGGGAAAGCGGTTGACATGATCTACCTTGACTTTAGCAAAGCTTTTGATACGGCCTCCCACAGTATTCTTGCCAGCAAGTTAAAGAAGTACGGATTGGATGAATGGAATATAAGGTGGATAGAAAGCTGGCTAGATTGTCAGGCTCAATGGGTAGTGATCGATGGCTCGATGTCTAGTTGGCAGCCAGTATGCAGAGTGCCCCAGGGGTCGGTCCTGGGGCCAGTTTTGTTCAACATCTTCATTAATGATCTGAAAGATGGGGTGGATTGCACCCTCAGCAAGTTTACGGATGACACTAAGCTAGGGGGAGAGGTAGATACACTAGAGGGTAGGGATAGGGTCCAGAGTGACCTAGACAAATTGGAGGATTGGGCCAAAAGAAATCTGATGAGGTTCAACAAGGATAAGCGCAGAGTCCTGCACTTAGGAAGGAAGAATCCCATGCACTGCTACAGGCTGGGGACTGATTGGCTAAGCGGCATTTTACAGAAAAGGATCTGGGGATTACAATGGATGAGAAGCTGGATAATGAGTCAACAATGTGACCCTGTTGCCAAGAAGGCTAACTGCACATTGCACTGTATTAGTAGGAGCACTGCTAGTAGATCAAGGAAAGTGTTTATTCCCCTCTATTCGGCACTGCTGAGGCCACATTTGGAGTACTGCCTCCAGTTTTGGGCCCCCCACTACAGAAAGGATGTGGACAAATTGGAGAGAGTTCAGCGGAGGGCAACGAAAATGATGAGGGGGCTAGGGCACATGACTTATGAGGAGAGACTGAGGGAACTGGGCTTATTTAGTCTGCAGAAGAGAAGAGTGAGGGGGGATTTGACAGCAGCCTTCAACTACCTGAAGGGGGGTTCCAAAGAGGATGGAGCTAGGCTGTTCTCAGTGGTGGCAGATGACAGCAATGGGGGAAGTCTAGGTTGAATATTAGGAAAAACTATTTCATTACGAGGATGGTGAAGCACTGGAATGGGTTACCTAAGGAGGTGGTGGAATCTCCATCCGTAGAGGTTTTTAAACCCGGCTTGACAAAGCCATGTCTGGGATGATTTAGTTAGGGTTGGTCCTGCTTTGAGCAGGGAGTTGAACTAGATGACCTCCTGAGGTCTCTTCCAACCCTAATCTTCTATGATTCTATGAAAGCTGTGTGTCTTCAAGGAACCTGTATCCCATTGCCAAAAAGCTGCAAGTCTTGTTTTGAAAAAAATCAGGCCCGATATCAAAAAACATTAAAACAGCTAAAACGTTCTTCTCAGGAGAATCAGGGAGGAGGTAGATTGTCAGAAGCTGTCCAGGGAACAGCATGACACATGGAGACTCTGCAGATGGGGTTCAAGTGTGGGATCTTTCTTCAGATCCAGGAATGGTAAGGCAAAGGGAGAGACAGACAAGCATTAAGACTGTTTTATTGTGTTTTAAGGTGTGTTTTTTCTTCAATGCTTTTGCTTTGAACACTTTACTTTGGGGAAGTAATTGGACCCCTCGTTACCACTGTCATTGATCCAAGAGGGAACAGAATGGCAGGGTCTGAGCCTAAAAATCAGACCTCACTGATAAACGGGATAGCACGCCAATCCCTGGCCTAAGAGTAGGAGAATCAAGTGATTCCACCCTCAGCCAGGTAGCAGTCCAAAATCTGAGACCAGGGTGTACTCAACAAGACTAGGAAGGATCAGAGGCGCAGTTTACCCAGTAACTCTGATAATAGCCATTGTGGGTGTTGCGGATTCATTCAACAGGGAGGAAGAGATGGGATTTGCAGGATGGTCCCTGGTAGCTCAGAAGCATTAGTCCCAGGATATGGTTATGCAAAATGAACTACTGTGACCAGTGGTGCTGGAACGAGGAGTGCTGCCGCATCCCCTGGCTTGAAGTATATACGTATATACGTGAAGTAATAACGAACACCAAATACATGGTTTCCATCATCAGCACCCGGACGAAAAAATTGTTTCAGCATCCCAGTGACCTTTATGATTGTGTGTGAAAAATCAAAATGTTAAAGTTACAGTTTGAACACACACTATATAGCAAAAATGAAGGTGTTCAAATGCAAGGGCAGGAAAACCTCTCTGTGCTTTTCTCACAGGGGCAGGGAAAAAAACCGAAACAAAAACAAAACAAAAACCGTGTTCTTCACATAATAGCCTGCATGAGAAGAGTATAAAGAAATAAAACATCAGCTTCTCTGATATTACACCTCCTTTGACTATTGTGTGACTTGCCAAACAGAGTGGTTTAGCCTTACTCAGGTAGTCGTTAAAGTGCACAAACAGACCAAACCTCAGTGTTTAAAGCATTGGAATCCCAACCCTTTGCCAGAAGCAGCTGGATTTCTTTACAATACATTAGCAAAGATAGTCAGTATGAAACTCAAAATCCAATACAGCTACAACAGTTATGGTGAACGATTGATAAGCTGCAACATCTATAAACAGATTAAGCTAAATTTATAAAAGAAAAAGCACTCTGCACATATGCTGCCATTTCAGTTATTCTATTTGATTCCCCTAGTCATTTGCTCATTCTTTCTAAGACTTCCTCACTTACTCCCTTATAACTTCAACAGAACATTGGAGAGCAAGTAAAATGAAAAACAAGGGACAGCAGCAAAAGGAACTCCACTGTTCTGAGAAAACACTCAAAAACTAATTCCGTTTTACATTAATACAGAACCTTGCATGTCAAATGTGTCACCTCTTTTGTAGGGAGTAGAAATCAGACAGACAACTAACAGTCTGGTGGCATGGGGACAGTTTCACCTGGGTTTCCTTGGCCAAACTTTACTCTTGTAGAAATTGTTGAGAAGTCTTTACACCCCAGTTACGAAGAGAGAGTACACTTCTCTTAAGCACAATGCCCACCACATAGGTGCTAGTTGGAGATTGTACATGCATAGCAGGGTATTTATGCCAAACCTGACCTGCGTGCACACCTCAGGTGCTCTGCACACTAACCCATACACCCATTTCAGATGCACACTTTTGAAAATATGGGAGTAAACGCTCACACACAGAAGATAGGTCTTTAAAAAAAATGTATGACCACAAGAAAAATTTTCAAGGCTGCCTAAGTGATTTAGTAGCTAGCGTCCCGTTTTCAATTGTGAGTTCAGCACTCAGCAGCCTATGTCCCAGTGAATTTCAATGAGACAAGCTCCTATGTGTCTAAATTTGATTTCAAAATGGGGCTTAAGGCCCTAAATCACTTAGGCTTGGTCTACACTACCCCCCCTAATTCGAACTAAGGTACGCAACTTCAGCTACGTGAATAACGTAGCTGAAGTCGAAGTACCTTAGTTCGAACTTACCTTGGTCCACACGCGGCAGGCAGGCTCCCCCGTCGACTCCGCAGTACTCCTCTCGCCGAGCTGGAGTACCGCAGTCGACGGCGAGCACTTCCGGGTTCGACTTATCGCGTCCAGACTAGACGCGATAAGTCGAACCCAGAACTTCGATTTCCAGCCGTCGAACTAGCTGGTAAGTGTAGCCAAGGCCTTAGATACTCTTGAAAATTTTACCCATCATCTAAAAATCACTCAACCTATACAAGAGATTAAACAATCCCTGAAGAAATATTCAATTTAAATAATCTACATTACCAGTAGGTACGTGTTTTTCCCCCAATTCTGGGTGTTTAATTGCTCCCACTCTCTCCTACACTACACCTCCTCCCCAATAATCATCATTGAAAATAATCATACATACAGGGTAGCTTCAAACTTACTTGTGTCCTATGCTTAACTTGGCAAATAATGATTGGGAGATTATTTCAAAATAAAGTGAGGTTGGTTGTTTTTTTTGTTTGTTTGTTTGTTTAAAGATAAAGCTTACTTGTTCACCACAACTCGATAATCTCTTGCCAATTCCTATCTGGAGCTCTCATTTCTTCTTAAATTCATTGGGGGGGGAGGGAGGGAGGAACACACACACACACACACACACACACACACACACACACACACACACACCTACCTTACCTGCATTCCCTTGAGAAATTGTTCAACTGCTAGCTCCAGAGTTTAAAAAAGGAAGAAAAGAATCCCGAAGATAACAGATGAAGGCTGGAAGCTTAAAAAAAATCTAACCATACTGCTGAGAACTACAGCAGGGAGAGCGTTGTTTGATTGTTTCAATCAAGTTAAAAAATCCAGGTGAAATAATGTACACACACACACACACAAATCTACTAGCTCTTTTCAGGTGAGAAATCAAATTAGTATTTTTCCATTTAAAATATGTTCAGATTTCATCTGGCTGGGAAAGGGAATTTAAATTATTTAAATTCATGACTGAGAAGAGCAGACGTACACCACAGGCATGTTTCAGCATGTGGCTTCTTCCAGGGGGTGTGAAATGAGGAGACTGGGAGAATGGTTATATTCCTTTTCATAGGGTCAGAAAGCTGCACCACTTCCGCTTCAACTGGGAGAACTGGCTCCCATTCAAGAGTGTGAACTGATTATGAGGAACTGATTTGGGGTCAAACTACTCTTGGAACACTGATGAAGCTGACAACTGCTCTCCCTAATGATGCTGTTGTCCACGTCTCTCACACAAAAATATTGTATTTATCTATTGTTGTAAAGTACCAGAGGATAATCAGCACTGCCTCAGAGGAACAAAACAGGACAGGTGAGCCTAAAATAGTTTGTTAATCTCAGTAATATCTAGTTGCTGTCTCTCTCCACACCACCCCCCAAACTTCCGCAAGGAGATAACATAGTCTAGTGGATTGTGTGTTGGCCAACATGGTCTAGTGGATTGTGTGTGGGCCATCAACAAGTTTTATTCCTGGCTTTGCCATTGACCTTCTGCCTCTGTTTCCCTATTTGTACAATGTGAATAATTATACTTACCTTCCTTTGTAAATTCTGAGAGCTCTGGATGAAGAGTTCTGTTTAAGGGCTAAATATTATCATCTTCATACTGACTAGGATACATATTTGTCTTAGCAACAGCCTTGAGCCGGTTTTGTTGTATTAACAGAAATCCAGAAAATAATCACTTATCAAACCAAAATCAGATGATTCACACATTCACTGGGTTATGCATATTTCATCATACAGAAACACTTGGTATCTCCTTAAGTTATTATAAATTATTCATATTTACTAATACTCAGCATGCTCTGTGCACTCATTCATAGACCAAGTGACTTGTGCCCATTTGCAATGATTATTACTCGTGTACTCCCACTCAATCAGTTATGCTCCCTTAATTTAAGAACACTCATATTCCAGACCTCATTTCCAATTACTTTATGAAGTCAGTGACATTTGTTGTTATTAACCATAGCCCAAAATGTTACCAGAACTCACAGTTATGCCACTTTTCCTTTCAACAGAAGAACCGGGCTAATGTGATCGACTGAATTACTCTTTTTAAAACATTTTTTCCAAGAAGATACAAGATATTATTTGCCATTTCAGCTTTACTGCTATTTCTTTTTATTATGTAAGCAGCAAAGATGTGTTGGGTGTAAGGGAATAGCAATATTTTGCACTTAGAGGGTGCTGATGATCTGGAGTACTTTACAAACCAAGGATGAAGCTGCACATAGGCAAGTACTTCCATTTACAGATAAGAACATAACATAAGAATGGCTGTACTGAGTCAGACCAAAGGTCCATCCAGCCCAGTATCCTGTCTACCGACAGTGGCCAATGCCAGGTGCCCCAAAGGGAGTGAACCTAACAGGTAATGATCAAGTGATCTCTCTCCTGCTGTCCATCACCACCCTCTGACAAACAGAGGCTAGGGACGCCATTCCTTACCCATCCTGGCTAATAGCCACTAATGGACTTAACCTCCAGGATTTATCCAGTTCTCTTTTAAACCCTGTTATAGTCCTAGCCTTCACAACCTCCTCAGGCAAGACGTTCCACAAGTTGACTGTGCGCTGTGTGAAGAAGAACTTCCTTTTATTTGTTTAAACCTGCTGCCCATTAATTTCATTTGGTGGCCCCTAGTTCCTATATTATGGGAACAAGTAAATAACTTTTCCTTATTCACTTTCTGCACATCACTCATGATTTTATATACCTCTATCATATCCTCTTTAGTCTCCTCTTTTCCAAGCTGAAAAGTCCTAGCCTCTTTAATCTCTCCTCACATGGGACCCATTCCAAACCCCTAATCATTTTAGTTGCCCTTTTCTGAACCTTTTCTAATGCCAGTATATCTTGAGATGAAGAGACCACATCTGTAAGCAGTATTCAAGATGTGGGTGTACCATGGATTTATATAAAGGGCAATAAGATATTCTCCATCTCCTTTTTAATGATTCCTAAAATCCTGTTTGCTTTTTTGACCACTGCTGCACACTGCGTGGACATCTTCAGAGAACTATCCACGATGACTCCAAGATCTTTTTCCTGATTAGTTGTAGCTAATTTAGTCCCCATCGTATTGTATGTATAGTTGGGGTTATTTTTTCCCAATGTGCATTACTTTACATTTATCCACATTAAATTTCATTTGCATTTTGTTGCCCAATCACTTAGTTTTCTTAAATCTTTTTGAAGTTATTCACAGTCTGCTTTGGTCTTAACTATCTTGAGCAGTTTCGTATCATCTGCAAACTTTGCCACCTCACTTTTTACCCCTTTCTCCAGATCATTTATGAGTAAGTTGAATAGGACTGGTCCTAGGACTGACCTTTGGGGAACACCACTAGTTATCCCCCTCCATTCTGAAAATTTACCATTTATTCCTACCCTTTGTTCACTGTCTTCTCAATCCATGAAAGAATCTTCCCTCTTATCCCATGACAACTTAATTTATGTAAGAGCCTTTGGTGAGGGACCTTGCAAAGGCTTTCTGGAAACCTAAGTACACTATGTCCACTGGATCCCCCTTGTCTACATGTTTGTTGACCCCTTCAAAGAACTCTAATAGATTAGTAAGACATGATTTCCCTTTACAGAAACCATGTTGGCTTTTGCCTAACAATTTATGTTCTTCTAGGTGTCTGACAATTTTATTCTTTACGATTGTTTCAACCAATTCAGCCTGGTACTGACGTTAGACTTACCGGTCTGTAATTGCCGGGATCATCTCTAAAGCCCTTTTTAAATATTGGCGTTACATTAGCTATCTTCCAGTCATTGGGTACAGAAGCTGATTTAAAGGACAGGTTACAGACCATAGTTAGTAGTTCCGCAATTTCACATTTGAGTTCTTCCAGAACTCTTGGGTGAATGCCATCTGGTCCCAGTGACTTGTTACTGTTAAGTTTATCAATTCCAAAACCTCTTCTAGTGACACCTCAATCTGTGACAATTCCTCAGATTTGTCACCTACAAAAGCCGGCTCAGGTTTGGGAATCTCCGTAACATCCTCAGCCATGAAGATGGGAAAAACAAACATCAAGAGCAAGTCTGGAGTCCAGGATTCTATTCCTGACTTTGCTACTGATTCCCTCTCCTCTGCTCTAATCACTAGGCCACACTGTTTTTAGGTCGGTAACCTTCTGAGATTAACAGTTTTTAATGAAAATCTAAATGTGACTGACTTTCTTCCTGCACTAGTCTCATTTCCAAAAAAGTCTTTTACATCCTCAGCTTCCACCAAAATTAAGGAAACTACATGTGTGCAGCACCTCTGAAAATCAGGCCAACATATGGCAGTCTGACTCTGAGGGAAAAGGTGTGAGAAGGCTTAGTTAGAAGAGGGAACCATGAGTCAGGAACATAAGTTCTATTCCCCTCTGCTATGGGCTTGTTCTGTGACGTTGAGTAAACCACTTAAACTTGTCTGCACCCTAACCTCCTATTACAGATAGGTAAACTAATATTAAGCCACTTTCAACCCCTAATAAAGAACAAGTAATATACATTTCTAAGCAATGGCCTTAGAGAGACAATGTAAGATTCCTTAGGATTCATATAAAATTTACAAACAAACAATCTGATCTTCTAAGGGGAAGGGAGACAGGTAGAAAAGGCACTTCTTTCACATAACACCTCTTGGAGTAAGTTCATTTACATTCATGTGCACAACAAATGCGTTTAAAAAAAAAATCACACTTTTCATATTTAGTCAAAACAAGCAGAAATTAGGACAGATGGGAAGGAAAAATAATTGGAGCCAGCACTCATGAAAGATGAATGCTAATTCATGGACAAGAACATTTCCTAAAGAGCCAGATGGATAAAGTTAGACTGTCCATGGGCAGGACCGTTGTCTCAAATGCACACTTTACATAGTAGGTAACCTCGACCATGCCTTTCAAAGCTGGCAAGGTCATTATCTTATTTTAACTTAACACTCCTTGAATAAATTCCCCATTATATTGGCACAAGCATATTTTCCTTCAGTTCAAGCCATACTTCTTAAAATTAATATATTCTTAATGCCAAATTGAAGGAAAACTATGCCCTGATCTGTCTGAGATCATCTGCATCCTCATTTTAGTACACTGGCTGTTATCCATTGCAGGATCTATTTCAAAGTCAGTACTTTCTCCTTTGTAATTCCCTTCCACGATTATAGCGACAGAGCAAATGCTAGTTTTTAGTTACTTTATGCAGAGGTGCCCTTGAGATAATGCAAGACGACTCCCATGACAATCCATAAAATAGCCTAGAGGTTATTCAGATGTGAAACATAGGGTCCAAGAGAGGGTGGCCCATTTCACCAGAAATACAACTCCCCAACGTTCTCCTATCCAGCCCTGTAGACTGAGCATTGGACCTGGAAGTGGGCACTCTACGACCCCTCCAGCTTGCTGTTCAGCTCCGTGAGCATTCAAGAAGACAAAGTAAATCAAGAGGTCACAACTAAGTTCAGCTCTTCCTGGAACAGCTTCCCTACTGCTTGCATGCCCTGGCCTTGTCCTTTTGCTGAGATACAGTTAGCAACATTAGAGGAAACAAAGAGCACCAGCTGTTCCTTGTAATATGTTCTAGTTTCTCCATATCTGTAATTTCTATCTTTATCCAACGTACTTTAGAGTTTTACAGTAGATGGGACCACAGAGAGTAGATGAATGGAGCTAATATCCAAAGTACTTGGGAGGCACCACTCTCACACCTAGAAAGATGTTAGCTGCCAAGATGATATTCTAATAGAAAGCGACCCAAGTCATTTTTCATTTTAAAAAACCCTATTTTCTTACAGCGAGGTACAATTTTTGGAGGTGTGGGGTTTTGGGTTTGTTTTTTTTTTTTTGGTAACAATGGTAGATTTTATACCATGATGTGATCCAATTATGGACAGCCCAACAGGGAAAAGCCACAGTAAAACTCCAAGACGTAATCGAGACCATTGAAAGTCAGCTTTTCCCCCCTGACATTGATGACCATTTACTCACAGACGTAATCCCATTCAAGTCCAGGAGTAAGGGTTCCATGATCTCATCCTGTGTTTTTTTTGTAGAATTATAAAATTCTACAGTATCAACAAAACAAAATGTAACACAATGACCTCGGGTGGGTCATCAGTAGCAAGGACGTCTGGATAGATAAGCATGAGCCTCTGCTGCCTGAGCTAAAAGACAAAGCTCTGTTAGATGTTTAGGAGTTCGCTCCTGGCTGTAAGCTAGTGTGGCACAGCTACTAGAAGGAAGCAGACAGCCACACTGAGCAAGACTAGGTTACAAAAATTATGAGATTCATTTTTAACCAACCATCCCTAGCTCAGAAGAGGCTGACAATTGTGCACTGTCAGCACTTTTGAACCCTGGAGAAATTGGAAGAAAAGCATCACTTATGTTCAACAGAAATCCTTGTTCGCTGCCAACCAACATGGTCCTGAAGTGATTTATGTAACCCAGAAAGATGGCAGCTAAGCAAACCTGAAATGAGGATCTTTCCAAATTTAACTTATTCAGGACTCCATAAAGAATACAGAAAAATCTCAAACTAAGGGCTGGTCTACACTACTGCAGTAAACCAATCTAACTTACGTGAATAATATAACTGAAGTCAATGTAGTTGAATCCACTTACCGCAGTGTCTACACTGTGCTGTGTCGACGGAAGAGCGTTTCCCGTCGACTTCCCTTACGCTTCTTCGGGAGGTGGAATACACAAATCGATGGAAGAGTGCTCTCCCATCGATTTAGCATGTCTTCACCAGACCTGCTAAATCGACACTCGCTGTATGGATTGCAGCAGTTCCGATCCACCAGTAAGTGTAGACGTGCCCTAAGTCCTGCAGCAGTAATTTGTTAATTTATACAGTAAGCAACATCCCCACCCCCAATGATTCGTTTAAAAAGAGCAGAAGAATCAACGGGAGAGCATCAGCCATCAACTTACCACAGTGAAGACACCTTGGTAAGTGGATCTAAGTACGTTGACTTCAGCTATGTTATTCACGTAGCTGAAGTTGCGTAACTTAGATCCACCCCCCTCACCCCCCAGTGTAGACCAGGCCTTAAATATGCATTTCAAGCACACTTCTCTCAAAGATCCACACTGACTTTAATAGAAGAGCCACACATACATCTGAGGCCACTTGTGCTGTGTAATGCCTAAGAACAGTTGCATGTGTTTTACTCAAGTTGCATCAAACAGACAGGCTTTTGATTTCACAGAATTCCTAATTTTCTACTTTATTACTGCAAATAAAGAAAACTGAATGAGGCACATCTTTGAAAATATTCAGAAAAGGTGGATGAAAAGCCTCCGTTTGAGTCAATTTATGCTTTTTGAGGGGGATACCCGGGGGAGGCGGGAGGGGAGAGAAGAGTTTGGTTCCCTTGCCTACCAGGCAACGCTGAAATAGATCTACAGTAAAATAAGCAGAAATGGCATTCCATTACTTTTTGCTTTGCCTTGCTATGCAGATACAGTATAAAAGTCGTATTCTATTCTCAGCTTCCTTGTTAAAATTACAATGCATCAGGCAGCATATTGGCCCACTGGGATAGTGGGAAAATTACTGGCACCGTATTGGCATTCAGACTTCATTTGCACAAAGGTTTTACAAGCTGTGACAAGCAGTTATAAATCTACGAAGTACAAATGTGTAGCCGCAAAATGCAGCACTCTTCTCAAACTGCAGTTGAGAAATGTAAAGGATATGCAGTATACGAAAAAAGGTCTTAGTCACCATCCACTATCTATATTTCAAGAAGGTGCACAATCAAAAGAACCTTTCTTTCAGGAAAAAAGTATACAGACGCCAATATGTTATTGCACTCTTACTTCAGCTGCCTATTTATGTTAAGTCCACATTAGTCACTTCAGCATTAGTCACTAAGAATCACATTAAGGAAAGCAAAACCTACAGCCAGAAGAAATAAACAGTATTACACACTATCTGGAGAGAATGTCAATTTCACCAATTGCTAAATTCACAAAGTAAGAACACTTTTCATAGTAATAATTGTTGATCTGAATAGTCACAGCTAATCCTGTATAGTTACAGTTCACACATTTCCAGTTTAACAGAAACAAAAAACAAAGAACAGTGCATTCAAAGTGCCTTATATCTCATAGCATGCTAGCTAAGAGAAATATATATTAGTGGGTTTAATGCAATTCAGAGCCACTCACGGTATAGCTTTCTGTAATATGGTATAACTAGGCTTGGCAGAATTCAATTTTTGTATATAATTTTGATGGATAACATCCACGTTTATTTTAAGCATGTTTTTTTCAATTTTTATCAATTTACATTTTCACTGTTGAGAGAAATTATGGGGGGGGTCAATTACTTAACGACAGATGACCCTGAGACTCAAAAAATTAAAGCTTTATCATTGTTAAAACACAAATTGTCAAAATATATAAAGTAAATATCCTTAAATTCAACTCTAATAAGCTCTCAAGCAGCATTTTTCTTACTCTGCCTATTGTAATATCATGTAGCTGACTTCCAAGCGCCCCCTCCTGGCCAGGGGTGCCTTGACATAGCCCTGCTCTGCTTTCCCCTGGTGTAGAGTCCTTTTAGGAACTCTTGCTGTTCAAAAGATACAGTAGCTTCAACAAATCCCCTCTTGGGGTTCAATTTATTGAATCCTCCAATACATACTGGACCTCTGGGCCTCAACCCTACAGTGTCTCTCTTCTGATTAATCCAAAATAACAAAACACAAACTCACAGAGTTTTCATCCCAGTTGGCTTTTATAGGGTATTTCTGTGCTGCAATTAAACATCCACAAGTGACCCATGTCAGCTGACTTGGGCTCAAGGGCCTTGGGTTATGGGGCTGTTTAACTGCAGTGCCGACGTTAGGGGTCGGGCTGCAGCCAACGTTCTTCTTCCTTTCAAATGTCTACACCGCAATTTTACAGCCCAGTAGTCTGACCTGAGTCAGCTGGCACAGGCCAGCCACGGGTGTTTAATGACAGTGTAGACATACTCAGTCTCTTCCCTGCTTGGGCAGGCTTTCCTGACTGCAGAGCTCTCCCCTCCTTCGTCACCTCAGGAGATTTCTTGCTCCCCATCGTATTTACAGACCCAGCTGCAGTTTCCTGGGCTTCCTCCCCTTTGCTGCAAGTTCCTGCACTTTTTATCCTGGGATCACCTGATTCAACCCAGGCATGGCTCATCCCATCATCAGGGCTGGCTTAGCTCTCCAACCCAGGGCTTAGCTCTCCAGCCTATTACACCTATCTGTAAATCTGATCATCAGTGGCAATATTTTGTGTGTGTGTGTGTGTGTGTGTGTGTGTATTGTAAAAATTAACATTTACTAACATTTACTGATAAAAACCTAATTCTTTCAAGCCTAAATCTGACTAATGATATTTGTGATCTGAATTGCTGTACAGCATTATTTATAATGCAATCTTGGGTAGGATCCCATGAAATCAGCGTTCCTTGTTAAGAAAGCTGAGGTGAGTTTGCTGTAAAGAACAATTTAAAAATACACAGCAGATTATAGAATCAGAGGTTTTTTTCATTTAGTGTTATTTGCCTCTAGCCGTCTGTCACCGACTCATGACCACACCTTAGCATCAAATGGCCAGTGCAAAGTCCAAAGCAGCTCTCAGTGAATCCTGACCTGTGGAAAGTATCTTGTCAGAGGGAAAGAGAAGGTACGCGGGTGTTTGGAAGACTGCAGAGGGAAGAAGTCCTTTTACTTTGTAAATATCTTTTGTTATGCCAGGCAGTCAAGCTTCTTGGGGCTTGGCTTATTGCTTTGGCTCTAAACACCTCACTATTTCCTTTCAGTGTCTTTTGAAAAGATATTAAAGCTATCACCTGACTAAAAAAGCAAGAAAATGTAAAGTTAATGGCAAAGGGTCCTCATCCTCTTCATTGATGCAAGTTGCAGCACTTGTATTCTATACAACATGGATCAGCAACCTTTGGCAGGCAGCTCACCAGGGTAAGCACCCTGGCAGGTCAGGCCGGTTTGTTTATCTGCTGCGGTCGCAGGTTCAGCAGATCGAGGCTCCCACTGGCCGCGGTTCATCACTCCAGGCCAATGGGGGCGGCGGGAAGCGGCGTGGGCCGAAGGATGTGCTGGCCGCCTCTTCCCTCCGCCCCCATTGGCCTGGAGCGGCAAACCACAGCCAGTGAGAGCCGCGATCGGCCGAACCTGCGGACGCAGCAGGTAAACAAACCGGCCCGGCCCACCAAGGGGCTTACCCCGGCGAGCCGCATGCCAAAGGTTGCCAATCCCTGCTATAGAATCTGCTGTCAGGTTAATGGAACAGCTGTAGATACATGGCAAGTTGTGCAGCAGAAGTTTAATCACCCCTGCTTTAATATATAAATACATTGCCTCATATTGGCATATGCCAATGTACAGCAGATTTGGAACTGGCCCAAAATGACTGAACTGGAGCAGAAGGATCAAACTGTGTACTAAGCATGGGAATGTAAAGTTCTGCTACAAACCTACACATTTAAACAGATTGTTGCTGGGGGGTTTAAGGTTGTGGTTACCACAATGGATACTGTCTTGTGTTTATCATCTCAAACAAATGAAATAAAAATTCTGAATTTTTAGTTGGTTTAGAAACCGGAGAGCAACTAATACATTTAGGAATATGTATTAGCTTTTAAGAACACAAAGGCTATAGCGGAGTTGTGAATAAATGCATATTTTGGAATACATACTCATTCTTACAGATCTGCATTATTTACTCAGGAGCGTACAATGGTTCCCTCTGTAGGAAACATGGATTTTTGACATCATAAAAATTCCTGTGCAATTTCATTAAGTTATCTTGTAAATCCTTCTTCAATTTTGGATCAATTACAACTCATAATTTTTAGAGTTCAGTAGGTATCAATCTACTTGCATTAGTTCCTAAAAGAAGCAAAACAAGACTTACGTGCTAAATACTTTCTACAGAAGTGTACTGGAAGGTAGTGCACAACATGGCATCCAGGTGTCAAAACAAGAATTCATGCTAACAGGTTACATAGCGGTTCCAGCACATCAGGACAAGTTCCAAAACACCTGAGCCAAATGAAGACCCACTTAGTTGGGGCCTCCACCTATCATCTGTGTCCCTGTCATCCTGCACTTAAACCGTAGATTGTATGTGTCTTCCTAAAATAAACGACAAACATTTGGTGCAGGGGAAGTGAAGAAAGGCAAAGGCAGCCTGTGGGAAAAAAAGGGAAAAGCAGTTTTGAAAGGCTATATGTGCGTTTGTAGGGACAGACTGACAGGTAGAGGAAAGAATCAGACAGGAACAGCAGGCAGCATTAAGTGCCCCAATGGGGGAAGAAAGCTTCTGTATGAAGGCAATAGGTGCTAACAGGAGGGAGTCAGATGGTCAGCTCCTAATCCAAGTACACCTCTACCCAGATATAACGCAACTCGATATAACATGAATTTGGACATAACGCGTTAAAGCAGCGCTCCGGGGCTGCACGCTCCAGCAGATCAAAGCAAGTTCAATATAACACGGTTTCACCTATAATGCGGTAAGATTTTTCGGCTCCCGAGGACAGCGTTATATCGGGATAGACGTGTAGTCGAGTCACCAGAGCAGATTGGTTTTCTTCCACTTGCTGGGCCGCTGTGGTGCATCAAGGGAGTCCCTGGTCATCATGGGTGATATAGGGCAGCCAAGGAGCCTGGCTCATGAAGAATGGAGGCATGAGCAACATTTCCAAACTGAAAATATTTTTTTTTTATTTTTCACCATAAAGTTGAAGTTTTCCACAAGAAGGAGAGGGGAAGACCCATAAAAATCACATAAACTTTCTGTTCTGCTCTAGCCAAAATCTTTTTTTCTCCGAAACACTCACTCATGGATCTTTTGCATCCCATGTTGTAATGTTCTGTTTTCTTAGGTTCACATAACAAGTTATTCCACTGATTGTGAAGCATGAAGATACCAGACACTGGGAACACATAGCCTTGCGGCTGAAAGTCATTTCTTGCCACTCACATTCTGTAATCCCCGAGTTAAGTGTATGTATCATCATCAACCATTATCCAGTTGTACGTAAGGTGAATCCTTCTTAAAAATTCAGATTATAGTTCAGAACACTTTCTGGCTTATTCTAAACGTTATGAGGTAGGAATCATAATTACTAGAGAGGATACAATGCACAATACAACTATGTCATCAGTTAGTAATTTATTTTTAAACACATATACCAGTAGTTTAAAGAGCAGTAGCCTTATGCATTGTCCGTAGGAACAAAATTTCTTTTTATGTAACCTGTGTTCCTTTAGACTAGGGCATCAGGTTTTTTTTAAAGATACAGTGCATAGCTTAAAACATTAAATGGTACTACACATTTTTTCAGCTTTAGATTTTTTAGAAATCTGGATCTTTATTCCTGAATGTTAAAAAAATAAAGATAACCACATTTCTAACTCGTCTACCTGTTCTAAGCTCAACTTATGAGCTTCTTATTTAGGATCAGTCATGGCCAACTGAGGGATAGCTCAGTGGTTTGAGCACTGGCTTGCTAAACCCAGGGTTGTGAATTCAATCCTTGAGGGGGCCATTTTAGGATCTGGGGCAAAAATTTGTCTAGAGATTGGCCCTGCTTTGAGCAAGGGGTTGGACTAGATGACCTCCTGAGGTCCCTTCTAACCCGGATATTCTATGATTCTATGTTGGGTAAGTAACAGAAAGGCTATATAAATGCTCTGAATTGGCTTGCTATTTAAAAAAGGTTATCCCTGTGTGGTTCCAGTCCGCTGTCATTAATTAGATCAATCTAGAGTGCCACAGAGACTGTGAAAGTCATGTCAGCCTGTAATCTGTCAAGTCCTTCCAAAAACATTGTGTTAATGTAGTAGCTCTCTCAGGAAGCCCTGGTACAAATTTTGTGCTGTGTTCTGATCTAAATTCTTCTGCTCCCCAATGCAAATTTCAACATATTCATATTATCCAGATTTTAAAAAATAATCTACCTAAGAGTTCCACCAAGTGTCATTGAGAAGTTGGGGTATCATTCCTCCTTTTTCCAATGAACTAACCGTGAGGTAGTAGTTGGTGCATGCAAAAGAATCCTTGAAGATCTGAAACTTGCCTTAGGGCTGTGTTAGGAATTCCTTGGTACTCAGCATTAAGTCACCTGCTGCATATCTATACATAATAAGTTTAAGATGATTGGAGTTTGAGAGTTCTCTCATCATCTACAAAATGTCCTCCTTGTCATATTTTGTCAGGATTTGGATGGTTTACACACAATAGTCTGCATTTTTCTTTTTGCACATAGAATCCATACCATTAGATTTCCTCCCATGTGGATGCTGTAGCTATTATTTAGTCCTTTCTTATGTTCAGTAAAATGTATTGCATTAACATCAATGATGATTCATTTAACTTTTCCCTCTATTCACTTACAGCACCTGTTACAGGACATGAAAGTGTAAATCTGACCAAAAAAGTATATCCCGTGTGATGTGCTTGAATAATTTATTGGACTGGACATTTTATGATCAAATGAAGGTGGTGGTGTTGGCATAAAGATCATTTCAGTTTTATCAAGTTGAAGTTTTGGCCTTTTAATTGCTTTTAAGTGGCCTAATCACCAATTGGCCTTTGACTTTTTTTCCTCTCTCTCATTTGAAGGAGACTGTTCTTGAGTGAAATTAATATTGAAGATCTGCTAGAAGGTCTGGGAGAGGGACTTAAATTGTAAATATGTTTTGGTGGCATTGAAAACACTTCAGATACAGACTCATAAAAACCCATATTCTGCTTTTCCATTTCAGTAGACAATTTCCTACAGCAGTACATTAAATCTTGAAGAATCCCAAGAAACAGGTTTTCTACATGTTTTGAAATGAAAATGAATCTGTTCTATCTTACTACTTAAAAACTCTCAACAAAAGCATTATGTTAGAAGAGCTATCTATTTTCATTACATCATTCCATTCAGTAAACTGTTTCCTATCTCTTCTTTTAACTTGAGGCACATTGAATCACATACAATCCTGTAATCTGGCAATCATTAAATTCTAATCACCCATTTGCAATATCAATTAGCAGATTCCACACTTACTAGTGTTTGAATAAGAAACTACCACCCAGTATATCCAGCACTAGGAACACTGGAAAAATGGGGACAATCAAACTAGCTTAATATAAAACCAAATACTAGCCTTCCCACCTTCCAGAAGTGCCTAATAAACCAAGCCTCACCTCCTAATGAGTCCACAACTCCACTCACTTCCCTCTCTGATATCCAATGGGCTTACTCCACCCACTTGCCACACCCTCTTTTGATAACCAATGACTCTACCTCTTCCCCTGTATGTTTATAGGTTCCTCACACACAACAAGAATAGTGGTAATCTCATCACTTCCCTTTTAATTTTTTTAGAAAAGTGAAATTTTTATGTGCAAATTGGAGTTTAATGTTTCCAGTGCCTGCAAGTCTACATCACGTTCATGTAACACTGACAAATATTGAAGATATTCAATCTTTGCAGCCATCGGGTTGCATTATGCTGCAAACAAGCAGTTATTCAAACCACCCACTTTGTGGGACTGAACTGAGAGGGCTAACTGAGCCATTGCAGCTGTAATGCTAGAGCTTTCAGTCCATATTAGCACTGCAGCAGTGCAACATGACCTGATGCACAATAGATAAACAAACCTCCCAACAAACACTGGGGAGCAATTAGTAGCAAGGGCATACTTCCAGGCTCCCAGGCTGGCAAAATAGCTGTGTCCCTTTGGGCTGGACACTAAACAATTAAAAAGCCCTCTCAGGAGAAGACGATGGGGGTCATCTGTCAGGAGCTGTCCAGGGGGACACACTGACCCACAAAGAGACTGTGCAGAAGGTGTCTGAAGACCTCGACCTAGAGAACAGTAAGCCATGGGGAGAAGCAGCTAGGCGCACAGATTGGTTTGTTGTGTTAAGATCGGTTTTCTCTATGTGTCACTCTAAATAAATAATATTTTGCTTTAAGAAGGCTGTCTGGTCACTGACTACCACTGTCATTGCTCTTGGAGGGAACAGATGCACAGGCACTGAAGAGAAGTCAAGCCTGCTGAGGTAATCACAGTTGATCACAGGGAATGCAGCCCAGGGCTAGTCTGACAATGGGAAAATCATGCGATTTCACCCCAAAAGAAAGGTGACAACTAGAGGTACAGTACCAGAGGGGAATGCACTCAGAGACCTGGAGAGGTCAGAGATCCAGTTAACCCATTAACTGTAGCCGCCAACACACATTCACATCCAATACAGTAAAAATCTTTAGGCTAACGTCTGCAGTCCTTACATTTACATTGACTTCAAGGAGAATTTTCAGAGAGATGACATTTAAAGACTGTTAGGTGCTTTGAGATACACTGATGAAAAGCACTATAGAAAAGCTAGGTATTATTATTACACCATATTTTTAAAAAGAGACTTATTTTTATACTAATCAGATGCTACATTACACTTCACATCAAAGTGTTTTTCAGTTATAGGAATGCACAAATTCATCTAAAAACAAGAAGTGCTTTTCTTTGTTACCCCTATTAGAAAGCCAAACGATTTTTAAGTGGCAAAAATAAAGTCTGTTCCAGGTTATGAACTCTGCATATCTGGTTTTAGCCCACAGTGAATGCACTAGTTAATAAATTATAATATTTGTATCTCCTAATAGCTTTGAACAGAACTAATACAGAATCAGTGTAATTCATCTAAAGCCCAATTCTGCCCTCAAATACACAGATGCAAATCTCTCTTACACCTAAGTGCCCGAGGGCAGAATTGGGCCCCTTAAATAGGTTCTCAATTCAATAGTATTTCTTCAATAAGAATTATACATATCTATTAAATATTTCCTTCTAAAATGCCTTTTAAAAGTATCTGTTCCAAACTCCTTTGCAACAAAGCTTCTTGCATAATAAATAACTTCCTAGCAATGTTTGCATGCAGAGTAGCAACACCATTTGCAATGCTATAAAGTTCTGTCAGCACTTCCATTATAAACCCTTATTTGTTGTTTCTACTTGCCTATAAACAAAAAAATTAGAAATCAGTTAAATCACTCTGGCCTGAAGCTTGGAACACAGCTTGAGCCAAAGCTTACACACTTCTCTTGTAACAAGTTTCCAATCCATTTAACTACTTGATCTATACAAGTTCCTGATGTTTTTCTGAGCTCCTGTATAACTTCAGCTATCTACAAAGCTTCAACCAGGACACTCCAAATTGAGTGAAAAAGCATATGTTGAATATAGTGCATTTGGTACCACCTCTGTCATTGGCAGTAGGGCCAGTCTCAGCCAGATTACATGCAGGGCAGTATATCTACAGGTCTTGCTAACATCACAGATAGTCTAAGGTGGAAACTGAAACTAAGGCCTTGTTTACATGGTGGGATAACATGCCTTATGAGGGAGGGTGATTTCTAAAGTGCACTAACACGCTGCACATTAATTGGTCTATACAGAAATTGCTGGTGCGCACTAGAGGTTTACTAATCTACTTTAATATAGTATTGTTTCAGTACTACATTAAAGTGCACTAGGGAACTTTTCGTGCACACGAGCAAGGTCTGCACAGACCAATTAATGTGCAACATTTGAGTGCACTTCAGAAATAATACCCCTACCCCATAATGCACATTGCTGCTCTGTGTAGACAAGCTCTGAGTTGGGGTCTGGACCATGAGCAGCAGATCACAGCACAGATCTCTTGGGACTTCACCACTGGCTCAAGCTCTTGTAGATGAATCCGAATCTAAATTTCAACTGCAGAGAGCTCAAAAAGCCTTTACCCACATCACCATTGCAGCAAGTCCACAACTGCAAAGAAAGAACAGCCAAACTACAGTAAACTGAATCAAATGCTTTAAAGTATATGGTGGAGAACAACTCTGCATGGGAAGAAAGATGGACTAAATGAATCAAAGTCTTCGGTCTCTAACTGCTAAAATGCTGAGTAAAATTACTATAATATCTTGCAAGATGTTTAGGCAACATGGGTGAGTCCTATGATTCTCCATGTTTGAGGGTGGAGGTCTTTAAAAAAAATATTTGCAACCATGTGATAGAAATAACGAGCAAGTTTGTATGAGGGGAAGAACTTGTATTTGTTCAAGTTTGATCCAATAAAAAATTAATGAGGATCTACTGAACAATATTTTGCATTTAACACCTGATACTGAGAGGTACCACATATCTTCCTCAGGGTGCTAAGTAAAGCTGGATGAAAATCCATTCTAATTTTCTAGGGGGGAGGGGGGAATCATTGATATTTCAAATTTTTGAAAATTTTCTGCCATTCTTTAAGTTGGTCAAAAACCAAAGGAACGTTGTCTGGAAGATTTCACAGATATTTTGCAAAAAGTTTCATTTGAATTTGGAAAATTTTGAACTAGCTCTAATGCCAAACACCCTCATCTCCCATTGATGAGAAAGATATAGGGGTTAAGCAACTCACAGGCTGGGACCCCTTCAATTGTTAGTGGATTTTAAGCATTCAGTATAAGAATTGAAACAAAGCTTTGCAATTCAGAACACATGACTGAGCAGTTCTTTTAATAAAATAGGAGAGAGAAATGTAACTTTAGTAATTGAATACACTGAAATTATGTATAATGAGTTGTAAACAAAACAGAAGCTTTAGCTAAATTAAATGCAAATAAACATTAAATGTTTTCCTATACATTTATTGCTATTGTATTTTTGAATGGGCTGTCAGTGGATAATATTAAGCATTTTGCTAACGACTTTGCAGAACTGGGGCTTTATATAGTCACATTTTCAAAAGTGATTTAGGCACAGAAAAACCTAAGACTCATTGAAAGTTAATGGAAGTTAGGCTCTTAATTCAGCCAGACACTTTTGAAAATATTACCCCTTGTTTCTATCCCTACAGGAGTAGTTTGGTGCTGTAGGAAATATAACTTGTAAACATTCCATGCACACAATTGCTAAAGAAAGAAAAACAACATGAAAAACCTCTTTGCTGTAGTGCATGCAGAAGTAAAAGTGAAGAGATTTGTTTAGTGAAACCAACACAGATGAGTTCAACCAGACCAACAGCATTATTTCACAGTTCATGTTGCTAAAGAAGACGACTGTACAACGTATGAAACTGCCAGCATCATACTTTGTAAAAAAAAGTCATTATTTAGTTTTCAGTAAGGTGTTTAGCATGGCACAGTGGAAAAATAACTCCAGAGTATTTTTTTAAATAAAGGTACATGACCCTTTCAAAGGCCATTGAAAAATAAAACCTATGAACAACATAGAGCCTATGAACCACTGGTTCTTTTGGTTAATACTAATTCTGATCTATATCCAAATTAGAATTTTTGTCAACGTGTGATACCAATATCTATTGGGATGACACAGCCACAGTTCAACCGGTCACCCACTTAATTCTCTTTAAATCTATTTTATTGTCATTAATTTACTCACTATATCTGTCAGATTTTCTGACCGCATTCTTATCCTTTAAAGTTGATTGTTACAAACTTCTCCTCATGGTTTTAACGCTCACAAGGCTGTAGCTGTGTTAAAACTTCATTTGCCGTTGTATACACCCCAGGCTCAGCAACGTATGTTCTTCTCCCAGCTCTGCTTTAACCATAGCAACGCAGGAACTTAACATTTTTAAAGATATTAATACCAGGGGAGGAGGAAAAAAGATGAGAAGACAGAAGCAAACCCAGGCTGCATTCATACAGTGCCTTGGAGAGCATCCACCTGGCAACCCTGCTGAGGATTGAGTTTGGGTACAGGAACAAACGAATAATAAATAAGAGTGGGCTTTGCACTCAGGAATTTGCGGATTTCATTTCTGCCGAGCGGGGCCCGAAGGCTGCGCTCCGCGGGAGAGAAAAGAGACGAGCCGACGGATCAAGGCAGCCCTGCAGAAGCGGCAAATCAGAGGCACCGCATCCGGCGGAGAGAGAAGCCGCCGGGACCGGAGAACTTGCTTTGCAAGCGCGCGCGGTTCTGCGCTCACCTGGCTCGTTTCAAGCCGGTTCCCGGGGCGCCCCGAGCGCCCCGGGGGAATGAAACTTCCCCGAGACATTCGCCGGCATCCCGCCGCTGAGCGCGGCCAGCCCAACTTTTCTTTCCCGAAGTTTACCCCCCCGCAAGGGCCCCTCCTGCCCCGGGCAGGCGCCAGCGCGCCCCGCGGCTGGGGGCAGAGGGCTGCGGCCGAACCCCAGCGAGTCCCCGGGGAACCCCCTGCCCGCCGCCGCAGCAGCGGAGCCACCTACCTTGGCGGGTCCCGGGGAGCAGCGGAGTGTAATCCTGCGGCTCCTGCAGCGCCCGCTGCCTCCTCCGGAGCCCGGAGCGCCGCCCTTCAGTCACCGCGCGAGGCGGGGAGGGGCAGGGAGCGGGGAGGGGCGAGGGCGCATCAAACCCGCACCGACCCCCTCCCGGTCGCCAGCCACGCTACGGGGCTCGCCGCTGGCTGCGCGCTAGCAGCCCCCGCCCGCCTGCCCCGCCGCGGCGCTCCGGGCCCCCTGCGAGGGGAGCCATGCTCGGCGCGGGGCCACCCCGCACACGTAGGCTAGCAGCGGGGGAGGAGGCGGCGGCGAGGGGCCAGCGCGGCAGCTTGGGGGGGGGGGGGTGGTGAAGCGCTGGGGGCCGGTGCGGGAAGCTGGATTGAGGTCGGGGGAGAAGACGGGCAAACGCCCAGGCGCCGCTGCTGCAGCCGCGGGGGGGGGCAGAGGATGGATTCCGCTGGGGCTGAGCCTGGAAACTGCAGCTGCCCCCCCTCCCAGCGCGGAGGCTGAACCCCGCTTGAAGGGTGCGGAGAGGTGGGGGTGCAAGGGGCTCTCCAATGACGAGACTTCGCCCTGATTCGGGGAACGGGGAGAGGGGGGACTTCAGACGGCAGGAAACTTGCTCAAGTCCTGCCTTGCGCTAGCTCGGTCTCTCGGGTTATTTATTGTCGCAGTCTGGGCTGAGCTGCGGGCGTTTCTCCGTTCCGGTGCATGCGTCTCGCTCGGCCCTCGCGCTCCTCTCGCACGGATTGCTCTCCGCGAGCCTGCGGCGGGCTTGGGGAGGGGGAGTCGTTGCTTTTACTAATCGTTCGTTTCATCACTCAGCAATCACCGGCTCGCCCGCTGCTGAAGGGCCCGTTTGCTTTTTTGAAAGCCGTGCAATTGCATCCGAGCCCCCGGCCTCGCTGCCTACGGAAATCACCGTTCCTGGCTTGCAATTGTAAGCACCCGTGCACTGTGCCAATCACATGCTGATTTCTCCCTTGTAAACAGGAGACCGGGACAGCCCAGGTCCCAGCCTGGTGCCTTCTCCGCCCTCCAGCTACCAAATCATTCTGCACCCCAGTCATAACAGTCTTTCCTTACCCAGTGCCTCTACGCCCAATAGCCTTGTCTATGTATTCCTTCGGCACAGAGAGAGACTTAAACAAGAAGTGCTCATCTCTTTTCAAATAGAATGAGGGTCAATTCCTTTGAGCCCCTGGCTACACATTTTGAGAGGGTAGGGGGAATAACTAGACTCTGCCTCCTGCAAGATAAAAAGTAAAACCCAAGCTGTGTGAAAAATGAGGTGATTCCAACCCTCGTTTGCTTTGCATGTTCTGGTAAAAGCTGATTAGTGCTGGGAGGGATTTAAGGCAATTGAAAGTCCAGTGGCAGCAGCGTGAGGGAAGCTTTTGCTAGAATTTACCGGTGTAATAATGAATCAATTGCATTAGCCAACGTGGTGCAATATGGACAGAAGCAAGAAGGGAATATCTGCGGGTGCCATAAGGAGATTGGCTTGTTGGGCTCAATTCTTGACTCTCTGTTCCTAGACTTGGACCAAACAGAAAACTTGATATTTACAAAAAACTTGACTCATCAAGGATTAAATAAAAAGTCCATCTAATTTCTGGGCTGTAACCCTCCCCCACCCCCAAAAAATCAAGTTTGTGTGTCACCTCACTGTAGGAGCTGGATGGAGGTTTTATTGAATCTGGCTCTAGCTGGTTAAGCTTTTATAGTAATGCTGCCTGTAATTATAGGTGAGCAGCCCTTTCCATTAGAAATCCTATTTTAGGGTGTTATACAACTAATAGTAATAACTTTTATATGATGTTTTTCACCCTGTGGTGACTGGATTTAAGAGCTGAAGTTTCCATGCCAGGGCAGGGCACTATGAATGTCTTGTTATCGACAGCCAGTTGGAACCAAGCACAGCATAAAATAGTTCTCTTACAAGCACCTTAAGGCACTGAGTGATCACTGAACACTACATGATCCCACACACTGGGCAGGATCCCAAAGCACAGTAAGGTAAATCTGGGCCAAAATACCTCTGCTGAAGTTATACCAAGAATGAAATTGACCCTGTGACCTCAATGGGAGTTTATACCAGTACGGATTGCAAGTTTAGAATCTCTGTGTAAGAACTGTCCAGCACTGAAATGCAGCTCCCCTGGAATGAAATGCAGCGAAAACACTACACCACAACAATCACATAGAGGAGGGGAAGTGAAGAATTACTTTTATTTTTTCCATACAGCTTCAGTGTGAATTTTCCCTGGGCACAATATGTTTACCTAGTTTGGAGTTTTGGACTACGTGCTGGCGTTAGCTCTCCTATACTTGCACAAAGTCCTGTGAGATCTTGTAATGGCCACAGGTGGTCAGGCCTTGGTTTTACAGTTTAGAAAAACACAGCACCTTCAGGTAACATCACAGTGTCCATTAACACAACACTAGAGCATTGATTCAGTACTGATGCAGAGGGAAGAGTACTACCTATTGTTGAAAGTAACCACTTCATAGACTGTGAACACTTAGAGGCTGAATAGTATGTTTTCATGGGTGTTTTGTACAGCACCTAACACAATGGCGCTTTTCTACATTCTGAATGCTACCCTTAATATAAATGTTTAATAACAATAACTTAATGGAATGTCCTGCACTCTTCCATCCTAATGAATTTTTCATTTCCACCTATCATTCAAGAGTCACTTTAGACATATCTTAGAACCTGCATATGCAGAGATGCTGCTACTGTAGTGCTTTCTAATTAATACTTCCCAAACATTAAAGTAAACAGGCAACAAAAATTAGCTTTGATTTACAAGCACAGCCAGCCTGAGTGCAAGGTGAAAGTTGACGGGTATGGGTGTGTCAGCATTTTAACGGCTCAGCCAAGAAATTCTGAAATTTCATGCTTAGTGAGACCAAACTTAAAAAAAAAAAAATAACTTCCCTGACATCTATTATTGGCATAGATCTACAGTATGTATTGAGCAAAAGCATTCCTTAATGACACTTACCCCTGTCACTGCCTCTTGGGGCGGTCTCTCGAGAGGCCTCAGCTTCTCCTTACTAACCTTCCTTACTTTGGTCTCAATCAGGTCAGTTCCTGGGGGAGGGGCGCCCTGGCAGATTGGGGGGCCAGGCTAGGTTGTGGCTGTGGGAGGGGCACCCCTCCCCCGGCAGGTCCCCAGGCAGGTTCCCTGAGCACCTGTGCAGCACTAAGAAGGCTGCTGCGCGGCTGTACAGCTTACAGGGAACTTAGCTCCTGGGGGAATTCTGCACCCTCACCTTCAATTAAGCCTGTCAGCCCTTCACTTTTGGGGCTTTCAGTCTCTGAGTCTCCTGTTTCCTTGGAGGCAGCCTGATGCAGAAGGCTCTCTCAGGCCTTTCTGCCCCTCTGATTGGCAGCAGCAAGGAGTTGTGATCAAGCTGCTTGCTTGTAAGCAGGAGACTCTCCTCTCCCCATTTTGTGTGTCCATTACGGGGTTTATAGACTCCATTTTACACACACACACACACACCCAAACATCATGACTGGCTCTCCTGATTTCAAGTGATTCTCCTCCCACCACGCTCCCAAGGTTTGCAGCCTGTAGGCTGTAACACCACCAGCAGAACATGCACTGCCCCTGTGCACTCAGCCACTGGATTCATGCTGCCTACTCCTGTCATACACTTTCCACAAAGCCTATTAGTTCAGTCTTCAGGGGTACATTGTCGCTCAGATATTTTGTCACTGGAAGTGCAAAGTTCACAGCTGCTACGACTCCCCACGTGAAAATTGCTCACAACCTTTTTTTTCCAGTTGTCATTTCCATATTCCCCCTTTCATCTGCCAATCTCTCCTCCATTGACAGAAGCAATGATTAATTAATTCCCCCTCCCAGTGCCCAAACCTAATTTTGCCCCTACAAAAATCATATATAATCAATTGGCAAAAATGGAAACAGAAAATCCATGAGAGGATCCTGGAAAAAACTGGACTGACAGTGGCTTCAGAGACAGAATAATTTATTGCCGTTAGTTTCCACATGGACGGCTAAACATTGAGCAACTCAAAATTAAAGGCCACTTTTGAAAATGTGGGCTTCTACTGCTCATGCCTCAGTTTCCCCATCTGCATGATGGTGGGTGGTAACACTTTTCGTAAAGCTCTTTGAGACCCGTGGATAAAAAGGGCTACGTTACCCACAAAATACACAAGGCTCCGGTTGTAGTTAAATCAATGGCTCCAAATACGGTCCAATGTTGTTTGAAAGTCTTGCACTTTCTGCCTTGGGTTTGTTTGTTTGTTTTTGGTGTTATATTGAACATTTAGAAGTCTTCTGATTTTTAAGAAATGTTCATCTCCTTAAATCACAGCGATGCCTATTTTTGCAAAGCCTTACCCAGCTGGTATTTACAACATCATGCACGAAGTAGAGAAAAAAACGGTTACTCACCTTTGTAACTGTTGTTCTTAGAGATGTGTTGGTCATATCCATTCCAATTAGGTGTGCACGCGCGCCGTGTGCACAATCATCGGAGAATTTTCTACCCTAGCAACACCCGGTGGGTCGGCTATGGAGCCCCCTGGAGTGGCGCCTTCATGGCGTTGGATATATACCCCAGAAGACCTAGTGCCCCCTCAGTTCCTTCTTGCCGGCTACTCCGACAGTGGGGAAGGGGGGCGGGTTTGGAATGGATATGAGCAACACATCTCGAAGAACAACAGTTACAAAGGTGAGTAACCGTTTTTCCTTCGAGTGCTTGCTCATATTGATTCCAATTAGGTGACTACCAAGCCTTACCTAGACGGTGGGGTCGGAGTGAGACATCACTGTGTGCAAAATCGCTGATCCAAATGCAGCATCATCTCTGGACTGCTGTACAAGCGCATAGTGAGCGGCGAAAGTGTGGACCGATGACCAAACCGCAGCTCTACAAATGTCCTGGATCGGGACTTGAGCCAGGAAGGCAGTCGAGGAGGCTTGGGCCCTCGTGGAGTGGGCGGTGAGACATGGCGTCGGGGCACCGGCCAGGACGTAGCAAGCACGAATGCATGACGTGATCCAAGAGGAGAGACGTTGTGAGGAGACTGGTAAGCCTTTCATCCGGTCGGCCACTGCAACGAAGAGTTGTGTCGTCTTCCTAAACGGTTTCGTACGCTCAATATAGAAAGCCAGGGCCCTGCGTACGTCCAAGGAGTGCATACGCTGGTCTTGACGGGTGGCGTGCAGCTTAGGATGGAAGACCGGGAGAAATATATCCTGGTTCACATGAAAAGCTGATACTACCTTGGGAAGAAAGGCAGGGTGGGGGCGAAGCTACACCTTGTCTTTATGGAAGACTGTGTACGGAGACTCAGACGTGAGCACCCTGATTTCAGAAACACGCCTTACTGAAGTGATGGCTACAAGGAAGGCTGTCTTCCAAGATAGGTAAAGGAGTGAGCAGGTAGCCAATGGCTCGAACAGGGGCCCTGTGAGCTTGGAGAGAACCCAGTTAAGATCCCACGCCAGAACGGGTTGGCGTTGCTGTGGGTATAGCCGGTCTAAGCCCTTGAGGAATCTGACGACCATCGGGTTAGAGAAGACTGAGGAAGCGTGTTCTCCTGGGTGGAATGCCAATATAGTGGCCAGGTGAACCCTGATTGAAGATATTGCCAAGCCCTGCTGTTTCAGGGATAGGAGATATTCGAGTATAAGAGGAATAGACGCCTGCAAGGGGGGGGTGTGGTCCGCTGCTCGCACCAACAGGAGAACCGTTTCCACTTGGCTAAGTAAGTGGTCCGTGTAGAGGGCTTTCTACTTCCCTGCAGAATCTGTTGCACGGGATGTGAGCATCGTAGCTCTGTCCGATTCAGCCATGGCGCAACCACGCTGAAAGGTGGAGCGATTGCAGGTCAGGGTGACACAGTCGGCCGTGGTCCTGAGAGATCAAGTCTGGGCACAAGGGAAGCGTGATCGGAGTTTGTACCGATACCTCCAGAAGCGTGGTGTACCAGTGTTGTCTTGGCCAAGCTGGAGAGACTAGAATCATACGTGCCTTGTCTCTGCGTAGCTTGAGCAGCACCCTGTGGACCAGTGGGAATGGAGGAAAAGCGTAGAACAGCTGGTCTCTCCATGATAGGAGGAAAGCGTCCAACAGGGAGCCCGGAGATCACCCTTGGAGGGAGCAGAACATGTGGCACTTCCTGTTGGCTCGTGAGGCGAACAGGTAGCCCTGGGGAAATCCCCACCTCTGGAAGATGGAATGGATGATATCCGGGCGAATCGACCACTCGTGCGTCTGGAAGGATCTGCTGAGACGGTCCGCTAGAGTATTCTGGACTCCAGGGAGGAACGATGTCATGAGATGTATCGAGTGGGCAATGCAGAACTCCCACAGGCGAATGGCCTCTTGGCACAGGAGAGACGACCGGGCTCTGCCTTGCTTGTTGATGTAGAACATGGCCACGGTGTTGTCTGTGAGGACTGACACACAACGGCCATGTAGGAGACCGAGAAATGCCTGACACGCTAGGCGCACTGCCATCAGCTCTTGGACATTGATGTGCAGGGCTAGTTGGGATGGGGTCCACAGGCCCTGGGTAAGGTGCTCCCTGAGGTGAGCGCCCCAGCCTAGAGATGAAACATCCATGACCAGGTGCAGGGAGGGTTGTGGGGCGTGAAATGGCACTCCTTCGCAAACCGCCCTGTGATCCAGCCACCAGGTGAGGGCGGTCAAGACTGAGTTCGGAACCGTGACCACCATGTTTAGGTTGTCCCGATAAGGACGGTACACTGATGATACCCAGGCCTGAAGTGGGCGAAGCTGAAGTCGGCATGCCTAGTGACGTAAGTGCAAGAGGCCATGTGACCCAACAGGCCGAGGCACGTCCTTACTGTGGTAATTGGGAAGACCCGGAGACCTTGTATGATATTCGCGATGGTGTGAAATCAGGCGTCTGGCAGAAGAGCTCGGGCAAGTCTGGAGTCTAAAACTGCCCCGATAAACTCTGTCCTCTGAGTTGGCTCCAGAGTGGACTTTTCTTTGTTGAGTAGAATGCCTAACTCGTGGAATGTTTGTAGTATTATCTGGACGTGCGCCTGAACTTGCTCCCTGGTCCAGGCGCGCACTAGCCAGTCATCTAGATATGGGAACACCTGTATCCTTTGTCGACGAAGGTATGCTGCCACGACAGCCATACATTTGGTGAACACTCTTGGTGCCGCGGACAATCCGAAGGGAAGGACAGCAAATTGGTAGTGTTCATTGTTTAGTACAAAGCGAAGGAAGCGCCTGTGAGGAGGTTAGATCACTATATAAAATATGCGTCCTTCATGTCGAGGGCGGTGTACCAGTCTCCAGGATCCAGGGAAGGGATGATGGTCCCCAAGGAGACCATGCAGAACTTTAACTTTACTATGAATTTGTTGAGCCCGCGTAAGTCTAAAATGGGTCGCAGACCCCCTTTTGCCTTGGGGATTAGGAAGTAGCAGGAGTAGAACCCCCTGCCCCATAACTCCGGAGGAACCTCCTCTATGGCCCCCGTAGAGAGGAGCCCAGAAACCTCCTGTGTAAGGAGATGCTCGTGAGAAGGGTCCCTGAAGAGGGACAGGGAGAGGGAGTAGGAGGGGGAAAATGAAGAAAACTGGAGAGCGTATCCCCTCTCTGCCGTGCGAAGGACCCAACGGTCCAAGGTTATAAGGGACCACGCACGGTGGAAACGGGAGAGGCGATCCTGAAAGGAAGGAAATGGATCCTGGGTAGTGGCTGGCGTGCCGTCCTCGAGCGCACCTTCAAAAGTTTTGCCTAGGTCCTGAAGGTGGCCTAGGAGGGCCCTGGTTCTGACCGGGTTGAGGGCCAGTCGATCTCCGTCTACCATCTCGTCCCCTTCTTCTGGGGAAGTCCTGTCTCGGACGAGGAGGAGGAAGGTAGAACCTTCGTGGCTGGGGCCTAAAGGGCCTGCGCTGGGGTCCTGGGACATGCATTCCCAGGGAGCGCATGATGGTTCTCGAGTCCTTGAGGCTCTGCAATCAAGAGTCCGTCTTGTCCGAGAACAACCCCTGGCCCTCGAACGATAGATCCTGCAGGGTCTTCTGCAGTTCTGGCGATAACCCCGAAACCTGGAGCCAGAAGACGCGTTGCATGGCTATCCCAGATGCTAGTGTCCTGGCGGCCGAGTCCGCTATGTCCAGGGAGGTTTGTAAGGAGGTCCTAGCCACCTTCTTACCTTCCTCCACTAAGGCCCTGAACTCCTCTCTTGAGTCCTGGGGAACCAACTCTTTGAATTTACCCATGGAGTTCCATGAGTTGTAACTGTAGCGGCTCAAGAGCGCCTGTTGGTTCGCGGCTCTGAGCTGCACACCGCTGAGTACACTTTACGCCCGAACAAATCGAAGCGTTTAGCGTCCTTCGATTTGGGCGCTGCCGCCTGCTGACCATGGCGCTCTCTTGCGTTCACCGAGGACACAACTAGTGAACACGGTGGAGGGTGCATATATAGGTACTCATGGTCCTTGGAGGGGACAAAGTACTTTCTCGCTAGACCTCTGGCAGTGAGTGGAATGGAGGCAGGGGTTTGCCATATGGCCATATGATATTGGCATTAGCCTGAATCATACGAATCAGTGGTAACGCCACCCGGGATGGGGCATCAGCCAACAGGATGCTCACCACCGGGTCCTGTACCTCTACTATCTCCTCTGCCTGGAGGTCCATGTTGCGTGCCACCCTACGTAATAGGTCTTGGTGGGCACAGAGATCTAGTGGGGGTGGGCCTGAGGCAGTTGTGCCCGCCACCGCCTCATCCGGGGAAGATGAGGAGGATGCCTCAGGGGGCAAGTGATCCAAATGAGGGTCCAGTTCTAAGGGTCCCTGATGCGGAGGATCTCCTGCCCCAGGGTCTGGGGCCTGTGCTGGTGTAGGCACGGGAGCCTCCATGCCCCCTGGGGGAGGACGGGAGATGGTGGCCTCCGGGACTCTGGGCTCAGATTGCACCGAGCAAGAGGCCGACGGAGGAGCCCCTTGCGCCTGATGATACGCCCACGGGGTCCAGAAAGACCAATGTGTAGGGTCCTGTGCAGGGTCCTCTGCCCACTCCTGCCAATGACCCAAGTCAGCGGCAGCCTGACCCTGAGCAGGGTTCGCTGATCGGGAAGCTTCGTCGGATGAGCGAGATGCCGACCTTGAGGGCCAGGGCGGCGCCGAGCGTGGCTGCATCGGCTCGGTCCGGTACGGTGCCGATCGGTGCCGGTCCGTAGGCGAGCGGCCCCTGCGCGGTGCCGGTGAGCGGTACCATGATCGAGAGCGGTGCCACTGGCCATGTCAGTGCCGAGATCCGGATCTGGATCGGGATGACGAAGACCGCCTCTAGACTCGGTGCTGGGAGTGGCCTCTCGAACTGGAGCGGCACTCGTACCAGTGCCGAGAACTGCGTCTAGACTCCGATTGGTACCGATGGTCCTGACAGTGCCGAGACGTAGATCGGTGCCGTGAAGAAGACCTAGGCCGCGAGTATGACCGGTGCCTGGATGAAGATCGGCACTGGGACTGCGAACCCTGTCGGGACCTGCTCCGAGACCGGGAGCAGTGCTGTGAGTCCACGCTCAGAGATGGCGGGCATACAAGGGCAGGCTTGTCCCTGGATTGCACGGTCCGAAGAGCAGGCAGTGCCGCGGGCTGAGACGGCGCCGGCTCCGTGAGGGCGATGAGGTCTTTCGCTGTCGCGAAGGTCTCCGGAGTAGACAGGAGACAGGGCTCCACCACCAAACGAGGTGGTGAGCCAGCCCACACCGGACTCAACGGCCCTACCCCCGGTGCCAGAGTCAACAGTGTTGAGGATATCTGCGCCTTCTGGCGCTCTAGAGGCGGACGCGGCTCTACCACCGGTGCCGGGGGAGCCGGTACCTGTAGGACTGCGGCGTCCTGTGTCTTAGGGGTCTTTTATGTCCCGGAGACAGGGAACGGCACTGAGGCGTTTGTGGCGGACGCGGTGCCGAGGGAGGACGGTGCCATGTGGCCTTATCCACATCTACTTGCGGTGCAGTACCGGCGGGTGCCGCAGGGGCACTATGCACCGAGGCGCTCAGTGCCGGGACTTGGCGCGCCGAGGGAGGATCTGGGCTAAGTGCCACCTCCATGAGGAGCTCCTTTTTGGTTCTGGGTCTGAAAGCCTTGCAGATTTTACACTTATCTGTCTGGTGAGACTCTCCTAAGCACTTCAGACACGAGTCATGAGGATCTCCCGTTGGCATAGGCTTAAAGCACAGGATGCACACGGCTTAAAGCCAGGAGCCTTAGGCATGAGCCCGGCTGTGCGCCAGGGGAAAAAGGGGGGAAATATAGCCCCCTTCACCCCCGCTAACTATTTACAACTATTTAAACTAGTGAGTGAACTATTAACAACAAATGACTAATCTAAAGAATATAACTACAACTATCTATGAGAACTAACAAGTTAAGCTAGGGAGAGTGGAGAACAGCTATGCCGCGCTCCACAGTTCCAACGACCATCAGGGGCGGTAAGAAGGAACTGAGGGGGCGCTAGGTCGTCTGGGGTATATATCCAATGCCATGAAGGCGCCACTCCAGGGGGCTCCACAGCCGACCCACCGGGTGTTGCTAGGGTAGAAAATTCTCCGACGATTGTGCACGCAGCGCGCGCACACCTCATTGGAATCGATATGAGCAAGCACTCGAAGAAGAAGATGTATTCTTTGTCAAAACCAAATATTATTGGAGCATATTGTCAGCAGTGTCTTCAGGGGTCTATGGAAACAAGATCGGAATGTTGAATGTACACATCTTGACGATAGGTTTCAAAGCACAGGAGAACTTGTAGGCTTCGTGTAATGGCAGTGTTGGGAACTAGCTAGGATGACTGCAGCTGTGTTGCACGCTACTTCTTGCCCACAAAACCATTTCACCTCATTGCTCTTGCTAATGCTGCAGGAGCGCTAGTGTGAATACAGCGCCTGCTGCCACCACTGTTTTTACCACCATGTAATCTAACCCTGCTCATGACAGGTCTAGGGGATATTTTGTTAAAAACAACAGTGGGCATAGACACCCAAGGTGGGATTTTCAAAGTCTCAGCGATGAATGGCCCAATTCTCCTGCCACTGAAGTTAGTGGTAACCCTGTGACTGACATCTCTGCAATCAGGCCAATGGTGAGGAGTTTTGAAATATCCTATCACTTTGTCTCCACTAGTGCTTCCATCGTTGTAACCAGTGGGTCAGCTGAACTGGTGATTGTAATGGGGGTGGGGGAGCAAGAGGGGAAGGCTAATGAAAGGTCAGTACAGTACGATAAGGAAATTAATTATGGTACTGTATTAAACTGCATAGTATAAGCCCTGCCTTGCCCTGGTGTACCATACCCGCATTAGGGGTTTGCACAAATGTAATAACTATCAGTTATAGAGGAGGAAATTGGTCCAAATGTAGAAAGGGCCTGGATCAGGCCAGGGTGACTAATAGGAAAACGATGAAAGGGTGTGAATTACGTGCAATTGTACTGCAGAGCATGGAAGAGAAAGAAAATGGTAATAGAAAGGTTAAGTGCTGAGTGACTGCAAACTGATATACAATATCTTGAACTCATAGAGAGAGAAAATTAAAATGGTGGGATGATTTAACGTGTAGTTAGATGGAAATTTAAAAGCAATCAGGTAACTATGGGAGAGAGAGGAGGATAGCATTTGTTATCAGGAATACGTGACTGAAAGAGAACCACATAAAGTTTTGGGTGTCTTGTGTGTTTTTACTTGTACGTTAGCAAAAACTCATTTTTATAACATCTGGGGTTAATCTGATCAGCAGACATTAGGCATTAAAATATGATCCATTTTCTACATATCAGAACTTCTAGCTGCAATCATCTTATCTATGAAAATGCAGGGATCAGTTCTTAGCATTTGCTCTTAATTGGCAACCTCGAGTAGAAACAAACTTAGTATATAGGAAAGGGACAGACATTTTACAGCTACCTTAAAAGCTAGAGGAAAGGGCATGTGATTCTTTTCTAATCCAGTAAAACACATTTTATTACAAAATGCAGTTTTTCTTTTATTCTTGTAGAGTGGACTCACCCCTGCAGCGCCTCCTGCTGGTCGTCTTGGGAATTAGCTTTTCCAGCATCCTGGAGCACCCCCTGCAGGCTGGTGATCCGCCTGTCATATGGCCCCGTATCCCTCCCGGACCCCAGTGCCCTTGTATCTGGGGTGCTGCCCCCTGGCCATACCCCTCAGTACTAGGGTCTCCCCTCCCTGGGGAACCCCCACCCACTATCCCTACCTCACCTCAGAATAAGGCCACTGCCAGTCACCATCTAGCCCCCATTCCCTGGGGCATACTACAGTATAGGCCACTCATCACAGGTAAGGTTGGGTTTGTACCTGCTGCCTTGGCCTAGCCCTGGGCTGCCCTCTGCAACTCCCAGTACCCCTTGGCCTTCTGCTAGGCCACAGCCTGGGGCTATCCAGACTGGAGCTCCCCAGCTCCTCAGTCTTTCCCCAGCCCTGCTCCACTACAGATACCCATGTCTAGCTCCCTGCAGCCAAGCCCTTCTCTCCCTAAATGCAGAAAGAGACTGCTGAGTCTCTTGGCTCCCAGCCTTCTTATGCAGGCCAGCTGGGGCCTGATTGGGGCGTGGCCCAGCTGTGGCTACTTCCCCAATCAGCCCAGTAGCTTTTCCCTTTGCCCCAGCCCTCTGCCAGGCCTGTTTTAAACCCCTCAGGCAAGAGCGGGGTAACCACCCCGCTACATTCTTCTCTTGTGCGAGTGGAGTGACAGTTAAATAATCCAACAGTTTACTGAATACAGGACTTTTTCTGGATTAATGGCTCCATTTCTGCAAAAATGCAGCCCATATTGTTAGAGCAGCTGGTATTGACAATGGCACAGGAATATACTGAAGTTCTAAAAGGAGAGAGGCGATACCATATGTTCGTATGACAAACTTCTGCTTTATGTAGTATTCGTCTGCCCTCGCCATTTCTTTTAAAAAGGCATGAGTACCCAGAGAATATCTCTCTGTCTAAAATATTCTTCTGTAGGGCTGATTGTGCAGGGCTGGAAAGCAGGAAAGGAAAGCTGTGGACAGCCATTGCAGGCAAAGATGCGTGGTCAGTAAATTCTGATCTGTTAAGAATTATTCTTAAAAAGCAACACACTCTCGATGTCATCAGGTGATTGTGTTCAGCATGATTATGGCTTCCCTTCTTCTTACCCCCCTTGTATATTCACTGACTCCTCATTATACTAAAAAGCATTTACCAGGAACCTTATTTTTATAAGTATTTCTGCACTGGTGCAATGCTTCTTTCTATGTGAAATGCTAAATATTAAAAAGTAGACTTGAGAGTGAGTTGAGAACTATTAATCACATGCAGGTGATTTATCAACACCAGTGCAGTCACTGGGGGATATAAGCATTGGGGAGATTTCTTCATCAGTTCAGCCAATTAAGCAATTAATCACTACTGATGCCTATTAAACAGCATCTTTGTTCTCAGGCAGCCACTGAATGGTTCTACAACAATGTGGCCGAGTTCTTAACATTAGAAAATCCAGGCATTAACATCAAGAAGGTCATTATTAAATACATCCGGTGTTCCAAAGAGGTTGAAACAAAAGGCCTAAAATAGTTAAATCTAAACTTTGTATCATCCATATACATATGATACTCCGACAATGAGCATAAATAATGCTGAGCAGCGGGCACCTGAAATGAAAAACAGCATTAATCCCAAATTAGATGGGTGCCTGAGAAATTCGCAGCTTAAATTAACCATTGGAAATATTTACATCAACATTGGATGTTTTTTAAGATATGCTCTAGTTCGAGCAAGAATCAATTCAGGGAAGTTCTGTGGCCCGTGTTATGCAGGAGGTCAGAGTAGATGATGACCATGATCCCTTCTGGCCTATAATCTATGAATAAATGATGCAAGAGGGGAAACCAGGACTTCCAGTTCAGGAAAATGTTTAAGCCTGTACTTAAATCCATCCCTATAGAAACATATACTTTAGTCTGTCCTGATTAGGGAGGTTTTTCTGAATCAGGCTCTAATAATGCTGAAAACTATACGGTTAAAAGAAAAACAAATCTGTGCCAGTAATAACCGATATAAATAGCCTCATTGGTGCAAAAGGAGTTTATAGGCAACATCAGGGAAATGCAGACCCTCATTCATCCGAGATAATAAGGAAAGTGGGTTATTAGTGACCTATGTGTCGGACATCATTGCATCCTAGTGTGAGGGCAGTTTTGGTGCTGTGGATCGTGAGCTAAATTATTACAAAAAAAGTAATTAATAAAAAAATCCCTAGGAAATTAAAATAAAAAGCTACCTTGTGAGGAAGTAACCAACCCTACCACTAAAAAACAAACAAACACACACCTTGAGAAACAAGGGAATTAATATTAAGACTTGAACAAACATTGTCCAAGAAAAATCTCAAAAGATATACATGTTCCCTACGGAGGACATACTCAATTCTGCAAACTGGAAATTGCACCCTGAACTCTGACCAGCATTCATGAATATCTGTTTTAAACTTCATGTCACTTTACTCTTTATATTTAAATAATCAACACAACCCCAATTACAAACACTCTTCAAATTCCAATTTACTGTAGTGCTCTCTACAACATGGTTTTTAAAAAAGCACATTAAGTTCCACTTCTTCATGGAGAGTGAGCAAACTTAAATGCTCCCTTTTAGACTGGTTTATTTTTCTCCTGCTGTCAGGCCATAAAAATTTGCCTTCCATCTTATTGTTTCTTTGGAAATTTAGGCCATTGGGTCATGATCAAAAGTTGATTGACATGAATGGAAAGATTCTTACAGATTTCAAGGTATTCCTGATTAATGAATATCTTCCATCATCCACTCACTGGTTCGGTATGGTGTCCAACTTCCTGCACTGTGTATTTGGTGTAAAACTTATGCCAGGATCAGTGCCAGTCATGGAAAGTCACATATTTACAAACACTTACACATCACCATAATTACTTAGCCGTATAAAATAATTAGGCTTGGCAGAATTTGTTTTATATATAACTGGTAATATTGATGTTTATTTTAAAGGATTTTTTCAATTTCTATCAATTTAAAGGGTCACACTTGCACAAAATTATGGGTTGTATGCTTCCCCCCCATATCTATATAAATTTTCACAGATGCTGAAAATTATGCAGGGGGAGGGGGAAATCAGACAATAATTATTTAATGACAATAGACATTGAAATTCAAAAAGCTTGATAACTGTTAAAAAACAAACTGCCAACATCACATGTCAAAACATATAAAGTAAATAACCTTAGATCAAACTTTAGTAAATTCTCAAGCAGCATTTTTCTTATTTTGCCTATTTGTAAATTACAATTATCAATGGAAATATTGTCGTCATTTTGTGTGTTTCTCTGGTGCAATTGGCATTTACCCACATTTACCAAGGAAAAATCTAATCTTTCGAAGCCTAAAAATATGTGAACCTAAAATTAGTTTTAAAAGTTTGCACAGTCTTAAACTCTACCAGAACCAGCTATTCTCTAATCCATGCATTACTCACTCACTCTCTGTATTTTATCCCTATTTTCTAAGCCCACAGCCGAGCCAATGGTCCCTTGGTACTATTCCTGTTACAATGCAGAATGATTTGGCCAGAATCTTGCTTAGTATGATTTGGCAAGGTCTTGATACTTTTAGCTCTGTTGATCCCTCTTATGACCTTAGCCCCAAAGAGGGACAACCTTGGTGGTGTCAGTTTTATGCATTGTTCAATAATTTCATTACGCTTTTTGCAAGCACTGTGCTGGCTAAGAACAGTGTCTCCAGTTTGAGGGTTAGAATAAATCCATTAGTAGGTTTTCTAGTCACTGAAATCTCACACATAGCTATGTTCAAAAGTTTATAGACGTTGGCTAGAAAATAAACTCTTGGTGTACTTACTGTATTTCATTAAAACCCCATGCTACTTTATGTTCTTCTCTTCGTGTTAATGACTTGGTTCCTTTACAACTGCAATTAAATCATGAATCAGTTGAATGTGGTGTCCTTTAAAGACTTAGCAAAAGTAAACAGCATAGAGACAACATCCTAATATACACTGCTGATAAAATTCCACACTGCTATTTTATTTGTCAATTTTAAGTCCGATGGGTCTGGCTCACCACTTACTCACTCCAGTAACACAGTGACGAATTAGACCAGCATCAGTTTCCCTTTACAGGGGAACTATACAGCTATAGATCATTTTAAATACGTTTTTTAAAAAAAATCTAACAGTATTTAAAAGCAGGCAAAGCATGATCATCGCTTTATAATCATAATGTGACTGGGATTATTCTAATTGTTGCTATTACCATTTCTTTACTGTTATCTTTCTTTACTTTAATCCCAGAGTCCAAAATATTCCTTTATGGTAGTTAACTCCCTAATAACTCCCAACCAGTTCAGAAATGTAAAATTATGTAAATAACCTTTCTTGGTATTAGCGACTCACTGATAATACAGTCAAACTTTATGAAATGCTCATTACCAATGATGGATTTTTTTTCCTGATGAAGTTTATAAAGCTACTTGTTTTAGCATCACATGTGAGGTACAATAATAATGGGATTTAACAATTTGTGCCCTCTACTGGCATAAAGAGAATAATGCAAAATGAGGGGAAAAATGATACCTTCTTTCTACACTTTGCATTAAGATAGGTCTGGGGGAAAATGTAACACTGATGTTAACATAGTATGGAGTAAGTACATTTGAAAATGATATAATCTGAACATGTAGACATAGTATAGATGCAGTGGGGTAAATTGTACTAACTCACACAAATGTAATTTAAAAATATTTGGGTTTGATTCTCATTTATACAAAGGCCTTTATACACCATTCTGGAAGTAGTTACAGTGGGTATAACTAATGCCAGAGTGACATAATAGGACTTTAGTGTAAATGAAAATCAGGCCCTTTATTTTTATTGGATATTTAGGTAGGGACAACATCAGAAAAGCAATAGAACATGAGTCTAAAACCATAGATATCACAAAATCCCTGACAAAGTTCACAGGAACTTTGGAATTCTAAAGTACTTAGAAGAAGGTGTGTGGGAGTTGATGAATAATGTGCAGTGGAATGTAGAATTCTATAATACAGGAGAATTAAGACCTAGCCTTCCACTGCAATGCTTCCCACCAATACTTCATTTTCCATTAAAAAGAAACCCTGTAATTTTCTGTCCTATCCCCTGCTATTGTAGTTGTCAACTGGTATTATACTTGAATAATCAAGTAACAAAAACATACCCTCTGGTAAGAAACTCACATACTGTAACTTCCCAGCGTGGGCAGGATTAGTCACAGATGCTAATTGAAATACTAATTGACATATTTATATCATCATATAAAAGCCATCCAACATAGTGGCAATAATGTTCTTAGCTATCTAGAATAGCTGCAACATCCATGTGGAAAATAGTGGTACACTGTAAGTTTGGACTCCACTCTTTAACCTTAATCTAGCAGGAAAAATAAGGTAAATTCCAGACCCCTACTTTTCAGTCTCATGTAAAATATGATAGGTATAGACTTCGGATATAGTGGATATCGAGCCACATTTGTGAGTCAGGAAAATAAATTACCAACAATAAATCTTGATACTCAACAAATTAAGGCAGTATCTGGTTGCCCCTTCTTCTGACAATGGTGTTGCCACACTGATGCATGGTAGCAGATGTCAGTAGTTTGAAGGTCAACTTCCCAGTGGAGGAGAAGTCAGTGATGCACTTTATTTAGTGTAACTTGCTTTATTTATACATATGCACCGGTCCTGGAACAGATGTGGTCACAAGCAGCATAGACGACAATCCCTTATTTCAGGAATCTCAGACCATCACCAATGCCTGGTTCCCAGAAAGCAACTCCGCCTCAAGAATTAACTCTAATCAGAGACCAAGGCAGACAGCAAACTCTTCATGTGCTCACACAGTTCTCTCTCCCAAAACCTGTATACAGGTCATTGCATATAATATGGAGATATACCTATCTATCTCATAGAACTGGAAAGGTCATCGAGTCCAGTCCCCTGCCTTCACTAGCAGGAATAAGTACTGATTTTGCCCCAGATCCCTAAATGGCCCCCTCAAGGATTGAACTCACCACCCTGATTTTAGGAGGCCAATGCACAAACCACTGAGCTCTCTCTCTCCCCAACAACAGCATGGTGTGTCTTCCCAAGATTGAATGGTTTCTCCCATACTAAGAACTTGGAAGACTATGTATAACAGTGCTGCCTAGTGACTCTGGCTACAAATTTTGTGATGCTATGTATATTCTGAATGTCTTCTTCAGTAAAATCTGTCCATAGCAGAAAAAAATACAATATTTTGTCCCTTTAAACTAAGTTAGAAGATCCCTAAAATTTATTTTTCATCTTTGATAAGCCTGCTGCGAAGCAGAAATTTTCATATGCTATATGATTAGTTGAAAGATGAATAATAGTTTGGAGAAGTTCAGTGAAACCAGGAGATGTTAATTCGTATATGTAATCTGATTGGTTAACATTGTTCTAGGCCTTGTTCTTTTTCACCTCTGGAGAGGTAAACAATAGAACTTTACCGACCAGTCACATGACTTTTCAGTCAATTATGAGCCCAAATTTCTCCTCTGTGATGCAATGACGGTGACTCAGTTTCCCACCTGTAAAAGAGGGAAAATAATGACCTCCCACGGTATTGTGAGGCTAAAATGTATTAGTGCTCTTAAGCCCTACAGCTGCAATGTGCAATGAAAACGAAAGTATTATTATTTGAAATCTTTGTTTCTCAGACCAAGAGTTGCATAAGGTGTTGTCTCAATGACCTTCTCATGGGTGTGATATGAATCAGAATACAGTAATCTGTACATGGTTGAAGAAGTAGAGAACCATTCCTGGCACCTTTTATAATTCAATGAAAAAATAATATCTTGGCTCCAAGCCTTCAGGAGCCCCACCAACCTAATATTTCCTAATCTTAGGTTATTTCCAGATCATCAGTTCAATATCTCAGCAGCTAACAGCTTCTGGTATTGTGAGTTGAAATCTCAGTTCGCACCATTGATTGTTATCGTTATGACTTAAATTTTCCTCTCAGCTTCTTACAATTTTAAAGCAAAGTTTTCAAATGCTATATCCATTACATCCATTGTATCCTTCGTCGTGACTCCCAAGCTTTTTCTAAGCAAGTCTGACATTGCTTGATAAATCAAATGCATTACCTCTTGCTGGAGTTAAATAAAAACCAGCGGGGCCTGATTCTCAGCTAGTTGCCTTGAGAGCTGAACAGTAGATTCAATTTTTTTTTGTTTAAGCATTGCTGAGTATTTCCTTGTCCATGGTCTAGCATCAAAATAATAGTAGCCACAGGCATCACATTTCAGTAAAAAAAGCAGAAGCAGCATGCCATCAAGTGATCCAACTTGTTCCTTATAATATAGTAAATGAAATAGTAAGTATGGGATTCTAGATCTTGAAATCCAAGAACACTTAGCAGATTTGATGGTAAGCAGCTGGATATATAGACATCATAGAACTGTACGAATGGAAAGGATCTCAGTAGGTCATCTAGTCCAGTTCCCTGAACTGAGGCAGGACTAAGGGCTGGTCCACACTAACCCCCAACTTTGAACTAAGATACGCAACTTCAGCTACGTTATTCACGTAGCTGAAGTCGAACTATCTTAGTTCGAACTTACCGCGGGTCCACACACTGCAGGCAGGCTCCCCCATCAACTCTGCGTACTCCTCTCGCGGAGAAGGAGTACCGGCATCGACGGCGAGCGCTTCCGGGATCGATCCGGGATTGATTTATCGCATCTAGACAAAACGCGATAAATCGATCCCAGAAGATCGATGGCTTACCACCGGACCCAGAGGTAAGTATAGACGTACTCTTTGTATTATCTTGATCAAGTGTTAACCTGTTCTTAAAAATCTTCAATGATGGAGATTCTACAACCTGCCTAGGTAATTTGTTCCAGTGCTTAACTATCCTGACAGTTAGGAAGTTTTTCCTAGTGTCTAACCTAAATCTCCCTTTCTGCAATTTTAGCCCACTGCTTCTTTTCCTGTCCTCAGTGGGTAAAGAGAACATTTTATCATCCACCTCTGTATAACAAGCTTTTCATACGTGAAGACTGTTATGTCCCTCTTCAGTCTTCTCCAGACTAAACACACCCAGTTTTTTCAATCTTTCCTCATAGGTCAGACCTTTGATAATTTTTATTGGAGAAAATCTGGAGGAGAGCAATTTCTCCACATTTTTCCTAAAGTATGGGGCCCGAGCTAGACATTCAATTCCAGCTGAGGCCTTATCAGTGCTGAGTAGAGTGGAAGAACCACTTCTCGGGATTGCTTGTAACACTCCTGCTACCACATTTAGAATGTTCCCTTTTTTGCACCAGTATCACATTGTTGACTCATATTTAGTTTGTGATCCACTATAACCCCCAGATACTTTTCTGCAGTATTCCTCCCTAGGCAATCATTTCCCATTTTGTATCAGTGCAATTGATTATTCCTTCCCAAGTGTAGTACCTTGCATTTGTCATTATTGAATTTCAGCCTGTTTCTTTCAGAGCATTTCTCCAGTTTGTCAAGATCATTTTGAATTCTAATCCTGTCCTCTAAAGTGCTTGCAACACTATCTGCAGACTTTATAAAAGTGTACCTCTATACTATTATTCATATCATTTATGAAGATATTTAACAGAATTGGACCCTGGATAGATCTCTGCAGGATCCCAGTTGGTATGCCCTTCCAATAACCATTGAGTATGGTTTTCCAACCAGTTGTGCATCCGCCTGCTAGTAGGTTCATCTAGGCTGTATCTCTCTAGTTTACTTATGAGAAGGTCACATGAGACAAAGCCTTACTAAAGGCTTCTCAAAAAGTCAGGAGAAAAAAAGGTTGTAAATACTCTAAGGTGTACTCAGCCAGGTATCCTCTTTTTCGGTTATTTAAATCAACATCAAGTTGATTTAATAACTGTTGCTATGTGTTATGGTTTAAAATTTGGCAATTTAAAACTGGAACATGTTATGTATGGACACTCATAACCCTCTGGAATCAATAGGAAACTTTTCATTATCTCCAGTCGGTTTTGGACCAGGCCCTTAGTGTTTTACAGGTAACAATTTAAACAGTACTTGAGCTTTTCAGAAAAGTCCAGTTGCATAATCCATAATGGATGGACCCATAACTTATTATGTGCCAGCAAACTTGTGGTAAATGAGTCCACCCATTAGGCATTACATTGTGTTCACAGTTATGTGAAACTCGTACCATGTTACAACATTGATCTCAACAAATCAGAAATATCTTGTAAATTAAAATATATAGACAGAAACTATAAATACATTTCTGTTGATCTGACAGCTAAGATTGATCAGTCTAACTTGCTGGCATGGAGGAAACTAGGAATAATATTCATTTAATTTTTTTATTAGGGAAAAAAACAATATTAAAATTTTGATATGAAGATCTGTGAAGTTTCCTCAGGTTTATGACTTCAGCAAAGTCTTTAATTTCCAAAACAGCATGCTGAAAATGGCAGGATGAGAGATTCCATCTCTGCTAAACAGTTGGAAATAGCTGCTCACAGAGGTCTATAATAGGAATTTTTTTGCCAAAGAAGATTATTTCCAATGAACAGGGACACAGCAGGGACCAAGTGGGTATGGGCAATCCAGCGTTCCCTGTTACACATTTGCATGCTTGATATTTTTAATCTTCTTATCAGTATTTGGGCACCATATGTGGTGCTTTGCAAGCCATCTCATTTGGAGTATTCCCACAAGAACAATAAATAATTTCTCCAGGACACATTTTGCAGAGAGACTTTATATTTCCCAAGTGAGAAAACTATCCCATGAACCTATGCTGGGGAAAGGAATTTGAGTTATCGGTGCATCTTTTATTTAATGTCAACCTGTGGGCAGGTACTGGAGAATTCTTGACACATTATGATCTGTGTTCCTCTACAGTACATATCAGATCTGTTTTACTGGGAATAATTCTGATTAGCATAAATTTAAACTTCACAGTAACAAAATTCAAAGGTAATTGTGTCAAAGCATCACCATTCCGTGCCTCTTTGTGGAGCAAAACTGATTTGTATAGTGAAATGTGTCTTTCAACAATATCTTTTCTTTTTGAACTTAAAAAGAAACAGCAACAGTATTACTAGCCACATAGAGATAATCTCTCAAAATGTGCCAAGATTTCTTGCAGATATTAATTTCTGTTTAAGCTTCTCAAAACTTTGGCAGAAAGACAAGTATCATTTTTCTTTAACAAGCCATTTCCTTGTGCAGATGTTGTAGCCAGATTGGCAATACATTTACCACTACATGGTAACTAAAGTTAGGGAAGGATTTAGTTGTTTAATATTCTGAGCCTGTGATGTCTTTTGAACCTTTTAAGGTAAATTATTTTATGGGTTAAAATGCCTAAAAAGTCAACAGAAACTGCACTAGGATATTTTCTTCTACTGCAGTGCTGCAATCTGGCTATAGCTCTATGCAAATGTTCTGTGTGACTGAGGGTATGATCAGAATCATTGTATAAACAACAATATGTGGAACTTATTGGCCTGATTCAAAGCTTATTGAACTCAGTGGAAAGATGGTTAACAATGTTCCTCCTTCCTTATCCATCACTAGTGCAGCATTTAAAGACCCGGAATCCACGTTCAAGCCTTCAGCAGTTCAAGTGTTCATAGCAATAGCCACTCTATACTTTTCTTCTTCATGCTGGTGCTGGGCTCAGAACAAGATTGCCTGACTTGATGCTGAAGCAAGAAAAGGACACATGGCCGTCTCCTGTGTAATCTACCTGGGCAAAGTTCCCTTTGAAATCAGACTACTCCCTGAGTCAGGACTGAAGAGTCATCCTTCTAGCCTTCTTTCCTCTCCTTTCTTTCCCTGGGCATTGAGAACGCAGGTGCATTACATGGATAATGATCCACAAATAGGCATTTTCAAAACCCCGTATTCCATTGAAGGCCCTCCCTTTGCTTGACTACAGACGCGGGAACCACTGTAGGTAAAGGGTAGAGCTGATGAAGTTATATGACATTTAAAGAGCTAGTCTAGGCCACAGTCATTTATAATTCAAATGGAGAATTAGCAATCTTGTATTTCATTCATTTGACCAACAAGAATGGAAAATGGCAGATTATCTATCAAATCTCATCACAACACTCCCCGCAGCTGGAATTCTCAAATAGGGCAACAAAAGTTTTACTATTGAAATACATAAACTCATGTTCTTCCTGGTTAGCACCTCCAGGCTATAGGGAGTGGCTCATTTTAATGGCATTTTTGCATTAGCCTGTCTTGGCACAATTCCTTTTCTTCCTCCTCTAACATTTCAGTAAAGGGAGGAACTATCCAGAACCCTGAACAATAGTCACACTTTCATTGGAGAGGATGCCATTATCCTACAACGAATAGACTTACAGCAAGGGGTTAGACTAGATGACCCTTGCGGTCCCGTCTAAGCCTGTGTTTCTTCACCCCAACCCCAACCCTTCCTGGGGAGCTTTATGGAGTTAGGGGATAATGAATCCACTCTCTGGCCCTCCAGACAAGCCACAGGGCTGCAGTGCAGGCATTCCACAGCCACTATTATACACTACGGGTTAGACTAGGAGCTGCATGATTATGTGTCAGAGTCAGATGTGTAAATTCTCAGGCACCTCCTTTTTCTGCCTCAATGACCCTTTCTTGCCGGACTATTTGGAGCTCGGATGGGTACCCCACCACGCATCCTACCCTCCATGGCATGCAGGGGATATATTAACTCCCGTGATATTTGAGAAGTGGGCGTGACCTTCTGCTCAGATAGAACTAGTGGCAGAGACACTGAGGCCCTGCAGGAAACCTCAAGCACAATCTGGCTTGGGGGGGGAAAGTTTCAGCAGAGGTTTATATCCGGCTAAATAGGAAGCTCCTTGGGCAGAGACTGTTAAATATAAGACAAGAGACAGACAGATGGGGGAGAACAAGGAAACAATCAGACAATATGGTCAGCAGGGTAGGCCATGGTCTGAGCACAACAGCAGCCTAGCTGTTGTCAATGTTTTTGTAGCGCTCACTGCAAAGGAGAGTTTTAAGGAGGGGTTTTGAGGAGGATAGTGAGTTAGTTTTGCAGATGTGTACAGGGAGCTTTTCCCAGACGTGAGGGGCAGCATGGGAAAAAGCACAAAGGTATCAGACATTATAAGCTGTGATATGTTTAATGTCCAAGCCTGAATCTTGCCCAGCCTAGCCATGTAATGTTTTTTTTTTTATTGGGGGGAATGGAGTATTGTCCACTTGGGGATCCTGGGAGGAAACATTGCCATGTTTGTAAGAGGCTGTTTCAGCTACTCTGGGTACTGGCATGTTAAGATCTGTCCCAACAAAATGGCGTAGTGGAAAGAGGGGCTGTGAGGCAGTCAGCAGTGTACATTTTTCACATGATAGCGCTGATATGGTACTGGGCAATTCCAATTATCTGTCTGCTCCAAGATACAGCAGCAGTAACTTCATGCCAACATAAAATAGTTCATTAATTAAGCTCCATTGCTCACCAAAACTTATTACATCTCATTGGAAGGCTAATCCCATCACACAAGAAAACACTGGCTAAGTTATTCATCAGACTAGGTCCTTTAATTGCCGGCTATTCAAAGGATGCATACTATGGCCAGTTTTGAATGTGCGTGGACACCTTTTCTGAAACTCTGCAAAAGCAAAGAGCTGTGAAGGCATGTAGTTGAGTGGCAGCATGGTGCTGGCTACCATTTGCAGCAAAGCTACATCTGTTTGTTTTTCTCCGACCCCGTGTGTATGTTTGCATACAGATCTAGATGAATAGATTTTAAGGCCAGAAGGGACCTCAATGATCATCTACTCTGACTTTGTGCATAACATTGAACTTGCCTGAAATAATCTACACACGCACTGCATAGGGTCTCCCTCTTTGTGAGTGGGCTTTGGCTTTGATAAGGGGTCTTGTTCCATGGCTGAGAATCCTAGGTGCTACAATAATACGACACACCGCACTACACTCTCTCGTGGTTAGAAACAGTAACTTTATTCCATTTCCCAGTGGGACCCAGCACTCAAGTTAGGTTTGAAATCGTCCAGAAAAGGGCTTGGAAATTCATGACAGGTATAGGTAAGATATTTATTATGGTTCCCTCTGAGATGTGCCCAGCTCCACTCATAATAACTAAGATACCTGGCTTTACAGGTGGAGGAATACAAGACTCCGTCCTAATATCACTTTTATAAACCTCTCTACGGCATCTACAAAATAGGTTTTCTATGCTGTGCAGACTGTGCGATATCTTGTGGTGGTGCAGAGTTTTTATTAGCATACCTGTACAAATCACTTTGCCACTTATGAGTAATGGGATCATGCAAAATTCACACTGCCAAAACCTTTTCATCGTGCCACTTGATCATGTGCTTCTTACTACCTATTTAGCCATATATTGGATTGTACAAAGAGCAGAAATAGCAAGTATTAATTCAGTGTTATTGCACTGTGTTCTTTAACACTAACTTATCAAGGTTTATTATGTGATCTAGCAAAAGAATAAAGTGCAATGACACAGAATAAATACTTGCTATTGCCACGCTTTTGTACAATCAAATATATTATGTGGCTAAATATAATATGCCACATTGCTTTGCGTTTTCTCCTGTGAGCAATGCCCCTTTTTGTTAAAATTGGTTACCAGCCTGCTATATCTGAAAAGCAAATTCCTCCTAACTATCCAGAGAAGCAACAAGGCAGTGTTAAGCTGTTGGCATGTCTCGAATACTATTGTTAACAATTACGACACGACTGTCAAACCTTGTTATCAGCTCTTAAGGATCTCTGCGTAACTCTTGTAAGCTCAGCTATTTGGCTTTCCTCTTTCTAACACCAGTTTCAAAAGAAAAAAAGATGGTCTGCACTTAGCCATGAAACACTCATCACTTGCTCAAAGCCAAAGCAAACAGCTTGCGTGAGTCCCCAACCCACAGACCATTCATGCTGCAACTATGCGACAAACCCTGCCAAAGCCACAGCCTACTACGATCCCACTTATGGGTCTGATCCTACAAGTCCTCTGTGTCCTCTATTGACTTCAGTGGGGCTTCTTTGTGCTGAGGGACTTGCATGACTGGAAACTAAGCTTGAAACAGTAAGGTTCTCCTTACAAAACATCTTGACAATGGCTAACCAGCTGGTGCTGAGAGGATTGCCTGTCATGGTAACAGGTACTATGGGCGGGGAGGGGGGTAGGGAGGGAGAGAAGAGGGAATACAGTAAATAGAAGTTTAACTAAAACTAAGCTAAACAGAATAATTGAAAGTAAAGAAAAAATAGTATTTTAGGCAACAAAAGAAAAGAAAACCAGATAATCATTCTCCAAACCAGGGAGATATAAATAATCTTGACCTTATAGGATCTGGTCTTACTTACGTGGAATTCAATGGGAAAACTCCTGTTAAAAGTAGTCCAAGATTGTGCTCTTAGTCTTATTTCAGAGACTGTTTGGGAAAAAAAGGGAGGGGCGGAGGGATGATATGCATTATGATTAATTGTACAACGAAGTTATCTCTCTGCCAACCCAGCAACAGAGCTTCCTAAGTATTAAGGACCTGACAACATAGCTTTTAAACATTTGCATAGTCTGCACTTGGACTAGAGCTGGGCAAAATTTTGGCTGATTTTTTATAAAGAAATGGCTTTTGTTTGTTTAAACAAAAATTCTCATTTCTTTTGAAATATTGTGGTTTGAAAAAAAATTGAAAATCTGAGGGAATTTGGTTGTTTGTGGTTTTTGAAACCCAAAGGGTTCCCTCCACCCATCAAAATGTTTGAAGAAAAAAACTGAAAATTATTCATTTCTTTCCAAATTTTTCTAAGGAAAATACTTGATACAAGTACCTTTTCCTCAATGACAATGAAGGTTGCAGAATCCAACAGGTCTACTTTACAGGGTTAAGTCAACCTAAGTTACGCAACTCCAGCTACATGAATAACGTAGCTGGAGTTGATGTACCTCCACTGGGTCGACTTACCTTATGCTTCTCGTTCCGATGGAGTACCGGAGAGCGATCGGCTGTCGATTTAGTGGAACTTCACTAGACATGCTAATTCGACCCCAGTGGATCTATCACCGCAACATCGATCCACTGGTAAGTGGAGACAAGCCCTAAAATAGAAAATTGATTCCCTTGATATTAATAGTAAATGTACTATTGACATCTATGAGACCATGATGTCTGGATGTGTCTACGCTGCAATCCGAGGTATGCTTGCAGCTCTGGTAGACATACCAACATTAGCTTTACTCATGCTCCTGTTGCTAAAATAACAGCATACGTGTGGTGGGCATGGGCTTCAGTGTGGGCTGGCAACACGAATAGGTCTCTAGCATGCTGAAACAGCCTGTGCTGAAGCCCATGACAGAACATCCAGTGCAAAAGCAATGTCAGTATGGGTAAAACTAGCACAGGTATGTGTACCAGAGCTGCAATTGAACCTCAAATTGCAGTGAATTGCCTAAAGCAGAGCACTTCTTGTTTCTTAGCTTTACCTCATTGTACACTTGTCAGTCGTACATAGTCTGCAATCATAATCATTCCTTCTGCCAACTGCTACATTGGTTGGAAAAATGAGCAGTTTCACCAATATCAACAAATTAATGGTATACCCTAAATTTCAGCTTATCATTAACCAATCAGGAATATGGCCTCTCTTGATGAGGATGACACTATGAACTTAAAGGGGCAGTATATCCCACTCATCACTATGTGAAGTTGTGGTACCTTGAATGTTGAGAACTATGGCCTCCTCCCAGTGACAGGTTTTCATGTTTAGCTTTGGGAATGTCACTCATTCTTCATTCTCGGTACAGAGGCTTACATGACAGCTAATAATGATCTCCAATAAAACTACCTTGGAATAATACTAGAAAGTGACCAGCTTAAATCTGCAACAGCAATTACAGTCCTGGCAAGCTATTCTTTCTGCCTCAGGATCAGAGACTGGAAAGCAAAAGGGCCTTCCCACAGTGCTAGTGTTTTCATCTGACTTAGGAAGGCTCTTGCCACAAGAAACAAAGCCATCAGCAGTACTGTAGTAACAATTTTTATGACAGGTATTTGTGATGAGAGCAATTTCAAAACCCCATCAGGAGTTCAGAGGAAGATTTGCAGTGGAAGGGTGGGTTAGTTTGCTACTTTGCCCCTTTTCCTTTTAATCCTTACACTTTGTTTGCTGAAGCATCAGACTAGAAAGTATAACTTCTCCTATCATCATTTCCTTGTATTTTTTTTCCCTCCAGGTAGTAGCACTAGAATGTGGGATGCCTGTGGAGAACCTATACAGGAGAGTCTCTTTCACATACCCAAGGGAATTAGTTATAGGTAACTTGTACAGTACAGTTCAGTTCATGGATGCAAAGGACTTAGAAGCTGTGAGAAATACTAAGGATTTGGAGTTAAAAACAAAACAGCTATGATAGTGTGATGGCAAGATGAAGTGTCAAATACTGGACTGTATCTAATTCAATTTGTTCTCTACATAACACCAGGTTTTTGAGAATGTGTTCTTGCACACAAACCACAGTGTGTGCATAACCCCAAATGCATGTAGATACATGCAAATCAGAGCTTGTGGATGTGCATTGCAGTTTGTATGGGCCAGCACCTTGGTTGTGTACAAATTGCAGGGGCACTTTTTCAGACAGAGCCGTGAATTGGTCCTTATAAGTATTGTGCCCTGAATGCAGAGGTGAAAGTAAGCCAGTACAGTCGGGTATGGTGTATTGGTAAGAGCCGGTACACAGCCGACCGTACCAGCAGCGGACAGAAGCCCTGGGGCTCTGGTGGCGATTTAAAGGGCTCGGGGCTCTGGCCATCGCTCCTGTGCCAGCAGCTGGAGACCCGGGGTAGTGGTAGTGGTGGCCAGAAGCACCGGCCCTTTAAATAGCTGCTGGAGCCCCAGGGATAGTTGCCCCAGCCCCGCCCCTTCTGGTTGAGGCCCCACCCCTTCTGGTTGAGGCCCCTTCCCCACCTTGCTCAGGACCCCGGCCGCCCTGTGTACTGGTAAGTCCCTTAAGTTACTTTCACCTTTGCCCGAATGCCATAGCCATACTGAATTGAACTGCAAGCTAAAATTATTCCATTGACTCTGGAAGAGCGTGCAAGAAACTGAACCTCTGTAAATGAAAACACTGTACGTAAACACACTTTTATTTGCCTACTAAAATTATTCTTTTATGGGTGGCGATCACTCTTTATAAATAAAACTCTGTTTTGAATTATGGAACTGTACAATGTTTCTTTTATGGTTTTGTAGTTGTTGCTTTGGTCCTTACGGTATGTATTGTAGAAGATTGTCTACTCTTGTCCTGCACCTGTAAGATAAGTCTACAGCAAGATAGTTGAGGATCACAGCAGCAGGTGACATTATATGGCAAGTCACCACTTGCTCTTTCTGTTTCAAATGTTTCATTATTTGGGGATAAATCCAACGCCTCTCTCTCTCCTGACCACAGTGAGCCAATGCAGTTTTGCTCTGGGATGGATGTGGTAGACTCAGTGTTGCCAGCTCTCATGATTTTGTCATGAGTCTCATGATAATTACTGTTTTCCTTAAAGCCCCAGCTCCTGGAGTCAAGTAGAGATGTGATGATTTCAACCTTTGTTTTTAAAGAAAAAGTAAGTTTTTAGCCCTCGTGGCTATGGAGAAAGATTCAAAATGAGACCCTGGTGCACCCTAAAGGCTTAAAAAGTAGAAGGCAAATAAAAAACACCAACATTTTTACATCATCTTATGATTTTAAAGCCAGTCATGATTTCTGGTGAGCCTGACTCATGATTTTTGAACATTTGGGGTTGGCAACACTGTACTGCTGGTCTCTACACTGGGGAGCAGCATCCCTTGCATACCAGAAAGGACAAACCTGCACCTCAGCAAGAGGTGGGGTTTGGGATATGGAAGGGAAGCCATAGTGGAACTATGGCATCATGGATCCACTGGACAGTTCCTTCTCCAGATGAGGAGCGGGACAGGAGCTACATGGGCTACTGAAACCTTGTGGCTGTACAAGCAGTGCTGGAGTGGCTCTACTCAATGGCTTGTGAGGAGACCACTACTACCCATCTAGCCCCTGTGGCTCACCCTAATGTATAGCCGAGTTACTTGAGCAACGCACTGGGCATAGAAGTTGCTTCTATGCTAGGGGTTCTCAAACTGCGGGTCGGGACCCTTCAGGGGGTTGTGAGGTTATTACATGGGGGGTTGCGAGTGTCAATCTCCATCCCAAACCCTGCTTTGCCTCCAGCATTTATAATGGTGTTAAATATATTTTAAAAAATGTTTTTAATTTATTGGGGGAGGGGGGGTCGCACTCAGAGGCTTGCTAGGTGAAAGGGGTCACCAGTAAAAAAGTTTGAGAACCACTGTAATCTATGCAATAAATTAATCACATTTAAGTCCTCATCCAGTAAAGTACTTAAGCAAAAGCAATGGCACTACTTACATTTTTTAAAGTTAATCATACAGTTAAATGATTTGCTGGATAAATAATGTTAATCTTATAGAAAATTGCTTCTTGCCTTATAAATATGATCAGAATATTAGTTCCCTTTTCTTCCCCCTGAGTCTTTTGCATGAAAGCACAACTTGCTTCTCAGGCAGTGGGCTGTTTATTCCATACGTACTGTAGAGAATCATTAAAAGTTTCCTGTTAGCTGTCAGTAACTTGTAGCAAATCAATGTAATCTGCATTACAATACTTTACCTCATGACTTTTAGGGGCTCTGCACTTTTTTGGCTGCCTGTGCATCCAGAATTATTTAGATATTCCACTTTTGACTTTGAAGGTTATCTGTGGACTTGTTCAAATTTATTTTTTTTGAAAGTGAAATTAGTGCTGGTAAAAAGGTGCCAAACTGACAGTACAATGACTAAAACCTTCTGTTCATACAATACATAGAGAACATGGCAATGTACCTTTAAGCCTCCTCTGTTGTGAGCAAGAACTCACCGGAGCATAGCTACTGACTAATTTGCCATAGTGACTCCAGGGCTGTCTTATTCCTTGATTATTGATACAGCTGAGTGGATATATTAATGCATTTACTCTCCCAATACCCTGGATGTTAGGAAGGTTCTATCATCTCCATTGTACAGTTAGAGGATCCAGGCACAGAAGTGACTTGCCCAAAGTCACATTGGAAAACTATGGCAAAAATGAGAGTAGTAACCATCTCACCTAGGTCTTAGTCCAATAATTTTATCACAACACTATTTTTCCTCCCTTTCTGAACTAACTAACTATAGGCTTTAGTAGAGAAAATGATCCCTAATTCTCTAGCATGGTTAAAAATGCCCATAGAAGAGATCTCCTGTTCAGAGTTACCCCTATGACATTTCTATGGAATCCTTCTGGTTCATTTTTCAGAGTAGCAGCCGTGTTAGTCTGTATTCACAAAAAGAACAGGAGTACCTGTGGCACCTTAGAGACTAACAAATTTATTAGAGCATAAACTTTCGTGGACTACAGCCCACTTCTTGTTCATGCTCTCTGTATGTGTGTATATATATATCTCCTCAATATATATTCCACTCTATATGCATCCGAAGAAGAGGGCTGTAGTCCACGAAAGCTTATGCTCTAATAAATTTGTTAGTCTCTAAGGTGCCACAAGTACTCCTGTTCTTCTGGTTCATGAAATTCTTTAGGATAATTTCATAGGAGGGTTTGGATTTTTTTGGAAGGCACCCTTCCAGCTGAGGTTGGCTGATAGTACTGACAGTCAGTCTCAGGAGCACTCCCATCTTAAACCAGATGGAGTTGGGCGCACTGCACAAATGGGAGCAAACACACAGAGGACCCAACAACGCTCAAGGAGAAGAATCAGGCTTACACAAGCCCACCCTTTCCACAGGAATCCCCCTCTTGAGATGCTTCATATCTCCCCATGACAAGATAGCCAAACCCTTTTCTCTTGGTACCATACTTCATCTCCATCCAACTGGCTTAGTAAATCTCTCCATTCCAGCTCCCCACAGTAAAGAAAGCCCAGGGCCTCCCCATCCCTTCGATGGCTGCTACAAACATCAGAAAAGTGAAGGGGGGGAAAGACTTTTAAAAATTGCATTAAGTATAATATTATTGTGTCATCCATTCTAACATGCAAATCATTAGCCAACTCATGCCAGTGCCAACATCTCATGTTGATGCTGAATCCAGCACTAGTAGGCAACAACCTAAAATAGACCCTGCTGCAGAATTTTGGCCAGCATGCCATAGTGTTTTCAGCACCCTGATAATGTATTATTAGTAGTAGTATTGGGGCAACAGCTAGACACTCTAACTAGGATTGGGGCTGCATTGCATTACATATTATATAACCAATTCCCACCTTAAAGAGCTCCCAATCTCAATAGACAGGACAGAGGGGAAACAAAGTTGCAGAGACTTGCCCAAGTTCTCAGCGGCAGAAACAAAGAGAACAGATGTCTCCTGACTCCCAGACTAGTGTCCTAGCCACTAGGACACATTGCCTGTTACCTCAATATTTTAGTTAGCACTAATCTTTTTGGGAAATGAACCATTATTTATATGTTAAAGAGTCCCCAGCTGGCAGAGGCCAAATTCTATTTTGGTATAAATGGACAAAGTGTAATTGGAACTTAATCCATTCACATTAGCAGAGGATTAGGCCCAGGAGGAGTTATTTACATCATCTCTATTAAGCTGATCTCCATCAATCAGCATAGTATCTGAGGGACTCCTGTATCTGGAGAACTCACCCATTAGCGGTCGAGTCTGCAGGGTGATGAACACTGGGTTCCTGGTTCAGCAACCCACTTAAGCACATGTTTAACTACGAAGTACATTGCTATTGACTTCAGCCAGAGGTGGGTTGGGTGTAAGTTTAATAGGCAGTAGTACAGTGAGTAGCAGAGTATTCGGAGAAGTGATGCATAATGATTGTACTGAGGCTTACTGAAAATACAGTGAGTAAAAGGAAAAAAACTGTCAGAAGAAAGATCAGAGGACCACATTCTACAGGCCATTATCCTCTGATCCCACTGAGGATTACCTAAAGAAACTACACCATCTGCTAAAAAAACTCCCTGACAAAGCATAGGAACAAATCTGTACAGACACATCCTAGAACCTCGACCAGGGGTATTCTATTTGCTATCCAAGATCCATAAACATGGAAATCCTGGATGCCCCATCATCTCAGGCATTGGCACCCTAATATCAGGATTGTCTGGCTATGTGGACTCTCTCCTCAGGCCCTATGCTATCAGCACTCAGCTATCTTTGAGATACCACTTTCCTGAGGAAACTACAATCCATCGGTGATCTTCCAGAAAACACCATCCTGGCCACTATGGATATAGAAGCCCTCTACACCAATATTCCACACAAAGATGGAGTACAAGCTATCAGGAACAGTATCCCCAATAATGTCACAGCTAACTTGGTGGCTGAACTTTGTGACTTTGTCCTCACCCACAACTATTTCACATTTGGGGACAATATATACCTTCAAGTCAGCGGCACTGCTATGGGTACCCGCATGGCCCCACAGTATGCCAACATTTTTATGGCTGACTTAGAACAACGCTTCCTTAGCTCTCATCCCCTAACGCCCCTACTCTACTTGCGCTACATTGATGACATCTTCATCATCTGGACCCATGGAAAAGAAGCCCTAAAGGAATTCCACCATGATTTCAATAATTTCCATCCCACCATCAACCTCAGCCTAGATCAATCCACACAAGCGGTCCATTTCCTGGACACTACTGTGCTAATAAGCGATGGTCACATAAATACCACCCTATACCGGAAACCTACTGACCGCTACATTTACCTGCATGCCTCCAGCTTCCATCCAGGACACACCAGACGATCCATTGTCTACAGCCAAGCTCTAAGATACAACCGCATTTGCTCCAATCCCTCAGACAGAGACAAGAACCTACAAGACCTCTATCAAGCATTCTTAAAACTACAATACCCACCTGCTGAAGTGAAAAAACAAATTGACAGAGCCAGACGAGTACCCAGAAGTCACCTCCTACAAGACAGGCCCAACAAAGAAAATAACAGAACACCACTAGCTGTCACCTTCAGCCCCCAACTAAAACCTCTCCAGTGCATCATCAAAGATCTACAACCTATCCTGAAAGATGATCCCTCACTCACACAGATCTTGGGAGACAGACCTGTCCTCGCTTACAGACAACCTCCCAATCTGAAGCAAATACTCACCAGCAATAACACATCATTGAACAAAAGCACTGACCCAGGAACCTATCCTTGCAACAAAGCCCGATGCCAACTCTGTCCACATATCTATTCAAGTGACATCATTGTAGGACCTAATCACATCAGCCATACCATCAGGGGCTCGTTCACCTGCACATCTACCAATGTGATATATGCCATCATGTGCCAGCAGTGCCCCTCTGCCATGTACATTGGCCAAACCAGACAGTCTCTACGCAAAAGAATTAATGGACACAAATCTGACATCAGGAATCATAACATTCAAAAACCAGTAGGAGAACACTTTAACTTGTCTAGTCATTCAATGACAGACCTGCGGGTGGCAATTTTGCAACAGAAAAGCTTCAAAAACAGACTCCATCGAGAAACTGCTGAGCTGGAATTGATATGCAAACTAGATACAATCAACTTAGGCTTGAATAGAGACTGGGAATGGCTGAGCCATTACAAACATTGAATCTATCTCCTCACATTTATCAAACTGTCTGTAGTGGGCTATCTTGATTATCACTTCAAAAATTTTTTTCTCTTACTTAATTGGCCTCTCAGAGTTGGTAAGACAACTCCCACCTTTTCATGCTCTCTGTATGTGTATATATATCTCCTCAATATATGTTCCATTCTATGTATCCGAAGAAGTGGGATGTAGCCCACGAAAGCTTATGCTCAAATAAATTTGTTAGTCTCTAAGGTGCCACAAGTACTCCTGTTCTTCTTTGTGCTTTCACAGATAGCTACTATGATTGGTGGGGGCTAGCAGATCTGCTGGTTTGTCATGGCACAATGACGTCACTCCATTTTTACTCTAAAAAAAATTCACATGCCATCATTGGTGATGTATGAATATTTTTTTTAACGTTGGCAACAAAACGCTGTTATTGGTTTTTTTGCTAGTGTGCAGATTTATTTATTTCACAGCTTCTGTTGCTCCCTTTCCACACATGACGAACCTCCCTAAAATCTGTAAGATTTCCACACATTGAAAGAAAGAACAGAGATAAAGATGCTGTAGAACATGCAGTATACTGCTGAAATACAGACAAATAAGACCACAGTCCTGAAATCTGACCCATGAGATGAACTCCTTTGCCCACCTATTAAAGGTCTATTAACAGCTGACTGTCTATTCCATGGACTTATTTCTCAGAAATACAAGAACACACCTGTTCATTCAAGGACCTCATCTACATACCTCTGCCTTTGCATGGTTTTCATTATTATTAAGCTCTTGTCTCCAGATATTTTTAACCTATGGACACCCATGTGTCAAGGATGTTGCCTACTTGCACTGCTATTTCATGCTGTGCCATACACCAGACTTTTAGTGCCTAATGTGGAGTGGAAGGGAAGGAACAGAAGCTAGCATAAAATGCTGATATGCTATTCCTGTTTGTAAGAACATACAGTCACCAGCACGCTTATGACCAAGTATTTGGGAGCATTTTTGTTTGTTTCAGACGTAACTCTCAGGGTACCAGGCTGTCTCCCAGCTCTTTTATTGTAGCTATATTACCTTCCTCCTTTAAGGTCCCAGTCCTGCAAACACCTGTGCATGTGAAGGATTGTTTACATGTGAGTTTCAAATAGCACACTCCAAAACTTTCGGTTTGCTGTCGCAAGGTTCACACAGCAAGTTAGTGCAAACTAGTATGCTGTAGATTTACACCCTGGCTTCCAATACGCTAACTCACCATGTTGACGAGCCCTGGGTATCTTTACACATGTGAGTAGCCCCAGTGAACATAATTGGACAGTTCATATGTGTAAAATTGCTTATATACAAGTTTGCAGGACTGGACCCTATAACGGGGAGATTTATTTTAGTCTTTCTCTAACAATACGGATGCCGGTGTTCTATTCTGTTTACCAATTTAGTGTATTGTAATCTCCTGCAGCCAACTAATGGAGACATTTGGAGGGGAAAACAGGAACATAGTTCAATGGGAGTTAAAGATATCATGGTAAATTATATATTTTGTTCCACCACTATATTTAAGATAAAGTTTCACTAAAAAAATAAGACAAGATTGTCCTTCCTAAATACCACTGTTGGTATTTGTGCCAGGTCTCCTGCTTTTAAGCAAACTAAATGTAACCTTACTAACCCAGGTACCTCTGTGATTTCCTTTATAAAGAGAACTGGATAGAACTAGCTTGTCTCAACTATTTACTTATAATAAATTGGATTTACTGAGGCTGAAAGCCCTTCTATTCTCTCCCCCCCCCACAGTGGAGTCAAATGCATTAAAATGGTAATTCTCTCCCAGATTTTTAATCCCCTCAACATGCTTCCTTTGCGTATACAGTACCAACCAAAGACAGGAGGGATTTAGAAGAGTTTGCCAATTTTATTTTAGCATATTGTACAATAAAAATCAAAGCTGATGTTCTCTAAATTACAGGCCCCCGAAGAAAAGGAAATGTTATCATTTCTGAACGTCAAGTGTTAGAATTGGGCATCCCAATTCTGTATAATCCTGTTTGAGTTAGTAGCAACAGTAGTTTCACTGAATAGGTGAAAACTATTGCAAGGAAATAAACTTCTGGATGGAACTAATTATTTGCTGATCCTTTCAATGTACTGGATACATTTGGACTATTATTTATATAGTTACCTTTCTATCTTTTTTTTTTAAGAGAAAAATCATCTTTTCCTATTGTACTCAAATACCCTTCTTGGTAACACCCAATCCATATGCCAAAACTATGGAAGCATTTTTGTTGATATTTATATAGAATGTATGGGAGTCAATTGGAAGTACATTCTATTCTATATAGATTCTTACACCATGCTCAACACTGTAGTGTCTGCCTGCCTTCTAGTAGTAAATTAAGATTAACATCTGCCACATGATTTTTTATCTTCACCCTAGACAAAGAAGTGTTACATCAGTACTTTGTGCCATTAAAAGAAAGCTACAGAGTGCTGTCTGTTCAACATGATAAAATTTGGACAAGATATATCATCTTGCACATTTTATGGATCTGTAGGGTAGATTCCTTATGGACTCATGCGTTGAGTGTATTTAGAAAAATGTCCCATACTGGCATTTGGTTTAGTTCTCCATCATGGAGTCCTGTGTCTCAGGTGTCTTTGTGTTGCATTTTGGAATTTAATAACTATTTGAGATTTAATCAATTTCATTTGAGTCTATTATTTGACAAGATTATCAAAAAGTAATGGATCACTATACAGAAAGAAGACACACTTTGCCTCTCCCTGTAGGTAGCGAAGAGAAGGTAGTTTGATCCCTTCCTCTGTACCTGTACAAATTTCATTTCCAACTTTCCAGTCCTCTTTCTTTTTTATATGGTGTGAGACAGAAAGACTTCTTTTTGGAGAGAAAAAAATATTTTTCCATGATTAATCTACCAGGTGTTGTTTTCCTAATTACTGATGGAATTTCTATTCTGGTCTTCATTTTTTTCCTGATTGATGAGTAAAAAGGTCATTATTACTAACAGCTGTAACAACTAACAGTTCTTAATAAGTTATAAACATCTTCCAATGGGTAATTATTTCATCCATTACAGAACCCATCTGTAATAACAAACACCTCTTATCAATCACAAAATATAATTGGATCATAAGCACCCCTTATCAATTACCCATTCTTGTTAGAACATACAGCTGTAGACACCTCTCAGTTTTGAGGGGTCCCTTCCCTGGATGTTCGGGCTATATTAGTAAGGTCGGGGTAAAAAAGAAATTTACATATTCCATCATTTTCCCTTCACCCATAAGGTTCAACTGAAGGACAAAGAACTTTTTTAGTTTCAATATGTATAGGGCAATAAATATATAAATACACAAGATAAAAAGGCTTTTGGTTAGTATATAAAAATTATGAGTGTAACATAAAAATCATACAAAGTGAATTTACTAACATTTGTGATCTGCTGACTTCGTTGGTGCATTATCAGCACAGGCTACAGGGAGCTTATGGAGTGGAGCAGAGCATTTCTCAGAGTGGGGAGCAGCTTGTGACAGTGGAAGAATGGGAGGGAAAGCATGGGGAATTGAGAAGGGAGAGGATGACAGACATAAGGAATTGAGTTTTCAAGTCTATTGCTTCCACTCCTGTAATGCTGCATTTTACAATTAACATTATGAACTGGGTAATGGCACTGGATAATTGTATCTGTCAGTAAATCATCAGATAATACTGGCCACTTCAGTGTTATCAACTCTTGAATAGCCACTGTACTTGCTGAAGACTAACATAGCTAAGGCCAATCACCAGTTGACTTTGATCATTCAACTTCATGCTTTCACACACAATTTTCTAACACTACTACACATTGAGAAGGCTCATTTGCACATTGGCCAAAGGGCCAACACCACAATATATAACAAAGAAGCTAAAAATCACTTTTACCGATTACATTAAAATAGAAGTTTGGAAATACTACAATTAAGGTTGCAAAGTTTGGCAAAAGTTAAACATCTGGAAACAGGGTCTTATAATGGAAAACCTTGGGCAACCTCAAATGTATGCAGTGATAACAGCTCCTCCACCAATAATTAGGTTTGTTTCTAAAATGTTAGAAACATCAGACCAGTAGAAATTTTAGCTTTCTAAAACTATCTTGAAAGCTTATCAAATTAGATATACTAGTAATAGCAAAGTTCAGCACTTATATCATGCAACTCCTATATTTTAATGATCTCAAAATATTTTTTCAACATTAATCTGTAACACCCCACACAATATCTCTGTCATCAGTAATTATCATGCTCATTTGTAGAGGATATACAAAGCGCTTAAGATACAAATATATTCTATATAGGTCTCCAGAGTAAGGCAGCTAAATGTATATTTGGACGCCTTAATTAGTGGCCTGATTTTCAGAGGTGTGGTGTACTAGCGCCTTTCATTAATTATAGGGATTCAAAGTGCCTTGCAGAGCTGGGTGTAGAACTGAGAAGTTCTGACTCAGTAATCTACCATAAACATTAAAGGACATAATTTCCCCTTACTTTTAGAGATAAGACAAGTTACTCTAGCTACAATGGTGCTATTACTAACACAAGGAAAGGCAGAGACTGCTGAGCAACTTTCCCTCCCTGTTGTCTCTCTTCAACATATTTTCATACAATATCATGCTCCATCTGCTGTAGTTACATAGAATTTGAATGGTGATTCTGAATTTATGTGAGGATCAAAGTGCCTTAAGCAGTTCTATTCATGTTTTCAACCTCTCTTTCTATTTACCTGCTCAGCAGCCTGCCAGAAGTCGCTTTGGCAGACAGCACATAATTCATTTTGTGGACATCTGCTCAAAAATGTTCTGTGAATAATTGTGTGATGAGACATGTGTGGGGCCTATTTAGTGGGGTTGAGCATCGAGAAAGTCTCAGAGGACCATGCTTCTTTGATTCTCTTCCTAATAGCTATTTAAAAAAAAAAATTGAAGGAACATACTTTATTTAAGCTAGAGGAGCTTCCTCAGCTACAGCACAACACCAGAACCTCTGGTATTTCTGCTGTCAGACTGCAGTCATTTTCATGATACATTCAGTTGGAGGCAAAGTTCTTCACAGGGATAGAGAGAGGAGGTGATGGTTTAAGGCGAGGGCTATTTATGGGGCGAGCAGAAATAAAGGAGGAGTTTTTCCTCTGCAGGGAAAAGAAAAGAAAAGAAAAGACTTCCCATTTGTAACTTTAGTCTTAGAACATATTTTGATTCAAGAGGACTAAACATTGAAGCTAAGAGCCTGCACATTCATTGATTTAATAAGAATGATCCAGAAGCCAAGATAAGACTTCATTCCCTGTCTCCCTCAGAGTGAAATTCCTTTGATAACTGTATTCAAGTTATTGGGTTGGAGGGTGGCTCAGGAATGGACATATTATGTGGGCAATGTGGATTGTGAGTTCTAAGGGTAGCACCGATTAGAATATTGGATTATTAGAGCTGGGCAGAGAACAAAAAATTCTGTTTTGCGGAGATTTCAAACTCTGTTTTTGTTTCTATGCACAACCCCCCAAAATTTGAAACTTTCTGTGAAACAAATAAACAACAACAACAACAACAAAAAAACCCAAAACAAAACAAGTCACATTTCAGAGCAATTAAAATGTTTCATTTTGACAACTGAAATATTTTATTTTGAAATATTTTTAGTTTTATCATACATAGCGCGCACAATTTTTTAAATGAAGAGTCATTTAAGGAGGAATTGTTGAAAAGTTTAATTCCAAAAGTGTCAACATGGGACATTTCGACATTGGCCAAATCAACATGATGTCACAAAATATTTCAGTTTTGATGGATCTATATTTTCTGATGTAAAACTGCTCCAGTTTCTCTCCAAACCAGAAATAGTTATTATACATGTCAGATTTCTGCAACCAGTGCTGACAGTTACATAACTAAGAAACAAATGTACAATGTCAATTCTGCTTCAGTAATTGTTCAGCATCTCTGAACTCTGAGGGACTGAGACAGTTCCATTACAGCACAGTGCCTCAAAGAAGGAGCACCCTCTGGTTATCATAGAAATCATTCCAATTGCTTTCTTATTAACACAGTAACATTCACCCGATGGTGAATTCCAGGAGTTGTTCAGGAAGATAGCTTGTTTTTGTACTTTAATCTAAGGCCAGGTCTATACTACCATTTTTATCAGTATAACTTATGTCATTCAGGGGTGTGAAAAAACATCCCTCTGAGTGACATAAGTTGCACCAACAGAAGTACTGATGTGCACAGCGCTATGTCAACAGGAGAGCTTCTAATTGATGGTGATATCCTATCTCCTAGAACTGGAAGGGACCTTGAAAAGTCATTGAGTCCAGCCCTCTACCTTCACTAGCAGGCCCAAGTACTGATTTTGCCCCAGATCCCTCAGTAGCCCTCTCAAGGATTGAACTCACAACCCTGGGTTTAGCAGGCCAATACTCAAACCACTGAGCTATCCCTCCCATTGGCACAGAACCTGTACATGAGTGATCTAACAGTGGCATAGTTGCATCAGTTCAGCAATGCCACTGTAGGCTCACTAGTGTAGTCAAGGCCTAAATCAATTTGAAGACTATTTGGTCTGCTTCTCCTCTCACGCTGGATTTAACACCATTGGCATTTCACTCTATTTACTTTGAGGTAATTATTCTTGAATTACACAGGTGAAAGAATAGAATCAGGTGGAATACTTTTATTGCTGGGCGTTTATCTGCATATTTGTCACCAGCAGATGCCATGCTGCCTCCATTTCTCCGCCCTCCTCGTGCTTTTGAATTCTCTCTTTTTTTGCCCATCCTATTTCTCTTTTTTACATTTAGAAATGCTATCAAAGTGGATAACAAACATCTGTTCTGAAAGGACCATGATAATGGGAATATCAGGTTCTACCTTGACTATCATTGATATCTCATTTTTGCAGATAATTCAGTGTCTACAAATCTATACACACACACACACACACACACACTGTTGTTAACCTTTTGAAAACACAAGATTTATAGTGAGGTAAATAGTTACTACAGAAAAAAGGATACTGTAAATGTCATCGCTGTTATTATCAAAGTAATATATGTTCTGGCCTTATTTTCACAAGTAGCTCTTCATAGCATCCACAACTGGACTGAATCAGGCCTCTATACTGCCAGTTACTTTTGCTGGGAAGACAGAGAAACAGTGAATATTTCTATTCAGTATAATCTTGCACCATGGAGACTATACAAACGGAAACAGGCCAGAACCATGCAGAAGAACTACCAATTCAGGCCTTTAAAGAATAATAGAGTAGAGCTGGGAGAAGTTTATTCACTGAAAAAAAATGCAGTTTTGGGTTGACCATATCTGTTCACGAAGTGGGGTTAAATTTGGAGAATAGTTTCAGCCAAAAAAAAGTGATTTTTTTCTGATAAAGTCAAAATGTATCATTTAGATATTTAACTTGATTTAACAAAGCGAAAAAGGATAAAGCCCCATAAACAAAATGAAGTTTGTTTCAGTGAAGGGGAGGAAAGGAGTTCCTTTGAGTCACCCCAAAGCAAAACTGTTTTCAGATAGTTTATTTTGGTGGCTGTTTATTTTGGTGGCTGAACCAAACTAAAAAAAAAAAAAAAAAAAAAAGCACCCTATTATTTGCCCAGATTATGAGAGAGATGATCACATCACTAAAATTGAGGATCACTTTGACTGAACTGCAGGCGCCTGTAGGATAAAATGCAATAGCTATTTAAAAAGCACACCACAACGTTATCCAACAGTTTAGGACAGGAAGTGAAGAAGAACCTTATATCAGTGTGAAATTGCAGGATGAATTTTAAGTCAGCAAAATGTAATTACCCAAATAGGAATTTGGCTGGAGCACCAGCCTATGACATTTTTAACATCTTCAAATGGCAAGCAGCACCTGGCAACATCAGCCTCCCTGCACCATGCTGGCAAATCATGTCAGGGTTTACTCATGTGGTGAGTGACACCTATTGAATCAGCAATTAAAAATTCCTACAACACTATGTGTTTCTTAGAGGTCTCCCACCTAGCTACTGATCTGGCCCAATTCTGCTTATTTTAGGAGATCAAACAGGATGACTGCACAAAGGAGGTATACTTCAAACCTATTATCTTAAAATTGTCTCATTAGCACCCTCATCACTGTAGCATGTATGTGCTTTCCAAGCATTTTAAAACAGAAGCCACCATCACCACTCTGCAGCAGTTGGCATTCATGTAGCATATCTTAGCTAATCACATGGAATGAGTGAGAAATTTAAGAAATCATAATTCCCCAGTATGATTGGATGGATTTTTTTAAATTAGATTTGTTATCTGCCCTATTCAGAGGTGATACACACTAAGGAAGTTTTATATATTTTTTCTAAGATTTAAAAATATGCACACCTACTAACTCCCTTATATGTTATGTAACATCATCCCATTTTTTACTCTAAGTCATGTCTAACTCAGGTTATTAGAAATACATGTACGCTGATTAGCCAAAAAAAAAACAAAAAACAAAAAAACCCACAACAATTCCATGAGTTGGAAATTGAGCTTGATTGGGCATTTCACTAATCAATTTATCTGGACAACAAACAAACACACAATCATACATTTGAAGTCAATATATATACATATTATAAGAGTTTACTGTACAAACAGATATCTCTGATTTAATTTGTTGGCAGTTTAGACTGTGAAACATACATCATCCGGGTTATTGGTAGTCATAGTAGCTACGGAGCTATTGGTCCATTCTCCTCATTGGTCCATTCTGCTTCCACTAATGTTAGTTATGGTCTGGATCTCCATCAGGGAGCAGTATGGGGGAGGAAGCCTCTCATTCTCACTGGAACTATGGTTCAAGTTTCCCAGGCCTACAGGGATAATAAGGTAGGAGAAAAAGGAACCTCTTCACATAGTTTTCTGTACCTCCCAGTCCTGGCAAACAGGTCCATGCTTTGCTTGAGCTAGCGCACTAAAAATAGCAGTGTGGATGTTGTGACATGAGTGGCTAATGTGAGCCAATGCCCAAGTCCGAGCCCACCAGGTCTTTCCACAACTGTGTCCTCAGGAGAGTGGGTTCCTAGGGCGGCTCTCAGTCCCATGACTGATGTTATCACTTTGACCTAGAATTCAACTTTGTTTCTAAGGCCAGATGCAATAATCTTGAATGTTCCCTCTCCAGTTCACCATATATCTGTTAACAGGTCTACTACCACCTCCAGGACGTTGCCAGATTTCAGCTGGACTTCTTTTCTCCCTGAAGAAATCCTTATTCACTTCCAATGTCAGCCATTGCAATTCCCTCTTTTGTGGTTTTCCTAAATACTGTCCACCTCAGCTTTGGAGGATCCAAAATGCTTAAGCCAGGCTACTTTTTCAAGTCAGGAAGGATATTACCCCCCCCCCCCCCAGCCTTCATAATGCTCATTAATTTTCTATCTATTAAATATATATATATTCCGACTAGCTTTAAAGATTCTCCAAAGACTTGTTTCACTCCCTTATTTCAGATCTTACCTCAGAAGCCAACTTTAGCTTTTTATCAGGACTAGCCACCATCCAGTCTCTTGCCCCTCCCTCCACGTTGATTCATTCATCTTCCTTTCATAATAGTTTTCTTTTCTCCTACTCCCATCTAGCTCGATGCATTGTTTTTCCCCTTGCTCTCTATATAGCAGTCTCTGTACCCAATTCATTTAACGGGTTATGTCATTTTACCCCTTTGTAAAGCACTCAAATGGTTTATTATTGACACAATAAATTGAATTCTCTTTTAGAATCATAAAGGGGGAAAATAAGAATACAGGCAATATTGCAGAGTCTAATTATGCTAAGAATATTGTAGGAAAGGGGACCATATTAACCTACATATTCCCTATTCTTTCTCAGAGGCAGGATTCTTATTCTCCTAACAATAAGACACCTCTACCCTCTAATCTTCAGTGAAACTCTCATCTTCCTTATAAGATACTGTAAGTAAGTAGTAACTGCAAGCCTATACAATTATTGATTAGGAGTGTCAGGTATAGGGAGAGAGATTTGAAGCATAGGAGGGTCAGGTCTTCAGAAGGCTCAATAGAAAATCTATTATTGGAGAGATTGTATCATCAGCCTTTCTATGAGAGGACAATATTTGAGAGGTTGAAAGTGGGTCAGAACTGGTCTCCTCACCAAATTTCAATTTGAATACTTAGGGCTTGTCTAGACAGTAAGGTTTTTACCAGTTATATCACTATAGTTCAACCAAGGTAGTTATACCAGGATAAGATCCTGCGTGGGCATTTATTCCATAATAAGAGTGACTTTTTTTGGTTTAGCTTAAACCCCTTCCAAAGTGATTAAAAAAAAAAAAAAAGCAGCCCCCTACCTTACAGGAGTGTCCAGGAGTTATATCAGTATGACAATGTTTGTTTAAATTCACACCTTAACTTAAATCGCTATGACTTTCCAATGTACATAAAGCCTTTACCTGACTATTTTTAGCCTCAGCAGTTTTATGTGGATTTATTCTTCTTCCTCCCTTCCTACTCTAAAAAAGTATGGAATATTACCGGTGTGGAATAACTTTGTGAAGTAACTTTTTAAAGCTTTCAGGGTCCTTACTGAGGAGAGGTGATAGCAGCAGACTATATATATATATACACACACACACATATATACATGTGTCTGCTGCTATTATTAGTGCTGAGGGAGGAAGGTTACCACCAACCCAAACATAAGTTTCTCCCCTACATTTAGCCTATTTGTGTGTTTGGGAATTACGTACAGGCAGATTCAATTCTTTTTATGGATGTATTGATTTGGGATTATCCAATACAACAGTTTATGGGATTATAGTTCAGCCTATGAGTAACCATTTCATGGTGGCTATTGCTTTGGAGTATTTCCAATTTGTAATTTGCTATTGATGCTGTGTGATTGGTCATTTAAATCAAATGGCTTTGTTTCTGCTCCCTGACTGAATGACTGCTAAGGCCAAATGCTGATTGTAAGATACTCACACGTTTTTGACAGTTCTGTTTGCTACTTTGACATTAAATCCTTTAGTTCAACCTCAGAACATAGGTTCATGTCATTCTTACTAGCTAGCTAGGGGTTTGTCTAAATAGAAAGGAACCTGTGGTAAGTCTTCTTGTGTGACACGCAGGGGAAACAGATTAGAGAAAGAGACAGAGACAGACAAAAATTTAGGAGTTTCCTGAGCCAGACACTGGGGGAGATTCTGGGCTGCATCTTCAAGGCACAGCCCAGAACTCTCAGCCCAGAGAATGCGGCTTTAAGCCAAGTTTGTGCCTTCTGTAGTGGGGTGGACACCCCACTCCGGTCCAGAGGGGTTAAAAACAGCCCTGGGAGGGGCTGCAGCTGGAGAAAGCAGCTCTTAGGCTGAGCTGAATGGGGGAAGTGGCTGCAGCTGGGGCCATGCCCCAAACAGACTCAGCTGGCCCTATAAAGGCAGGGAAGCCAGGGGCAGACAGACAGTCAATCTCCCTCTGCTTGTTGAGGGAGAAGGGCCTGGCTGCTTAGAAGCTGGGAAAGGTACCTAGAGTGGAGCAGGGCTGGGGAAAGGAAAGGCTAGAGGAGCTGGGGAGCTCCAGCCTGGAGAACCTCCAGGCTGCAGGCCTTGATAAAGGCCAGGACAGGTACTGGGGCTACAACGGGGTGGCCTGGTGTAGGCAAAGGCAGCAGGTCCAACCCAACCTTCCTGTGGTGAGTGGCGTACACTGCAGTCTGCCCCAGGGAGTGGGGCTAGATGGTGACTGGCAGTAGTCTTACACTGACGCGAGGTGGGGTTAGTGGGTGGGGGTTCCCCTGGGAGGGGAGACCCAGAGTGTGGGGGTACTGCGGGGGGGGGCAGTGGGAAGTTGGAACCCAGAGAAAGGGGCACCGGGGTCCGGGGAGGGACATGGGGCCAGCGGCAAGGTGGATCACCAGCCTGCAGAGGGTGCTCCAAGGCTGGCAGCGCTAATTCCCTAGGTGACCAGTAGGAGGCGCTGCAGGGTGAGTCTGCGCCAGCTTACACCCTCCCACTCAGGCGATTCTGGAGAGGCCCCTGGAATTACTTGACAGCCCTTAAAACTTGTCTAAGCTTTATCAATCTCCCTGGACTGCCCTATGGCCAGCAGTGTGATGTAAAAATCTCTACAGTGGTACATGCTGTGGCTCCATTCCCAACGTATCCCCCTCTTTGTCAGCCCTGACCCTGGCTCACCCCCTATATCAGGGCTTGCAAGGGGATCCTCAGAAGGCAGCTTTCTGGCACCAGAGTAATCCTCCCCTGGAGGGCCCCAGAGCTTTCAGGGTTCATTTATGCCAGGTAAAAGGGCCAGAGTGGCATAAAGGGGCTAGAGCAGGTGTGAGAATCTCACCAACTGCCTCTAGTTCCTTCATTATGTTCCTGATGCAATTGTTAAATAAAAGCACGTCAGGAAGCATGGAATTGTCAGGTGTCAGTGGAGACTGATTGGGATCTTGCTCTGTATTGCAGTATCAGCTCATTATTCTAGTAAGCCTCGATTATCTGTGATCCTCAGGTAACCCTACATGAGCTTGTAAATGTTAGAAAAAGTTACATGGACTAGTTTAAAAATCAAAGTAAGTTTTAGGACATATGGTTGTTTTCATTGAAACGGCATGGTCCATCAGAAAGAAAAGGGCAACAGTGCACTTGGGGAAAATCCATCACAGCCGGTTTCAGAATCAGACACAATTAAAAAGCAGACAAAAAGACATGCTAGGGGGTAAAAATATTGCATTTCACACCCCTAGCATAGGTGCTGAGCTAAATGAAGAGCCAAATTAATGACTGTGAAAGGAACCCGTGAACAAAGATTGTAAAGGTAAGATCTTGCTTCTTTCAAAATTCAATATTTTAAATGAAAAGTCTCCCTGAAATCTCAAAAGGTTCGTCTCAGAGTGAATTCATATTACTAGTCTGACTTTTAATCCTCAAATGGATGCCATCCTCCAATCATTTTAATATTTTTTCTGGACCTTATTTTTCTTCCATGTCTTTTCTGAGATGAAGTGGCCAGACATGAATGCAGTAGTCAAGGTGACAATACAACAGCAATTTAGCATTATAATATCCTCCATATTCTTCCTCTTCCCTGTTAAAACATAGCATCTTATCCACTTATAATCAATGCTTTGTATTTAACAGACATCTTCACTAAACTAACTACAATAATACCTGATTCTTTTTGCAAAGATGTTATAGCTAATTCAGATATTGAGCAGTTTGTTTCTTTCAATGTGCGTTGCTCTCCATTTGTCTGCACTGACTTTCATCAGTCAAAGAGCTGAAGACTTTCAAGTTTTGACAGGCCTTTCTGGAGATCCTTCTGGTTTTGAGTATCTTTGTGGTCTCAGGAAATAATGTAGCCTCATATTAAAATCCTTTCTAGTTTCACAGGCAGGCTGTGATCATTTTCACCTCTAATTTATACCTAACTTCTCATAGACAACAACCTAATACAAAGCTATAGAGCCAAACATTACTGAACTGTGGAAGGTTGAGATCTGAACTGAAAGAAAGTATCATGGTCAAATTCATTCTGGACATGTTTTTATTCGTGTAGCACTACTGCAGTCTATGGAGTTACCTTCAGCGTAAAACAAGCAACAGTGAGATCTGAATCAACCTGCAGTTTTTGTTGGGGATTAAACATTCGGATCCAAAGTTAGTGGCTTGGATCCATCTTTAAATCATCATAAGCCTCAACCTACATCTGGTCCCAGCAAGTACAATCTGTTAAACTAATACAGCTTAATTAATCAAGTTAGATTTCCCCCCCCTCCATACTTACCTCACCTCTATATCAGCTTGTGCATTAATCCTAGAGAACAGTATTGCATACAATTGAACACCAAAAGAATTCAACATGATTAATGTGTTTACAGCAGAAACTCAACCAATGCAAATTTGAGTCACAAAATACTTAGAAAAAGTTTGCAACAAATGGTAAATATATTGCAAATGTTCAACTATATGATGTAAGGGGGTGGGCAACAAACCTTCAAGGCATGTGTGTGTTGGTTGCCAGCTTGACTGACACAACTCCAGCCAGGGACCTCCAGAGCTAAATTCTGTAGTCTTTACTGCCAGGCTCGGTAGCTGGCAGCTGTAACAGATTCATCCTCTCTGGAGCAGGCACAGAGGATAATACACACTGACCAGTGGGTTGCATATGCTCTTATTTCCCAGACAAGCCTGATCTTTTTCTGCACGAACATATATTTTTATTTTGAAATAAAGAGGTCTGGATTAGACCACACTCTCCCATAGAAATACCCACATCACAAGCCTCTGAAGCAGAAATCCCAGGCTTTGCCCTTCCCTTGGAACTAGCAGGGATTGTGCCATCAAATTCCACAGATCCTGGAGGCTCCACTAAGAAACTCTGACTTTCAATGTGTCTCTAGATCAGTTCCAGGACTGCTCCAAATAGCAAGCATTGTTGTTGCTCAGACAAGGCCAGAAAAGACACCAGAAGTTTACATTGGGTCACCAGCCAGTCAGGAGCAGGCTGCAGAACCCTGGAAACTAGCCCACCCATGTCTGTGAATTCAATGGTAATCCAATGCAACATCCATAGCTGCTTCCTCAGAAGTGGGTGTGGGTTCAAGACCAGGATCCTGACAGATTAGATCCTCAGTGAGTCTAATATTGCCAGACTAATTGGCCCAGAATTCTCAGCACAGGAACTGTAATATTTATCACACTTATTACCATCATGCCCAAGACCCCCATTGTCCTATGTACGTTACGAAGAACAAAAAGATCATCCCTGCCCAAAGAGCTTACAATCATACCTAGGATGTATCACCTTGGCTTTACAATCAATAGCTTTGTCCAACACAAAGGCTCCCAGGTGGCTTAATACTTGGAGAGAGGATTCACTTCACCTACCACAATACTTGTACATGCTTCATTTGAGTCGCAGCGTGCATAGCCAGATGCCTTAAGAAAATGATCTACAGTTGCACTAGTTGCTCGTGTAGCTGCTCTCCTTAGTTACTGCACTGTCAGACACAGCCAAAAGATTTAGAAAATATATAATTTAGGGCTTGCAAACAAATGTCTTCTGCATGGTCTCAAGATCCGGGTAATATTTTTAAATTCTACATCTCAGTGGTGGGTTGAAGAAGAGAATTAATCATGTCAAGGATACCAGATGCCTGTGTTTTACAGCTATCCCGTCGGTAGCACAAACAACTGTGAAACTGCAGTGCAGGATCAGACCATATCGGCTTTGGAAATGTACCACTTTAACGGAGAATTATAATACGAACACTGAGGATTCCTGGCCCCCCCTCCTGTGGTGTGCCCCCTCTCAGGAGGATATTACTCCAGGGAAATTAATGGGTTAAATAAAGCAGAAACTGGCTATAGGGGTGCAAGGGATTAGTAAAAAAGTATCAAGTGTGGTAGGTGAAAACTAAGGCAAGAGATATCAAAAAATTATAGCACTTCAGTATAGGAATTACCACCCCCCCCACACACGAAGGCTATGTGTAGACACCAGCTGGGAGGTGTAATTGCCAAGCTCTGGTAGACATACATGAATTACCACACACACACAAAGGCTATGTGTAGACAGCAGCTGTGAGGTGTAATTGCCAAGCTCTGGTAGACATACATGAATTACCACACACACACACACGAAGGCTATGTGTAGACAGCAGCTGGGAGGTGTAATTGACAAGCTCTGGTAGACATACATGCACTAGCTCTGATTGAGCTAGCTCACTAGAAGTAGCAACAGGGCCACAGCGACCCGGACAGGGCTAGGACTAGCCACATGAACACAATCCCATCTGAGATCCTAGGTATGTACTTGGCTGGCTAGTTCTAGCCACTGTGGCCACACTGCTGTTTTTAGTGTGCTAGCTTGAACACAGCTAGCGCGGGTACGTTTACTGCGGCTGTATGTTTGCCCACCAGACTTACCTGGAGTTGTGGGAAATGCAGGCCTTCCCAGATCGAAGGGGAGAACACCTGTACAGAGGGGCCCCAACTGCTACTGCTGAATATGGGGATGAGAAGCAGATGTGGGCCACTGCTCCCAATCCACAGCGGGCATTACAAACAATGGATCTGTACTGTGAACAGATTCGTCGGTCATGCCCCTTGCCTACTAGCATTCACCTGTTATGGAGCAGAGATATTGGGGACTTCTGTATGGTCATGTGGAGGATTCCTTGCTGTCCAGCAGCCTGTACAATAGAAATGTGGTATTTGTTATATTTGGGGCTGACCACATCTGTGGAAAATGGTTAAGATTTGTCCCATTATTTTCCAGATCTTAGCTAGCTACCAAAAAATTCCAATATTTAAAGATCAGGTTCTGCAGGCTTAGACTGTTTGTTCATATCTTCCTTCCCTCCCCATTACGAATCCTGTCTCCCAATTATGCCATCAGATCTATTCCTCCTAGAAAGGAATAGCACATTCTCTATTGCTTTGTGAAATTATTTCCATCTACAGAACAGCACCACTGGAAAGTTTAGCCTATTTCATTCTGTTAAAAGAAGGCTGGAAAAAAAATAGAGGACATATTGCTGGTAGACAAATTTATTTTTGCTTCCCCAAGTCTGTCCCTTTTGCCCACAAGATCACCAAAGCTCACTGTTAGCACAGAGAGACCTCAGCATGATTAATCAGACAGGCATTTACATAATCAGTACAAATATCAAATGGAAATGCTAATTAAAATTCCCCTTGGATAGGCAGAGATCACCCTCCTGTGCTTCTTAAAGTCCTGTGTGCATTATCATTGTTTGATACATTTGGTTTTGGTCACGGTTGGGACAAAGGTGATACAATGAAAAGGAGCAATAAGACAGCAACGGAAGCAGAAAACAGAATGTACAAAAGCCTTCACTGGTTACAGAAAGAAGCCAGAGGCAAGTCCGATACTGCAGAAGCAGCAAGCAACACCTCCTCCCACTCACAGCTTTGCAAACCACCTGCCTGGTGCTTCACCAGAATGTTCCCAAGCAGGTCTTGTCTTCTCTCCAGAGTAGCAACAGATCTGTAGTTACTGGCCTGCAACTTATGTAGCCACCTGGATGCTGACCCCTAAGCATAGACAAGGCCAAGCAAGCATTTACATCAACTGGATTAGTTGCGATTTACCCTGATAACAAATAGGCATAAAACACTGCATTTGGTGCAAACCCCTTCAGTGCAGCAGCTGAATCAAGACCATTCTTGAATGAGGACAAAGCCACATTCACAAAATACACACACAGAGCCAGTTTCTGCTTATTTACCGATGTAACCCTTCTGTCAGGTGGAGTTGGCAGCAAGAAGGGCCAAGTTCAATATATAGGGTTCCTCTTATAATACAAAACAGAAGCAGTTTGATCTCCCACCCAGTAATCTGGGGAAAACGTCACCACCACCCTGGGTGCCTCGAAGAGGCAATATTTCCCCTCTAAGCATCGGGTTTGCATATAACAAAAGAGAACTTTCCCCAAACTAATGCTTGGTTCCTTTTCCCTTTTATGAAAGTACCATAACCCTATTGGGCAGTGTCCTTTGCCTCAGTTTCCCACCTTGCAGAGAGAATGTCCGATCAAAGAATGTACCTTAAACACATTACTCCCCTCTCCCTCCACTGCACCCCACTCCTCATAGTTGGCTGTCCTTGGTTAGTGAAGACCCAGAGTTCAGAGGTGCATTCTTAGGAGTTCACCTCCCATCCCAGGGAGGAGGAGGCATTGAGCAATGTCTCTGGGATCGCTGTGCATCTCTGCTACTGGTCGTGTGCTGCTGCTTCTGGGATGCGCTGTTCTGAAGCTCCACTACTTAACCCAGGTTTTTAGTGATTTCATCTCTGAGTGATTTCACTGGGTGGCAGGGAACCTCACTGCCAGTACAACCTCCATGATCTTTCCTTTCATCACTGTCTCAACACCAGGTGTAAGGCATAACCCCTAGACTTACTTGTCAGCGATTCAGCTCTAGCAATCACTGAACAAAACCAGACTCAGTTAGCTCTGGCTTTAAACACTGGAAAGAAGGTCAAATAGTGCCTAGGACTCTTTGGGCAGAGGCCACACCACAGAGTAGGAGTACCACACCCACTCAGTCACTGGGATTTGGCTTCTCTATCCCTTGCTTCAGTGGTGAAGCACTGGAATGGGTTCCCTGGGGAGGTGGAGGAATATCCTGCCTTAGAAGTTTTTAAAGTCAGGCTTGACAAAGCCCTTTCTGGGATGATTTAGTTGGGGATTGGTCCTGCTTTGAGCAAGGGGTTGGACTAGATGACCTCCTGAGGTCCCTTTCAACCCTGATATTCTATGATTCTAAGTAAGGTTCAGTTTGGGGGATTCCCTCAATTAGGGCACTACAGTTCTGCTGCCCTTTACTCATACAATAAGGATAACAACACTTCATCACCCCTGCACCAAATACTAGAGTGGTTTGTAACACACAACCAGCCAAAAGTGATCATTTTAGCAACCTGCTCAATCATGCTGCAAACCTAAGCAAAGTAGGCATGTCTGTGCAAACATGGTCTGTTCCTGAAGTCTTTTCCCCCACTAGATGTCAGGGGAGAGCTCATTCAGACCCTGCTTAAGTTTGCATGAGCGGAATCTGAGCCAAAGAAAGGAAATTTTGCAGAATTTGTGAATTGGTGGAAAACTAAATCTAACCCCCACGCCATCTTCAACTTACTCCTGCTTCCTGCCATGGGGCCAAATTCTGATCTCAAACTAATTTTATACCCATTTGATACCAGTGGCTCCTGATTTACATTAGTGTAAGTCAGATCTGATTCAGACCCTTGTGGCGTGATTCATTGCTGCTTTACTCCTTGTGTAATCATTTACACCTGTGCAGAGGACCTCGGGGTCACAGTGGACGAGAAGCTGGATATGAGTCAACGGTGTGCCCTTGTTGCCAAGAAGGCTAACGGCATTTTGGGCTATACAAGTAGGGGCATTGCCAGCAGATCGAGGAACGTGATCGTTCCCCTTTATTCGACATAGGTGAGGCCTCATCTGGAGTACTGTGTCCAGTTTTGGGCCCCACACTACAAGAAGGATGTGGAAAAATTGGAAAGAGTCCAGCGGAGGGCAACAAAAATTATTAGGGGTCTGGAGCACATGACTTATGAGGAGAGGCTGAGGGAACTGGGATTATTTAGTCTCCAGAAGAGAAGAATGAGGGGGGATTTGATAGCTGCTTTCAACTACCTGAGGGGGGGTTCCAAAGAGGATGGAGCTCGGCTGTTCTCAGTGGTGGCAGATGACAGAACAAGGAGCAATGGTTTCAAGTTGCAGTGGGGGAGGTCTAGGTTGGATATTAGGAAACACTATTTCACTAGGAGGGTGGTGAAGCACTGGAATGCGTTACCTAGGGAGGTGGTGGAATCTCCTTCCTTAGAGGTTTTTAAGGCCTGTCTTGACAAGGCCCTGGCTGGGATGATTTAGTTGGGAATTGGTCCTGCTTTGAGCAGGGGGTTGGACTAGATGACCTCCTGAGGTCCCTTCCAACCCTGATATTCTATGATTCTATGAAAGTGAGCTGCCAATACCTCCTTCCCTCCACCCCAATTAGAACTGGGACATTTTACATCCCCTTTATCCAGCTCTAAGTGACAACACAATGCTCAAGGCAGTGGCAAGTCAAGTCCCACATCTGTTTTTTCCTGCATGGGATGAGACCAGTTTAGAACACCACCAAAGTGATTCACAGAGATTAGACTGCCAACTGCATGTCAGAGCTGATTAGTGAAAAAGGAGGAGAACCTTCCTCTGGGGACTGCAGAAGCAGTTAGAGGACAGGCACTAGCTGAACAGTTTCACCACACAAGTCAGGCAGACTGTATTACATCTGAATTACAGCTCTGCTTCTCTACCTACAAAGTTACAAAACAAGTTGTTGCTCTAAAAAAAGGTTGGTTTTTGTTGGGTTGCCACTCCAATAGGAATAAGAGAAAATAGATCCAACTCTCCTATCAGGCTGGTGTAGCTCCATTAACACCAGTGGGTTTCCTCCTGATTTCAGCAGTGTCACAGTGGGGAGAAAGGAGGGCCCACAGTTCAAACACCAGCCTAGGACTTAAAAGATGCAGGTTCACATCCCTGGTCCACCACAGACTTCCTCTGTGAGCTTGGCAAACCACCTCACCTCTCTCAGGTCTCATCTGTACAATGCAGATAACAGCACTTCCTGGTCAATTCACCAAGCCGTTGGGGGTTTAAAAACAAAAACCATTCTGAAACCAATTTTTCATATCAAATTTTACTTCAATTTTATTTTAAAAAAATTGAAACAAATCCTTTTGTTCAACCCAAAATGATTTTTTTACAATTATTTTTCAGTTCAGCCAGTGAACCAAATATCAGTTACTTGCACATCTCTATTAGTGGTACTATTGGCTTTAGATGTTATTGCTGCCATCTCACAGCTTTGTTAATTTTGTTTCCATGATGCTGCAGAGCAAATAGCTCTGGATGTTCCTCCCCTCCGCCCCCCCGTGTCCCCCCCACAGTTCTCTCTGTGCACTGTATGCCCCATAAGTGGCACTGCCATTTACTAAGTTATTAAATTTCATATCTGCACCGAACTGCTGAAAATTCATAATTTTATAAATCCTTGTGTGTGACTGTGTGTATATATACATTTATATATATATATATATATACACACAATTTGTTGTTATTCATTAGACATACAGACACATTCACATTTGTATTACACATTATGGAAGAGTTAACTCACTGCAGACACCCCCAGGTGGGCATAGCAGGCAGTCCTTTTTCTTGCCACTCTCCTGCTGATAGCTGGTGTGGCCCTACAATGACCCCCTCTCAGGACTCAGCCCAAGTCACGCATTCTACATCTGCCCCTTTTGGAGTAGGCCAAGAGTCCAACTAAGCATAGCCCTGCCATCAGGCAAATGAGTGGCTCCTGGCTTGAGAGACTTTTTAGTTACATTCCTCATAACAGGGGCAGGCTTTCCACCTTATGTCCTACAAAAGGGTTGGTAGAGAAACCAAGGCCTACCCTCTCCACCAGATTCTAATCCAGGACACTGTGGTAGCCAACAAAGGTCTGCACCTCCAGGAGCGCTGCCAGCTTTTCTGCTGCCCTAGGCGGTGGAAGGTCCCGCCCTGAAATGCCGCCCCCCACAGAGGCAGTGGAAGGTCCCGCCACCGAAATACCGCCCCCCACAGAGGCAGTGGAAGGTCCCGCCCCGAAATGCCGCCCCCCACAGAGGCAGTGGAAGGTCCCGCCACCGAAATACCGCCGCGGTCGCTGCCCCCCCAAATTGTAATGCCCTAGGCGACCACCTAGGTTGCCTAATGGGTTGTGCCGGCCCTGTGCATCCCTAACACACTTCCCCGGATGCCTTCCTGCCAGGACCCTTCTACAAAAGGGCAAAGTGAAGACAATAAACCAACAGTGAGTCCCAAACCTTCTGAAGGTCCAGAGCCCTTTTCTCCTCAGCAGATTTGATAGAGTCCCAATAGCGAGAACCCCTAAGCAAGTGGACATCCCACAGTGGTCTTTCCAAGGAGCTAAGAGCACAGCTCTATTGCCCCCCCCTGTCTACCTACAAGCCAGCTCTTCTGGTCCCTTTTTAAGCTCCTCCTCCAGCCCATACATGCTTTGCAGGTGTGGGTGGGGGGGAAAGGCCGTGGGGCCCAAAGTAGCTTTTTAACCTCTTCGTTTCTGGTGCAGGGATTGTACACCCGTCACACATACATATTTATTTATACACGCGCGCTCACATACACACGTATTGTGCATGCTATCAAAATGTGGTGAAACATACTTCATGCAACATCAGTATACCTTACACTATAGAATTTGTAATCTAACCTTCACATCTAATTGTATTTTTGTTTTTTTTAATTCTGCCACCATAGCAATGAAATGGCTTTCATCAGAAGAATAAATAAAAATCCAGTTTCCCTTTGAATGCGGGATCAATCTCTCTTTTTCCCTTTGTGCAATTTTGCCTTGGTCTCTCTCCTAGTGATGATCATTTCATTTCAGAATAGCTTTTTTCTCCTGTCAAGGGGCTTTGGAGATCTCTTTATAAAAGAGTCAAAGGAGGAAAGGCGGAGGGTTTCTCTGATTAAATCTGCACTATTTAGAGCTCGTCTTGATGAAACTTTCATGTAGACAGCAGGGTCCAGTACCTCTGCTCCAGTGACTCTTTATTTCTCCAAAGGGGAAAAGCTTCAACAAGAGAGATGGAAGGAGTCCCACCCCCATCAGATTATCCCACAGCCCAGTGGTTACAGCACTCCCCAGAGAGGTGGCAGACCCCTATTCAAATCCTTTTGCCCCCTCAGGCAGAGTGGGGAATTAAACACAGATCCCAGGGGAGTGCACTAACCACTGGGCTAAAAGTTGCAAGATGAGCACAAGCACCACCTCATTCTCTGGACATTTTATCTGGAGTGAGACAGACGCCTAAGTCACTCTTGCAAGAAACAAGTTAGGCACCTAAGCTGTCTGACTCCAGGAAAGGGCTGTCCCATTTGTGGATCGCTAAGCAGAGATTGGCTCCTATCTCCATGAGAGGGGTGGGGCTTAGGACACGCCCCTCTTTTTAGTATCTCCCATTGGCCAGGATAGGTGGCTCCCCCCCTAGTGTGATGGCTTTTGTGGATCACATTCATTGCATAGGGATCCTAGATACCTAACACACACATTGTAGATTGCAGTGTTGTCTTGGTCCTTCGATTTTCTAGGTGCCTAAAAGGCAAGCTTTGCAAAGCTCAACATCACAGCGCTTTGTGGATTCACACCCTTGTGACTGTGATGGCCAGGACCAGCTCTAGAGGCAGGTAAGCTGGGAAGTTGCCCTGGGTGCCAATTTCCAGGGGGCACCATCACACTGCGCCACACTATTGGTTGGCTTTTTTTTTGCTCTGACTCTTAGGGGGCACACTGAAAACACTGTCCACTAGGGTCACTCCTGATGATGATGGTAGCATCAGGCTCCTTATGCAGCTTCGCTCTTTGATGTTCCCATTTGTTCCAGAACTTATCAATCTCTTTTATGAGCACACATGGCCTGATTTCCAGACACTGAATGTCTATAAATACCATTGAAAGCAATACGCATTGTAGGTGCTCAGCACCTTTAAAAATCAGAGAATACCAAACATGTAACTGATTTTTTTTATTTGAGGGAATAAAGATAGAGGCAGATAAATCTCCTTTTCAAGTCTTGGTGATGTTTTGAATCTTGGCTGTAGTTCTCTGCAAGACACAGACACATCTGCAACATTGCAGTTACATTAAAGAATAGTGATGGGGTCAAGTATCCTAGTACACAGGAGATAAAAGCAGCCCATTTAAACAACATTTACTGAAGGATAATCTTCCTGTTCTTAGAAGAGGCTAGGCAGGTCAGTTAGCGAGGTCACTGGAAAAGGCAAGATCAAGCGATATCAATTATTAATTATTGTCATCATTTATTATTTCTATAGTGCCACTGGTTTTCATGGTGCTCTATATACAAATAAAAGGGTACAAGGAAATACACTAGGTTTTATCTCTGCATTTAGGTCAGATTTGCTTCCTAAAGTTCCAGCTTTTGTTTCCTACAGTCTGTGTTTGCCCCAGCTCGTTATGGGCTTGATCTTACAAACACTTGCTCACATGGAGAGTTTTAAACATGTGAAGAATGGTCTGTACAACCAGGCCCTATGTTTGTCCATAAAGGTCCTGATCCTACAAAGACTTATCTTTGAACACTAGGTGTGAAATCCTGGCCCCATTGATGTCAATGGGAGTTTTGCTGTCGACTGCAATTGGGCCAGGATTTTCACCCAGTGACTACTCATGCACAGTGCATAAAGTTAAACAAGTGCAGGCCTGGGGCCGAAGATGATATTGCTTACTATTGTTCATTGAATTCTAGAGATCTAGCTAAACCCTATGGCAAAATGTATAGACAACTTTGAGGGAAACTATTCTTGGTAGGCTTTGAATCCAACTGGTGAGAAGTACAATACTTTTTGTCTAGTGTAAATAAAGGATATGTGAAAGGACTGATGAGTTTTTGACTTTTGCTTTACGGATATATTTCTTTGATCAGCCCAAAATAACAGCAGTTCAGCTCCCATACAACATCCAGACATGCACCAATCCATTTGACAGGCCACCTTCTGTACTGGTGTAAATGGGCAGAAGCCCATGAAGTCCATGGAGCTGCATTCACTGACATCAGCAGAGAATTTGGGAATTTAAACATGGAGTGCTGACACAATGTCAAGCATAATAACATGTGAGAGGTGAAGACCACATAGATGCAGAGCATTATTTGTCAGTTTAATTAGTAATCAAATTACGACATGCTTTTCTTGGAGACCGGGGAACACTTGGCATCCCCAGAATGTGTTATGGAAGACGATGGGACCATTCACTAGTTCTAACCTTTGGGAAGTTGTGCTGTCAATCCCATCAAGATCCAGAAAATTAAATCCAGTTGCTGGGACTTTTCATACTATTACCGAGTCAGGACTCCGATGTTTTACACCGTTTGCAAGCCCTAAATAGAAATATCCACCTCTAGAATACAGATTTAGAGTGTTGGGTTGTATAAAGTGGATAACCAAGCATCACAAAGTTTTGCATGGCAAATAAAGAAAGAGAGAACCAGAACTTTCCCCCCCTAAATAAGGGGTGGGGGAAGGGTCCAATAGTCCTTAATTATTAATGAGAATTCTGCTCATTCTTATGAGTCCCTCTGCACATCAGACCAGACTGAGAACACACAAGGTATTTACAAGGTGGGCGAAATGAATAGCCTGTCAGATTCTGACAAATTTTCCCTGGAGAAGAAAATAATTCCTTATGAAATATAGTTGGTGTTAAATTTAATAAAAGCTGGCCCTGACAGATACCCTTTGGAATTCTGAAAGACCTTTCATGTGTATTTTATCCCCACTGCTGTCAGAGAGCATCTATGAAGTTTTAATATCTGAAGATATTTTTCCAACTGTTAAAATATAATTATTTCCCACCTGAAAAGAGGGGAAGCTAGCATCTAAGTCCCTAGCTGATACACCAAAACTATTTGATAGAGACATTATAACTCTAGTTACAATGTTAGGAATTAAGCAAAGTCTCCACTTTCCAGTAACCAAACTATTTGTTAAGTAGAATTTGTTGCTCTGTATGCTCTATTGTGACACACATTTAGTAGAGCTCCCACAAGAAAAGTCCATACTTGCTGTTTGGAGACACACACTAGCATTTGAAAGGGTTAAGTGGAGATACTGAGAATTCTAAACATGCTTCTGAATATGTACTTCAGACCTTACATGGAGTGGGAAGCTCAGTTTGTTATAAAAGAGCTTTCCATCACTCTTCGGTTTAAGGATTACTCATATTGGTGAGTAGCTACTCACAGGAGAATTTCTATTAACTATTCATATGCATAACTGATGTCATTTGGGAGTCCAAAGGGCCAGCCTTTAGGAAATTAATTTCCTTTCTGATTGAGGGCAGGGAAGAGCATTACCAAGGGTTATTGCAGGGGTGGGCAAACTTATTGGCCCGAGGGCCACATTGGGGTTACAAAACTGTATGGAGGGCTGGGTAGGGAAGGTTGTGCCTCCTCAAACAGCCAGGCCCCCTCCCCCTATCTTCCCCCTCCCACTTCCCGCACCCTCAGAACCCCGACTCATCCAACCCCCCCTGCTCCTTGTCCCCTAACCGCCCCCTCCCGGGACCCCCCGTCACTAACTGCCCCCCAGGATCCCACCCCCTATTTAACCCCCCTGCTCCCAGTCCCCTGACTGCCCCAACCCCATCCACACTCCTGCCCCCTGACAGGCCCCCCCGGGACTCCACACCTATCCAATCCACTCTGTCCCCTGACTCCTATCTGCCCCCCTGCCTCCTGACAGGCCTCCCCCTGGACCCCACGCCTATGCAACCACCTTCTGATCCCTGTCCCCTGACCACCCCTCCACCCCCCCGCAGAACCTCTGCCCCATCCAACCGCTCTCTGTCCCCTGACTGCCCCCCAGGACTCCCGGCCGGAGTTAGACAAGCTGCTGCTCTGCTCAACATGCGGCGGCGTGGCTGCGGGGAATGAGGGGACAGCGGGGAGGTGCCGTGGATAGCCTCCCCAGCCAGGAGCTCGGGGGCCAGGCAGGACGGTCCCGCGGGTCGGATGTGGCCCGCGGGCCATAGTTTGCTCACCTCTGGGTTATTGTGATGCACTACGATGCAACAGAGGACGAATGAAGTAGAAGATGGGGAGACAGCAGCATGGGCGGAGTCTGTGGATACCAGTTTGGAGAGGAAAGGTTTGTGTTTGAAAACACTGTTGTGGTTTTGTTGGTGTAGGCACTGTGGGGCAGGGACCAAGTTTTAGAATATGCTCATTCAGCATGCAGCCTCTTTTGGCTTTGCTGTATTATAAGTCATAAGAGCAATATCAGGGTGTGCTTATGAGAGGGTAGGATAGCTGTGAAGGCTATGAAAGTAAAAAAAAAATTGCTTGAGCCGCACACCTGTTTCATTACAAATTAAGCACCGTGCAGAACCTTGGCTCCATTCTCAGTGCAGCGGCCAGCATAGCTGAGATGGCACCGCCCAGGGATTAATCCGTGCCAGGGAGGGGGCTGGCACAGATTATGTTCCACACGTGGAGCATGAGGAGAACCAGAGACCAGACTGTGACTCTCTGGGTATGTCCTCACTACCGGCCGGATCGGCGGGCAGTTATTGATCCAGCAAGGATTGATTTATCATGTCTACTCTATACATGATAAATCGATCCCCGAGTGCTTTCCCGTCGACTCCTGTACTCCAACTCGGCGAGAGGCGCAGGCAGAGTCAACGGGGGAGCGGCAGCAGTCGATTCACCATAGTGAAGACACTGCCGTAAGTAGATCTAAGTATGTTGACTTCAGCTACGTTATTCACGTAGCTGAAGTTGTGTAACATAGATTGATCCCCCCCCTGTGTAGACCAGGCTTCTGAGTCCCAATCAAGCTCTTTGTTTGCTGCTGGGGTATCAATCAAGTGCTTTGTCCCTCACCTGAAGCTCTTGGTAAAGCCATAGTTTAGCCCATACTGGGGTCAGTTGTCGTTATTGTTGTTACTTTTGTTGTTTTAACATGCTTGGGTCATTTTTATGGGTCTGGTCTTTCAAAGATTTGCTATGAAGCCCTTTAGTATTTGGGTCAAGCAAATGACTGGACACAAGTATAAGTGCGTGGCATGATTCAAATTCACACTTGTCTGCAGTTACTGTTTTGAAGTTCCTGGGATTTGAACTTCTGGGTTTTTCTTGTGGTTTTTTTTTTGGAGGGGGCTGGGGTATGTGTGCGTTTTTTCATTTCGCCTCAAAGACAAAGCTACGAGAAGCTTCCATCCTGTTGTGCAGGCAAATGTGTGTAGTTCATTCCCTGCAGCATCTGTGATGCCATTTACGTGGTGATTGATAAACCAAGGAAACAAGTGTATATCTGACCTGAATGCTAACTGACTTGTCGTCCCCCCCAATCCATAGATTATACTAAACCCTGTTAAAATTTGTGTAAATTTTGCTCCAAATCTGTCTTGGTAGAAGTCTCTTTTGCATGGTTTATGGAGCCTGAAAGAATTTATTTCTTCTAGCCAGGAGTTTTTCACCAACACACAGAGATTTACAATTCCCCCAAATCAGGAAAAAGTCCACTCCTAGCTTTATTTGAATATCTGTGGATAGACCATAATTATTTTAGTATGAAATCTCAGCTATACCACTTGTTTCCTTGCTTGTGACAGGCACTATGTGACTACTGTGAGTTGAGAGGAAAAAAAAAGCCCTCTCTGAATCTTAATGTAACTTGCCTTCATGGATTCAGGAATCTAGTGATAGAGAGGACAAGCTGGTGCAGGGGCTCAGGGGCTCTATTTTGGGATATCTAGTTCCCCACAGTAATTTCCTTGCTAAAAATCAATTGATTTACTTTCTGCACAGTACATATACAGAATGTTGAATGCTGGATTATCTCCCATGCAAAAATTCCAGGCTCAGGCTGTCTACTAATTACAGAATAATGACATGTTATATAATTGTTTTTCCTTTGGTGTTGTATGAGGTATTTCTTCTCCTTTGGTCTTCTAGTAGATAATATCACCTTTGTATAATAACTCATGTACACCTGCATCCATTAACTGCTTTATATATTAATTTTGTCTCTATTGTTTTGCTTATGATGTACACGTGTAAACACTTGTTTTGCATCTAATAGAACATATCTCAATAGTCAACAAATGGACAGGAGGACTAAATACAGATGAAAGTATTATTCAAGTACAATGAAATTGCTAGGTCAGTACTGAGTCCTGTGGCACCTTATAGACTAACAGACGTATTGGAGCATGAGCTTTCGTGGGTGAATACCCACTTCATTGGATGCATCCACGAAAGCTCATGCTCCAATACATCTGTTAGTCTATAAGGTGCCACAGGACTCTTTGCTGCTTTTACAGATCCAGACTAACACGGCTACCCCTCTGATACTAGGTCAGTACTGATGCTTTAAAAATACAAAAGGAATACAGGACATAAGGCACTAACTGTAGTTGAACTTAAGTTTTGTTTAAATGAACTACAGTTCAGCACTAAGAGTTTGATTCAGGAAAGCATTCCTATTCAGGAAATCCCTTAAGCACGTGTTTAACTTTAAGCACGTGCTTAAGTCTTATTGCAGTCATTGGGACTAAAGCACATGTCTAATGTTAAGTACATGCTTAAGTGTTTTCCTGAATTGGGGCTTAAACATGCTGAGAAGTTTAATGTAGGATTCCATCCTGCATACCTTGTGTAGTGTCCTATACCAGGATATAGAATTGAGCTCAAAGCAAAAACTTTATTAATCAAGATAGTTAAGTATATTAATTTATACCAGTAAAACACTTCATAAGGGTCTGATCCAAAAAGCCCATTGGAAGCAACGGGAGTCTTTCACTGGACTTCAGCAGGCTTTTGAATTGCTCAGGATGTATTTTATAAAAATTTCTATTATTGTGCAATATGAACATTTTAATACTACTAAAGGCATCTCAGAAAAAAGGGCCAGAGCTTTTATGTTGTTTAAACCAATTTAAAACCTTAAAGTCTGATTCTCAGTTCTGATTGAGCTGTACTCTTCTGGCCGAAATATACCGCACTTTGCCATCTATATACTCATTAAATATCTGGGATTGTATGGGTTGCTTTGGTCCCTGGCATAAACTAGAGCAGCCCCATGGCTGGTCTAACTCAGGTTGCTATAATATACACTAGCTTGTAGTAGCCCTTCCCCCAGCAGCACTATGGTCCTGTTCTACTCCCTTAGCTGTGTCCCCCATACCAGGAGGTCAGGAGACAGTAGTGTAGAGCTCTAGGCCAACCATGTATTTCCTCATGCCGGGGAATCCTCAACAAGTTATGGCACATGTGTGGGCTCTTTGCGCTGCTGGTGCACTGAAAGAGGCTTTATTAAGGCTGGGAATATGTGATTTAGTAATGCCATTGACTTAAATGTTTGCTTTTAATTTTAGATTCAAGGCTAATGTTCCATAAGCCTCAGCTCGATTTCCTTTTGGATTTTATCTTTAAGTGTTTCTAATTTTTAAAGTAGCATTTGAAAAGACATGCAGCCACGTTTAAATCTTAGATGTCTAAAGCACCTATTACCTCCCTCCAACCCCCTAACATCTATTACTATACAGTAATGTGCAAACCTAGGAATGTTTTTTTTTAATATGCAACACTCCATATTGTGCAGCAAAGCCTTAAACCGGGGATGTTCCAACAATTATATTTCAATTAAACACTGCATGGGATCCTAGCAGAAAGGTGAATAAAGCCCTGGAAGGGGAATTTTAAAATTGTGGTGGGGGCAATTGGGTTTATGGGAGGAGGGCAGACTGGGGGAGCTGAAGCACACTAGACATGGACGAGAAGGAAGGGGCAGTTAGGACCTAGTCCAAAGACCAGTGAATTCATTAGAAAGAGTCCCATTGACTTCAGTGGGTACTGGATGAAGCTGTTAGAAGCTGGAAGTGCTGGGTGGAAGAAGGGAGTTGTGGGGACTCTTGAGGTATGTCTACACTGCATGCTTCTTTCGGCGCATATGGGTATGAACAGCAGTGGGTATAAATAGCAGTGTAGCCAATGAGGCCTGGCTTAGACAAGAAGAGTAAAGACATTCCTGAAGAGGACGGGTACGTACGCAAGCACATACCTTATGCGCTATCCATTCTCCCAAGATAGCCTGCTGTTTCCCTGCTGCTAGAAGCTTTCTCCTCCACAGAAAAAGACTCCCTAAGTGAGGAATAGCTCTGGCAGGGGAGAGGCAGTGGGGCAAGGCTTGGGCAGTTCTCCACTGCTGGAGATCTCCCCTGCTGCAGGGAAAAGCTTCTTCAGTGTGGGAGTGGGAAACGGCTCTGGCAGGGGGGATGTCACTGGGAAAGCCTTTCACTGACACAAGTAGCTACACACTGGAGTGTGGACTCAATCTGCTTTTCACTGAGGTGTGTAACTACCTGTACCCTGGTGTGAAGTGTAGATGTAGCCTTGGAAGCTGAAGCATATTGGAAAGTAATGGGGGAGGAAGGTATTAGCAAGTATTAGAGAGCGGCGAGGGAGTGTCAAAAATATTCCCAAGAAACTTTGGAGAAAATATTGGCTGCTTCTCCAAATCGACGTGATCCTCTAACTCTTACACCCATCACTGATGCAATGATAGCCCTGTAATTGCACTTGGGAAAATAGTTTCTGTCAAAATCAACAGAAGGTTGAATCCATGGCACCAGGGTTTCCTATAATGTATTCTGCTCTGCTCACATTCTACAATATCTTCCACTATTACCTAAAGGTGATTGAAGATTGTGTCGAGTTCAAATGAAGTGTCCATATGTAAATTTTAGGTTTCCTAGCTGCAGTTCTGAGTGTTAACCATTAATATTAAATATGACTAATATTCAGTTCAGACTCAGAGACAATCCTGACTGATTGGAGATTAACGTAAAAGAGGAAGAGTTATTTTTCAAACACAAAGTTTAACTGAAATTGACATTCCATATTTGAAAACTACTCATTTAATCTTCTTTCACTGTTTTAAAAAAAATCCCATATGGAATTATTTCCACAATATCAGACAGAACAATGCTAATAGGGATAATTTAGATGTGTTAAGCTCTGCTTCTTATGATCTTTCCCATATACCACATCAGTTATTTGATCTTCTTACATCTGTGTTAGAACAGCATTGTTCAGTGGTGAGATATACATTTACTCCTGTACTATAACAAAACTTTCCATCATGTACTTACACATCCATTTTTCATCTTCATGTATGTTGGAACATGTTTCTCAGTTTACTCTAAGTATACAGAATGCTCTGTGGAATTAAAGTTCAGTTCAAGAGACACACAAATTAAGGCTCTGCTCCTACAAACAGTTATGCCTGCGCTGAAATTTACACACAAGTAGTCGCATTGGTTCATAAAGTTAAGCAAAGGCATAAGTATTTGCAGGATCAGGGCATATGGAAATAAATAACCATCTTTAGGTGATGTTCTTTGCATGTGAAAATACACATTTCAAATGAAAATGGAAGGAGTCATTTCAACTCTAAAGTAAGAAACATGAAAATATATCAGTTATTCAGAGAGGTCCATGCATTCAGAACACGAGTTTTATAATTCTGCTGTCCATAAAAATTTGCTGATGCCTTAAATAATTTGTTTTGTTTATTTTTAGGAGATAGATAAGTAAGGTTTTTAAATCAAAGTCATGGAGACAAGAGCAGTATCTTAAATAATGGAAAGTAAATCCAAGCAAGCAATCATCATTAATTGGAGCGTAAGTAGAAGAGAATGTTAAGTCGCTACTACTTCTTATAGGTCAGCTGTATAGTGGTCCTTATCTGAGCAGGCTGTCAACAGAAGAAATTTTTGTTGACAGTCAAGACACTGGTTTGCAACAATCAGGATGACACTGAATTTAATGGGGAATGCAATGCAAAGGTTTATGTTATCCTGTAGAAATTCCACCAGTAACCCCACCGCTTTCTCAGCTGAGACACATTTGAATCTTTGTTCCTATTTTCCAAGTAAAGAACTGATTTCCTCCACATCATTTTAAGAAGCCTGGGATCTCTACATCCTCAGGAATAAAAATTCACCACTTGTGTAAGATGACAAAACTCAGTTCACTTTGATAAGTGTGCTTACACACTTCAATTCATCATGACAGTGACCTACAACTGATTCTGTGATAAACGGTAGTTCAAATCTCTTTACAAAAATCCAGAAGACCTGAGATCTCATTGACTAGTGGATTTTACATAACGGGTGAAACCATCTGTCATTTATGTAATTAGATCTTTAAAATATAAAGCAAGAGTCTCCTACCTCTTCTTAATATGCATATTTGTGCTTAATTGCTCTTCAGAAGTATTGAGCTCCCTCACATCTCTGCACCCATTTACTTCAACAAGAGAATTTGTTCCATAAAGAATTGTGTGCACAATGATGTACGTTTAGATTCAGATTATGAGTGGCTCTGCACAGCAACACAGGGCATGCAAGAAATGCCCCTCCACCCTCAATTTGTGTGCTTGTGCAGTGTCCTGTCACAATAGCAGTCCCTGCGATCTGGGGATAGCCAGAAGCAGGGTACCAAAACGTGAATGGATGATCCTGGTCCCCTCACTTCCCCCTGCATCAACCTGAGGAGTGGGGCTGGTGTACCAAGAAAGGGAAAGGAATTTGCTCCTTCCTGATATAGGAGCAGATTGTGCTTCCCCAGTGTGCATACAGAAGCGCCTGGGAGATTGTGCCTCTGTATCCTGGGATGCCAGGGCTCCACACTACCCCTAGCACGAGTCAGATTCAGTAAGTTTTAATAACATTTTGACCGCATGCATTATCTATCCTATGACTTCTGCTGCACCCTGCTATACTGCAGTCAATATTGATGGCCTGGATCGTGAGTTCTGAGGAGGAATTTGAAGGTGAGGAACTAAGACGCGTTGCCTGCAGGAAGGGGGAGGTTGTTCTAGCCATTGGGAGCCAAGTGAGAAAAGTCATGAAGTCAGGAGTGAGAGGAGGAGACAAACAAAGCAATAAGGGGAGAAGAGTGGGTAGAAAAGAGGAGAGACAGTGGGCTACAACAGAAGATGAGATGCAGGGCAGAGCTGTGAAAAGCGAGCAACGTTACATAGCAGGTCAGTGGCAGGAATAGGAACTCAGCAGTCCTGACCCCAGTGTCTTGCTCTATCCACAGCCTACAGGTACTACGTCAGCTATGTGGACCTGAGGGAACTCAGCATATCTGTGCCCCTACTTCGGGCTCCAACAGCTGAGTTATCACGAACCATAGGGGTCACAAACTTTCCTGTTTACTTACACAGCCAAACTATGCAGCATGGTGACCTCACTGGACTCTTGCCATTCATATGGAAAAATTAGGGGCCAGGTCCTCAGCTGATGTAAATTGCCATAGCGATGCTGACATCAAAAGGGCTATGCTAATTTACACCAGCTGAAAATTTGGCCCTATAACTTATTTCAAACCATAAAGCTCACATACTCTGACCCTAGCTTCAAAACCACATACACGGGGGAAAATTCCTTTGGGGTGTTAAAAGAAACAATATTAAAATCATTCATTTGCTTTTTGATGGCTCATTCTCATGCACCAAGAAGACACGCTTGATCCAGATAAAGGAACACAAACTGATCTGAGAATCAGCATAGATACATTCAAGCTAGATTATGGCAAAAATGACTCAGAAACATGCTGCGTGTTCTCTTTTCATCCTAGACTCCAGTATGGTATCGTTCAAGTCTAAATACTGCAGCATGCATTTGTCTTTGACATTGAACTACTGCATATTGTTTGAAAATAGAAATGGGCTATTTTTCAAGCCCTGAAAAGATGAACAGGTAAGGAAAGCTTTCCCAGGCTGTTTTATCACACAGGTTGTTCTTCCAAACACAATTAATGAAAATATCCAGACATTCATAACTAATTTACAACGAAAGTAGAGTGTGGGCCTGATTCTTCTCTCATTTACATTGCTATAAAGCAGGAGTAACTCCTTTGAAATCACTGGGCCATATTCTCAGCTGATTCCATAGAGTTACACAAGCAGCAAATTTTGCCCAATGATATAAAACTGATGGAAGCAAGAATCAGGTCTTTTCTGTTCACAGATACATGTTCTGTCACATTTGAAACTGGGATGATACCTTATTGACAAACTGGTGTAATCAACAGAAAAATAATTCCGCTGTCTACATTTAAAGGCCTTGATTTTCTATAAACATGATATATCATTTTATAAGTAACCAGCATTTCCTGTACTCTTCATTTTGATTAAGAAGAGTTATTTCTTTACCTGCCAATATTTCCCTAACATTCTCAGACAGAGTTGCTTTTTTTATTAAATTACCAGATACCAGATGTGACTCTGTCTCTAATGCTTCTCAACCTAAACTCAGCATTAACAAAAGGTAGAAAAAGATCAAATGGAAAAAAAACCCAGTAAATCCAGATGTCATTTTCACTTGATAAAGGATTCCTTTAGAACCAAAGTACCATACATTGTGAAAGCCACCTGCAAAATTCAATCTTGTAAAACTCGGGGAAAATTATTTTGACACTTTTGCTGGTTGCTGGAAGTGAATCTGAGAAGAATTTTTCATTGCTGTGTTTCCCAGTTTCATAGACTGCCACTATTATGTTTATATGCTTGTGTTTTTCACTGTGTATTTTGGAAAACATTCTCAATCTATTTCAATTCTAGCTGTAGGAGGATGTAAAACTCTATGGGTTCAGACTTTGTAGTTATTACCCTTGATTCTAATCCACAGTCTTTTTCTAATCTTGATTTTTTCAGTCTGTTTCAGCTTTTATTTCATAATATTGGATGGGATTTTCAAAAGGGTCTATCTCACATTCAAATCCAATGGGATTTGGATGCCTAACTTCCGTAGGGTCCTTAGAAAAATTCCAACTACAGAACAGAAATCATTTCCAAGATACAGCAGATTGAAAATATTTGGGCTCCAAGTTAACAAAAACCAAGAATCATCCAAATTTAAAGTCATGAATTGCAATGGATTGTTAATTCACAACTGCAGAAAATGAAAGCGGGCCTGATCTTGGTAGGTACTGAGGGCTCTCAGCTTCCATTGAGGTAGCTGGGAGGAAAGGCCACTAGTACCTCCTAGGAGTTGAGTATGGAGTACTTTGGTGGATCAGGCCCATAATAAAGTGAAATTTAAGTGGCAAAATATTGAAGGCCCTCTGTGCACACAGACAAAATATGTGTCTAGAAGATTCTCCCTTAAATAGCCCCATGGATCTGTTGAGTTGAATTATTCTAAAGAAACGCAAAAGGTGTGACATTTGAGAGACAAGGCACACATAGTGTAATAAAAGGGGAGAGAGGGAGAGTGAATGGTCATTATTTCATCTAGAGACCTCAAGGGTAGTGCAGCAGGCACATTGGGGTGGGCTCCCAGGGACCCACTATATGGAATTATGACCTAATCAACCTGCATTCCTTCTGAGATGCTGGTTGTTGTGAGACCCTGCTACACCCTTCTAGAGTTCCCACCAGTGTACTGAGCAAACATCCAGCCTCCAACATTGAATAAATGCCAGAATTATAGGGCACCACCTATCTTTAAAATACACAAAGATCAGAAGAGATATTAAATTGTTGTTACACATTACAATGGCTCATTTTAGGAGGACTGTGTGATCATTTGGGGAGCGGGAAGCGGGAAGAGGAGGTGGGAGGATGGATGGTATGACTATCTAAAGGTTGTGGAAACAAATAATAGAGCCAGTATAAAGTTTATGAGCTGCATGCATAATGTTTTCAGCAAGCTTGGAAAAAATTGGATGTGTTAGTTAAAGCAGCCAATAACCATTTTTAACTTAGGAGACCAGTGATTATACTGCAGATTATTCAAAGTCTAATTTACAGCAACCTAACATCATATTACACCAGCTATATTTTCACTCTGATGGACTGTTTTTTGAATGATTTCTTCCAACTCTTAAGCAGAGGCAGTCCCAGGCATGCAGATATTGTCTTTTTATTTTTCATCCATAAACATAGTCTCTACCATGAAAATCCTAATTTACATTCTTCTCTGTTCCTCTCTCACTTGTACAGCATTTTATTGATATCAGGCAGCACATTTTTTCCTCCCTTCTGAGCCATTTTAGGGAGCTTACTACAAGACTAATGCTGTAGACCCGCTGTAGCAATAAATAAATGATTATTATTCATAATAAGCTTTAATCCGACTCCCACGGAAATTAGTGGCAGAACTCCCATTGACTTCCATCAGACAAAACCAGATTTTTTTTCCATCCGCAGATCTCAAAGCTCTTTGCAAAGAAAGGAAAGCAGAATTATCTCTTAATAGTCAACTTCACGCAAGATAATTCAACCTACAAATGGTTTCACATTTTGGTTACAACTCAGAAATGGCCCTAGCAGAACATTTCTCTAATGCCCTGATCCTGCAGACATATGAGGTTGTCCGATTGGCCTTGTCTTCACTACATAAAAACGATGAGTTAACTAACATGAGGTAAAATTCTAGTGAAGACAAGGCTGTTTGTAATTTTCACATGAATTAGCAGGTCTGATGGAATACACCCCCGTATTCAGACTCTACATACCATTGTAATAAAGTTGGTACAAGGTGTGACTTTTCATTTGAAAAGTCATAATTTGCTGGTCAGTGTTGTCCTGATAAAATCTGTGTGGTAACATTGAATGTGACATTATAAGATTCCTCTGAATGATATTATTAACTTGTTTTCCAAACCACACAGCCCTGCCCAAACAGAAGTTGGCAAATAGGTCTGTCCTAAACAAAGAAATGTGTGCTTTGCTTCAATTGCATTAAAGCAGTAAACAGAATCATCAGGCAGGAAGGGAAGGCAAATGAAGTTGAAACAGTTTTAAAAAAGAGCAGGGAACATCCTTCCACATAGACTCGTGGCTCCTGGTCTCAGCTGGAAATGTTTTTCAAGAGGGGGACTGAAACTATAAAAAGTATGGACATCCCAAGGCACCCTTTCTCTCTCCCTGCCCATTGCATTTGCTGCACCCAAAAAGACGAAAGAAGGAGTTGTTGGACTCTGGGGGAAGGGTCCTGACCTGAGAGTTTGATCACTAGTCTGCTGGAGCATGTGGTGAGAAAATTTGCTTGAATCTAATATAGTTTGTTAAGTTAGGCATTAGTAAAAGTCTTATCTTTGTTTGTTGTCAATGTAAAAATTTCCACTCTCATGAAATTGAGAGTAGAAGGCAAAACCTTATGAAATAAAAGAGCAAATACTCATGTGAAATTCCATAATGCAAACATTCTGAATTTCATACGCCTCTAAACTGCAGATATTTATCTCTCTCTCTTCTTTAACTGGGCTGCAATGCTGCTTGGTCGTTTTCTAATGTTTTTGAGGGGAGACAAACATTGATTTGACCCAGGATGTTCATTTGCCCCCTATTATTGTTTATGCCATTATATTAACCATACGAATAAGGAAATGAGGGCAGTGGGGTGACGTCCACAATATTAGGTTAATATATTGCACAGAGTCTTTTGATAGAAATGGGAGGTGATATGGTTTTATTGTTTAGAGTTTGCAGTACTTTGTTTTTGTGTGTGCAGTCTGCTATCGTCTTTATTAAGGGGTATTCTAGCACATTAAACCACAATTCACCATGAGGGGATGACCTCTTCTTAACAGCACTTGAAGTGCCTATCTCTGAAAGATGACATTAGAGTAATATTCAGCTATGTAAAGTAAAGTGTTATGTTCATAAGTATATAAGTAGGGAAATATGGTATTCTACATAAATACCAGAGTAGCTCATTAACTAAATTACAGTCAAAGGAAAATAGCTCAAGGAAGGTTACTAAGTGTAATATATTCAGAGTATTTTATCGTTTTTATTCTATAACAACAATATCTTACCATTCCTTCCCAAGCATTCCAAACTTATTATCAAACTATGTACACAAATCACAGATTCATACATTTCAAGGCCAGATGGGACTACTATAATAATCTAGCCTGACCTCCTGCATAACACAAACCAAAGAACCTCACCCACTAATTTCTGCATCAAACTCATAACTTCAGTTTCATCTATAGCAGTGGTTCCCAACCGTTTTTCCACCAAGGACTCCTTTGGCATCTGATTAAATGTCCAGACCCCTTTCATTTCCAGTATTACCGGAATGTCCCCACTGATGTGGCCTCTCACACATGGCGTGTGCGAGGTCACGCTGTGCGGAGGACACCCAGTTGAGAACAAAAGAGTGTCCTCCATGTAGCAAAAGTACTGGAATGCTGTTCCAGTGTGTTCCAGCCATGCTTCAAGGGAGGACCACTGCATAACTCATGGTGGACCCCTAGGGGACCCCACTTTGGGAATCACTGAGCTATAGCATATCTTTTAGAAAGATGTCCAGTGTAGATTTCAAGACTTTAGGTAATGAAAATCCATCACAACCCTTGATAAGCTGCTCTAATGTTTAATTTTCCTCATTGTTAAAAATGTGCACCATATTTCTTGTCTGAATTTGCCTAGCTTCAGCTTCCACCCATTGGATTTTGTTATGCCCTTTTCTGCTAGACTAAAGAGCCACCTACTATCAGAATTACTTCACTCGCTACTGAAATATTCACCTTAGGCTGGGTCTACACTACACGCCTGAATCGGTGGGTAGAAATCGACCTCTCGGGGATCGATTTATCGCGTCCCGACGGGACGCGACAATCGATCCCCGAATCGACGCTCTTACTCCACCAGCGGAGGTGGGAGTAAGCGCCGTCGACGGGAAGCCACAGAGGTCGATTTTGCCGCCGTCCCTACAGCGGGGTAAGTCGGCTGTGATACGTCGAATTCAGCTACGCTATTCGCGTAGCGGAATTTGCATATCTTAAATCGACCCCCCCCTGTAGTGTAGATGTAGCCTTTGATATGGGGGGGTGGAGATTTTCAGCTGGTGCTAATTATCATAGAACTATTGACTTCAATGGAGCTCTGACCATTGACACCGGCAGAGGATCTGTACTGGGACATGGGAGTTTGTTTTGCTACCACATTTTGTACTGGCTCATGTGTTGCAGTTTAAGATAGGAAAGGAGAATACTTTCGACATCAGTGGGAATGCTCATGGACTTGAAGTCAAGCACATGCTTCAGTGCTTTGCTGGGCCATAAGTCTGCAGTTCTTTCTAGAAGTTTTCCTCTGAAGAATCCTTGTGCATTTATTTGCAGAAAAGGGAATTCTGCTGTGTCTCTGCCATTATCAGCCATGTCTTTTAGTCTGGTGACAATCAGACTCAAGCCCTAAGGAAGGGAACACAACAATCACATTTTCTTATTCTGCCATTAAAAATATTGCAAGGCACCTCTGTCTAGTAAAAAAAGACTTTGTGCCACTTATGTGGATAAATAAGCATGTCGTATCCTTATGCTGCAAACACACTAATTTGGGAATGATAGAGATGCACTCATTTTAATCAAGTGTTTGCCTTAGACTGCTCTTGGCCTTGATTAAGTGGCACTTAAAAGAAATAATGGCTATTAATGCATTGTGTACTCTTAAAGAGTATTTCAAGAAGAATGATTGAAGATCTGAATAAGAAGATTTAGAAATATGTGAATTTGAGCAAAGGACTAAGAGCTGGATTTTTTTTAAGTTACCATTTTCATGCCCATAAATAATTGCAAGAGCATAATTTTTCAGGCACAAAGACATGTAGCTATATATTTGATTGCACTCACAAATCAGGTACTTAGATGCCTACAGGTCCCCTTTTGAACTTGCAAATAATTGTTCCTGCAGTTATTTTCAGGCACAAATCTGCAGGAGCAAAGAGGGAGACTGAGGCTACATCTACACTACGGGGGGGATCGATTTCAGATACACAAATTCAGTGACGGGAATAGCGTAGCTGAATTCGACGTATCTGATCTGACTTACCCCGCTGTGAGGACGGTGGCAAATCGACCGCCGCGGCTCCCCCATCGACAGCGCTTACTCCTACCTGGGCTGGTGGAGTACGCGCGTCGATTCGGGGATCGCTTATTGCATCCCGACGAGATGTGATAAATCGATCCCTGAGAGATCGATTTTCTACTGCCGATCCCGGCGGGTAGTGAAGACAAGCCCTGAGTTAAGGCATCTTTTAAAAAATAGGCCTGAGACAGCACATAAAAACTGTTAGAAGTTATCATCAAGGAAATTCAATGCATGTTCAAGAATTCATTTCTCTCTCTCTCTCTCTCAGACTGTGCTTATGCAAGACTCGCATAAAAATGGTCTTCAGAAATCAAAACTGATTAAAGAAATCATGTATAACAAACTTTAAATAAACAATCTTTCCTTAGAAGGATCTTGTGTTGCCAATTCTGATGTACTATAAGCCCCAACTTGTGGGCCTTAAATAAGTAAAACTTCTACTTATTTCAAAAGTTTTGGTTGTGCAAAAATGACATGATCCATCCCTGTATTTAGGAGACTCACATGGATAGTGATTCACTGTTCAGAACACTGAGTTCTGAAAAGTAATATATCTGGTTCCATATGCTGTGTTTTAACAGGTGAGTCATTTGCCAAGTTCCCTATAAACTCTATTTACTATGAAATTTATTTATTTCAGTGTATGGTGATGCATTTCACCCAGAAAAATATATTTCAATTTCATTTTTGTGTGAAATGCATCCACAATCTTTGAACTGAAGGGTTCTTCATACTCCATGTAACTATCTTGAATAATGAAACATTTCTGCTACTAGAGGGACCAGTTCTGAAGTCTTTATTCAGGCAAAACTCCCACAGATATCAACCATGTCTGTGCAATAGTGACTGAACTGATCCACATCTCAATCTCAGGGACTGAAAAAGCACTGCCATGGAAGCAGATTCCTCTTTCCGTATCAGTAAAATGTGTAGAGTCATAGAAGATTAGGGTTGGAAAAGACCTCAGGAGGTCATCTAGTCCAAACCCCTGCTCAAAGCAGGCCCAACAACAACTAAATCATCCGAGGCAGGGCTTTGTCAAGCTTGGCCTTAAAAACCTCTAAGGATGGAGATTCCACCACCTCCCCAGGTAACCCATTCCAGTGCTCACCACCATCCTAGTGAAATAGTGTTTCCTAATATTCAACCTAGACCTCCCCCACTGCAACTTGAGACCATTGCTCTTTCTCCTGTCATCTGCCACAACTGAGAACAGCTGAGCTCCATCCTCTTTGGAACTCCCCTTCAGGTAGTTGAAGGCTACTATCAAATTCCCTGCTCATTCTTCTCCTGTGCAGACTAAATAAGCCCAGTTCCCTCAGCCTCTCCTTGTAAGTCATGTGCCCCAGCCCCCTGATCATTTTCATTGCCCTCCGCTGAACTCTCTCCAATTTGTCCACATCCTTTCTGAGGTGGGGGGCCCAAAACTGGATGCAATACTCCAGGTGTGGTCTCATCAGTGCCAAATAGAGGGGAATAATCACTTCCCTGGATCTGCTGGCAATGCTCCTACTAATGCAGCCCAATATGCCGTTAGCCTTCTTGGCAACAAGGGTACATTGTTGACTCCTATCCAGCTTCTCATCCACTGTAATCCCCAGGTCCTTTTCTGCAGAACTGCTACTTAGCCAGTTGGTCCCCAGCCTGCAGCGGTGCATGGGATTCTTCTGTCCTAAGTGCAGGACTCTGCACTTGTCCTTGTTGAACGTCATCAGATTTCTTTTAGCCCAATCCTCCAATTTATCTAAGTCACTCTGGACCCTATCTCTACCCTCCAGCATATCTACCTCTCCCCCCCAGTTTACTGTCATCTGTGAATTTGCTGAGGGTGCAATACAGCCCATCATCCAGATCATTAACAAAACCGGCTCCAGGACCGACCACTGGGACACTCCACTTGATACCGGCTGCCAACTAGACATTGAGCCTTTGATCAATACCTGTTGAGCCCGACAATCTAGCCAGCCTTCTATCCACCGTATAGTCCATTAATCCAATCCATACTTTTTTAACTTGCTGGCAAGTATAGTATGGGAGACCATATCAAAAGCTTTGCTAAAGTCAAGATATATCACATCCACTGCTTTTCCCATATCCACAGAGCCAGTTATCTCATCATAGAAGGCAATCAGGTTGGTCAGGCATGACTTGCCCTTGGTGAATCCATGTTGACTGTTCCTGATCACCTTTCTCTCCTCCAAGTGCTTCAAAATGGTTTCCTTGAGGACCTGCTCCATGATTTTTCCAGGGACTGAGATGAGGCTGACCGGTCTGTAGTTCCCCGGATTCTCCTTCTTCCCTTTTTAAAGATGGGCACTATATTTGCCTTTTTTTCAATCATCTGAAACCTCCCCCCATTGCCATGTGTTTTCAAAGATAATGATAAAGACCGTCAGGTAAACAAACTGGCCTGGCCCGCCAGGGGGCTTACCCTGGCGAGCTGTGTGCCAAAGGTTGCCGATCCCTGTCTTAACCTGTTCTTTCACCACTGAGAGCTGCTCACCTCCTCCCCAAACTGTGTTGCCCAGGGGGAGGAGGATCAAGGATAGGGTGTGCTCAGGGGCAGGGGTGGAGCAGGCATGGGAAGAGGCAGGGTGGGGGTGGAGCCTTGTGGGAAGGGGTGGAGTGGGGGCATGGCCTGAGGTAGAGCGGGGATTGAGCTCTCCCCTCCAGCACATTAGAAAGTCAGTTCCTCTGATTGCAGTGTAGATGTTTGGACTCGGGCAGGAGCCTGGGCTCTGGAACCCCATGTGGAAGTGTCTCCCAGAGCCCAGGCCTGAATGTTTACACTGCAGTTAAACAGCTCGGTAGCCCGAGCTGTGAAAGCCCAAGTCAGCTGACGTAGGCCAACTGTAGGTGTTTAATTGAAGTGTAGACATATCCTAAGAGGCTGTTCCAGGAGCCATGGAACACTGGCATGGAGGGGAGTTCTAAAGCTGAAGAAGGATTCTAGAGACAGACTAAGGTCTTGATTCTCTACTTGGTTACACCAGTTTTATGCCACTGAAAATTCACTGATGGCTCTAAGTCTGTGAGAGCTACGAAGAGAACTGAGGAAAGTCTTAATCTAGGTTGCTACAGTTCCCAGCTCCTTGTGTCATCTCTTGATTTTACTTCAGAGAATTCTTTTCTAAGACTGATGTTGAAACTGGGTACTGTGAGTATGTGTCAGGCAGGAGCTCTTCAGTACTATTACCTACTAGTGGAGCTAAATCTGAAGAGAATCTGGTTTATACCATGGATCAGGCTCCAGAAATTCAGATCAAAACGTCTGCATAAGTGCTATTCTTTCTTTTTAATCAACGGTTTTGAAAAGTTCCAGTTTAAAGTGTTGCATTCCTTGTGTGGACATTTGCTTTTAATTTACAAAGGACATATTTGACCTACTAGAAGTCAAATATAGAGCCTAGTAGAAATAAGTAACCATTGAAAGACATGGCAATAGATAGACATGTTTTCTGCATTAATGATGCTTTTCTTATAACATAAATCCCTGTTAATCAGGCATCCCATAGATACAACTTTTCCATTAATTGCCTGAGGAACTCTGCAGAGTGCAGTCATAATCCTTGTATAACATAGTGCAGTGATGCCAGCCCTTCTATCTATCATCTATTTCCTCTCGCTAGCTACATTTTTTTTATTCTGTGCTCATCACTGGAGTAGCTGAACTGTTGATTGACGGAGTGGAGCTAAAGAAATTCTAACAAAAAATAAAAAGTCCTAGTCTAGCACTGATTTTTTTTTAAAGCAAAGCCTGCAATATCAGAGAGGTGAATTATACCTTTCATTGTACGAGTTTGCTATTTTCCTTGGCCCATAGGTCGCTGTTTTAAAAAAGTGTAGCTTTTTCTAACTCACATTTTTCATCATCAGAATGACAACTGGACACTTTGCAAACTAGATATTTGCTTAACAAAAAACAAAAGTGAGAAGTTGTGTTCTGGGTGAGGAATTGTTGCAAGTGGTGGTTTCAGCTAACAATATAGGTTTTTTTTGAGGGTTGCTTTATTTTAGAACAACTTTTTTCTCCAGCGGTATGGTTGGTGGGAAGGAGGGCAGGAAGGAAGAGACAAAAGAGGGGAAAGGGACAAGAAGGAGCACTTCTGTTTCCTGCCTCACAATAAATACAATGCAGTGCTGCGCAACAAAATCATATTTTTCTTTACAGTATTGTGTCTTTGAACAATCTGTGTCCCCAAGAAGCTTTACAAAGTTACATATTACAGTCAGAGTTGGATCATGCCTGAGAGAAGAGCGGGAGAAATGAAGCATTATAGTACTGAAATTCACTATAGCAAATATATCCGTTAGCACATTCCCCATTCTAATGCACTGCTTTCTGTGTGCATTATAGCTAAGACACCTAGACCCTTAGCAAAGCAGTACTGTCTTTCTATGAAGTCTGGTCTTATCAGTTTCAGCATCTGCTAATGAAAGTACAACCCAGGCAAGGATTAAACAGGGAGGATGGTCTTGTGTTTAAATCACTGGTCTAGGTCTCAGAAGATCTGCATTCAGGCTACGGGTCTACACTTGAAAAACACTACAGTGGCACAGCTGCAGTGCTTCAATGTAGAAACTCCCTATGGTGATGGGAGGGGTTCTTCTATTGATGTGGGTAATCTACCTCCCTGAGAGGTCATAGTTAGGTCGACAGAAGAATTTAGCATTGTCTACACCTGGGGCTAGGTCCACTTAACTACATCTCTCAGGGGTGTAAATTTTTCACACCCCCGAGCAATGTAGCTATGCTCATGTCACTTTTCAGTATAGCCCAGCCCTCAGTTTCCATCTATGTTGCTGATTTCCTGCGTGATTCTGGGCAGGTCACTTTCTTTGCACCTCAGCTCCCCATCTGTAAAATTGGGAAATTAATCTTTCCTCTCTCCCATGCTTTGCCAGTCTTGTCTATTTAACTGGTAAAGTCTTTGGGGGCAGGGACTGACTGTCTCTCACTATGAGTATGAACATTAACTAGCATAAAGGAGCTGTGATCTTGCTCAGAGCCTTTAGGCACTATCCTTACCCAATAGCTTTGTAACTAACTAGGATGCGGTCTGAATGTTCAGGGTCGTCCTAGATTTTGCAGGGTCCTATGGTAAGATGTTCAGGGTCGTCCTAGATTTTGCAGGGTCCTATGGTAAGATCTCTGATATGATTCTTACAGCAGCAGCCAGGTGCCCCAGACACATACATACAAAAAGATGGCCACTGCCTCAAAGAGCTTTCAGTCTAACTAATTCCTACAGCTTTCTCATCACCTGTGACTCTCCTCCCACTTCTGTGTAGCTACAACTCCCCCTAGATGATTTTTGCCTCCCAACCTTCCCTTCTCAGGTGGCTTCTCAGCCACCTCCTCCGCATGGGCTGGAGGGATGAGTTGGGAGGCTCAGACAAAGCACAGCTTACATAGTGGGAGAAGTAGGGAGTTAAACCTGCAGAAGTCAGATTCATGGGAGGCAGAAGAGAAATTAAGCATGGAGTTCTAGCTGTTCGTGAGCTACAAGGTCCCATAGTACACTGTTGTATGGGCCTAAAGATGTGAACATTCTCACTGTTATAAACAGAGTCAGATGGATGCAGCATAAAATATAAGAGATGATGTGAAGAGGTCGGAATCAATTTATTTCCCCTTGTTGAAGATGATCATGCATGCTTGGCTCAGATCAGTGCTTTGCTCTGCCACCCGAGAGTAGTGAAAGCTATTTATTTAATCCACCTTCCATCTTATGTATTCTCTGTGTGTGTATAGACAGACAAGCACAGATATTGATAGGCATATAAAATATTATATATCCACTCTATTAATGAGTTAGCAGATCTGAGCTTGACTGCCTGATCTAACATCATAATTATACCCATCAAGTATAACTGCAGTGATGCAAAAGGATTTCAAGAGAAGGGAATTGAAAGAGGAGGCACAGATGGAATCCAGCATCTTTGTGCAGGGAAAGAAACCTCACCCCTTCCTTTTTCTTTTCACCCTCTTCTCACTGTGCATCTCTAGACTGAAACGCAGAGAATAAGCCCCTTTTTTAGGAAGGTACTTGAGCACATGCTTAAATTTAAGCATATGAATAGTCTCATTGTTTGCACTGGGAATACCTACATGTTTGAGGTTAGGCATATGCTCAAGTACCTCCCTGAATAGGGACCTAAGACACTTCATCTGACAAATTGTATCCTCCTGCATGTTCCTCCTTCAAAGCTAATGATGCTTACGGATTTACACTGCAAATACAATTAATCTTCTCACTGATCTTCAAAGCAAGGCTTTAGTCCTCGGGAAGTATCTTTCTAAGGCTTTGTCTAAACTAGGATTTTAAAAAGTATGTTGTTAGAAGGTGTTTACTATACCTGCTAACTAACACTTTCCAGACCTCCAGCACAACCAGGGCACTGTAGACTTTACTTTTAACATGTAAACTGGTAGAGTTGATGCCTCAGTTCCCCTCCCACAATTGCGTCTTTACTAGGGGAAAAAAAGGTGTATTCTTAACTCATATTATCTAATGCAAGGTAATCACGATGAGGCATAGTCCTAGTGAAGACAAGGCAGATTATAATTTTAACATGAGTTAGCAAGTAAAGGTAAAGACTAAGGCTATGTCTACATTGCACTTTTGTCGTTAAAACTTTTGTCAGTTAGGGGTGTGAAAAAAACCACATCCCTGACCGACAAAAGTTTTAATGACAAAAAGTGCCAGTGTAGACAGCGCTTTGGCGGTGGGAGACACTCTCCCACCAACAAAACTACCGCCCCTCGTTGACAGTGGTTTTATTTTGCTGGCAGGAGAGCTCTCTTCTGCTGGTAAAGAGTGGCTACACTGAATACCTTACAGCAGCACAGTTGTAGTGGCACAGCTGTGCCACTATAAGGTATGCAGTGTAGACATAGTGTAAGGGACAGCCTAGGGTTTACCTCAACCTACTGAGTTGTGTTAAAACTACAAACTGCCTTTGTCTTCACTAGGCTTTTAGCTCATGTTAACTAACACCCAGTAACTATAAAAAGCCTGAGAGGTTTTGCATTCATCTCCTATTCCCTCTTTCCTTCCATATCCTTTTTTCCACTTTTGCACAAGTGTTGCAAGAGATTCGTCTGGTTGTAATTCTCTTCCCCGTGCACCCCCGCCCCCGGCCACTGCATCCCTTCAGCTATCAGGACTCCTTGATCACATACTTCCTTCAGCATCCATAGAGACACGTATCAGATGCTGGCACCTGTCCCTCATCGTCCCCTGTGAACAATGAAGCAAATAATTCCTTTAATTATTTATTAAGGGCTGCTTCTTCTGTCAATAAATTACCCTTGCTGTCTCCTGGAGGCTTTGCTTTCCCCTTATGTACTTGAAACATGTTTTATTATTTATCTCTACATCTTGTGCAAACTTCCTTTCATTCTCTGCCTTTGTTTTTCTCATCAATTTTGCACTATTTCTTGACTTCATTCTGTGAGCTTTCGGTTCCTTTTTCTGTACCTAACACTTTACGTGCTATATGTGCCCTAACCGTCAGGTAATTCTTATATTTTCCTTGTCTTGACATTGGAAAGTAGTTTGCACCAGTATTATTTTAATTAATCATGGAGCCATTTCAATTCCCACTCCAATGTCAGAATTTGACTTGGGGAGAAACTGGGGGAGACTGAAAAATACCCAGCTCCATAAACTATTATTCAGTGTGAAACATCTCCCAATAATCAAATTTGGCAATAATTGTATGTAATATTTTAGCAACAGCTGTATTTTCAGCTAAAGAGATGAATATTTTCATTTTGGTGGTGTGTAGTTGGAGAGTAAGTGTCTGAATGTAAAGAACCCCGCTTGTCTTACTCAAGCAGTGCCTCTGATTTTAATGCACTCCGTTGACTAACCCTACAATCATATATCATTAACCATACTTTTCCTTGCCCCTCTCCTTTCTGACACAATCTATATCCACCCTTGTCTTCATTTCATTATTTAAGTTATAAGCTTATTGGGGCTGGGATCTGTTTTCTTTGGCTACACTGCAATCAGAGGTGTGATTGTAGCACATATAGACATACCTGAGCTAGCTTTGCTCTAGCTAGCTCGAATAACAACAGCAGTGAAGTCACAGCAGCCCAGGCAACAACACAGGCTGGACACTCTGGCTGGGACCCTTGTATGCACTTGAGCAGCTAGCCTGCGCTGACACAGTTTCACTGCTATTGTTTTTCAAGATAGCTCCATTATAAACTTCCTTGGGTATATATCTTCACACGCTGCGGTTGCAATGCCGACAGAAGCCACTCGACAGCGGGTGGGATTGAACCTGGCACCTCTGAAGCTTGGTATATGAGCCTCTCCTGCATGAGCTAAAAGCCATGTGGTTCTTAGCCAAGGCTGTAGCAGACTCATCAATCGCTAGATGGGCCAGGTGCCACTACAGGGGGACAGAGCACCATACCAAGCAGTCATGGGTTACACCTCTCTTTGCAGACATAAGTGACTGGCCCATCAGTGGGAGGGTATTAAATGAATAACATTATTAATGTTCATGTGAGGCCAGGAGGATTTGGCCATTGGTGTCTTACTTTTGAGGGTCTCAAAATCTGGAAGGAAAGAAGGAGGATGACAACTAAGAACAAATAATAGTGATTAAAATGGGTGTCCCTGAGAGCTACAATGACTTTTATGGCAGTGGGTTATTGTGGCACTCTGGAAGATAAATCAGGGGTCCCATTGCTTGATCTTATTTCATAAATTGCTAAGGGTCACTCTGACATTCTGTACCCCAAAGCAACACCCTGGCACCCTCTATTTACCCTGGTGATATAATTATATGTTTTGTAAAAAAAATATGCCCTGTGAGGTATCATTTTAAAAGTATTAATCTGCTGAACATTAATATCCTGCTAAGTTGTCTGTGCTATCATTGTATATGAAGTTATAAGGTTTTGCTATGTATGTGCTACTGAAACATGTTGTGAGGTTGGGAACACCCACAAGCAGCCTTTCTGCAATAAAAAGGCCAAGCAATGTTGATGGCCCATTGAGGAGAATACAAAACACTGCCAAGGATTATCCCAGGAACAATGGAAACCTCGCAGAGATAGCACATACCTAATGGAGACTGATTCATGTCTCAGCAAAAGATCTTTCCAGTAAGCTGAAAGAAGATATAAAAGGGGGAAATGACATCATCACAGGGCCTCACTCCCCCTACAACACAACACCTGACAACACCTGAGGAACAAAAACTGAACTGGGGAAAAGGGGGTCCCAGGCACAGAAGAATTCCTGCCTGTGTATGCAAAAGCTGCAACCTGCTTGTACTAGCTAACAGGATGAGACACTGCTTGATTCAAATCCTATCTAGTTTATAAAGGTTAGATTCTATTTTTGTTTCTTTTTTAGGTAATCTATTTTGAGCTGTATGCTCATTACTTATAATCACTTAAAATCTATCTTTCTGTAGTTAATACATCTGTTTTATATTTTTACCTAAAACAGTCTGTTTTGCTTGAAGTACTGGGGGAATCTGCTCGGGAACAAAAACTGGTGCATTGTCCTCTCCACTTTGAGAGAGGGGTGGACTAGGTAATAAACTTATACTGGTCAGGCTTTTGACCAGGCAAGATGGTACAGCTCTGGGGTCCCAGGCTGTGGAGCTGGGGGAGAAGTCTTCATATAACTTCAGCTGGGTGTGTCCCTGTCTGTGTAAAGGTTTGCGTAAGTGCAGGACCAGGAGTGGTCTGCAGCTTGTCACAGCATTACAGTGAGTATGGGAGCCCTGGCTGGTATGCCAGAGGGTTCCCTGGTATCCCAGTTCCAGGTTGCACCCTGGGGGTCCCGTCCCAGTCACCATTTCTGGAGATTACACAGGTGCGACCAAAGAGCGGGGAGTGGGATGGGAGCCAGAGGCCTCAATCTCCCACTGCATTCCCTCAGTGATGTCTAAGGACAATCACTTTTCCTGTACTCTGCCGAATGCAGGGACGACTACCTTCATAGCATCCCTGGGTCACAATCCAGCTCACATCATTAGGGGCAAGGAAGCATCCCTACCTCCTTTTCACTAGCTTATGGAACCCAAAGGATGGTGCATCTGCCCCACTCTGCCTATATGCTCTGCAGTGCCCATATTAGTATGGGTTTACTCATGAGGTTACTGGTCAGATGTACAGTTGGAGTTAATGAATTTACTAGGAGGAGTAAAGATAACTAATCTGAAGTCATATAGTTTAAGGCCAGAAGGTACTACAAGATTTATCAAATGATTACATGAAATATACCTAAATAATCCCAGCAAGTGACCCACACCCAGACACTCCAGCAGAAAAAGACTCAGAAAGCCGTTACTCTGTGAACCTCAATTACATGAAAGTCAGAAGGCAGTTAGTTGATTAAAAACCTAAAAGCTAGATCATGCTGCTATTATCTTGGTAATCACTTGTGCTGTGTTAAAGTGTGTAACATGGCACATTGTTTTATGGAGTGCAGAATACTCCTCCCGCATGGCAAGCCAGTTCTGCAGGCCAGAACATAGTTGGAATGGAGCCTCAGTTTCTCTTCTTACCCGACCAGGCGCAATGGGAAGGATCTTGGGCACAGATCCTGTATGCTTCCATGCCACCATACAGGTAGCTCTAACGCAGGCTGCACATGGAGTCTTTATGCCCTCCTTTGTGTTGTTACAACATGAGGCCAGGACTAAATATGATCCAAAAGAATTACTGATCATGGTCTTTGGATCCTGCATATTCAGGTTTTGCTATTTTCAACCTTAATCTTTCAATGTTACACTCAAGCTTATTTAAGCTTCAACTTGAGCCTTGGTAGAAAAATCTCAGTCTATACACCTATCCCCCTTGGTGTAGGTACTATTACAATACATTATTTGCACCTGTAGCTTTTGCTTTTCTAATCAATGTTATATAAGATGCTTATTTTTAATCCATTTCCATATCAGTGTATAAGCTTTGGGTTTTTTTGGCTCAGAATTCGAGGTTGAAGTAGGAAAGCAGTCAAATTCAAGAGAAACAGACATAGAAAAAAATGAAGTTAAGTAAATCCTACGAATCGAGTGCAACATTCTATGTTATGTCTATGCGGAAGAGAGTGAAAAATTAATTACACCCTTAAGAATAATACCATCTGTTGTAATACAGATGATACTTTTCATCATACTGCTGGCAAACCTGGTTAATAGAATTTCTATATTTTTCAGTAGATGGAGCTATATCTTTCATGGTTAGTGTCCTGCTAGGAGCGCAGTATGGATAAGAAGAAAACCAGTGAATGACGTTAAGTGTATACAATGAGCTTTCTGAGCTATGATGGAAATATGAGAGTTACTCTGGAATAATTTGGATTCGTATTAACAATCAAACATAATACACCAATTTTGCTTGTGTATTCAGATGTTATTCCACTTAGCAACAAGCTATAGTACATTGTGCTTTCATATTTGTCTCCAGATACAAGTATTCAATCAGCTTTCTCAAGTATTTTATTGTTCGGCAAGATTGGACAGGGTGCATGTTTGAAATAAACAGCATTTGTTCTTTTTTTTTACACAAAAGAAAAATAAATTGCAGCTCTAAAAATAAAATAATAAAAACCACATCAGTTTCACCTATCCAGAAAGCTCATTTACATCCCCCTTTAAAAGAAACAAGCACCAACATTTCAGACAGTATGGCCTTCCGCAGGGAATTCTCAAAAGAAAAATGAAGCCTTTTGTGTCTCAGTATGAATTGTATCCATGTGATCAGCAGTAATCAGGCTCACAACAGAAAGAGACAGAGGGTAAATGTGAGATGTTGAGGAAAATATAAAAAGGATACCTGGGAACAAATTTCAATTTTTTCATTCTTGTGTGTGTGAGAAAACGCTTATTTTCAAATTGAAATTGAGGAGAGAAAAACCGTGGGTTAGCTGAGGTTGATCCCTGAAATAAACTTGATGAGAGAAATACAAATACAGTGCTGTGACAGAATCATAGAATATCAGAGTTGGAAGGGGGTCCAGGAGGTCATCTAGTCGAACCCCCTGCTCAGAGCAGGACCAATCCCCAACTAAATCATCCCAGCCAGGGCTTTGTCAAGCCTGACCTTAAAAATCTCTAGAAGGAGATTCCACCACCTCCCTAGGTAGCCCATTCCAGTGCTTTACCACCATCCTAGTGAAAAAGATGTTCCTAATATCCAATCTAAACCTCCCCCACTGCAACTTGAGACCATTACTCCTCATTCTGTCATCTGGTACTACTGAGAACAGTCTAGATCCATCCTCTTTGGAACTCCCTTTCAGGTTGTTGAAAGCAGCTATCAAATCCCGCCTCAGTCTTCTCTTCTGCAGACTAAATAATCCCAGTTCCCTCAGCCTCTCCTCAGAACTCATGTACTCCAGCCCCCTAATCATTTTTGTTGCCCTCCACTGGACTCTTTCCAATTTTTCCACATCCTTCTTGTAGTGTGGGGCCCAAAACTGGACACAGTACTCCAGATGAGGCTTCACCAATTCTGAATAGAGGGAATGATCACGTCCCTCGATCTGCTGGCAATGCTTATACAGCCCAAAATACCGTTAGCCTTCTTGGCAACAAGGGCACACTGTTGACTCATACCCAGCTTCTTGTCCACTGTAACCCCTAGGTCCTTTTCTGCAGAACTGCTGCCTAGCCACTCGGTCCCTAGTCTGTAGCAGTGCATGGGATTCTTCTGTCCTAAGTGCTTTGTTGGTCCCAGGATATTAGAGAGACAAGATGGGTGAGGTAATATCTTTTATTGGACCAACTTCTGTTGGTGAGAGAGACCAGCTTTCCAGCTTACACAGAACTCTTCTTCAGAGGAAATTTACTCAGAGTGTCACATCACATGTCAAAATGTGGAACAGATTGTTTAGCATAAGTAATTAACACATACTTCAAGTGATCATTTAAGGAGAAGTGGCCCTTAATGCCCCTCCAGTGACAGGGAGGAAAGGAGAGTGGGGAAAGCAGTTGGGGGGGTTGGTTGGGTTGTTAGTGTCTTATAGATTGTTGTAATAATCTATAACCCATTAGTGCACTAAAAGCCCCAATAGATACTAGGTGGGTGAAACCAGACAATCGCTATACTCTCAAATGAACTCACTCAAGAAAATAATAAAAGACAAAAACCCCACATCACCTATGGGTGAATGCTTTTCCAAAGCAATCACTCTATTTCTGACCTATCAGTCTTCATCCTCAAAGAAAACCTGCACAACACTTTCAAAAGATGTGCCTGGGAGCTAAAATTTATAACTTTGCTAGACACCAAAAATCATGGACTGAATAGAGATACTGAATTTATGGATTACATAGGGCTGGCTATCACAGTCTTCAAATATGTTAAGGACTATATAAAAAGGATGATGACCAAGTGTTCTTTATGTCCACTGAAAGTAGGACAAGAAGTAATGTGCTTAATCTGCAACCAGGGTAATTTAGGTTAGATATTAGTTAAAAGTTTTTTCCTAAGGGGAGTTAAACTCTGGAATAAGATTCCAACGGAGGTTGTGGAATCCCAATCATTGGAAATTTTTAAAAACAGGTTGGACAAACAGCTCTCAGGGATGCTCTAGGTTTACTTGGTCCTGCCAACATGCAAAAGGCTGGACCTGATGACTTCTTGAGGTCCCTGCCAGCCCCTATATTTCTATGATTAATTGCAGGATCAAGGTTTTAGAGGCCATTTTTGAAAACTGGACTCACTGAGGTGGGTGCTGTGATTTTTTGTTTTTTCTCTGGCTATTGTTTTTGAGCGGTGCTATCAGGATTCCCTTCACAGACTAGTAATAGATTTCAAAGGGCAAAAAGGTTAAAGAAAATATTTTAAATGCACTCACTGTATTTCAATTCAAATTGGAAATAAAACGTACATTTACGAGTGAGTGCTATTAAGTATTGGATCAAATTATGAAAGAATGTAGTAAATTCTCCATTACTCGTCATCTTTGAATCAAGCCTGGGGGTGAAATCCTGGCCTCACTAAAGTCAATAGGAATTTTGCCATTGATTTCAGTAGATCCAAGAGTTTGCTCTGGATACCTATCTGAAATATAAACTCTAGTTCAACCACAAGTTGTTGGACTAGATTAGGAATCACATGGTAAAATCTCAGGCCTATGTCATGCCAAAGGTCAGATTAGATTATCATAATGGTCATTTTGGCCCTTAAAAATCAATGACTATCCAGTACTTAGTTCTTGCTTTCCTTTAGTCTGACCACTTCCCCTTTCCCGTACATAAAACACACATTTTCTGGAGAACAGATTAAGAAACAATTCCATGGCTATAACCATTGTTTTTGCTTTTGTTATCCTGGAAGTGTGTATAATATGCTGCTGCTATTAATTAGCATGATATAATATTCATATTTTCGTAGTGACTAGCAGGTCAGGGTTCCATTGTGCTGGGTGTTGTATAAGCACAATAAATGACAGTCCCTGACCCAAAAAGCTTACAGTGGTGAACAGTTATTAACCAAGAAGGTCTGTAAATTTATCATTAGCCCATCCCTCGTCATTTGTTTTTTCCATGTTAAATTGAAACAGCTTTTTAAAAGGGAAAAGATAAATTAAGGATGGACCAGCTTTAACTTTGAATGCCCTAGAAGTTGTGAGTTTGTCTCACAACCTTCATGTGACTTAAAACACTTTTTTTTTTAGTGTGGTAATTTGGTAAGTCATTGTGCTAAATCATTTCAAATTACCCACCTTTGTTCTGCCTGATAGATAATATCTTCTAAATGAGGGTTTATGTATCAGCTACACACAGCTGCAGCTGGTTAGACAAATACTTTTCAATCACACATCTATCTCATCCTTTGCGGATGAATTGGCAAGAGTCCCCATACAATTCTTTACCACGTGCCACACCACTTCTATGGAGTTGTAGACTAGTGATGTTTAAAGGACATATGTAAACAATTAGAAAAGGTCTGTAATGTAATCTTTCAAGACACAGTCTATTTGCAATGAATGGATTAAACAGAAACATTCAATTACACTTACTTTGGTAGCATGCTAACTCATTTAATTTCCCATTCTTGGATGAATCTTCCAGCTATGTTTTGGGTGGTTGTTCTTTTTCTCTATATAGAGGACCCAGTGTTCAGTAGGAAGTCATATGTATTTCAAACTACACACATAAGACAATACTGTAGTAACAATGTTATGCACCACCTTGCAACAAGGAGGGGTCTTCCAAATTTTGTTGAATGTATTACTTTGCAAGCCACTTTTGTTTTATCCAAAGAAGGCTCTGTTTTTAATTCCCTGAACAAGGACAAAGTAAGAGTATGTCAAGTCTGCATGTCAAGTTTGCCAAACTCCTTCACGCTTTCTCCAGTGCTGTTCATCATGTAGGGAAGTAAATATCTGCAAAGTCCTGTAAATGTCTGCAAAGTCGCCTCAAATCCCTCCTACGTCTGAGGAAGAGCTCTGTGTTGCTCAAAAGATTGTCTCTCTCATCAATAGAAGTTGATCCAATAAACAATATTACCTCACCCACCTTGCCTCAAGCATGGAATAGGCATGTAGAATTAAATTTCAGCTATGAGACTCTTTGGGCCAACATCTGAAGCTTACTGAAGTCAATGGAAAGACTCCCATTGACTTCAATGGGCTTTGGATGAGGCAATAGGTGAGCAAATGTGGGAAAGGTTCCATTCATAGACTTCAGTTTCCAGGACTGCATCTCCAGTAGATTTCATGAACAATATAATCACACATTTTTTTTCAGAAAAAAGTGAGAACAGTTAGGAAACTGGAGCTCTGCATTAATATGGAGGTACCAATTAAGTTATTTCCCCCCACTCCCTGCAAAAAAAATATTGTTGTGGATGCAAACCAGGGTGAAAAAAGTTAAGATTCTTCTAATGTATTTTGTGTTTGTCATCCTTTATCAGGGTTATAGGAAACAATTCCCCCCCCTTAAGACGTCTCTGTACAGACAGAGAGTTATTGATATAATTCACCCCATGCAGCACATTTCAAGATATCTTGCCTTTCCTTTTGTGCAATTAATTTAAAATTCCTAATTCAATCAATCAATCAGATTGCTCAATCAGTGGATTTCCTCCCTCCTCCCCAGACAAAACCTCTGTTTACCACCAAAGCATTGGTAGCCAGCCTTCTGGATTCACAACAAAAGGCTACTAGAAAAGCTTTGCACTATCTCCCAAGGCAAACATTGCTGTGATGAGTGACAAACTGAAACAATGGGAGCAGCTCCAGTTGCCATGGAAACATGCCTTTTAGTCTGAGCCATCCCTTTCCTGGATCCAGAGTACAAAGCTTTCAGAAAGTACGCTGATCTGACCCTCCCCTCCCCCCACTGGTTTGTACAGTCCTTCAAGACAAACACTGCTGAGTTGATTGACGCACAAAAAACAATAGAGGCTACCCTCATTGCCATGGTAACACAGGTTTATAGCAATTTGCTTTGATGGAATGTTAGAAGACAGGAACATGGAGAGAGTGAGTGGTTTGCAATAGTGCAAATTAAACACCACTTAACGTGATGAAATGTAATGGATTTGATTGGCGCACATACGAAAACCTGCTTATTGAAGTACAATGTAGAAAGGCACCCTGTAATATTGGCTATTTAACATCTCTCCGAATAAATATTATACAGCGGATGTTATATAGCAATGGACCCTATTTTACCCTCAATAAATATAATTTATTGTGAAAGAAGTAGGAAGCTGCAGTGATTTCATAACTGAGTTGGTATGGCCTCAGCTCTTCTGCACAGTGCTTATAACAATTGATTCCAACCTGCATTATCTAATTCAGACTTGTCGATGCTCCTATCCCACCCATATTACTGTGGGGAGCCCAGCATATTGAAACTTATGAAGAGTGGTAGTTCATAAGGGTGTTTATATGAGTTGAGAGCCATGGTAAACAGGCTTTAAATTAAAGGCAGATTTGTTTTCTTGATACACATCCTGCATTTTCTAAGTCTAACTAAAGCACGTTGTTGGCTAGGGAGTATATACTGAAATTAAAAATCCTGCCCCATTTTTTATTGGAACCTGGAGGCTCTTTATTTTTAGCATACTTTCTGCCCTCCCACTTTAGAGGCTAACATGCTGTATGATTAAGAATTGAACACTCGGGCTTGTCTCACTAGGACGTAAGGATGTGATGTTAGCACATGCTAGCTAACACTTTAAAAGTCTAGTGTGTATATTGGGTTAATGATGCCTTTAACACATGCTATGCTGTTCGAGTTAAGACTTGTGTAGACAAGGCACTTTTTAAACTTGTTAGTTAGAACATGTTAGCTAACATGTTCTAACAACCACCCAGCCCACACAAGGCCTTAACTGGCTTGCAATTCTTGACTGCATCAGTCTAAGCTGCTCTTTCCAATCAGTACTACCTGCTTTGGTTTAAGACGTAGCCTTACACAAGTCTAAACATCATTGTAGCCTTTCCTTATCACTTTTAAAATTCTCAGCAGTCCAGCTATTGTAGTACTGTCCTTACTGTATGTGGTAGGTAACTTACATTTTTTCAAAAAGAAGTTGCCTGTAATTCCTGCCAGTAATTGGAAAGTAAGGAGATGTCATGTCCTGAGGCATTCGTGCAACTCACACTACTCAGAATGCCTCTAGAAAAGGAAGCACGTCATGAAATTTTCCAGACTTGCACACCTAAAGATGATTCACTGTCTAGCCTCCATTTACAATACAGCAAGCAATCAGTACTGTAATTCCATTCTGAGTCTTTCATTCAGTTTAATTCTTTTGATCAGGGAGTTCAAGGTTATAAGGGAAGGCAATAGAGGAGGAGAAGGCAGTAGGCATTTCAAACATATAATTCTGAATAGTTTTCTAATTGCACCTTTTGCCTAGTGTGAAGCGTGCCAGCTATTAACAATTTTTGCAGAACGAGGACTGAACTATAAAACAGGGAAACACAATCACAGGTTTCCCTGTAATCAATCCAAAGCACTGTCATTCTTTCGGAACTATAGAGTAAACCTTGGCACTGGACTTGCACATAAGCACAGTTTTTCCTGATGGATGTCCTTCTTTAAAACCTGCTTTTCAGATAGTTTTTTGGGTTACATTTTTTTTTTTTACATTATAGTTGATGCTACTTTTTGCATGAGACAAGAAAAGTAATGAGCTTGCAATCTTTGGACCGGAAGATATCTATCCTTTTCAAATTACAGGTAGATTATTCCTAGATTACCAAAATTCAGTTCCTCGGGAGTTTACTGAAGCACTGCCTCATTGGTTCTCATGTGAAGAAGGTGGTTTACTTAAAAAGTTGGGATAATAACAGGATACATGCTTGTTCAATTTCATTTTAAAATACTTGTCAACATTGGTGGTTATTTATATTATTCAGCCAATAGGGAATCTGACTATTATTCTTGCCTACTATCCAGGCTCTTGCTAGAAGTGATAAGCATTGTATCAATGATATGATGCTAATGTTTTAATAAGTGGCTCCCAGTAGCATTTTCCCCCGAGCCTGTGATATGCCTTTTTTATCACTTAGGAGAGGGGTGCAGAAATCTACTAGAACAATTTAAACAAAAATACTTTTTTTTTTTAAACATGCTGGATTCCATCTACCTCACCTCTGAAAAAAATATAATTTTGTTTCTGAAAGTCAGAATTCTGATTTATTTCTTCATGGTTGGCATCTGAAAATAAACATTTTGCTTACCCTGCCTCATAGGACAATCCCATCTTACCTTGCTAGCTTATTTGAAAGAACACGAGGTTTTTTTTTGTGAAATTTGCCTTCCTTAGGTCCAAATCCTGTTTAATCAATTTTGCAGCAATTACACCTCTACCCCGATTTAATGCTGTCCTCAGGAGCCAAAAAATCTTACCGCATTATAGGTGAAACCATGTTATATCTAACTTGCTTTGATCCGCCAGAGCGCGCAGCCCCACCCCCGTGGAGTGCTGCGTTATATCCGAATTTGTGTTATATTGGGACGCGTTATATCAGGGTAGAGGTGTACTTTGCAATTGAGAAATATCATAGTATCTTTTGGTAAGGCAGATAGATCTCTTTATACCCTGATGGTCTTGTTATTCCCTCATGGTTCCCTATATTACCTTATGTTATGCTGACTGCTTTATTCCTTCCATCTGTGTGTGCTGCTATTTTGCTTCTTGTTATCTAGAGCATTGATATTCAACTCTCAAGAGCTGGAGAGATCCCAGTAACTCCAATCATTGTCTTCAGCACTTCCCTGTTGGTTCCCATGGGTCTGCATCCTGGGCTACAGTCCATAATTGGTATTCCGTTCCTTCTGCCTTTACAACTGGTAGCATATGAGGCCTTCCTATTAAATCCATGGGCTCTGCAAGTATTACACGAGAGTTCCTGAAGAACCTTTGATTAACATTCTTTGGATGGAGTATACATTGTGCAAACGTGATGAAATTAGGGAAAATATCAGGAAAAATCTACCCAAAACTAAAAAAAATATTCATTTATGTACTGTAGTGCCATTAGTGTACATGGTACCTTACAAACTCTTCATTAAAGCCTGTATTTTAAGGGCCTTATCCCCCCTAGTTCTCCCTCATGCAAATAAACCTGACTAACACAGGGGCTACTTGATCTGATCAAACCATACTTCTATGGAGGCTATTTACTAGTCTGTGGAATGGTATCCCAAGAGAAAACCTACCATTTGGTGTAGTGATATAGCCAGGCAGGATAGCTCACACAATACACAACAGTCCTTCAGCAGCAGAGAGATGACTCAATGGGCTTTTTCCATCTCTAGATTTCATAAATTCTTTCAGTGGGTTCTAGAATCAAATATTTACTTCTAGTATTTAAAGAAATGTGTAAACCTGTGAGTACTGGGGGTGGGTAGGGACCAAGCTTCTTTTACAGAGTTGGTGGGAAAGTGTCTCCCTCCGCTTCCTGGGAAATTTCATTTTTCAGAAAAAAGGAGGGGTGGGGCAAAACCTGAAATATTTTAGCTGAAAACCAAAATATTTTGGTACAGAATTGCTGTTGTGGTGCCTCGTGCTCCTAGCCTTCTCTATAGGCTAGGGTCCCTGGTCAGCCAGTATCTCATGATGCACCACAGCCTCCCCTCTTGGAGAGAGAGAAAGTAATACATCATGGAAGGTGTTTGCCTGATCACCCCATTTCATTCTCTGTGACCAGGGCTCCCCAGCTGAATTACTCCTCCTCCTCCTACTGAGGCAGCATATGAAAATATTTGAGTTTGGGTCAAATATTTCACTTTCAAATTTTCCACACAGAGCAGGCACTTTTTCTGAAAAATTTCACGTAAACAACCCCCCAATTTTTGGATAAGTCACTTGTCAAAATTTTACGCTAGCCTTACTTTTTACAGTGACAGACTTTGATGGTGGCAGTTGAAGTCTGAACAAGCCCAGTGCTTAAATTCACTGAATTAGACTGGTAGAAAGAGCCTTGGTGCCTGAATACACAGATTACTCATAAACTTTAAGGTCAGAAGGGACCATTATGATCACCTAGTCTGACCTCCTGCACAACGCAGGCCACAGAATCTCACCCACCCACTCCCGCGACAAACCCCTAACCTATGTCTGAGTTACTGAAGTCCTTAAATCATGATTTAAAGACCTCAAGGTGCAGAGAATCCTCCAGCAAGTGACCCATGCCTCATGCTGCAGAGGAAGGTAAAAGACCTCCAGAGCCTCTGCCAATCTGCCCTGGAGGAAAATTCCTTCCTGACCCCAAATATGGCGATCAGCTAAACCCTGAACATGTGGGCAAGACTCACCAGCCAGCACCCAGGAAAGAATTCTCTGTAGTAACTCAGATCCCACCCAATCTAACATCTCATCACAGGCCATTGGGCATATTTACCTGCTAATAATCAAAGATCAATTAACTGCCAAAATTAGGATTAGAAAATAAAGCATTAGGATGGGCAGGGAATGATCTAAAGACATATTTCTACATCTTAAGAAAACATGATGAAAAAAGAGAGAGACAAGAAAAGAAGGACTTCAACCGGAAAAAGAGAAAAGTGTGTCAGATACAGAGAGAGAAAGCTAAAAGTGAAAGAACAATCTAATTAGAAGATGTTGCATAATGGAGAACCTCTAAGATACACCCACCCCTCTGGTGATTAGTTATGAAAAAACAACAACACTTCTATATCTGTGATTTATGGAAGAGTTCAAAAACTAAAATAAAAGTACAGGGTTGTATCTTAGAATATTATTGATATTAAAGAAAACACGTTTGTACTTCCTGTATTGAACCTCACAGGGTATATAATTTACATTTAATGGTTATTCGCAACTGGAGTTCTATTTGTGAATTAGAGGGAATGCTATTAATATGCTAATCAGTTCTGCAGAGTAAATTGGTTATAAAAGAGTGGGGTAGTAGGGAAAGGTACAATGGGGTAATGTTTTTTAATTAGCATGCTATGAAGTCTATTCTCCCCTTGATGCCACAGAACTCCTATTAAAATTTGTGGAGGCCATATGCAACCTTTGAACATATTAATGGCAAGTGTTGACAATCATTCTTTAACAGAGCTGTGTGGTGTGATGATTTGGTTCAAAAACTATTTTTGTTTCAAGGTCGCCTCAAACAAACATTTTTTGAATTTTTTTGGTGAAACAAAAAAGTTGAAAAACTTGTTTCATGCCAAATGAAACATTTTATTTTGAGGGTTTAAACATTTATTAAATTTAAGAAAAATTCAAAACAAAAAAGTGTTTTGAATAAAATACTTGAAATGGTATGAAAATGTTCAAATGAAACTGATGTTTTTAGGATTCTCTTTTTCTTTCCCTGAAAAAACAGTTTAGCAAATTCATGAAATGTTTATTGACCAAACTGCATTTTCCTGTAAAAAAACGTTTTGCCAGCTCTACTCTTTAATAGACAGTTGCAAAATGTTCTGGTGCAATACAAGGAATGTTCTGGGCCTGGCTATTACTTTGTTTGAAAGTGTGTTGAATCTTACAAACAGTATATTTAGGGAGGGGAGTTCAATTTCAGTTTCAAACAACCTTAAATTTTTAAAGACAAACTCCAGTATGGTATAGTGCTGGGACAATCTTTGCTCTGGACATCAGTGGCAGTTCACTCTACAAGGTCATCATTGGGCCCTGGAATTCTTGGGAGAATCAGTCTAGCAAGCAATCTTGCTTTTTATTTATTTTTATGTTTCTCAAGTTCACAAGACTTGAATGATCTTTACCAGATGTCAATGGAGAAAATAATTAAAGCACCAGGAAAACTGATGTTGTGGGAATCACAGTGTGAATAAATCAAAACATGAAACATTCAATTATTTGTGGATGTTTTATCACTTATATCACACTCTCAGCCCCCCTCTTTTCTGCTCCTTCAATCGCTGATACCTTTAGTAATAAAAAATGCTAGTTTCAGTGTTCTGGAAATCACTGCATGAGCCTCCACTTCTCTGACATTGTCTCTCACTGACATAAATAATCCTGTTCTGGGACTTCTCTGACACAGCCCTCAAATTATTAAACAACAATGTCCATGCTTAGCTTTTCTCCTTAACAAGCCTATTAGGTCTTCTACTAAATCATAATTACAATTTAGAAAAGAGACTTTGGAATCACTTTAATTACAAGAAAGAAAAAAATTGCTCATTTCTTTAAACAATGGTTTTAAATAGAATTCATGCAAAAATACTATGTGTTGTAAAACTCTCCCAAGATCCCTGCAAACTGAAGGCCTTTTGTAGGTGAACCTCACCTCCTATGCACCAGAGAGATTCTACTTCCTCCATGAATCAACAGCTCAGCTTCATCTGTGCCACCATGCACAACCTTAACTTTATTTCCTGATTGCTCAGGCTGCAACCATCCAACCCGGATGTTCTCTTAACAGAATTCCTGAATGAGCAGGTAGAGTGTATGTTCACATATATGCACACAGTGGGGTCACTTGTAAGTATGATGTATCATATCAACTGTGATATATAGCATGGACTGAAAGGCAGATTATACAGGACTGGCAGGGGTGCTGTATCTATATGTAAATTTGCTTTGGCATAATTACATTTGGTGGGCTGTGGGAGAAATCCTGCCCCATTGAAGTCAATGGCAAAACTCCGATTAACATCAAGGAGGCCAGGATTTTACCCTATATATATTTTCATCTCTTTTTAAAATAAGAATTCATGTACAATGATGCTTTAGGGTCAAACTCTCAAAAATTCTCAGCTCCCTTAAGGTTCTTCCCATTGGGACATTCTTGGCCAGATTTTCAAAGGAGCTCAGTGGATTGAGTTCTGAAAAATCTGGGCTTTAGCTTCCTCCATTACAAATAAGTGGCAGGTGAGAAATCATCTTTAGGTTAATAGTAGCAACATACCTTAACATAAGCTAATTTCAATCTATGAAAAAGCACAAAATGAAGATAAATTTAATAGTTTTGTGCCTCAGAATGACAGTGAGTTAAGTGTCTGCTAAGTACTGCTAAATTAAAATGAAACACCGATAGAACTACATATGACAGCCTAGTATATATTAAGTGGATTAATTATATTCTACGGTATTTATAACGAATACCAAATGAATTCATGTGATTGATGTGATTTTTTTCAAAAGTGCTGCCATAAAATTAAGGTATGAAATCATGTAGAATTTATGTTGCTACCTGATATAATTTTTACCAATGTATCTGTGACCCTGGAATCTTGTCAAGGCCACCTGGACGAGTTTCTCCCTCCTCCCCCCATGCTGTAACTCACACTTATTGCCCCAACACACTGTTGTCTTAATATATATCCCAAAGGTATCATGTAAGGTATCATATGTAAACTGGTGACACACGATGGTCATGAAAATCATTGCATGATGTATGTATGGGTTGTGCAGTCAGTTATAGATGTATGCTGGAAATATGTTTTTAAAATGTTTGAGAGGCACAGCATGAAACCAGCCCACCTTAGGCAAAGGAATGTGTATTTACGTGGCTTGGTTACAGGCAGAGAACAATGAAAGTGTGTTCACATATCAGCCATCAAGCTAAACGAGTGGAGGAGAAGACTGTCAACAATCACATCGGGGACAGGATCTGTATACTAGGAAGCCTGGCTCTTGAGGCAAAAACAATATCGGGGAGAAAAAAAATGACATTTGAGTTGTGGCCCTTTAGGGAACATATGGAGAATGGGACTCTTTGAGCCTATGAAAGCTGGATCCTCTTGGCCTGGAAATTTGATGTAAGAGAAAAAACTGCTTAGGCAAAGAATATCACTAACATTAAGTTTTAAGCACTAGAAAGCATTTTGTTTTGTTTGTAACCATACCTGTCTCATTGATTCTTGCTTAGCAACGCTTCAATATCTCTTCTTTAGTCATAAATACATTCTTGTTTTATTACAAAACCATCGGTGTAGTAGGAGTGGAGGATGAGTCCTCAGCCAACCTACCAGCTAGTACGTACACTCTCTCTTTAGAGGAAGCAACATTAACAGGACACTGCAGGGAGTCATCTGTGGGAAATTGGGGTTCACTGATTGTTACCAGGAAGGAAAGATTTGGACTAGCAGAGTCGTGAAGAGTGTGCAGGTAAGGTGGACAAGCCGGTCTCAGGGAGCTGCCACACAGTTTGGCAGCAGCAAAGTTTACTTCTGCTGAGGGACAGCAGTAGCAGTCTCTCACAAGTCTGGGTGTTCTGAGCAATACATCACAATGTGTGAGACACAGATAGTGTCTGTTTATCTACATTTCTGAAGTCCCATAGTTGCTCATATCAAAAACTTTAAAAATCCACATTCAATCAGGGGAATTATGGAAAATCAGAAAGTGTGGCAATTGTAATATATCAGTTGGAAGAAAACAAATCGGATACAATTCATGTGGCATATGTTCATTAAAAAGTTTTCCAAGTACTTATTAAAAATAGCCAATATTGTGATAGATAATGCTGTTTTTGTATATTTTAAATAAATATTCTTGAGGCAGAGCCTTGGTGTCACATTAACTAGTTTTTAATGTTAGACCTGAAAGATCACTATACATTAAATTTTGTACAATGGATTTTACTACTGAACAAAGCTACTTAAATTTCCCCAGGAAATCTGTTAGCACTTGTAAAATTTAAGAAGAAGAACATACAAAGACACAGGGCAGATAAAGTGTGACTTAGCACAGAGTGTTATCATTAATAACACTACAATCAATCACCTTTCTTATCTACTCAAATTTCCTAAGATTACATTTGAAAAAAAAAAAAACCCACCAACCTTCGTTACAAAGAAATTTTTCAGTATTGGACTAAGGGTTGTCTGGGATTCTTAACACAGCCTGGATGGTGTAGTTGCTTTGGTGCCTAACTTCCTTAGGCTCCTTTGAAATTAAGATATATAGAAAACTTGGTAAACTGGAAATAAGTCTATATTTTTAATAGTCATGGTAATTAGCCATTGGAGCAGATTACCAAGGAATGTGGTAAATTATCCATCACTTGGAATCTTTATGTCAAGTCTGCAGGGCTTTATAACAGTATGTGTACGGCACTCAGATACTATGGTGATGGGTGGCAGTATAGTCACCCTAAAATAGATAGAAAATAAGCGTTCTAGTTTAACCACAAATTGTTATGCTTTATGTTGGGGAAATCACTGGTGAAATCTATGGCCTGTCAGATTATATGGCTAAAATATGACTATGAAATTTGTGGTATGTTGCCTATTGTATTCTAAAGATATCCTTATATGATTTATGCAATAAGATTATGATTCTTCGGTACTTTATTAGTAAATAACTGCTGTCTACTTTAATGGTATTGGTGTCATTGCTGAGTAGGGACAGTTGTATGAGCAAACAAGCTTTCTTTCATAGGAAATGGCTTTCCCTGTGCTGAATTAAGATTTTGGATTAGGTTTTGTTGGTGTCTAAAAAGAGAAATTTTGTAGCTCCCCTGGTGTTTATTTTTTGGCAACAGAAAAGTGAAAATTGAGCTGTTGTGTATGTACACTACTGTGTTTGCTGAATTCAGCTACTTATTGTCTAAAATTCCTCACAGTGTTCTTTCATCTTACAGTAACGCCACAGCAAGCTCGAACCACAGCCTGAGCTATCTTCCATTGTTGGGGTGGCAGGCAGATGTGTGTGGTTCCAGGGTTATCTATGAAGGACCTCTTGTCCACCCATCACTCACCATCCTTTCTGTGCTCTTCACAAGATCCACCTGCTTTGCATGACAGGGTGAATCAGCAGAATAGCTCTGCACATCAATGAAAGCTCTTGGACAATGGGGCAAAAACATTGTTATTCAGTTGTGCAGTGTTGAGTCCAATGGGTCCTGATCCCCAATTATGCCTCAATTGGTCAATTGCTAATGCAATAGAAAGTATATTAATAAACTTGATCAATAAATCGAGTGGTTCCCCCATATCTTATAACAGTTGGGGCACAACTAGAAAAAACAAACAAACAAACAAACAAACAAAAAAACGTGTGTGTGAGTGCTTTACATAACATAGCCAGTCAATGGATTCAATGGGATTTGAAGGCATTCTCAGCACACAGGTTTGGTCTTTAGTGATGGTCTGAGTGTTCTGGATGGTTAATGAGCATGAAACAGTGGTGAGGTCAGGCCTGGTGTTAAATGTACACCATCATGCTTTCTTCTCTCATTCCCTTGCTCACCAAGTTTTCCATGAGGTAGCTACTGTTTTGTCTGGGAAAATACTAGCTACCCAACATATTCACACTGGATCAGACCCTGAAGTCAGATATTTAGTCATGCAAAACACCAGCTTGTCTTCCATGAGAGCTTAACATGGATAAGGACTGGTTTCAGGATTTAACCACTTAAATACATTGGTAACAGCATTCTGGAAACAATGGCAATTAATAGAAATGATTCTACTACCATGGATTTTTACACGAGCTTTTCTTGCAGTGTATTTATACATAGATTTACTGGCTCACATTCATTGTTGTTGTTTTTTCAAATGTATGGCTATTACAAGCCCTACAAAGAACTAAGCTAGGGAAATACAAAAGAGCTGTGAAGCTTTCAGCAGATTTCTTATAGATAGCTGAGAAAACCAGAACATAAGAATTATTTGAATACACTGCACATATACTCAGCCCTTGGTGAATTGGGACTTTAGTAGTGGGTGAGCACTGGCTTAGTTTTAATTCCAGGAGTGTGTCCAAGTGCACAGTGTGAGACCTGCCTCCCACCCATCTATAACATGGGGATAATGATACCAGCCTCCTTTGTAAAGTGCTTTGGGGTCTGAACAGCTAAGTATTATGATAAGGATTGTCTCTGCTTTTTATTCTACTGTGCTTTCCACTGGGTCAAGAACTGTAAAGGAAAATGGGTGAGAAGTGCAGGGACAACAAACAAAACCAAAAAGTTTGCAATCTGATCATCATCATGTGATATTTATTTATAAATCTGATAGTGCTGGTGCTAGCAACGTGGAGGAAAGACAACAAGCACTCAAAAAATGTTCGAATATAAATAAACAGAGACATTTCATTGTAATTAACCTGATGGCCAGAACCTTTGCTACATAATCTGGTGATTTGGCAGCAGAGGATTAGCTGTTGACAGCGGGGTGAACAGGCTCGGTGCTTTCTGACTAGCCCCTTGAAGGGAAGTGCATTGTTGTCAGGAAGGTCTTGTTTGCTGTGAAAAGTAGTCAGATTTACAATGAATTTGGATTTGCTGGCCTGCTTTGTGTTACAATCTAATCAGTGACCCACTTTGTGAATGTTACTTTTGGGACCAAATGATTTTTTTGGACACATTCAGAATATCTCCAATACTAAAATTCCTTATGCAACAATTCTTTAGCGTTGTCCCTCCCCAGCCCACTAAATGTTAATAAGCCGATTAAAAGGGAGTGCTAAGAAACCCATAATCCACAGGAACTCAGGAGGAACTAGATAATATTCACTACTGTTTGAAAATGTGTGAAATGTAAAGTCCAATTAAGTTACATTTTTAATTTCTTGATTACATTTTTCTCCTCCTCCTTCCCCTCCATCTCTCTTCAGTATGTCCTCTATGAAGGAGCAAAGGAGGCTAGCCCAATGCTTACCAGGCAGATTCAATAAATATTTTGTAGGGGTCTATATTATGTAGACATGACACCAAGTTGTTTTTTTTAAGATAGATAGCAAGCTAGCTCTCATTGGGTAAATCCATGAGAGTTAAGAGCGCCACAAGAGAAACACTGGAGTTCAGAAAGACCTTTTAGGTGTCCTAGGCCAGCTCCCTACCAGTTCGAGATGGTTCCCTTCTGTACATTTTCTAGTGTTTATGCCTTGATTCTAGGATATGGTTCTTCCCTACTTGCTCTCCCTAGCACTTCTATAGTGTTGCTGTGCACATTCCTCCCCAGAGGTGGCTGCAATGGAGTGATGTGTAGCGTGATCACTACACATTACTTAACTATTATCTCAAAAGGGGAGTTAGAGGGCTCTTCTCATCTTTTGCTGAAAGTTAGCTTGTAAAGTTCTTTGAGATCATTGGATAAGAGGGGTTGAGTAAATGCATATTACTGTTTGTCCATATCTTAGCCCTGCTGCATGGAGGTGGCAAGAGTGGTGTGGCCCTGAAGTCACAGAGGCTTCAACACATCGTGACCATGGGTGGCTGCAGACCTCCGTATGACCAAACAACCCTACCTTTCCCCAAGGCATCGTGTCCATGACTGCCTCTCCCAGTTAGTTGAAAGTGTTGTTGCTCATGCACAGAACATCCCAGCTGTATAGATTTTTGTTTAGATTTCTCAGGTCACTGATAAGCAGTCAGAGGGTCTGAAAAAGGATGTGCAGCATGGAGGATGAGTCCTCTGGGTAGAAGTAAAATACAGTATGGCCAGCAGTGTTAAGTGAATATGAATAAATACTTCATTGAAACAAACAATCATATCCAAACATGTTATTTAGATTAATGATATTGAGAAAGGGCATTGAGGATTTCTTACAAAAGTTTAACAGTATATGATATTACATTTTCTTTGTCTTATCCATTGGTAAGACAGTTGAGGCACTTATCCTTCCCCCTTTAAGTACTTTAAATAAGCCTTCCCCTTCCTTATTATTTCTGAATATTTTACCTAGGAGATTTTTTAAAAAAAATACTGTCACACTGTAATCATTCCCACTACCCGCTACAGTTTCTGTTGTCAATCATAGAAATTTGTATCTACTGTTTGACTTACATTTAACTTAGGAGTAAGTCTGAATTGTGAATTTTGCAGTCTCATCACTCTGAGGCGAGCATGATTCATGACTGAACAGAACAGACGATATCAGCAGAATTTCTGCAGCAAAGGCACTACAATGTCTGATAGGTTTATAGTATCCCTGCTTATTAGTATAAAGACAAGAGTAATCTTAGATCAGCTGGACATATGAGAGGCAAGCAAGGAGAACTTTATTGGCACTGAGGGATACAAGTTACTTTTTGAAATTCCACTCATAATATCCACTCTGTCTTAGGTGCATAAGTCCCATGGAAAGTCAATGGGAATTAGGTTCCCAAATGCCTAAGTCACTTTTGAAAATAGGAGTTTGAGATCTTTGAAAATTTTACCCTTAGGCTTTGTGGAAGATCTTACCTTGAGCTAGGATGCAGACAGGGTTCCATTTCAGTTTACAGTTGCTCCTGAAATTCTCATTGTTACTCAAATTTTGGCAATCTTGAAGGTTTCCACTCACCTGAACTCCAGTATCAGGGCCCTGAAAACCAAGGAGGATGTAAGAATGGACTCTCCATTTTGCTGTTCATTACCTGGCTTCAGCTCGTTAGTAGGGTGCTGCAAGTTCCCTATTCTAAGAGTGAGGGAAAGAGCGGACAGAGCAAAGGGTAGTGAGCATGCCTATACACACACACACACAACACAGAAGGAAACCAAGAGAGAAATGAGAGTGTGGAAACTTCATTTTCATCCTTTTTCAGCAGCGCATTCCCTGTGCTCACGGGCAGCCTGTGAGCTGAGGTATTTTATTTGGTATTGCCTATAGAAACTATAGGGGCTTTTTTCTCACCGGACTGATTAAGACAGCAGGAAATCAGCCTGGTGGTTTTTAAATGGACTATCTCATGGACAGTACACTATGACCAATATCAACCTAGCAATGGAGGGTGATAAAAACAAGGCTTCAGGTTTCAAAGATAACTTGTCTGATTTGTCAAGTTATGTATATAGCTAGCTGTCCTCACCGCATGAGCTTCATCCTTCAGGAGGTTTTTTAAGTCAATGGGATTTAAAGGCACTCAACAGTCAGAAAGCAGCATCTCATAGAGAATAGTTGGTGCAAGAGCTCATCTTTTCACAGCTACCTCTTTGGCTCTAGTAGATATATGTATTTGACTGATGCAGCAAAGGATGGAGGCAGAAACAAAAGGGAAGCTAGGACTACATATTTGGGACTAGGCGCCTAAATCTCTTTCTGGCTCTACCACACTGAGAATCTATATTATGGATTTAGTCTTGTAGCGAAGCAATGACTCACTGGCGTGGCGCCTCCTGCTGGTCATCCTGGGAATTAGCTCTTTTCCAGCTCCAGAGTGCCCTCTGCTGGCTGATGTCTCCCCTGCCTCAGGCCCTGTGTCCCTCCTGGACCCTGGTGCCCTTTTCCTCAGGCTTCTGCCCTAGCAGTACCCCCACACTCTGGGTCTCCCCTCCCCAGTACCCCCACACTCTGGGTCTCCCCTCCCAGGGGAACCCCCAGCCCTCAAAACCCACCTTGCCTCAGTGGCTACTGCCAGTCATCATCTAACCCCTGCTCACTGGGGAGGACTGCAGTCTGTAAAGGCCACTCATCATTGGCAAGGGAGTCAGACCAGCTGTCTCTGCAGCCCCTGTACCAGCTTTGGCCTTTAGCAAGGCCAGCAGTCTGGGGATTTGCCAGGCTGGAGCTCCTCTTGCCTTTCCACAGCCCTGCTCTACTCCCAGTACCCTAAGCTCCCAAACTGCCAGATCCTTCCCTCTCCAGAGCAAGAGAGAGACTCCCTGCCTTCTGGCCCTGCAGCTCTTTTATAGAGCCCAGCCTAGTCTGATTGGCTGCCTCCCAGCCTCTCCTTATTGGCTCTCAGCCCCAGCCCTCTCCAAGGGTGGGCCTTTAACCCTTTCAGGGCTGGAGCGGGGTGACCACCCTGCCACAAGCCTCCTAAAACCGGCCTCTAAGATGCCACATAATCCTAAAACTCCTAGACACATAAATTTTCACCAATTAATTCCCTAAGGGGAATTAATTAAGCCTAAAAATCTGCCATTGAGCATGCTCACAGCCACCTCTGTCCTGGGTACCTAGATGCCTCAGCCCTGCTGGAATCCTCAAACTAGGCCTTTCCCTGCTTATCTCACCTGCAGAGCCTAATCTGGCACATATTCTCAGAAAGCACCTAACAGGCCGAGCCCTGCACAAAAGCAGAGGATGAAGTGGTGATGGCACTTCTTCACCCCTGTAACCTTTGGTCCAGCAATTAGAGCATTCACCCAAGATGTGGGATACCACTGGTTCAATTCCCCCCTCTTCCCAAAGTGGAACACTGATTTGATCCCACAACTCCTGTCAGGGCTGGCCTTACCATGAGGTGAACTGAGGCGTCTGCCTCAGGTGCCACACTTGGGGGGTCCCACTAGGACCCAGAGTGTAGAAAATTGTGTCTGCTGCTGGTGCATATGTATTCTCTCTGCTCTAGATGCACAGAGATGGTGGCGTGCTGTGCTGGAGAAAGGAGGGCACAAGAGACATAACAGGCAGGCAGGAGAAAAGGTGAGAGGGAATAACAGAAAGCAGCAGGAGCTGCAGGGAGAGACAGAGAGAGGAGGCGCCTCTTATGTACCTCTCCAGCACCCCCAGGAGCCTGGACTGATTAACACCAGTTTCTCAGGGAGCTTCCTGTTTCCTGCTGCTTCTCTGAACCCACTTGAGGAGAACAAGCATTCAACTGAAGTAGTAAGAGCCAGTTAGGCCCTTAAGATGCTGATATCTTCCCTCACTCAGGCCCTGCTACCAGCCTGCTTATTTGTCCCCTTCAATTGAGTGTGGAGAGCCACTATAGCTGGCACAGAACAGCAGTCATGAGTGAAAGAAGAAAACGCCCCTCTGGGGCAGCATTCAGAAAAAGAAAGAAAGCAAAAGAAGGAGCTCTCCTGAGATACACAGTCACAAATGTTCACGGTGAGCCTTCCGTGAGTGGTGAGGAGATGCCTGATCTTCCAGTTAGTCAGAGTGCAGGTGATCTGGCAGCTACTGCAGCATCCATATCTCCTTCTCAAATGGATGTAACCATGCACATTCCTGAAGAAAAGTGTAGATCAGAGAAGAGTGTGGTGGAGGCGCAAGAAACAGCCGCTGCTGAGTTTAGTTCCTTAAGTCTAGATGATCCAGGACTGTGGACCCACTTGAGCAGTAGCCTGAAGGACTTCCTTGTACTGCATGGGCCACAACAAGTGAAAAATTTCATGTTTCCCAAAGACAATGAAAATAGAAGTTTCCATCCAACACATTACTGGCACAAAATCCCCAATGGTGACAAAGTGGAGAGGCCATGGCTTATGTACTCAAAAAACCCAGAATGCTACATAATGTTTTTGTTGCAAACTCTTCCAGTCTAATGTTCCACCCACATTGGGTTCTACAGGAACAAAGGACTGGAAAAATCTGGCCAAATATCTGGCATGCCATGAGAAGGCAGCAAATCACCAGAGAGCATTCCACAGGTGGAAAGAGCTTCCAGCCTTCTTTCTTCTCAAGAATATTTTTCTCTTTACCAAAGGTCTTCTTCAGGCATATACATAGGTGGACGTAAAAATCCAAGGAATATTTTTACCCTTATGTGCATAAATGCTGACTCTTAGTGAATTCCACAGGTGAAAAAGTTTTAAATATAATGTTGGCATGCTTAGGTCTTAGGGCTGGTCTACGCTGGCGGGGGGATCAATCTAAGATACGCAACTTCAGCTACGCGAATATCTTGGATCGAATTATCTGGGTTCCACACGGCGCAGGATCGACTGCCGCGGCTCCCCGTCGACTGCGCTACCGCCGCTCACTCTGGTTGAGTTCCGGAGTTGACGGTGAGCGCGTTTGGGGATCGATATATCGCGTCTTAACGAGACGCGCTATATCGATCCCGGATAAATTGATTGCTACCCGCCGATATGGCGGGTAGTGAAGACGTACCCTTAGCTACCTTCTCAGGCCCCTGTTCAGTGGGGATTTTCTAGGATGGAAGTTTACTCTTGACTAAGAATTTTATTTCAAAACTGAAACAAGAAGAACGATGGTTAGGTGGCTTGGGTACTAGCCTAGTATTTGGGAAACCCAGGTTAAATTTCCTGCTCTACCATAGACTTCTGTGATCTTGCACAAGTTACTTAGTCTCTCTCAGTCTCTGTTCCCCATCTGGAAAATGGGGATAATAGCACTTGCCTACCTCATAGGTGTGTTGTGAGGCTAAATAAATACATTCAGGTATTGTGGGTAATAGGGACCATATAAGTACTTCAGAGAGACTAATGAATGGGATTTTCTATTATGAATAAATCACTACATTTCCAGCAGCAGCTGTTCCTCTCGACAAAAATTTGTCTTCCTTTAAAAGGACCTTAACAGACTATAAGCTAGGCAGGAGTCACAGTACCCTCTGCTAGCTATACAGATCATCTCCCTTAAGACCTTCAGACAGATCATCTCCCTTAAGACCTTCAGAGGGGCCCCTCCTTTGCACAGACATGCTGTGCAGCATGAGACACGCATTCAACAGCATGCAAATGCTCCCCAGCTCCATTTGAAGGTCAGCTTCTATTCTGTGCATAGACTTAAAACTATGTATATTCAACAATCAAGCAGTTGTTACAAGGAATGTCTGTTTTGCTTGGCAAGCTGCTTTATAAGAGTGATGGAGCTGAAGAATGGGGTCATTGAGTAAAAGATTAACATACAATTTATTCACAAGATGGAAATAGAGAAGTATCATTAGAGTCATGTCATATTGTGCTGCTGGGGCATAGTGGTGTTTGCATATGCTTAATTTAATGATCAGCAAACTCTTGTCTTGAGGCAAAAACTCCAACAGCCATTTTACAGAACATACATCTGAACATTTGAAAGCATAATAGAGGTAGCAGCTGGAAAAAAAAATCTTGGTGATGTTGCAAGTTATTTGAATGTTTATATTGTAATACAAGTTTCCACCCCAGCCTACTAGTTGGAGCAGAAATCAGAGACTATGGCATGCCTGGTTTCATTTCTTAGCTCTCTACAGCTCAGTTCCCCACCTCGGAAGTGGGGATAATAATTCTTTCTTCCACCCTTTGTCAGTTTTGTCCATTTAGGCCTCAATCCTGCAAAGATTCATACCCATGCTTAGTAGTACACACTGTGAATAAAGCCACTGAAGGCAAAGAGAATGCTCACAGTGCGTTAAGCACAGGTCTAAGTCTTTGCAAGATCAGAACCTTAGATTGTGCCCCATGGAACTAACAGATGGCTTACTAGGTGTCTGTGCACTGCCCAACACAGTGGGCCTTTGGGTGCTCCTGTTTACAAATAATAAATATACATCAGCCAGTGGCTGCATACTACATTACAAGGCAATTGAATTGAAGATTTTAATTATTCTTACATGATAGTGTCTCTCTACTTTGGGACCCGGTGGGCACTAGGAGGAACATGGGTGTAAGATGATAGTGTATCCTGGATTCCAAGAACTGAGTGAAATATCTTAAAAAGATAATAGGACTGAGAAAGGGGTGGGGGAAGGAGGAAATCCAGACCAGTTTTAACTGAAGAGAGTCATGAAATCAAATAAATTATTCAACTTACCTCCTTGACCAACCCTAAGTTAGCATCACCTGCCTGAAGTCAGTAATATACCAATTTAGGAAATATGAGGTTGTGAGGGGGGAAATAATTTTTCCCGTATCACATCTTTTTATATGTGACACATACAAAATAACAGCTCTTTGTCACAAGATGGTATAAAATACTGAAAGAATTTATGAATATTCGATGTACCACTTAAGCCAATGACTAAACTTCTATTGACATCAGTAGGTACAGAATCCATTTAACCTTTATGATCCTATCCAACACAGACCAGTGACCTTTGCAGCTACTGCTTATGGGTCCTGACTGTGAAGGAGCAAGATCAGTCCACTGCACACAAACAACTCTCTGTCACCACCTGCAGGACCATCTAAATCCCTGTGCAGTTTGGAATTGTGCAACTGGCTAAGGCAGGATGCAACTGAGTTCCCCTGAGTCCACCAGACCTCATTGCCCTCAGTGGTTTATGTCCCGCTGCTGGGGCTGCATTAATTACTGCACTTGTAGGACTTAGATATCCTTTATGCCCATTTCCTTGAACTGAGAGAGAAAATAATTTTCTGTTAATTAAAAAAAAAAAAGTGTCCCAGTGTTGGAAGAAGATAAAAGACTATCCTTCTTCTTTAGTCAGTTTCCTCCAATTTCTTCTTAGAATAGGAAGTATAAGCATCAGCCCAGTTTATTCCTTCTCTCTTCTAAGGCTAATGATGTACTGGGGATGAGAATCCATACACACCTATGTACCCATCCAGAATCCCCCTCTCCCACCACACCCACCCGCCAGGAAGTGTTTTCCTATGTCTGTAATACCCTGGGGATAAACTCCTCCACAGTGACTAGTGCAAAGAAAGAGATTATCCTTGGACAACTAATGTTAGATTTAAACGCTGACCACAATGCATACTGGGAGAGAACTTGTAAACACAGCATTCATTAAGTTTGCACAATACAAACATGGTCAATATAAATGTTAAGCTCAGAGTTATGCACCTGTCAAACCTCGGTGCCTCAATTTTAGAAGCTCTTAGCAACAGAGCATACAACAATACAGCTATCTAGTCATTGGCATCTTCTTTTGCTTCTCAGAATATGTGCAAGCCATCCTTTGCATCTGAGTGTCTCTCTCGGAATATATGCAAGTGTCTGCTTTCTGTTTCCAAACTCAAAATCACATTAGTATTTGGAGAACTAGCTGGTGTTCTGATGAATGTTTATTTGGCACCTCACTCATACTGTTATGCACAAGTGCATAGAATTAAAATAATAATTTCTAGTTGATTTCATGCTTCTGTGGCTTAATGGTCTCTGATGTTTTTAGCAGATCCATTATACATACTTAAATATAGAAAAGATACTAAAAAAAAAGTCAGCTTCTGAATAAACCAGTGGCCAAATTTACTCCAAGATGAAATTGAAAAGAAAATTGGAAATATGACTTTTAGAAGGATTTACTACTATATCTTTTCTGGGTAATTTGACACTGTGCTATTCATAATAATCAGTGATGTACTGAGGACAATTTTCTGCTTGTCTCTACAAGAACCTGACACCTCCTGTTTTCCCTTTAAGTGTAGCTGAATGTAATTAGAAAACAGCTCGAGACTTGATTAAAATGTCATATTTTATGAATCTGTGATATCCTCGGCTCCTTTCCTAAAGCCACTTGCTAACAGCTCAGCTTGACCCTTGCACCATCCAAAGATTTCTTGTTATCGCACAAGGGGGAAATGGTTTATTTTATTTTTTCCCCTTTGCTGCTTGACAGCATCCAGTAGTTTCCCTCTAGCACGTACAAAATGGTGGGATCCCTCAGGAGGGATATTTACTCAGTGCCTGCTAATACTCCTGGAGAGCACAGGGGCTGTCATATTTTGGATGCCATTCCCAAACCAGGGCCTGTAAAAGCATTTGTTTTTGGGAGTGACAGCCTGATGCTATGAAGTGCTAACTGACAATGCAGGGGAAGCCTTACTGCTGAGCTTTGAGAGAGAACTCAAGGAAGGGGGTTCAAAACAACGATAAAGGATGTTTAACAGATACAAATCAACACTGCTATCACTTGGAGCTGGGTCAGGGCTTGCTGTTGCCTCAAGCTTTACAGAAGTTCTCTAACAGTTTGTTCATGATTTCATTAGGGAGTCAGGCTAGAGGTTGGAAGCAGGGTTGAAGTCATTTCAATTTCCATTAGTTGTGAAAGTGAAACCTGCTGTGAGCGTTATGGCTAAGGCAGTAACATAAAGAGACTCTGTGTGAAAACTTCAGCATGTGTCCCATGGATGTGTGTGTGTGTGTGTGGGGGGGGCCTAGATGGATGGTATGACCCTCTTCCAAGAGAACAGAGGCTTGTAGGACAGATTAAGAGTCTCTGCCCTTAGTCTGTATGTTCACTGCCAAAAGAGATGTGTGTTTTCAGGGCCGGTTCCAGGGTTTTGGCCGCCCTAAGCAGCCAAAAAAAAAAAAAGCCGCGATCGCAATTGTGATCGCGATCTGCGGTGGCAATTCAGAGGGAGGTCCTTCGCTCCGAGCAGGAGTGAGGGACCGTCCGCCGAATTGCCGCCAAACAGCTGGACATGCCGCCCCTCTCCGAAGTGGCCGCCCCAAGCACCTGCTTGTTAAGCTGGTGCCTGGAGCCGGCCCTGTGTGTTTTAAAGGTCATTAGCCATCTCAAACTGGAATATCCTAATGGAGACAGGGCTTTGTGGCTTACAGCAGTGTACCTAGGTGAAGTCAACCCCAGGTGGGAGAAGTGTATAGTTTTGACCTTGCTTAGCCACACTGTGGTAAAAACTACCTGTGCCTTGTCTCCACTGGGATTTTACAGCAAGGTAGAGGACACATTATTTATCTCATGGTAACAGATCATTGGTTTTTTTGGCAGTGAAGACATAGCTTTAGCTAGCGACCCTCTACTTCCAATCAGCCAGCTTTCCCCAGCCATTCTCATTCCCTCCTTCTAGCCTCTCTTCCACACACAGGTTAAGCAAAAATGCAGCTTTGGTTTTAACATGTTAACTGGTTGAGGTAAACCAGCTGTTACATGTTAGAACTACAGCTTGCCTTGTCTACATAGGCTTTTAAACACATGTTAAACCCATACACTCTTTTTTCCTAGTGATGATGTGGCCAGAGTTTCAGCAGTCATTTGGAATTCTCATGCACCAGTATGTCATAACAAATGCTAGTTGACAATTTTCTTCATTCTCCCAGTATAAACACATTTTAGGAAAGCACAGGGTCTTTTGCAGCATTTGTTTTGAGTGCTCCGTGTACAACTGAAATAGATTCAGGTCTGCCCCGGAAAAAATAAATTCTAGGGAGCCATAAACTTGGCATATTTGATTATCACATATGCAATTCCTGTTTGGTGTTATTCCAATAAGTCTATTTTCTTCTAGGCCTATGATGCTTTAAAATAATAAATGTTTGTTCAGCAACAGCTGGTCTCAGATTGCTCTGCTATCAGGAGCATGTTTTGTTTATTCATCCATCTTCATTTTTAACCCTTACGTATTTCCCTTTCCAATTGCAGTCACAACAACATTTTAGCTAGAAATAAGTCGCTCTCTTTCAGGTTTATTGTTAAATCAAGTTCAGTTTGAGTAATTTAGACATTACTTAGGGCTTGATCCTGCAAGGTACCTTACATTTCCGGAAAGACTTCGAGTGGCCTCAACACACATCGATTGCACTGGTAGTTGAGGGCATTCATAACTCCCCGCCACCCCGTGAAGTTTTCAGCATCTTTCAGTATGGGCCCTATGCCTATGACAAATTATTCGTACTTCTTGCTGTTACTCGGGGCTGGATGCTGCTCCACTGATGTTGGTGGGAGTTCTGCCATTGATTTCAGTAAGAAGACGAGGCTTAGAATTTCTTGTGCAAGGGATCAATGTATTAATTCATGAACAGAGGCCAGGGGCACTGAGAGACCTTACACAATTACCTTTTTGATCACTGAACTTTAACCCTAGATGAGGATATCATGACCCTTGTTGATATTTTCAAAAGAAAAAACTAGTGGTATGATTTTTGTGGGCTTTACTATAAATTAACAAAGGCTGAATTTATAAGTCACATTGACAATATGGAGGTTATGTTCTGGGGTGCAATCCAGACCGTTGAAAAGTTGTGTCACCTCTTACCTTATAACCCTGAGTGTCTCACAATGCCTTGCTACTGTAGCTCTCTGCCCTGGGACAGTTAGCAACAAGCACGCACTATGTACTGGGCAGCGCTGATCCAATGCTTTGGATCCTGGAGCCTGCTGACAATACCAGTCACCAGCTGGTCTCCACCAGCCTTGGTTAACAACCGTTAAGGTGACTCCACTCCCCCCAACCCCAAATTTTCCCAAAAAACTTGAGTTCTGAAATGTCTGGCCCTGTCCTGGAACAACCAGAGGAATGTTAAGGTTTATTACTCCTTAAAAGAGTCAATATCCAACAGTTTGTTACTTTAACCAGACTTACTAAACAGTTTTGTTCATACTGAACACTGGATTAGTTTAGATTAAAAATACAACAGTTTTTTTCTCCTCATTTCACAGATATACACTTCTACTCACTTAGGAAGGTTTAAACCCAGAAATGGTTATAAGAAAAATAAAGATAAAATGCATTCTGATAACTAAAACTTAAGCTAGACTTCATTCAAGGTAAAATCCTCACCACATGTTTTCAATCAAAATAGCTGATTGAACCGCTGGGTCAGGGTCCATCATCCAAAAGTCCAAGGGTTGGTACCTTTGTCTTGTTAGGTGAAAGATAGATTACAAGAGGGGAAAGGAAACTGCAGATTTAATCCAATGAATCTTTGCAATGGATTCTTCAGAAAGATACCTCGAGTCCAAAGTCTATTTCCAGCTGTGAGGTAGGCAACATGGAAAGTGTCCTGCTGGAGTTGTGTCTGCGAAAATGCAAATTATTTCGTGCTGCCCCCTTTGGTGCAATTCAATGAACATTACACGCGATTGACAATCTCCTCCCCTGGTGTGATAGCGTAAGGTTTGCCTTGTTAGCCTGATGCACCTGTTTACGTGATTTACAAATACATTCACATTGTCCTTCAAAGTACTTTGGAAGTAACTCCCAGGTGGGGAAACTACATTCCTTTGGTATAGGCCTGTTGAAGAGCTTTAGCTAGGCAAGGGTGTCTGGTCTTGAACATATGTTAGTGACATTCTAAATGGGGGTTGTTATACATTTACATATAATGCTGCTACACTCATTTTACCATGATTTGATTGACCAGAACGTTATTAGATTTTAAATTAAGGCATATCTTGCACAAAGATTACTACGATAATGTGTAGACTGTAAATAAAGGGGTGCTTAGGGTCAGAGAGGAATTAAATCAACAATTGAACAAACCATTGGATGAACACAGTCAAGGCACATGATTAATTCTTATGCATATTGAATCCTGGAAATTTAAGAGAACATGATTTGGTTGTTAGCCCTATGAAGGAGAACAGAAACTCCTCTGAAAGTTAACTCTTTTCTAATCAATCTATTGACAGAGTTATTAGCAACCCATAGTCTCCCTTTAGAGGCAGATTAGTTTTATGCAGGCTCTCTGATAACCCAGGGTAACAAACTGATTACACAGTAGGATTTACTTTAGAATCAGAGTCAGCACATGTTATTTTTTTTTAAATACACACACTTTTATTCACACATTAAAAAGTGTTGGAGGAAAATCAGTAATAAAGGTGCCAAGTATCTTTGCCATGTAAGTTATAAGAAGAGGAACAAAAATGAAAGAGGTTATTTGGAAAAGGAGTTTGTCTCTTTAGCTTGCTTGGTCTTCAAAGCAGAGTCAAGAGCACAGGTAAGGAATCAGGTGATGTTGTCTCTGATTTTGGTACTTTATGCTGGCGGCTTGGCTTGCTCAGGCATGTGGGTGGCATAGCCTCTTATGTTGGTCTCCTTCAGCTGGGCTGCGGGGAGAGAAAGACCAGCAGTCCTTCTTCACACAGTGGTTGAATGGAAAGATCACACCTTGTTCTGCACTTACTTGGGTCTTTAAGGGTTTCAGTTCCAGTTTGCCCCACCCAATGGCACCTCCCCAGAAATCTCTGAAGTAAATCAGTCCTGGATCACAAGTCGCATATCCTAATAATGTGTTCTAATCCACCGTAAACATGGGCAAACATGCCTTTTTGTCAGTTTGGGAAGTACCAACTCTTACTGGCAACATACATCCCCAAACCACAGAAACAAAAGGGCACAGTGCTAATTCCCCAGACAGCCAGAAGGAGGTGCTGCAGTGGGGAGGCACACCCCATCACAGCCTCACTTAGGTCTATTTACTTCACACCTCTGAAGTTTTCAAAGTGCTTTTTTTTTTACGAGCATGAATGGAATCTGACATGAGGGTGGGAAGCTAAGTTAACTATGGCACATGATGCTTACATGCTTGCCCAGTGACCACCTGAGCTGGGAATAAAATTCAGGAGTCTTGCTGCTCCCAATCTTCTACTCCAGTTGCTAATTCGATTTAGAATCAAATGATGTGTAATATTGTTGTAAGGATAATTAAAATGACCATATAATGTTATGGCGATGATTGTATCCTGATTATGTCAAAGAAAAACCTTACACAAAAAGAAGACTAATGTTTCAATAGGGTTAATGACTAGGAGAGCAAAAGAACGAACTAGAGTTAAGCATGCAATAGTATTGCTGATCTTTAGCAGTTGAAAGTACAGGCCTGATCTAATGCCTGATGAAGTCAGGGGAAGTTTGTTCATTGACTTCAATATGTGTTGGATCAAGTCCCGTATCATGTCCAATTGGAGACTTTTAGGATCTGTCTACATTTTGAGAAAAACAAATTGTAACTTGCAACTGGAAGGTGAGTATTATAGACCTGGGAGATGGTTCTACAAATCCTCCTGGTATCTACTGAATGATTAAAACGCAGTCAAACACGTAATAGATACAAATATACATTTGTCTTTAACAGAATCATCCTGCAAAAAATATTAAAGTGAGGAAAAACGGGGAGAGCATTGATCTGAAGTAAAATAAATTGGAATGCCTATTCCTGCATGAGTAAAATGGAGACAGTGATGCTCACCTCCATTGTAAAGTGCTTTGAGAGCTACTGCTGAAAAGCATTATATAGGAAGTATTGTTACCTGACTGTTAGCACTATTTTAAGCTGTATTTTAAAATAAAGTGTTCTTTAATTTGCGGAGCAACTGATTCTGAGTAGGGTCAACATTCCAAAAATGAAAGTTTGATATTGTATTGGGAATTAGCCCAAGTGGGCTCATATAAGACTCTAATATCCAAAATAAATGACAGAGTTCCTGAGCTTAGTTTATGGTAATCAGAGTTAATCAGCTTTATAAAGGAGATAGCAACCCCACACCCTGCAGGAATGTATATTTAAAATACAAATTTGCAACTGAGGAATGGAGAGGAAAACATCTCTCACCCCCCTGCCATCTTCTTGTTATCTTGGCCCCAGTCCTGCAGGCTGCTCCACATGACTGGAAGAACCTGGAGCAGTCCGCTTTAAGTGATGTATTTATCACCACAGCTATTTTCCTGTTTGTTGTTTTGGTATTCTCATTATTCTTGCTGCATGTTTTTACATTTATATTGAGAAATAATTTAACATGATACACAGGGCACTCTTCATAGTAAGTTCCTTTTATAACTAGTTCCAGTTATAACTGGTTTAGAAAGCTTTATAAGTGGTTAATAGATGGCATGAGCATGTTACAGATTGAGTGCATCAGATGGCTATACGAACATTAGAAGGTGTAAGAAACCTATTAATTTGCTGGACTAGCTTTCAACAGTTGATTAACCATTTATTAAAACATGGTTAACCTTTGAGCTATTTATTAATGGAGCCTTAACAACAGGTGTGACCAGTAAATGTGTATGCCTAGTACACATTCACTTAATTATGGTAAGTATAAGGAGCTTTAGGAAAGACTGAAAGTACTGCTGTAATTACATTTAAACCAAAATATGTAAATTTTTAAGGACAACCAGACTGTGTGTGTAAAAGAGGGGGAGATTATTTAGGGAACTACAGTGTAGGGGTGGATAGGATCTCTTTAAATAGTTTGTGGGCCATCTAGCAGTGCTTACAGTGTTCTAGTATTCTAGAAACCCACCAGAGCACAATGTACATTTTTGTGTATGTTGAGTAAAAATTATTTCAACCCTACAATGCCTGTGTGGATTATTCATACTTATTATTATGAAAAGGGCAGGAGACACAACAGGGATACTTTAAGGAGACTAAAAAAATAGAACTTTTTATATCCGTCTGCTTGTAAAGCCACTAGGTTCTTAGGTTACTGGGAGTCCAACTGTGAAGGAGTTGGAGGGAAACATAAAAGCCATAAAATATCTCTTTTAGATCTAGCAATGTCATAAGAACAGCCATACTGGGTCAGACCAAAGGTCCATCTAGCCCAGTATCCTGTCTTCTGACAGTGGCCAATGCCAGGTGTCCCAGAGGGAATGAACAGAACAGGTAATCATCAAGTGATCCATCCCCTGTCGCCCATTCCTAATTGTCACAACTTTAAAATCTAATTTCTTAGAATCTTAGAGAGCAAAAAGTGAGTGCTCAGAACTCATAGCAACAAAGAAAGCTAGCTAGCTGCAAGAAGCGATACATTCTTATTTTTCTGGCTATACCTACAACTATAGCTAGCTACAAGTTCACCATACCTTTACAGGCGACAGTAGCATTACAGGCCAAACTAACAAACAGCATGTCCTTGAAGCCTGTATGCAAAATTATCCCCCAACTGGGATTATTTTAGTTTCTTTTAAGGCCTGAACAAAGACATATCAACACAACAACTGTCTAATTAGTTAACTCAGACACTTTTCAGAGATGCCTGCTATCAAAATCAAAAACATAGCAAGGTTTACATACCTTTCAGCATAGTTCAACTCTCTCACCATGTCTGAAAAGAGTAGGATTTAAATATTCCCTTTATTTCCCAGAATGCCTTCTCCCAATCTAGGATTGTTCCATGGCTGCCCTGGTGGACTACATTTCCCAGCCTTCCTTGCTCTCCTGATTCTGAGAAAGAAAGATTGGCTGGAACTATGAGGGGTTAGCTGGAGCCATTGCCACAGAGGGGAAAGAGGAGTTATATCCTATCCTGCTAACCAAATACCATTCTTGGCTACTAAAGGGATCGATTTTACTTCCAGACTGTTTCCCCCAAATCACTTCCTTCCTCTGAGGGACAATGTTCCCTGTCTTGCAGGTATTTATAGAGACAAACTTGGAAAGGGATAGTGCTAGCCCAGGAGGGTTTCCCTCACAACACTTAAAGAGCTCTTATACTCCATCCCAGCTGCCTTTTCCCAATCACATTAAACACATTAATTTTCACAAATGGGCTTCTGGTTTCCTTATTTCTCCCTGAACCCTACGTTGTTAATTTCATTCTACTATTACACATCATTCCCCAGTCAGTTAGGAGTTCAAAAGTTCAAGACTCTAAATCAGTGTTTCTCAACTTTTTTGATACCAGGCACCAGCTTGCTGCCTTCCTAAATGGTGTCAGGGGCTGGAGCCTGTCCACGGACTGGTCATTGAGAAACACTGCTCTAAATACTGTTTGCAACAAGTGCTGAGCCATGTTCAGTTATTTTCCCCATGACTTGTCAGTCCCCTTTTTTCTCTTTTTTCATGTCACTCAATCATAACTCCCATCCCTGTGCAAGGGCAACGGGGACAGTAAGAAACAAAATTGATAGCACCACATTTTCTTGCTATTCTTTTTCAAATTGATCCTGGCATTGTATTTTCAGCTCTTCAGTACCATCTGCTACTAAGATCCCCACTGACCCAGTTCCCAGATATACTGTCCAGGTTGCTCTAATAAATCTCAACATTCTTCATTATGGATCCTCAATCTTAGTTTCCTTATTCTGAAAAGTCAGGGTAGGAGCCGCAGCCTGGGGCTGGGTCACCTCTGGGGCTGGAGCAGCGGCCGCCACCATTGGAGCAACAGTCGGGGCTGGAGCAGCCACCCAGAACCAGAGCAGCAGCTCCCATTGCAGGAGCAGTGTCTGGGGCCAGGTCAGCCATCTGGGGCTGGGGCTGCCCCCAGGACTGGAGCAGTGGCTTGGGGCCGGGGCTGGGTCAGCCCTTGCCGCAGAAGCAGTGGCTGATGTGGAACAGCGGTGTGCTCCGACTGTTAATCCTTCCAGGGTACTTTTAGTAAAAGTCATGGACAGGTCACAGGCTTCCAGGAATTCTTATTGCCCGTAACCTGTCTGTGACTTTTACTAAACATACCTGTGACAAAATCTTAACCATTATTATAAGTATGAACACTCTATTTCAACAGCATGAGAAATCCCTGTGTTTTGGTTTCTGAAGGCATTGTCTGTGAGGTATTCTTCAACAGGGAATCCTCCCCAGTTTGTCAATTGACCAGCATCTGTGTGGGAATTTTCTAAAGATGCATATACATAATTTAATAAAAACAAACATACATTTTGAGTTTCCTGGGCTTGGGAAGTACTGCTATATGAATACTAATTGGAGTTAATGATGGTCTTACATCTTGTAATCTGCATCACTGCATTATCAACATCACCTATAGCACTGAAAATAAATCATTTTTCTACTAATTTACAGAAAAGTTGATTCTACAAAAATGTTTTAAGGTGAAATTTTAATTTCAGTGCTTGTTTAATATCAGGTTAAAGGAGGGAACAGGTGTCTTCTATCTAGGTAAGGCAAGAGATATATGAAATAAATAGACAGTGTATTTGCAACATGAAGCTGATGAATTGTATTTCAGCCTCTCTGATCTCTTTTATGTCTCTCTATTAATGCAAGCACGGCCACCGTTAACTCCTTATCTTCCTTCTCACAAGTGTCCACTTCCCCAGTCCTCTCACACCACTGATAACCACACCATCTTCATTCTCATGCAGGACCTTAAACTAGGAGTTGTTTTTGCCTCCTCCCTCTGTGCTGCCCCACACATCCAAGCTATGTACAAATCCTTTCTCCAAAATGCAACAGAGGGTCCTGTGGCACCTTTAAGACTAACAGAAGTATTGGGAGCATAAGCTTTCGTGGGTAAGAACCTCACTTCTTCAGATGCACTTGCACGAAAGCTTATGCTCCCAATGCTTCTGTTAGTCTTAAATGTGCCACGGGACCCTCTGTTGCTTTTTACAGATTCAGACTAACATGGCTACCCCCTCTGATACTTTCTCCAAAATGTTTCTACGATCTGTCCATTTCTATCTGTCTGTACAGCTAAAATTCTCTCATCATATAGCATTAGAACAACCTTCATAACCACCTCCTCTCTAGTTTTCCACAGCACTCCAGTAAACCCCCTCCAGTTCATTCAAAAAGTTTCCTCCAATATCATCTACCTTTCCCAAACTGACCGTGTCAATTCCACCTCTACTATGAATCTTTTCCCTGGCTCCTCTTCCTCTAACCCATCAAAGTCAAGCTTCTTCTCTCTTAAGCCAAGCATAAACCATCTTCTCTCTACTTATTTGCCCTGATTTGGTTTGTGGTGATCTTGTTTTATGGGGGTCCCCCTGCATTCCTGCTAAAAAATTGATATCACATTATAGTCCGAAGCTATCAGACAGTGGCCAAATTCTGCCTTCACTTTGATTCCACTTGATTTCTATTGTGTTATCAGGTGGCATTTTCTCTCTCTCTCTCTCTCTCTATTTCTCTGCAATGGAAAGTCATTGGGCGAGAGAGAGAGAGAGAGAGACCCTGTAGTTCAGTGCTTAGGCACCCACCTGGGAGGAGGCAGACCTCAGGTCCAATCCCCCTGTTCCAATCACTCTTTCATTATTTAATCCACAGTGGAACGGCTTCGATAGGAGACATGGCAAAGAGCTCAACAGCAGATTATCTCATAGCTCAGTGGTTCGAGGCCTCTCCTGAAAAGTAGGAGTCTCCTGTTTGAATCCTTTCTCTTCCTCTGCCTGAGGGGGGAATTGAACCTGGGTCTCTCACATTGCAGGCAAGTGTTCTAACCACTAGGCTAAAAGCTATACAATGCGCACTTCCCCCATTAATGCCTTCTCCCCAGATTTTGAGTGGGACCCAATCCAGTCAATAGGGATCTTTGAAAGATGGCTTAGGTGAATACTGTAGAAGGTATACATATCACATGGTATTTAAGCATGTTCTTACAGCCATACCACAAATTATACCAGATGCACCCCTGCTAGTGTATATGTTATTTCCATATATACAGATTCCAGAAAATACAAATACAAATGAATTGCATTAGCTCAGGTTGTCCCTACTGACATGGTCAGCATGTGCCTCTGCAATGCTCTGCTGAGTCACCTTAATGTGGAACAGCACGGATCTCACGGAAGGCAGGCTGCAACTACCTGGATCCCCCTGCAGCTACTCAATAATATCTTCAGAGGAGCCCCTTAGAGAGTTAATATGGCCTTGAGATGTATTTTAAATGAGCATCTATAGGGTGTTAGGTAGGGGTGATGTGGCCATAAAGTTGACTCTATCCTCCAGAGACCGGGACTTTCGAAGATCAGCAATAGAGAGAAGACGTCATAGCATTATACCTTTATATGGTGTAATGTTCACCATTTAGATGAGTAAGTGCCAAAGCATTTATATTTTATACAACATTTATATGAGCATTTTACTGAAATTGCTAAAAGGAGAGGATTGATTCTGTTATAATTTTGTTTCACCATTCTTCCCCTCTTACCCCGCAAAAAAATCCAAAATGTTGCTTCAGTCTGACACTGCCTTTACTTTTTCAACAGTATATCAGATTTTATTTGAATGTGGAGCAAACAGTATATTTTAAAAGCTCACATGTATATTTTATCTTAAAGTGATCTATGTCATTATTGACTGTTTCTGCAATAAGAAAGTTAATAGAATGAAATACAAGTAATTGCTATAGTAACTACCATTGGTATATTTCTCTTGAAGAGGAAGCATACAATTAATTTATCTTTTAATCTACTTTATTGCTGGAAAACCCATATGAATGTAGTAGCACAGGTGTGGATTCAATATGTACTTTTGTGCCATTGTCTTCTTAAATCAACTCTTCAGAATTCTTTGAAATGTTAATTGGAAGAAACGTTTTCAACTTATACACTTCCTGTGGTCTAATTTGCCAAGGATCAAAGCAAAGATTCAGGGATTCAGATTTTCTTTCTCTCTCTCATTTGTCCAATGTTTGGTAGCTCACATCTTTCCCAACATGTCCCCCCGCCAGAAAAAAGAAAATCCAATTCAGAACAGAAAACAAGATTATTTAATTTGAAAAAAGGCATATAGTCTGAAACCTCGTATAATACATGCAGCTTTGGGTAAGATGTGAACTGTTTTTCAATAGATTACTAAAGCCATGTTATTTTGTTTTGCATAGTGTGATTTGGAACTGATCCTACTGGCATTAGTGAGGCAAATCTGCCACTGAAGTTTTGAGAGTTTTGCCTGAGTGAGGACTTCAGGATTTAGCTCTTTATGGGTCCAATCCAACTTCATTACATCAATGGAAAGAGAGTCATTGGCTTCAGTGGGAATGGGAGCTGGTGCTATGTCATGTGCTATGCTATGTAACAGCAAGCCTCATTTAAGGAGAATGAACCTCATTCTGATCGGGTTTGCATTATTTTTATATCGGTGTAACTCCACTGACTTCTTGTAACTTCTGATTTGCTGCTGGAAGTGAGATCAAAATAAGATCCAATATTTTTGATTTTAAAAATACACCATCTAAGTCAGGGGTTGGCAACGTTTGGCACGCGGCTCGCCAGGGTAAGAACCCTGGCGGGCCAGGCCAGTTTATTTACCTGCTGACGCGGCAGGTTCAGCCGATCGCGGCCCCCACTGGCATATCCCTCGCCCGCGCCGCTTCCCGCCCCCCCATTGGCCCAGGACGGTGAACCGTGCCCAGTGGGGGCTGCGATCGGCCGAACCTGCTGCGTCAGCAGGTAAATAAACTGACCCGGCCTGCCAGGGTGCTTACCCTGGCGAGCCGCGTGCCAAACGTTGCCGACCCCTGCTCTAAGTGTTTATGGATGAGTCATATGTTGGAAATTAGCAACTTATGGATATTTCAAAGGCAGTTGCTTCAGACACAGAAAAGGAACAAAGTATAGCACAATCCCCAACATTTATATTTGTCATTAAAGACTAATTGTAAATAGGGCTGTGTTTTTTTCTCCCCAACCACATATAGTATTATTAAATATTAAATTCTGGAAAGTTGCTTCCTACACTTCTGCACAATGAAGTATTAAAATACAAACGAGCTGTCTCATGTAGTATAATATTTTACTTGCACAATAAAAAGAAAGTGTTTGTAGAAAGGAGTAATAAAACGACAAACTAATGGCACAGTCCCAAAATGTTCCATACACTTCAGCTGGTGTAATTCCATTGACTTTGATAGGACAAAGCCAGTGGAGGATCAGTTTCACTGGCAGCAGGTTAGCTATTGTCCAGGTTGAAACCAAATCATATGATTATTATTTGTATTATACCGAGATCGGGAGCCCACTGTGCTAGATGCTGTACAAACACATAGTAAGAGATAGTCCCTGTTCTGAGGAGCTTATTATCTAGATCAGTAGGACAGGCAAAGGGTTCAAGAGAAACGGAGGCCAAGGGAGGCAAAGTCATTTGCTCAAGGCAACACAGGCAGCCAGTGGTCAAGCTATGACTACCCCAGGTGGCCTTGCCCACAACTAGTTTGCTAACCACTAGACCATGTTGCCTCAAGAATTGATCTCCAGAACCCCACTACTGACATGATCTAAAGGAAATTCTGTATATGGACTGATATACATGGGTGTCTCTGCTATGTAGACTAAGGTTAGTTAGACAAACTAGAAGCAGGATAGCCAGACAATTAAGGGATATGTATATCAGGAAAAGGAGATATTGAAAAGTGGGGAATGTTGGGTAACAATCATCAAATTCCTTGTAAATGTTACTAAAAACAAGAAGAAGAAAAAATCTGAACTACCCAATGCACTCCTCAAACTACACATTGACTAGATGTCTCAGTGGCGTAGTTTTAGGTTTGTAAAGGTTGGGTGAGCTTTTCTCCAGTTCCTCTGATCCTAAATCCTCTGATAGTGTGCAGAGAAACAGTAAAACATTCTCATCCAAAACCTAAAATTCTCATACATTTAGAGAAAAAACATTCCATTTTAATCCAAACATTTTGAGGCTAAGTGCAGAAGTGTATACCTGCTTCCAGGTTCAAGGGACCAATCCAAATGGGCACTGGAATCATGGGAAAGACTTTGGAGCTCTCCCTACTTTGTGTGGGAATCAGGGAGAGCATATACCCACATAAAATATAACCATATACTCAGATATGAGCTGACAAAGATATATGCAATTCGGAGTCATTAAAGAGGAGGTCAGTTTATATGCAAGTTAGTCTGCTAGGTTCATTAGGGGAAACCAGTTACCACACTGTCAGATGGACACAAAGAGGAACAGCAGAGCAGGGAAAAAGCTGTATGAGGCAAATCAGGAAGGAGGCTGGGGAAAATACTGGAGGGACTGAGACAGCAATAAAAGCTGGATAAGTAATAGGCCAGCAATCAAGCAGAGGGACTCTTGAGAGACACAGTTAGGTGAGAGGAGTTATAAGCAAGGTTCATTTTGTGTATGGGACAGAGGGAAGTCCTTCTATGGAGATTATTCATTTCTGCTAGTTCCTACCTTATATCCTCACTATTAAGGGATCATCTTAATTCTGATTCATTTATACACAAGTATTTATGGTATTTGCTGACATGTGCATCTCAACCAGTAAAATTTATTTTCCCAGCTTATAAAGAGGTTCGCGTGATGAACATTAGCAGAGAAGGGCTGAGTTTTAGCTCTTCTTCTAGTGGAATTACTGTCTCCAGAGTGGAGACTATTTGAGAGGAATGATCCTTTTAAAGAAAGTTCACACTTGAAAGAAAATACCCTAAGCTAAATATATATATATAAATGAAGTGAATGAAGTAAATGAAGGTTATTCATTTAGTGACATTGCCTCCCATGCTTCTTTTGTCTTCTGTCATCAGAGTGGAATCCCCGCCCTCACAATCTCTTCCATTATATCACTGTAACATTAGATTTATTATTGAGAATGTGGGGTCATTGTACTAGGTACTGTACAAAGATAGAATAAGAGTCCCTGCCCCAAAGAGCTGAGGGGCTTTAAAGCAGAATGAACACTGCAGTGACTGCAAACATCATGTTATGTCCACCTTTTGAGTTTGATTGGTTATTTAAATCTTCTCAGGGGGTTTACATCAGAAGAGGATTAACTAGTTGGAAAGACAAAGGAAGGGCGCGGTGGGAGTGGGTTAGAGCAAACAATCGATCAGCGTAGGGGAGAGAACATTCAGCATCAAGACTGCAGAAAGCTGTCTGATGGGCCTCATTTTATAAATACCTCCTCCTGCAGTGCGGTGGTACCAGCTTGAAATGCTTTCTGCAGCTGCTCTGCCAAATTCTTCCTTAACCTTCATCATGGCAAATCTCAAAGGGAGGTAGCCTCATGGGAGATTTAGTGCCACCCAGCGTGAACTCTAGGGAAGTCCTTAAGGTGGTCTGGCTGCATATTCAATTTGTCTCCATCACTGGAGATTTTATCGGGCCACAAAACCTTTTGATGCCCATGTAATCACCAGCCATGTTGCAGCATTCTTTGGTAAATGTGCTTCATAATTCATTGGTCTTCCATCTTAATAATATGAAAGCCAAGAAAGCCATTGAAACTGAACCAGTGCTGTTGGAGGAGGTTGCTGGGTTTGTCTATGTATATCGTCATTGTTGATTTTGTACCACCACTTAATATGGAGCAGCTAATGACAACAATGAGAACTGAAAACATCAACCCTCTTCAGCCTTCCTCAGAACCCACATTTCATTGCCATGTAAGAGAGCTGGTGTGGTGTAGGAAGCACGCAGGAGTGTACTTCAGGTGGGATGAAATGCAAGGATGCAACGTGATTTGTAACGGAGAGCTGAACTGGCCTCCAGATTCACCAGAGATTAGGGAAGTGCAAAGGTGGCCTACAGTCACCTTCACCCCACCCCTCATACACACTTCTGTGTGTGCCGAACAGAGCATTGGTGTCGCTGAAGACCTCGCCTACACTGTGTAACTCAGTGGAAGAAACACCAGGCCTGTTCATTTGCACAGTTGATTTCTGAGATAGAGACTTATCAGTAACCTCAAAAGTGAGCTCCTATTGACAATTATTTTGGAGGGCAAAGGGAGCTGAATACCATTTCCGGGCCTGAGGTCTGGACTTGTGAGGAAGGCATGTGCAGAAGGACCATAAACATGACTTTTAAAATCCCTAATATTTCTCATATCAATAATGATGAAGCAAGCTGTTTATTCTCATTACTATAAAAATGGAATGCTGGAAGACTCTCCCAAAAGAATGCGGCTGCTGCCAGCACTGACACGTACGTTTGAAATCATTATTTTGCTAATGCCATTAATGAATTTGTGTAGCTGGCTGCAGCAGTTCAGTTCTATCATCATTATATTTTCAGCGGGAGAAAAAAATCAGAACTGTGGAAAGGATAAACTTGGGGGAAAAAAATCAAACTGACTTCTCAGCCTGAAGAAAACTACTTGCATCTAAATTGTACATTAACTGGGCCATGTGCCACTGCAAGGAACATGAACTTTTGCTACACCTTTTTTTAAACTCCCTAGATAATTATGTATTTGTCCTTATTCTGCTCCTTTTTTGCAGGTCTTGTTATTTTTTTTTCCAGTGAGAGCTCATTTAATATTCAAACTAATACGGGACCAGTCACTGTGAAAATGTAGAAAATCCTAGGCTAAATCCTCAGAGTTAAATGATACAGCTCTGGTGAATTGCACCATCTAGTGGATGGGGGGGGGGGGGGCAGGACAGATGCTGTAGACATGATATATCTTGCTTTTTGTAAGGCTTTTGACATAGTCCCACAAGACATTCTTATAAGCAAATTAGGGAAGTGTAGTCTAAATCAAATTAGTATAAGGTGGGTGGCAAAATTGGAGGCAGGATACCATAATTCACTTGACAGTGTGGTATATCTTATGCCTCTGACTAAACTCCATTCGGACTTGTTCTATTAGGTGCTGTTTGTCTGCAGTCAGTGGACCTCACTGTATTTCAAACAATAGCTCACACAGACCCAAAAAGAGTGCAGTTTTGTATGGAAGTGCACAGTAGGTTTAGTGAAAAGCAGATTATAAAATAAAAAAGTCATAGTCATATACTGCAAGGTAAAATTACCTTATTATCTTCTGCACAATAACAGAATTATCACGGCACATGGGAAGAATGAAAGTGTCTCCACTATTGCATAAACTTCCCTTTTTTGGGGTTTGTCTCGAGACTGCTGAGACAAATCCTTGTGACTAAGAAAATCACCCAATGTGACTAGGCCTTGGATTCCTGCTCCTAGATGAGCCTAGAGGAGAATGTCCAAGATCTTTGAAGCTGAAAATTGAAAAATGAATAGCAGTGAGAAGCTAGATCTCTCAAAGCTCATGTACAGCATTTCAGAATGCTTCACAAAGCTGATGTAATTCCAGTTAGCATATAAGCTGCTTGTATGGTAATATAGTCATCATTTGTGGTCCTTTTGCAGCTGGTGAAGAAAACAGTGAGAAATCAAGTCATAAGCATGTTTGAACATCTACAGTACCCTATAGTTTTAAAACTTGAAGTTGCATCAACCTTTGCATCAGTACATGAGGTCATAATAGTTGATAATTTATATGTGCAATTGGAGAAAAGCACAGTTCCATTTGGTGATTACTGCAGTAAATAACTGAAGTAGGAGGTCATTGACCCAGTGTAAACCAACTTCATTTTTCCTGGTGCTGTGCTTGAAGGTGAACATCCTGGGAAAAATAAAAGGAGCTTAACCAAAAGGCATGCATAACCTTTCTGCTGAAGTCAAGAAATGAGACAAATGGACTTTAAGAATGGATCACATCAAAATAAATCTTGGCAGCATATTGGTAATGTCCTCTTTGAGTCATGGCAAGGTAAGGACAAAGAGGCTGGAAGAGGAAGAGGAGGGTTTTTGCTGTTGCACATGAAGTCGACGGCCTTTAATAAAAATGTTTGGCTTTTAAAAACAACTAAGTAAAATGTGTATTTATTTGATTTAACAACAGCCCTACATATTAGGAGCACCCATCCTGTGCTCTGACCCCTGCTTTTCAAGGGCTACAAAGATAAGCAACGGCTACCTCTGTGAATCCCTGGCGCTGAAACTCCCTATGCAAACTTTACCCTGGCTCCAAAAGCCTCAGCACAAAAGGTGCTGTTCACAAGATTAACAAATCCCGGTGCTGATGGATGAATGGGGAAGTACATTCCACAGTTAAGGGGCCCTCACCATGAATGCCCTGCCAGCAGCTCACTCTCTTTTGCGTTCAGGGAACTTCAGCCGGTTGCAGCTGGCATGAGGAGAAAGGTAGACAATCTCTCCAGTAAGCTAGATTCTAATCATTAAGGGCTTTAAAGTGCAAAAACAGCAGCTTGAATTCCACCTGGAAGCCCAAAGGCAGCCAACTCTGCTAAGAGAGCAACAGTGTTACATGCGCCTCACAAAGAATTCTGCCTGACAAACAGGCTGCTACTAACCCTCAGCTTCTAAACGGTCTCTCAGTTTAGCCCCAAGTAGAGCATATGTGACACAAGAAGGAATGAGTAGAGCAAGGTTCCCATCCCAAACAAACTGTCTTGCCCAGCAACTGTAGATGGAAAAATGCTCTTGTTGCCATGGCTGCCACTTGAGCATCCAGCAAAACCCCTACATTGTGAACTCAATTTACAAACCAAAGCTATGTAATTCTAGCTAGTTCTTTTGGCTGCCTCCCCCGGTCAAATAGCACTATCTTGGTCTTATTCAGCCTTAGCCATCAGCCTACAACCAAGACCAGAATCCAGGTGATTCTGGGTCCCTCCTTCCCCGGCACTAGTGGAATTAGCTATATTGGAGATATACCACTGGGTATTGCCCACTGCATACACCGTAACCCATGATTCTAACTAACCCTTCTAGTTGCCTCATGTGCACTGAATGATGATGGGGATGTATTTATATTCTATCGTGCTGTGATGTGAAAGGATAATCTGTCCTTGAATTCAAAAAGCGATGCATTCTTGAATTTTGAGCGCAGAATTAAAGTCACTCACTGAAAATCTGATCCCAACCTCCTAGGTCGGTGGTTCTCAAACTAGGGCCACCGCTTGTTCAGGAAAAGCCCCTGGCGGGCCGGGCCGGTTTGTTTACCTGCCGCGTCGGCAGGTTCGGCTAATCGCGGCTCCCACTGGCCGCGGTTCGGCGCTCCGGGCCAATGGGAGCTGTGGGAAGGGCGGCCAGCACATCCCTCAGCCTGCACCGCTTCTTGCAGCTCCCATTGGCCTGGAGTGGCGAACTGCGGCCACTGGGAGCCGCGATTGGCCGAACCTGCGGACGCGGCAGGTAAACAAACTGGCCCAGCCCGACAGGGGCTTTCCCTGAGCAAGCGGTGGCCCTAGTTTGAGAACCATTGCCCTAGGTATTTTACAGCAATAAAAGCAGTTATACCATGTAAACGGAATTGTGGTTCAATAGGATGTGTGTTTGTTACAGTAGCATCTGTTGGAGTTGTGCATCTTTTAAAACACAAAAGCCACCATAATCTAATTGTGTTATACCAATACGTCTACTTGAATGAACAAACTAGTCTTTAGTCTTAAAGTCTAATGAATTTTAAGTAGTACTTTTTGCAATCAGTACTTTATGACATAGTTCAAGTCACAAAGATAAAACTACTGAGATTATAAAAGGATATGAAAATACTCTGCCTGTCATCTGGATCCATTCACAGATTTTATTAGCCTAAGGCTTGGATTCCAGTTTATATCAATTTAGATGTGAAATGAGCTGAATGTGAATCTTAGTATGCAGTATAGAGCACCTTTGTATTTGGAGGCGGGGTATAGGTTGAAACTGCCAAATGAAATAACCTTTAACAGTCCTGTCCAAAGCAATGTGTGGTTAAACATATATATTCTGCCATCGTGACCACAGTGTCTTTCTATGCCATTTTGGAGATTTATGACAAACTACAGAATTAGGTCTTCAGCCAATAAAATGACCCACATTTTACTGTTTTGCTCAGCCCTTCAGTGTGGTGGAGGGCAGCCACATTGATCCAAGAGTGCCTGCTGGCGGAAGAACAATCAGCTGGTGGAAGTATGAACTGTTGTTGATTTTAGTGGGGGACATAGTAGCTAATGGAAAAAATCCCTTATGTGAGGAGATTAATCTAACTACCTAACCTGACAACACTGAGGCAGCTGGTATGCTCTGACCAATTCTATCTCATTGTTTCCTTGTGCTCTCCCATTGGTCTATCTGTATCCACCTGTTGTCTCTTGTCTTGTAGGGTAGGCAGTGTGGCCTGGTGGATAAAGAACTAGATTGGGACTCAGAGGACCTGAGGTCCGGGCTCTGCCACTGGGCTGCTGGGTGACCTTGGACATGTCACATAATCTCTTTGTGCCTCATTTTCCCTAACTGTAAAATGGGAATAATGATACTGACTTCCTTCGTACATCACATTGAGATCTACGGCTGAAAAGTGCTATATTAGAGTTTATATTGTTATTATACTAAGGTTGTAAGCTCTCTGTGGCAGGGACCACCTTTTAGTTCTGTGTTTGTACAACGTGTAGCACAATGCAGCCCTGGTCCATGACCAGGGCTCCTAGGAACTACTATAATACAAATAATATCATCATCGTCTACATAGTGAATTTACCAAGCATTACAAGTACCATACAGTCATCCCACAGTCAACTTGATGGTATGTAAAACTGGAATGTGAACAAATTGCCAGAAGCACTCTTTTATTATTATTACTGGTTAGTTTACTGTAGATAGAAGTTTCTGAATATGAAACTAGAGATGAAATTAATACAGCTGATAGGGTCACTGTCAGCTATAGAAATGTTGCGTAATAAGCAACTAGCTAAGCAAGGGGTGTACACATTATGACTGGAGAAACTGCACTAGAAATAAATTGCATTGTAGGTATTCTGTAAGATAGTGATGGACTAATTTAGAGTTCCATTCATTTTCCAGTTAAAAAGTTAATAATATCAAAGGCTGAGTTTATGTTTCCTTCCAAACACATAAACAGTTCTTTTATTTCCCATTTTCCCATTACTAGTGCTAGTGAAGAGATGAAACTATTAAGCGTTATTAAATATTTAAATGACAGGCAGGCAGCAGGACGAAGACATGCTGTCTAAGATGACATACCACAATGGGGATAAGCAAAATGTCCTCATGAATGCTTTAGTGTCCTCATTTCATGTGATAAAATAGAAGGGTAGATACTGAGCTGGTGCAAGTGGCTGTGGTTCCATTGCTTTCAATGAGTTCCGAGTCTCTAGGAGAGATTCTTTGCTTATGTAACTCCACTAAAGTCAATGACATTACAACCGTGTCACGCTTTCAGTAACTACAACAGTGTTATACCTTCAGTAATGAAGCTTCTGACCTTTGTCAGGAGACTTCCTGTGGGCCGGGCCACTGCATTTAGATCTCTCAACATTCACATATATTCTGCTCACAAATCCCTTCAAGTGCACGCTCCATCCTCTTGATTTTAAAAAGGGGTCACCTCTATTTTTCTACTTAATCCGAGGGATCCATCTAATAACCAAAATGCAAGGAAATATTTAAATGGCATTCAAAATTGCAACATTTTACAATATAAAACTATAACTATTCCTTTTCCAAGGTCCTCCCACCCATAGAAAATTTGTCCCTTTACATTTACTGATTTTATTAAAAAGAAAGAAAAGTATGTTTGATACACAGGTTAATTATACTTTGATTTGGGGGATTCACCTCAGGATGTTTGCCCTTTTTGTATTCTGCGTTAGTTTGTTAGTAAAAAGAAAATAAACAGCATCTGAGAAAGAAACTATTTCCTAGAACAATATTTTTAGAATTGGTTGCTTTCTCTCTGGAGGGAAACAACCTTGTTTCCATTCATGGGATAATTTGTGTAATATAACCGAAGTCCTAGATTTCTTAAGTCTTGCATTTTGTTTAGCGCTAACAAAAACATTTCATTGGGCAGGGAAAGCAAATTTACAATGAAATGGATTTGAAAAGGACAGAGATTTTTATTTGCTGGGTTTTGTTTTTGCTTTTTGAAATCATAGTTAGTGTGTGGAGATAGGAAAGGTTGGCTCTTGAGGGATCTGAAAACCAAGCATTTGAGATGTTGAGGAATAGAGGGGGCTAGTGCAGCACATGGGACTTAGCCAATCTTTTCTTCTCAAATGCCTGACAATTTTTTTATTAAAAAGGTTTGTCATGGTGGCGAGCCGGATGTGATTGCATACTCTGTATTTCTATTTATTTACTTGACACTATAGCGATTTTCATGACTAATTTTCTTTTTCTTTTGGTTGATCCCATAAATACTGCATGTTTTTTTTTAATAGAAGTTGTTACATAAAGCTAAAATTAGTCTAGATAGAGTCGTACTTCAGGAAGAAAGTCTAAATACAGTTCAGCTGAAGTGACATTTGGTTATACTGGAAGGAAGAAATAGCTGATGGTTTAAAAGCCTCTCTGGAATATGAGTGATGACATTTTGATTAATGCCTTTGTTATGGGCAAAGATTATTTAGCTAATGATTTGCATAGTTTCCTGTTCCCTGGCTCCCGTGGTGGGAAAAGAATGCCAAATCCCAGAAGGGGAGGAAGCAAGAAGCTTGAAATCAATGGGATTATTCATGTGCTTAAAGTTAAGACCACACTTAAATGCTTTCCTGGATCAAGCCCAGAGCACACAGCACTTTGCAGGATCAAGTCCATGATACACAAGAAGGAAGAGAATCTAATTCATGCTCCATTGGTTTTGCAGGACTAAGGATACGTCTTCACTTACCGGAGGGTCCCGCGGCAGGCAATCGATGTTCTGGGATTGATTTATCGCGTCTGGTTAAGACGTGATAAATCGATCCCGGAAGTGCTCGCCGTTGACGCCGGTACTCCAGCTCGGCGAGAAGAGTACGTAGCATCGACGGGGGAGCCTCCGTGCCGCGTCTGGACCCGCGGTAAGTTCGGACTAAGGTACTTCGAATTCAGCTACGTTATTAACGTAGCTGAATTTGCGTACCTTAGTCCGAAGTGGGGACTTAGTGGGGACCAGGCCTAAGAGGCATAAACAGCAGCAAAGGGCTTGTCTACATTGGGGAAAAGTCTGCAGTTGCTGGTGTGCACTAGCTAGAGTGCGCTGGTTACTCAACAGGAGCTCCCTGTGTGATCACACTGAGCATTAAAAGTGCCTTTGTGCCCTAACTCCCTTGTATAGACAAGCCCTAAGATTCACTTTTGTCAGTAAAGACAACAGCTATAACTCTAAATATGTACAAGGAATAGCTTTGTGGCATTGGTGGGTGTCATGTTTAGTCATTTTTCTGAGTAAAACCTGATTTTGAAAAAAAATTGCCTACCTGCTTAAGTGGATGATATCTGTAAAGAATGTAATCATTTTACAAGTCCTGATGTCTACCTCCATATAGTCGGTTGTCCTTGCTGTACACTTCCTCCATTCATAGTTTTCAGAAAGACTGAAATGGAAGCATTTGTGGTTTAAACAATTTAAACAGTTACTTTTAGATTTTAACAAGCTCAGAAACCTTGCCAGATTTACCCGGTGGAAGATAATAAAATAATTTGAATAGAACTTGACCAGATAAAAAGAATGTGATTATTCATGAATACTTTAACCTGAGCTCTATATTAAATTATGGTGAAAGATAAAACTGTCACCCTGGGATTTGTAGATTGATATTCCCTATAGATTCCTCTTACGTTTTTCTTTTAACTCTCCCCCTGGATGCTAATGGAATTAGTCCTTTGATACCTTTTGTCTTCTTGTTACATTCTACCATTCTATTGACCGCTTCCAATCACCTTTTGTGGTTGGGAGGTTAGCTAGCTCATGTCACAGCTGATGCACAAATAACCTTATTCATTCCCACCCACATACAGTACTTTTGTATCGAGTTTGCTCTTTCATATTTCTCCTCTTCTTTATATTTTCTCTCTAGGCAATTTTTTCCCCAGACATCATACTTCAAGGTATATTTCCTATGTGATGTTCAGATATTTAGGTGAGACTCCCATTAAAGTTAATGAGACATGTGGCTAAATGACTGTGCACTGCATTGACAATTTACCCTTTACTGTTCATCATCTGGCTGAAAGAAAAGGTCACACTGGCTCCAGGATCTTTTACTTTCTGCCTAAGATCTCAGAGGTCACTGTGCCGAACAATAATGTACAGCATAGGGACCTGTAACAAAGTTGTTCCTTTAGCTGAATTTGCTTTTCATATTTAACTATAGAAATAGGTTGCAGACTTGAAAAAAGTTTTTTATCCCCAAATCATCAGGAGCTCAGTAACGACAAGTTCTTTTTGAGACAGCACAAAATACCCAAAATGGAGTTTTTCACAACTATTCTATGCAGAAAGACAGTAATTCTGCTGGAAACATGGTGACTGCAGAGGCTAGGTCTTTGGGCAGGAACATGTTTTTGTTTTGTGTTTGAACAGCACAATGGGGCCTGGCCCATGACTGGGCCTCTTAGGTGCCTTCTCCACATGGATAAGAAATACTGCTACTACTAATTTGTGTGATGCGAAGGCGTGCTCATAATAATGCAATACATACCAAATTCCCATACCAGTGCCCAGCCTGAGAAGGTGTTGGCTAGATGCGCAGTGAGGGACAGAGGTAGGATGTAGTTCAGACATGCCAAACCAGCGGAAAAAATGCACAAATTGGGCTTGTTTTCAGCTTAATTGGCTTGTGAGTTGCTTGTTGGTTAGTTTTTGGCTTGTAGCTTGTTTGGCTTGTAGCTTGTTGCTTCCTTTTTTTGATCGGCTCCTGGCAAGCAGGGGGCAAGAGGGGAGAGAATCAGGGGTGCACAGTAGGCCCACCACAGTCCCAGACTGAATGCAGGGGGGTCTAGTCACATAGAGGGTTGGGGTTCTTAGGGACTGGCTTGTTTTGAAATGGGATGAGCTTGATTTTTGTTGATTATTGTGAAAGTCGGGCTGCTTATTTATCGTGTGAAAGTTGGCAACTGTGATATAGTTGTTGGCTGAAGTAGCCGTCTGTGCTTGCTATGCATCCACCCATTGCAGGACTGAAGACTGGCATATCTGTGCCACAAGAGTCTTCTGGCTCCATTCCTGCTCCTCCTCGGGACTGCCCCTGATCATCTTCCAGCCCCACCTGCTTTTGCACAGGAAACCCGTGAGCCCTCTTAGTGACATAGATTTGCACACCTTCAATGGTCCTCAGAATCCTGCCCTCCTTTGAGGATTGGAAGCAGAGCACTTCTGTGTACCTCTATGGCTGCAGGGGCAAGGTGCAAGTCAGCATGGTCTTGCATCCTGAACAAAGGAACGGGAGCCTGGGGAGGTAGGTTCTGTTCTTGACTCTGCCACTGGCTCACTTTGTTGCCCGGGGCAAGTTATCTAAATTTTTGGTACCTAAGTGTTTCCATGGAATAAAGATCCACCTTTATAAACACGGTTAAAGATCCTCAGATTAAGTTTATAACATGAGAAAGATGCCACCTTCAAATCATCTTTTTATCAGTCTACTTTAACCAAGACTAAATGATGTGCCCCGCTATGGTCAAAGGGACAATGGAGCAGTTGGCTACTTGACAGGACCCTCATTGACAATCAGTTTCCAAGCTCACTCACAAACTGCATTAACCACTTCGAGGAGTCAAGGAGCTGAAGTACAGCTCCTGAAAAACCTTCACAAAAATTAAAATGATAAAAATAGATAACAATTCAAGAGTAGGGAAAGGGTAGATATATAAAAAGGGGGGAAATGAAACATTAAATTTAAATACCTGGCATGGGTGGGTGAAGCTCAACATAAGCAGAAGTGCATAAGATGAGAAGTCTTTTATCCAACAGTGAACTGGTTGATGATAATGCTAATGTGGGATCCTACAGTCCATTAGCGAGGTGCGTGTCTGAATACAGGTTACTGTCTTAACAGGGCCCCTTTGAGGACTATAATTACAGAAAAGAGAACATGTCATTCATCAATGTATATAATCTCGCAGTGTGCCTACTCTTTTCTTTGTTTCTCATATCTATGTTTCTATTAACTTTTGTGAGCATTTACATGTAGGGTTGGAATGCAACGTTTATATAAAACACTGATTCAGAGATAGTTGTAGCTCAGCAGTTGACAAATATGTTTCTTTACAACTGTTCATAGGTGGAAAAAGAGGAAAAGCCCTAACAGGGACAGGTAGACATGACAAATAAATACAAGCATCTGACCACTGCTCAAAGAGTTTTTAATCAAGAATCAATTATCAGCTTTCCCTGGTAGGAAGAAGGAACTGAACTTTTTAACCTGCATGGACACGAGGACTGTGTTCACAAGTTCAGTAACCCCATTAGAGTGGAAGCTCATCTCTCCCACTGACAACTGGCTACGGGGGTGAACAAAAATATTATTATTATTATTATTTATTTGTATTGTGGTAGCACCTGGGGCTCCAGCCAGTGTTCAGGGCCCAATGTGCTAGGCACTGTACATGCACATAATGAAAAGATGGTCCCCGGCCAAAAGGCACTTGCAGTCTAAGTAAAATACCTGGAAATAGCACTAATGCTTCCTCCCCCAGATGTTCATTACAGGTGACTGTTCCTTCACTACAAAGCGCACCCCTGCAGAGTTTCATAAGTCTCGGTCCCTCATGCTGTTCAACCTTTGGGTGATCTGGTGAGACAACAAGGGCGGAAGTGCCAAGAGAACATAGACAGTATCTAGCTCTATGTACTGAGGTCAAACGTACAAAGCACCCTCTCATTTTTCTGAGTTTCTAGCCAAATCAGCACTTGTATTAAGATCAGATGGCGAAGTTTCAATCTAGGTGAAAACGATGATAAATCAGAGGCTTCCAGCAGGGCAGAATTCCAATTCTCACATATTAGGTAGAATTAGCCACAGAAGGTAAAATTTTCAAAAGCACCTAAATGATTTGGGAGCCCATTTTCAAAAGAGACTTAGGAGCCTAAGGCCCAGATCCTCAAAAGGTGCCTAAACACCTTAGAGGTTTGCACCTTAGAAGCCTCAACCTCACTGAAAGTAAATGAGATTGAGAATCCTACATTACTTAAATGTCTCTGGGGTAAAATTTTCAAAATCACCTAAGTGCTTTCTCCAGTAACTGCACTGGCATGTTATTAATTTATGAATGGAGTTCAGGCTGTTGTCTTTAATCTACAACTCATCCATGGCTCCTGCCTTAGCTGTCTCCACTTGTACTTCCATAGCAGCTGAGGGCAGCTGTGACGCTCCAGCTACATGTCACTAGATTTAGTTGTCTGGGGTACTGGTGGCAATGTTCTTTGGGGAAGTCCCTCAATGCTGAAACTTACATCCCTCCCTCTCCCATTACAAGTTTACTGATATAGCAGTTGATCAATCTCCTTTCTCAAGATGGTTGGGGGAGGGAGTGTCCATTTTGTTTTTGCTCCTTAGTAAAAACAATTTGCTACTTTAGTAAGTTTCCTTGTGTCCTGAGACATTAAAGCAGGGTGCGCCTGAAAGAAAATAAATTAATAAGTAATAATAACCATAAATAATATATTATATGACTAGCATAAGAGAAGCATTAAAGTCCCCTCAAAAGAGCGCATATCTGATGAGCCTTGATTAACTGAACTGTCCTATTTGCTCACAGATTTCTGTGTTCTTAATCCTGCATTTTACCGGATGCAGCTACTGGTGGGATGTTAGATGGGAGTTTGAAGCACAGACCTTTAGCCTTTTGGGGGGCTTCCAAATAGTGGGCAAGAGGCCACCTTTGTTTTCTGCTAGGCATAATGGATTGAGTGTCAACTTAGCTCCTTTCTCAGTCAGTCCCTGTGGTGATCACATCAATCTTTCATCCTCTCTCCCTGTATATCTGTACTTTACCCTTTTAATTTCTTCTCCCATTGAGTGAAATGGCTCATTATTATGCCTTATTAAGCACTGACCCACTGGAGGAGGTATAGAGCCACACAGCCACAGTAGGCATTTTCCCCATCTGCCCCCCAGCCCTTCCCCCCCCACATGAGTATGGTACGCTTTTTGCTATACCCTTTTAAGAGGCTCCTGCATGTACTCCCCTCATTTGCCACCATCTCTGGCTCTTCCTTGCTCCCCCTAGCATGGCTAGGATCCACAGGGTAATAGTAGGGAGCAGTCCTTACACTTGCATAGCATAGAAGTGGTGGTGCTCTTTGGTTAATCCCTACTGTGTTTTCATGCAGAAACTGGATATTCTCTAACCCTACAGTTTAAATGCCATGTCATTTCCCTATTATTAATGTAAGAATGTTCAATTAAAGCCATATTCCACATGGATTGTAGCTTTTTAAGATACCGGAGAGTTCACTTACTTATTCAATTAAATCACGGAATATTAGGGTTAAAAGGGACCTCAGGAGGTCATCTAGTTCAACCCCCTGCTCAAAGCAGGACTAAACACCACAGATTTTTTTTGCCCCAGATCCCTAAATGGCCCCCTCAAGGATTGAGCTCACAACTTTGGGTTTTTCAGGCCAGTGCTCAAGCCACTGAGCTATCCCTCCCTCTTGCCATATAGTATCATGCAGTATTATGACCAATCTCTTTTAGAACTAACACATTCCTTCCTATAGTACCATTTTGTTTAGTTTCAGAGGGCCAAATTTTGCCCTCAAGTATACGGATGCAGCTTCTTTCAGCTTAATCTTTCAGCCCTTGCTAGTATGAGTAGTCCCAACTGACTGTTTCATTGGGGCCATTCATGTGAGTAAGGGCCGGAGGATTGAGCCCATAAACATTACCCAAATCCTGGGGCAGATCCCCATCTGGTGTAAATTGTCATAAGCTCCATTGACCTCAATGGAGTTCGACAAATTATAGCAACTGAGGATCTACCCCATTGATGTCTGAGTGACATTAAAATGAACGGTTATGAAAATTCACAGTAGGTGTATATTTATAGGTATATTCTCTTCTTGATACACTATGAGTTAAATCTCAATCCACTGAAATAAACATAGAATCACAGAAGTGGAGGACTGGAGGGGACCTTAAGAGGTCAGGTTGTCCAGTCCCCTGCGCTCAAGGCAGGACTTCGTAATAGGCCATTCCTGGCAGGTGTTTGTCTAACCTGTTCTTAAAAACCTCCAATGATGGAGATTTCAGAACCTCACTAATATACATATAAGCTCCCTCTTGCTTTTCATGAGTATTAATTCATTCCCCAGAATTACAGCATTGGTGTTGCGTTGTTTACTCTTACCATCAGATACTCCAAAAGTATTGCTAAAATGGTGATTACTGTGTAGTGTTGTTATTATGAAATAGGATGTGTTGTTTTTCAGTAAATTGGAAACTATAACTTGTGCCTCACTGCATCTCTTTCTATGAAACATGAAGGTCATCCCTAACTTCTAGATATTTTTGTTCTGCATGTATATTAATTTCTAGTAGCCTGGGGTTTAATACAAATGTTCTCTGAGTTTCATTTGCACAATTAATGGTTGTAAGACAACAAAGATAAAAATGCAAATGAACAACTTATCTCTATGCTATTCAATTGGATGTTTATAATAATGGTTACAGTGTGCTTTTAAAACTGTCCAAAAAGCTTCTCCAAGGGCTTGAAAATTAAAAAGAGACCTTCTAAATTATAGTTTATAAAAAATGTGCTGTGTTTTCCCCGGGGCTATATTTTCCCCATTTATGTAGAAATTGTTTTTCAGTGTAAGTGCAGCATAATTTTTCTTTCTTTTAGTTAACTCCACAGTTAGAAGCCATCTTAACATACAGAAAGGCTTTTTTAGATATTTAATCTTGCCTTCAGGCAAGGTTTTAGGAAAGAGATCCATAAAAGCAAACATTTCCATACATTGTGCTTCTAAGCTCACCTCCCCTTGAATGCTCTGCTATGCCAGTATCCCAGAACAAAAACAAAACAAAACAAAACCAAGCTATGGATCTTGTCAAAGACACAGGGCTGTTACAGCTACAGCATGATAGTAGCATTGGGAAATTAAAACTTTTTAGCTTTCCCCAAGCTCTCTTTCCACAGCTGGTACTGAGAGCTTCATGTTTGGTTGTGGGTTACTTAAAAAAGAGAGGATACTGTCCAAAAAAAAAAAAAAAAAATTCATACACCAAGATACAGTTTCCATTCACTTTCCTAAAATGTATTTCCCCCCAGAAATGGACTGAATTACTTTAAGTGCCAGATTTTACTTTAGTCACCTAGAAATTTTGCCACTGACTTCAACAGAGCCAGGATTTTATACAAAAAATAGTAAATTATTCCCAGTTAAATGAATGGGACTAATATTAGATTAATGAACATAAGGGCAGCAGATTCTAGCTCAATGGAAATGTATAAAGGCAGTAAACAGTCACAATACTGCAATATGTAGTTCCTTTGTTTATAATATCCCTAACCACAGTTTAGCAATACATGTTAACTATACTGTGACAGGATGCCATTCTTATAAGAGACTAATTAATTTTTAAACCAACTCTGAGAAGGTGCAGCACGTTGGGTATCCCATTTCTACTTCAACCACACAGATTTACTTGTGAAAAGTGTTTCTAAGAAACAAATAGAAAACAAATATTGTTTCGGGGGAAGAGTCAGTTACCTTTCCTGTGATTTCTTTTTTGTTTGCATGCACCATTCACAGGAAAACAGATCAATTTGACCTACAGCTACGTTTAAAGAAAATTTCTGAGAATAACTCAGAAAACTCAAACGTGGAACCAGACTGCTGAGTTACTACATTTTCACTGGCAGTTACTTAATCCCAATGATAGTAGTGCAACTACTTGTGCGATTAATTGCTCACCAGTGGGAGTAAGGCATTCACAGTCTCACGTATGGATGTTGTGAAATTAGAATCAATAGAATAAATTCTTCCCTGACCTACCCAGTACAATGCCATTGCATGGGGTATTATTCAGGCCCAAATTTGGCCTCCTGTTTTGATCTCTCAAACTGTTTCACAGGAAATGAAGTTGCTGCTATCTGTCTATCCAGATGGTTAATTATCCTACTGTGTGTTCCTGAACATTTGTACATTCACTCATCTTACTTATCTATCCACGGGATTAGCACTAGCCCCACCCATCACAGCAGTATCTGGAAAAAGTAAGTATAAGTGCTGGGAGCCCTGTGCATGTACATACAAGCAGAGTTTAGCCCAGGGGTAGGCAACTTATGGCACACGTGCCAAAGGCGGCACGCGAGCTGATTTTCAGTGGCACTCACACGCCCGGGTCCTGGCCACTGGTCTGGGGGGCTCTGCATTTTAATTTAATTTTAAATGAAGCTTCTTAAACATTTTAAAAACCTTATTTACTTTACGTACAAGAATAGTTTAGTTATATCTTATAGACTTATAGAAAGAAACCTTCTAAAAATGTTAAAATGTACTACTGGCACACGAAACCTTAAATTAGAGTGAATAAATGAAGACTCGACACACCACTTCTGAAAGGTTGCTGACCCCTGGTAGCCCTTCAAATAGATCACTCCCATTACAAATGAACATCCTAATTTTAGAACTGAAACTAGAAGAAAGTTGATGTTTTGAGGTGAAAGAAAAGAAAGCAGAAGTAGGGCATTGTTCTCTAGACATCTGAGTGGCTAGAAAAAGGCAGAAAGAAGTGCACAGACTGCTAGCTCGTGAAAATAGATGAGCTATGACAAGTGCTCTCAGCAAGCTGCTCTGTGGAAAGAGAAACAAAGACAGTGCGTTTGATGTGGAGGACATTTGTGCGAAGCACTGAATGATGCAGCATAGTCAACGATACTCAAACAGAATTTTACATGGAAAAACCAAACCAAACAATGGAATGGCTTTCATTTTCTTCAGACGTTAGTGACAAACAAGTGTTTGTACCATGCGTTTAGGCCACAAATAGACTGGCCGCCATCTTTTCTTTAAACGTTGTATAGATGCAGCATTTCAGCCATATTAGACCAATGTATTTATGCAGGCTCTAACTTTGTTTGTGTTGGCAAGCACAGAACAGCATCCAGCATGATCTTGGCATCAAGCGGCTGTGAGTAGCGTTTGCCTTCAATTCAGTTTTGGTTTTGCGTCTTGTTCATGCATGTGCCACGGTTGCAGGATTAACTGCGCCTCTCATCCCTTTCTGTTCTCTGAATGATCCACCTCAGGTATTAGACCTTGTGCCTTCACCTTTTTTTGGGTGGAATTCCACAAGTATCCCACTTTTACACCAGGCCCTGGGCTACAGCACCCTAAATATCAACTGTGCTTATCCCACAAGTCTGACTGAGTTAGGGTAAGTGCAGTTCTTCCCTTTGGGATTCTGTGGCCAGTAGCATACAGTGACCAGACATCCTCCTTAAACCAAAGTATTGTTCTTTTAACACTCAGATTTTAAAACAGTCTACATGCCTGTCTATCTTACATAGAATCTCAGAGTTGGAAGGGACCTCAGGAAGTCATCTAGTCCAACTCCCAGCTCAAAGCAGGACCAATCCCCGGACAGATTTTTACCCCCAATCCCTAAACAGCCCCTTCAAGGATTGAACTCACAACCCTTGGTTTAACAGACCAATGCTCAAACCACTGAGCTATCCCTGTTTACCATTCTTGGTTGGTAACCTAGGCAAGTCTAGTTTCTTCAGTCACTCCAGACGGTGCCCATGTCTCAGCATGGCTCTCCCAAACAATTACTCATCCCAAGAGAGGATTTCTTTTTGATCCTTCTATAATTCTTTCATTGACCTTTGTTTGTGCCTTTTCCTTTCCTAGTTAAAACCAGTTTTGTAGGTTGGCTAGAGAGGAAAAGCGAATAGTCGTCACATTGTCCCTTCACAACCCTCAAGTGTTCACTGAGGGGTGGCTTACCTTGGGCCATTTTTACCTTTCCTGTTTGGTTTTTCAGACAGTCTCATGATGAGTTAAACTAATATAGTCATACAGAAAACACCATGATAACCAGGACAGCATGCAGTATTCATAAATTATTGCTAAGCAGCTCCTCATCCATCAAAGCATGTATACAGTATCTCTCAGAAACCGTAAAAGTAAGTTCAATTCTGTTCTATGCATGGTCGGTCTGGCATTTGCCAGTATATATGGATGCAGTCCTACTGGCTGAGAAGAATCTGGAAGCAAATAATTAGAGTCCCATATTTGCTTCTCAAATAACTCTTGAAACTACTTTTTTTTTTTTTTGCAATGCAACAGTTAAGAACACCTTTAGACTCCTGAGAATAAGAGAGGGTGAGTGCCTCAAAGGGGCCATGGAGCGACCCAGAAATGGCAACATAGCTAGCATAATTGGCTCTGCAGCAGTCCGTTCATATGTTCTTAAAACCAGCATAGCAACGGGAGCTTTACACTACCTCTGAACATTACACTCTGACTACCATTTTGTTCATTCTGAGAGTACCTGAGAATCTGGGACAGACTAATATATCAAGTATGAGCAGAAAAAGGGCCATATTATGTTCCAAAATATTTTTCAAGGATGCATATATTTCCATGTGTTCTGAAGGACACTCAGCATTAGAGAAAGAAGCTAATGCTTCTAAGAGCCGATTATCTATCTCTTGGCTTTAAGGCCTCAGTTCTTTCCCCCCATCAACATTACATCTCAATTGAGATGAAAAGGATTATCTACTTCATGGTGGGACAAGTGCTATCAAAGCATTAGAAAAAATATACAAAAAAGTATGGGAGAAAGAAGAGGTCCCGGATGATTGGCTAAAGGCAACAGTTGCACCAATCTTGAAGAAAAGAGATCCTTTTGATCTGAATTACAGAGGTATACAATTCTTGTCAATACTGGGAAAAATCATGATAAAAGTAATTGTTAACAGATTAAGGGCGGTTTTAGATGAAGTAGTAAGTGAAGTGCAGCTTTAAATCAGGCCGAAGTTGCATTCACACTCCGACAATGGATGGAAAAAAAGTGAGAATGGGGCTTAAAGCGGTTTGTTGTTTTCAACTTCATAAAGGCATATTATTCAGTTTGGAGGGAAACATTATGGAAAGCAGCAAAATCATATGGTATTTCAGATAAGATAATTGTAATTATAAAAGCTATGTACAAAGACTCCCGCAGTGCCGTAAAAATTGGTGGAAAATTAAGCAAGTAGTCAAAGTTTGGTGTAAGACAAGGGGGGGCATGGAATCACCATCACTTTTCATTATGTTCTTAAACTAGACATTAAGAACTTTAGACGAGTTGGAGGACATGACGCTGAATGACCAGAATTAAGCTCCTTAGCTTATTCAGATGACATTATACAACAGACCAACACATTTGAATGAATGATGATACTCTTTGCTACCTTGGAAAACTGATGTAGTTGACTTGGACTTACAATAAATGTCAAAATGGTGAAGTGGGTGCATTTTGGAAAAGGGACAATAGATAAAATGTTGATATACAGCAGTTGGTGAAGTCATAGAACAAGTAAAAATGTACATATATCTAGGAAGCTTGATCCATGCTGATTATTCCATCCAGGATGAGGTTAAAAGGAGATGTGTCTTAGCCACAAGTGCTGCACAGAAATTGAGAAAATTATGGACTGATAAAAACATTACATTTGATACTAAGTGAAATTTTAACAAACTATTGTAAACAGTATTATTCTATGGTCCGAAGCAGCTGTATTAAATAAAACAGACATCAGAAGACTGGAGGCAGAGTTTCTAGAAAGATGGTAGGTGGAAGATGAAATGATTTCAAGACAAATGAAGAAGTTAGAAGGAAAGTAGGATGTTAATTCAGGGTACAACACTGGGCACAGTTGAAAAAGGTAATGATGCTGAGGACACTTCAGAAGACAAACAGATGATAGAATGCCAGAGAAAATAATGCAAACACAGCCAAGGTCAGGCTAACCTAGAGGCTGACCACTGACTAGACAGCAGGACATTATGCACAGGAACATGACCAAGCCGAGCATAATGGAGGAACAAGATTCCTCTTTCTGGCCTTATTGGGGTCAATGGGATGCTTATGACAGGCGTCAGGGCCCCCTCAAGACTCACTTTACTCCTCTCTCTCTCTTGCCAGCTGGTTCCGTCGGTGTAGAAGGAGGAAGAGGTGGAACCAGATCTGCAGGTATGGATGAATGCTGCTTCATTATTCCTGAATGAGGCAGTCACTCCTCTTTCTTCTTCCCCACTGAATGACCACCACCAATACCAAGACTGTTTTACTGTGCAAACAGTATAGGGCCCTGATATGAGTCAGAGCCTTTAGGCACTAATCTAATACAAATAAATACTCCTATGTTGTGTATAGCAGTGAGCACAGTGTCAAATATTTAGTAAATAAGAAAGAAGCAAACAGTAAAATAAGCTTTTTTTTTTTAAGTCATAATTCTTTGTTCATAATGTACCAGGTAGGATCAAATTGCTGGTATTGGTTCTGCACCACTGTCGGGGAGCCATGTTTCTCAACCTGTCCATCTAGTGCTGCTTTAGGTCTCCTCTGATGCATTTGCCTTGTTCATTTCCCTTCTCTGCTACTGAGCTAACTGGATACTATACTTTTATTTACACCTCTTGCAGGATCCATCCTGCGCGTATAGACAAGCAAGGATATAGCACAGATAGCTTCAGTGAATTGAAGCCCCACTAAGACCAAGGTAAAATAGTCAGACATTATGAACCACTGGAATGGAAAGCTCTAATGCAGACAGAGTATAATTACATTATTTCCATCCTGGGTCAGTCTTGTCTTTGCTGTCAGCCTCCGGGGGGCATTTGTTTTACATTTTGTGTGTAGTCATTTTGTGCAGTACGTTCATGAGAGTTGAACAGAAAGATTCTGGTCTCACCTGATGCTGTGGTTCATATTCAGGACTAGTTCCTCATTATAAAGATATTGTGTCTGTTCCTCTCCTCTTTAGTTTCTCATCCCTGCTGTTCTACACACAGGGAAATAATAAATACTTTCTGAGCTTCCACTGACCTCTCATCTTCTCTCTTACAACAATAACAAACATATTACTGAACCTGATTTGCTCATGCACTAAGAGGGGGATCCAGATTCCTGTAACCAGCTGAATATCTCATCTGAGCACTGAAGTGATCTGGGGCGAACTTCTGTCCCCAAACTCCCAGGACTGTAAGTGACAGCAGTGGAGACCCTGTGGAAGCTACTCCAGCCTATTGGCCCTAGTACAACCCTGGGAAAAGGACCAGGGATCTCTTAAAAGGCAGATAGTCCAGCCATGCCTCCATATCTTGCCTTACCCCAAACATGTCTGTTGTGCAGAGAGGCCCCACAGATCTGTTCTCCATGCTACACAGTGTGCTTGGCAGCAGAGTCACAAAAGTTCCAGTGCCAATGTCTGCCACACCCAAAGAACCAGAGCAAGATTGGTCCTTAATGGAGAAATCCTTATCAGAAGATATGATTGAAGTCAATGGCAAAACACACAGTAGCTTCAGATTTGGCCTTAAAGCTTCACAGACACTCATTCTATTGTATAACGTTGATGATTAGAGTTTTGCTATAGCTCTGGATGAAACAATAAACAAACAAACAGACATAATTTTGGGATTTGTATGGAAGAATACATTGTTAATAGAGAAAATAATTGCTCATATTTCTGCAGAGGGCTCAACCATTCTGCAAGTGGTGACTAATAATTGTTTACTAAACTATTATGATTCTGCCTTTTGCTGTCTATTTTGGCTTTAATATTTTTTGACAGTTAGTAACTGAGAAATACATTGTATAAGGCAAAAAGAATTACGGTACTTATTTTCCTTTTGATCCAATTCAGAACTACAACAGATTAAATAAAAAAAACAAACAATTCATAAAACACACAGAGAAAAGTCTGATATTTTTGCATTACCCTTTCTTCTAGCATTTACTGCAGAATATAATTAAATGTATTGTTGTTAGATAAGTGACACTGCTCTTTCATCACACATAAAATACTTGTGTACGTAGCTTGTCTAAAGTTATTTTTCAAGCCAAAAGGTTTGCAGAAAAGATCGTTACTTATCTTCATAACAACCTGTGTGTTAATGTTGATGCTAGCATTCATCTAGTCAGAAGTCTGGCAAGGTTCTATAGACCTTCTGTATGGGAGGAATATATGCTACTTGCTCATCAGTTCTAAAATAGGCTTCCAAGTCCTCTGATGCGTTAGAATATAATAATGGGGGATAATTTTATTTGTTCCTCAGTCCCGCAGCAATTGTCCAGGTCTTCTGGTATTTTACACTGTGCTATTGCACTAGGGTGACCAGACAGCAAGTGTGAAAAATCGGGATGGGGTGGAGGATAATAGGAGCCTATATAAGAAAAAGACCCAAAAATCAGGACTGTCCCTATAAAATTGGGACATCTGGTCACCCTCTATTGCACAGACACAGTGTTCTCCTTTGCTATAATGTTTTCAGGGATGCCTAGATTCAGGAGCTATATGGGTTTGCTTGGAGGCAGGAATAATTAGAATAAAAAAACCAAACCACCAGGTTTTCATCTTTCCTTTGCTTTTTTCAGCCAATTGCTTGGCCAGGAGTTGTTTTGAAGTTAGCAAGGAATATATAGCAGTGTCCCAATAATTAGCTCCCCCAGCATTAATGGCACAAGCTCAGCAACTAGCTCTCACTTAATAGGATGAGAAAGTGATAGTCTGGAATAATTGGAGCTGCCTGATAAACAAACTAGGAGGGAGCACTTTCTTCTCAGTTTGATGTTATGGAGTTGAGGTTTTGAACTTGAGGGCTACACAGAGTCCCAGAAGAGGGGATGGTGAAGGAGGACCCAAAACAAATCAGCAAAAGATTATGTTCCTTTAAGAAGGCCTCCGGGAAGGAATAGTACCTGCAAAAGCTCATCAGGCCATTACCTCAGAGCCATGCTTCTAAGCTCCCAAAATTAGTGTCAGCAAAACAAAATATCTGGAGCCTGGTCCAGCTAGTCACCAGAGACCTGAGGCAGAAGTTGCCACTCATGGCTATCCACATAGTATCCAGTCTGCTTTCTCCCCTCCTTAGCTTCCTCTTCCTGTTAATATAGGCTAGCCTCACAGTGGAGCAGGGAGCCTTCTTGTTTACAATCAGACTATTTTGATGTGACGATGGGTTTCTTATGATCTGGTCCCAGTTCCCTGCTTCTCACTTAGAAAATTTACTTCAGGGCACCTGTCACTCTGCTCCCTTGTTACAAGGATTCCATCTTCAGGACCTGGGACCCCCTGATAGCTGTGGTAGGTGTTCTTCAAAGGCTGGTGCAGAAATCATCATTCACTAGAACTCTGCTCTGGACTGAATTAACAAAACATGCAATTAAAACTTACGAATGAATGCCAGTGCTAATCGTCTGGCAGCGCCCACTGTCCTTTTCAAGTCCCAGTGGAGGCTTCCTTTTCATAAGCCTGATGTTCTCCTGATCTGGTTTCAACACCACCCTTTTGGTAGTCTGTACCTCAATTGTTCCAAAAGGACCAATCTCTGGAGTTGGGAGAGACCTTTCTTAGCAACTGCAGCAAGCCTAGACCAAACCACCCACGTCTGCCAGTCCCCACACGGCCTCCTCCAACTGCAGACTTTTGAACAGACATTCCAGGGTGGCTACTAGCAACCCAATGGGTCCTCAAAAGTCCTTAGGTTTCAAACCACTATCTCAGTCTGACCCACATATTTTACCTACCACACCCAAAACAATGCAAACACAACACACACCCTAATGTTCTCCACAGGCTGTCTGGTCACTATTTCACCACTGGTCACAGACTCATGAAGGGAAGAACCTCAGTGCTGAACCCTGTCAGACCTGCTGGAGAACCACTCTTGATACACAAGGTACTGTAGCCCAGGGCCTGATCTAAGAGTGGGAGATTTGGAGAATTCCGTCCCAGGAGTGGTAAAGGCATAAGTGTGACAGTTCAGGGCAACTGCACCTGTATTTCTCCATAGTGGTTCAGCAAGGGCACCTACTCTTAGTTTCCAAAACCACTCTCTTTCTGGGTTTTCATGCCTCTCTCCCACTTCTAACTGGGGCATTCCCAGGTTGCACAGTTCCTTGCCTTCACTTTATTTCCCAGAACAGACAGGTTGCTCAAGGACACTTGATTGTTTTCTCTGTGGAGACTTATAACTGTTGACAATCACTTTGTTATCAGTTACCACACAGTTCTTTCTAAGCAAGCCTACTTTATTCTTAAGGTAAAAAGCATTACAGAGAAAACATTAGAAGCAATAAAAGAACCGACCCATATGCTAATAAGATTACCCAATCTTAACATGGTTCCTGCCCCTAAGAACTTGTGATCTAAAAAAACCCTGAGGTGTGGGTTTGAAAGACTGCTCGTGCCAGAATCCATCTCTTACTATATGTATACAGAACACTTAACACAGCAGGACTTTCAGGTGTGGCAATCGCCATCTTTGCCAACACCAGAGATTGAACTGGGTACCTCCAGAATTAAATGCCTAAGTCGCTACAACTTGAGCTAAAGAAGTGGAGAATAAACACAGGCATGCTCATGCATATGTGTTTGTCAAAACACAGTATTACACTGTTAAATACAGTTCATGAAACAAACCACAGCATTAAACTGCTTTTATTTTCAACATGCCTATTTGTTGCTTTTTTTCTATCTTCCTGTCCCCCACTATTAATCCAGAAAACCAGGAAGTTAATTATTTTGCCTTTTTTAAATTTTCATCCTTTTTTAATTTTTTTTTTAATTTAAACACTGATCAATTCCTGGGAAATTTAAACAAAATCAAAACCAAAAACGAAGGGACTTGAGTCTAATGATAGGTGCGGGAGCCAGGAAACCGAAAATCGATACATGCCATACAAGTGCAGCAAAGGTTTATTAAATACCTCTGGGCCTGAAGGTAGCTTTCACTAAAGACAAGAGGAATGGTGGCAGCCTGTGGAAAATGCCTCTCAATCTGCCAAGTTCTAAATGTCTGGTGCAATGAATGACACACTGTAGCTCTAAAAGGAAGGAATTAAGAAAAAATAATAATACACTTAAAGCTTCCTGATGCAAGATTTCTTTCCATCACATAAATATTACACATCATGCTGTTTATTCCAGGATTTAATATTTCTGGTTCAAATAATAAAGACGACACCAGGTTGGAATGTGTTAGGGGGAAATGTCAATGTAAAACAGCCTTCTAGTGAGTGCTAAATGTTCACCTTGGAAATGATGAGAGGCAGGATTGATTTAGTGTAGGGCTGGAGGACAGCAGTGGCACCAGAGAGCTGGATTGTGTGAAGGACAAAAGGGATGTCTTCAAAGGAGTTAGAAGCAAATTCTACTTGGTTTGCTCTGTAGGGTCTTGCTTTGATTAGGGTGGTCAGGAGAAGACTGCCTTTTATTGTGAGTGGTACAGGAAATAATAACCCTTTAGACCAATTAGTGAGAGAACCGGGATAATGCAAAGTCTATGCTTTATGTCTGAAAGCATGAAGTAAATCAAATGAGTTCTGTGACTTACATGAATATATTTTTTTAAACTATTGCTACAAAGAAACTGCCAAAGCAGATAACGGTGCTCTAGTTAATCTGAACAGGTCTTAACTCCACTCTGTTAAACTGACTCAAAGTCAATTATCTCAAGCATTCCTCTACATTTAAAGGAAAACATATTACAGAGCTTCATTGACTTCCATTTCCCCCTACCCCATCACAAACAGAGCCGATTAATGTTACAGGCAAACAGAAATGCTGTCTTGATTCAGGCTGGTTTGTGTAATAACAATCAATAACACCTTTAACTGGAATTCTTCTCTCCAGCAGTATTGATGGATAATTCTTTTGGGACATTTCTGGACATATGTACTGGAAATATTCTGGCAGCTATGTTGGAGATATTTTCAATAAGTAGTGCAAAATCTTTCTGGCTTTGTTCCTCCCTTCCTTTGAAGTTACACATTTTGATACAGACGGATTTTGAACTTAAATGATTTAGGGCTAAAATTTGACTCTAGGCGTTGCATGGGGTGGCTCGGGGAGGTCCAAGCATGTGTGTGTGGGGAGGGGATAGGTAAGCTGAACCAACCCAGCAATAGCCCATGGGGCACTGTGTTTTCCAGTTGCAATTCTTCAGTTCTGGCCTATATCAGCAGCAAAAACCAACATGCTCCGTGCCAAGCTGGCCAGTGAGCGGGAAGTGGTGGTGGAGCAAAGGCTCCACCCATTTCCTGCCCTTCCCCACCTATCTGCTCTGGCGGGCATGCCAACTCTTGTGTACCAGTCAACCTGTGTCAGGGTGTATGGGGGAGGGGAGGAGTCCTAACGCAGGAACCTAGGCTTAGTCCCACTGGAGCCCCTAAGGGTTTCATCCTGCCTTGCATATTCAATACATCCAATGAGGTAATTGGGACTTTGGGGGACGGGGAAAGGAAGGGAATTAAAAATTGTCACTCAAAATAATGGAGCAAAATAACTGATCTTCCTGCACCATCCAGGCATAATTAGCTTAATAGCTAAAAAATAAAAGGCAGCGTTAGACATTGACTAGAGGAGTCAGGAAGAAGACCCCAATAATCACTTTTTTTTTTTAAAAGTATAGACAGCAGATGAGGTTAACCCTAAAATAAATGTGGGCCAAAGCTGCCCTCAGACTCAGCAAAGATGGCTGAGAGCAGAACATCTGTTCTGGGGTATGGGGAAGAGGATTGGACTCAAGAAAGGGGTGGGAGGAGGCTGGGAGGTCAGGAGAGCCTTGCTTTTTGGAAGGTGAACCCTTGTTAAGATCTGCAGGGAAGGGTAATTATGTAAAGAACACTCTGTAAGTAGAAGCTCATTGAGTTTCTGAACTACTTAATGGGAAAACCCATGTAGGGGAAGCATCTGGCCCTTGGTAAAAAAAAAAGTTAACAGTAAATCCCGTAGAAGTCTATTTTAAGCAAATATAAGTCTGGTTCTGGCACAAAACTGAAGTCTGGCTCATTTTTTAAATGATAAGAATGCAAAAATAGAACAATTTACTGGGTGATCTTGTTACTTAGAATTAGAATGTATTCTAAAAATGTCTAACAGGAAAAATTCCACAACAGGGATTTGACTATTTGCACTATAATAAAAGGCGCGGGGGAGAGGGGAGGGAAGAAAAAAATATATTGAGGTTTAGAAAGCAGACAAACTCTTCAATATTATTGATCCACAATAGTCTTGTAAAGGCATCTAACTTCTAGGAAGTTTCTACAATGATATACTATATCCCATGAATGCAGATTTATATAAAGCAGGGATCGGTAACCTTTGGCACGCAGCCCATCAGGAAAATCCGCTGGTGGGCCGGGATGGTTTGTTTACCTGCAGCATCCAGGTTTGCTGCTCCAGGCCAATGGGAGCTGCAATCAGCCGAACCTGCGGATGCTGCAGGTAAACAAACTGTCCCGGCCCATCAGCGGATTTCCCTGTCAGGCCATGTGCCAAAGGTTGCCGATCCCTGATATAAAGAATTAAAGGAGGAAGATGTAATTACGTAAATCAACCTGGCTTTATGGAAAATAGATCCCGTCAAGCTAACTTGATATTTTTTTTATGGGATTACAAATTTGGTTGATAAAGGTAATAGTGTTGAGACACTTAGTACCACATGACATTTGGATTAAAGAAACTAGAATGATATAAAATTAACATTGCAAAACTTAAGTGGATTAAAAGCTGGATAACTGATAGGTCTTGTAATTGTAAATGGGGAATCGTCATCAAGCTGGTTTGTTTCCAATGGCGTTCTGCAGGGATCAGTTCTTGGCCCTACCTTATTTAACATTTTTATCCATTATCTAGAAGAAAACCTAAAATCATCACTGATTAAGTTTGCACATGACACAAAAATTGGGACTATGGTAAACAAGGTTCTTAGTGGATTCTCCATCACCAACTAAAATCAAGATTGGCTGTTTTCCTAAATGGTATGCTTTAGTTCAAAGAGAACTTAATTCAGGGAAGTCTTATGGCCTATGTTATGTAAATGGTCAGTCTAGATGAACACAATTGTCCCTTCTGGCGTTAATATCTATGGATCCATGAGTTCATGATCTAATTAAGCATATTATGTTGTGAATGCACAGAAAGAATACAACATTCTCTAATATAGAAAAGAGAATACTTACTACATATATTAGTTAATAATAATAATGCATGAAACAACTAAACTTTTACAATTCTGTAATATTAAACCTAAAAAAGGCTAAGCTTGTTAAGAGCTAATGATAATGTATCATATTGAAGTTTAACCTTCTTTAAAAGATTTCAGTAAACCTTTATAGGTGATAAAAGTTAGCGACCAAAAGTGTCAGCTATAATAGCTTTCATACTTAACTTACTTAGGGGAAGACTGATTTATTATTCCTAAAGTCCTTGTTCATTCTAATACCCTTAATTTGAACACTGCCATACACTCTTTTCACCCTTTTAATCATTTTTAAGATTTTGAGGAGGGATTTTCTTTTTTCTAAGTTTGTTCAGATGTCCATCTCTTACACTGCTGATAGTACCATTCAATTCGATATCCTAGAGGGAGTGTCAGAAGAAAAGCTAAGAGAACATTTTTTAAAAGCCACTTCAAATATTTTTTCAAAGGTGCTATATTTTTTCTGTGCTTCCACCAAGGGTGTACGGCATAAGAAAAAAACACTTTGCTTACTTCACAAAAATAATCTGCTCCTCTTGCTTTCAGAAATTAGTAAACTGAGCTAGGGGAAACTATTCTTCTTAGCTTTTGTATTTCTCAAAAACTCTTCCAACCTGGAGCAAATACATCCAGCCACATATGTATAAAGGGATGATATCCTCTTTTTTAATTGTCTCTAGAATCACAAAGAGGACCTTTGCTAATGCTACAGAGCTATATATTGTATTAGGGCCCTCACTTAGAAGAGACTGAAAATGTATGAAGGTAAATTGTGTCTGTTCTCTCTCACTTTTGTGAGAATAGCAAGTTTATATAATTAACTTTTTCTGATGATTCCCATTCTGATTCTGCACCTATTGAAGACAATGGTAAAAATTCCGTTCCCTAATCTATCTCGCATTAAGGTTTGCAGTAGTCTTTCCATTGTCTTCAGTGAGAATTTGATCAGGCTCCTAGAGTTTTTCAAATTCTGATAAAATTAGAAATGACCTGAATATTTTCTCAAAATGCAAAACAATACAAAACCTTTTTAAAAATTGACAGAGTTCAGTAAATTAATAACAACATATGGTACATCTGCATTTTGGATCACATCTTCCTAGATTTTGACACCTAAAGATAGTTTGATAAATTCTGGAACAAGCTTCCATATTTGGATTCTTATCCATGCGGTAATAAACCATCAGATTTTGGAAGTTTGCCCACGACTGCTCTTTCAACACATTTGAAGTGGACTTTCATTATCTTATCTAATAGGTAGTAAACATTCTTGGTGAAGTAGGATTTTATATATAAATATGGCTGTCGATTAATTGCCATTAACTCATGCGATTAACTCAAAAAAAAAAAAAAAGAATCATGATTCATTGCCGTTTTAATCGCATTCTGTCGTATATTTCATGTTATAGTCTCGGATGATGACTCAGCACGTGTTCATTTTAAGGACACTTTTGCTGCAGATTTGACAAAATGCAAAGAAGGTACCAATGTGAGATTTCTATAGATTGCTACAGCACTCGACCCAAGGTTTAAGAATCCGAAGTGCTTTCCAAAATCTGAGAGGGATGAGGTATGGAGCAAGCTTTCAAAAGTCTTAAAAGAGCAACACTCCGATGAGGAAACTACAAAATCCGAATCACCAAAAAAGAAAATCGACCTTCTGCTGGTGGCATCTGACTCAGATGATGAAAATGAACATGCATCGGTCCGCACTGCTTTGGATTGTTATTGACCAGAACCCCTCATCAGCATGGACGCATATCCTCTGGAATGGTGGTTGAAGCGTGAAGGGACATGTGAATCTTCAGCGCATCTGGCATGTAAATATCTTGCAACGCCAGCTACAAGATGCCATGAGAACACCTGTTCTCACTTTCAGGTGACGTGAATAAGAAGCGGGCAGCATTATCTCCTGCAAATGTAAACAAACTTGTTTTGTCTGAGCTGAAGTAGGACTGAGTGGACTTGTAGGCTCTAAAGTTTTACATTGCTTTATTTTTGAATGCAGTTATTTTTTGTACATAAGTCTAGATTTGTAAGTTCAACTTTCATGATAAAGAGATTGCACTACAGGACTTGTCTGAGGTGAATTGAAAAATACTATTTCCTGTGTTTTTTACAGTGCAAATATTTGTAATCAAAAATAAATATAGAGTGAGCACTGTACACTTTGTTTTCTGTGTTATAATTGAAATCAATATATTTGAAAATGTAGAAAACATCCAAAAATATTTAAATAAATGGTATTATATTATTAACAGTACGATTTATTGCGATTAATTTTTTTAATCACTTGACAGCCCATATATATATATATTTCTGCTTATTATATATATTCATTAGGGTTCCCCTTACAATGTCTTCCATCCACCTCTCCTCCCCCACCATCTGTTTTATTGCTCCTAAATGGTCCAGCACTTTGTGATGTTCTAGTCTCTGTTAAGACCTCTTTTGAGTGCCAACCCTTATGCATCTAAATAATTCTGTCATACTGAATGGGATATCATTGTTGGTAAACCTACTCACCTACCCAAGAGTTTGTATTGTGATAGCACTCAGAGGCCCCATTATGCTAGCTTCTGTATATACACATAGGAGAAGATAGTCAGTGCTTTGAAAAGATTATAATCTAAATAAAGATGGACAGAGGGTGGAAAAAGGAAACAGAGGCAAAGTGACTTAAATATAAATAAATTAATGGAGATATCCTATCTCCTGGAACTAGAAGGGAAAGATTATTGAGTCCAGCCCCCTGCCTTCACTAGCAGGACCAAGTACTGATTTTGCCCCAGATCCCTAAGTGGCCCCCTCAAGGATTGAACTCACAACCCTGGGTTTAACAGGCCAATGCTCAAACTACTGAGCTATGTCTTCCCCTAAATTTGCTCACTGTCAGACAGCAGGACAGTAGTGGTGAAGGAATAGAACTTAAGTATCCCAAGTTTGAATCCAGTGCTCTATCAAATGAACCAAGCTGCCTTTCAATCCCGGTACAGGCATTGAACACACAAAGTGAGTCTCACAGGCATCCGGGAAAGTTAATAGAATCACCGGTTCTTTTGGGGGTCACAGAATCACCAGCTTTCAGCTCACAGAGAATTTTTATTTATAGTTATGAACCAATAGAAATGAGTTTAAAAAAAAAAAAAAAGGACCAACTTGCAATGTGCACAAGCTGTTACAATACCCAATGCTACAACTAGTCAAAAAGCAGAGAATTTTTTTCTTCTGACCAATGTTTTTGCATATTGACAGAAATAAAGGCAGAGTAAGGAAGCCTTCCCCAAAGAAGGGGTGGAAGCCTCTATCTTATTTTCCACAATGCATTGGTAAAATCCTGGGCTCTATTGAAGTCAATAGCAAAACTCCCATTGACGTCAATGGGGCCAGGATTTCATGTCAAGACGGATGTGTTTTCTGGAACTTATTTACAGACCTGCTTATAGCAAAGATTCAAAAATATACCTAAGATGAGATTTTCTGAAACATAGAAACATTAACAATAATGAGACAAAGACAGGCTGCAGTAAGAATTCAGGAACATCATACCAGATTGTTTCCATCTGGGAATTATTTTCCCAGCAGTTAAGGAGATAGCTCATAATGATATAGCATTCCCCTCCAGCAGTGAATTGTGCTGTGAATTGTGTCTGTTTTGTTTGAAGATATTTTGTTCTGTTAAATTGTTGGAAAGTGATGTATTTCATGATTGCTATAAAAGAGACTGGTACAAATCAGCAGTCACACAGATCTGATGCTATACTTCCACAGCTTGCATGGAAGTTTGTTGGCCTAATGTGCTGGTCTTTGGCAGGTTCTCTGATCCACAGTGGCAATGCAAAGGGCCTGGACCACTAGCTGCATCTTGCCACCTGGGAATTCCCCTGGCATGGGAAAAGTCCTCAGTTGAGGTAGATCTGGTATAGCCACCTCCTATGCTGTCCTCTGTCCTGGACCTGGTGCAGAGAATATACCAGGGGACATGAAAGAGCAAGATGGGCTGTGGCTGGAGGACTACAGTACACTCTGTTAGTCTTTCTGTTAGTCTTTAAGGTGCCACCAGACTCCTTGTTGTTTTTACAGTACACTCTGGCTATTCTCAACTGATGTGCACTCCACCGGGAACCATTATTAGTCGTCACAGATTAGAAGAGCCCTTGGAAACTCTACTTATGTTAGGGCCAGTGTAAAGCCTGAGGACCAGAGACAGGATGCAGTAAAGAATCATTTCTGCTTTAACTTTCAGATTGCTTTGCCACACAGATGCAAAGCTTGAAAACCTCATTGAAGTGCTTGCCTAAATGTTAAGCAAAATGAGCTCATTTCTTTCCCCATATCTGATTTCTCATCAAATTTTAAAATTACTTCCCCTGAAAGATGTTTCTTTTCACTAGTCAGTATCAGAAGGTAATGCATTAGAAAACAAACCTAAAACAAGACAATAGGATTGCAATTAATTTACATAGGTAGGTTGAGGTAATCATAAAAGTCTAAATACAGTTTCTTCATCTAAAAAAAAATCCGCATTTTTATTTATTGAAGACAAGTGGCTTCAAATATGTATGTTTTTCTTTGCGCAACAAAACTGTCAGCTGTATTTTGTACTTGTGTAATTTCAATTCTTCTCTCTTTACAGAATTTTACAGTGCTGTTTATTTTTTCCTGAAAGATGTATGCTTTTCAATGGGGGTAATATAAGGACAAATCAGTGAGACAAGTGTGAGCATTGAATCATCAGGGGTTTCAAACTGCCTAAAGATATATCAACTCACAATACATTATTTTATAAGATATCCATTCTGCTAAATATCTGCCAACATATACTGGATAATGGCAAATGATAAAAACCAATTTGTAGCTCTGACTCAGGACGACAATAACAAAGCCAGATTTATCAGGTTCAGTTCAGTTTTAGTGCAATTCATAATAGACATCACACACTGTCCTGATAATTATCAATCAGTTAAAAAAGAAGATTCATTTTTTTAAAAAAGAGAATGATTATAACTCTTTGTAAAAGCAATACCAGGGCATTATTCATGGGTTATTCATGCAAACGTCTCTTTTTTTATTACCTGTAAATTCATAGTAGGGTATTTTCCAGGAACAAGACTTATAAGGTTTACTTCTAATTAGTAATTTAGAATAATATTTACAAGTGCATCCCCCATTCCTAAATATCCACTTATACAAATGAGTAACTGCCCACATGAGGTGACATTCACTGTGTACCGAGAACCAGCACAAGGTCTATGCATCATTTAAGTCCCACTTAAGAACTCAGTATAGGGCAATTTTTTCCATCTGACTGAGGCTGACATTTTCAAAAGAAACTTAAGGAACGATTAGGTTCTTGTCTCCACTTGAAATTCAGTAGGAGTTGGGTCCTTTATAGCCCTTTGAAAATACAAGTACCTGGGACTCAAAAATGTGGAAGTGTTCAGAATCAGGGTATGACGTTTGCTGCTAGCGCCCATCTGCAAATTTTTGTCAGAATGTTGTTCTTGTATAAAAAAAATTAGTACATTTTAAAGATTTTTTTTCAAGAATATGTTTTCAATTGTTTTTGATGGAGTGAAATAAAATGCAGTGGAATCCTATTTTACAAACCAATTGGGGATTCAGGAGTTCATAAAATTGAACATCTCAAAATGACAGCAGGTATGGTGCACTGCATCACTTCTTTCTTGTCCTTCAAACCACTTCAAAGTGGTTTTCAATGCACTGAAGGCATTGGTATGTAAAGAGATGTCAATTTGTTCTTATCAATATCACTTTTGTTATGTGATTTTTCTCCCCCTTCCATCAGGAAAAATGGTTTGTATAATGGTTGTTTATAAGACAGATGGTCCTAAATCGAAGTTCTATTGTATGGTGGGCTTGCAAGAAATTTTACAGAAAAGGAAAAAAACAGTGATCAAAGATCGTTTTACGTTAGCATTCTAGAATAAATATTTCTAATGGAAAAGCAGCTGGTTTCTATAAAATGGGAAATAAAATGGGAGAGGGAATAAGAGGTGGGAAAATATCACATGTCTCACAGGAAAGTACAGCAGAAGGCTAATCCCACTTCTGTATGTTACATTATTCCTTCCATTAATCACAGTGTAGGGCCCAGTCCTACAGGAACATATGCCTGCAAGTATCTTTACTTACATGATTAGATCCACTGAGTTTCACTCTTCTTTGCTCAACTCTTACTCCAGTTACCAAAGTACATAACAGAGCTTCGATTTAATTATTCTTCAAATTAATAGGAGTTTTTGAATTCAGTTCTTATGTCTTTATTATATTGCACTTGTCTTTCTTCTTGTTGTTCTTAAAATAATGTAATTTTTTTCTGAAATATGCCAATATTTCATCTTTCCAGCAATATATAAATAGTAACCAGCATCTTTCTTCATTATCACTGGGATTCAAAGTGAGTACATTTCATAGAATCATAGATTAGGGTTTGAAGAGACTTTAGGAGGTCATCTAGTCCAACCTCCTGCTCAACATCAACTAAATCATCCCAGCCAGGGCTTTGTCAAGCCGGGCCTTAAAAACCTCGAAGGATGGAGATTCCACCTCCCTAAGTAACCCATTCCAGTGCTTCACCACCCTCCTAGCGAAATAGTATTTCCTAATATCCAGCCTAGTCCTCTCCCACTTATTTAGTCATCTACCACTACTGAGAACAGCCTAGCTCTATCCTCTTCAGATAGTTGAAAGCTGCTATCAAATCCCCCCTCACTCTTCTCTTCTGCAGACTAAATAAGCCCAGTTCTCTCAGCTCCTTGTTCTGTCATCTGCCATCACTGAGAACAGTCTAGATCCATCCTCTTTGGAACCCCCGCCCCTTCAGGTAGTTGAAGACTGCTATCAAATCCCCCCTCACTCTTCTCTTCTGCAGACTATATAAGCCCAGTTCCCTCAGCCTCTCCTCATAAGTCAGGCGCTCCAGCCCCCTCATCATTTCTGTTCCCCTCTGCTGGACTCTCTCCAATTTGTCCACATCCTTTCTGAGGGTGCAAACTGTGCATGACAAGGACGGGGTAAGGAAGAACATGTTAAGAGCCTGGCAGATGGTATTTACAGCAAGAATCATCACCAAGAAAAAAAAGAAAAACTACTTGGTAGTTTTGTGTGGGTTTACATCTAGGCACTATATACATGAAATACAATAATGATAATATTTTGCTCTGCATCATGGTGAGACCATCATCTTGTATAATGAGCCTTGATGAACCGCTGGAAACACACAGCTTCTTTCACGCCACAGAGATTGATTACTATTTAAGATTTCTACAGTGTCATTGGCGGGCATGGTGTTTCATATTAAAATACAGACAAGGTCTCTGCCTTGGAGAGATTATAATCTCAAGGCTAGGCCCTGCAAACTGTGGAGTGACTCCAGCAACTTGCTCAGCATCTTTAACTTTCCATTAGCTTTAAAAATGAATTCACAATAAATGATGATTTATTTAATCCATTCCCCTGAACTAGTGTGCAGGGTCCCGCATCTTATTACATTTCCGTGGCACAAAGCACATTGCTGACAGTTGTATTTATATATTTGAATTAATTTGATAAATTAGCAAAAGAAATGTAGTAGAATCTGACTCAGTACCCATTAACATAACAAAGCTAATGGGGATGTTCCAGAACTTATAAAAATAGTTCTTTCGACATCCATTGACCTATCTTGTTAGATTAAGGCCTGTCCTGCAAGCAGGCTGCATGCAGAATTCCCAGTACCTTCAATGGGAGTTCCAGGGAAGAAATACTTACAGGATTTGGCTTTAATGCTCATCACCATCATCATCCATTGTTTGTATTATCATAGGACCTAGGAACCCAAGGCATGGACCAGGGACCCCTGGGCTAGGCACTATATAAACATAGAACAAGTTCTGTCCCAAAGAACTTACAATCATGTTTGTCATTCAGATTTTTACAGTTCTGACCACGTCAGTAGATAAACTGCAAACATTGCAGGAACTTTATCTCAAAGATAGTTTAATTGGGTCTGTAACTGTAAATATGTCAACTGCAACAACTGTTATTATTGTCCATAGTCACCATCACCACCACCAACTACAGAATCTGATGCAACTGCCTTGGAATTCAATGGAAAACTTGCACTCATTTCAATGGGAACTGGATTATGATCACAGTACCAACAACTCTGATGTTGTTATTTTAATGATATTCTCTACTTAACAATTTAACTGATGAGCTTGATAACAAGTAAATTGTAGCCAAATTTAGCATGTTGTGGCTTGTTCCAGTTAGAAGAAATAGGTGAGAGATTTGATGCAATCTTGTTTATTTACAAAGATTATACATAAAGTCCTGTTTCTCTGAACACAGTAGGAATCAAACAGCAGGAGACAGTTTCTTTGCTCACTGTTCCAAACCTGCCTTTCCAGCCAGCACTCTGGGCCCCCAAAAGCTCTCTCTTTGAGCCTTCTCTAAGGGCCACACTACCAGCACATCTGTTACTGTCTGCATGGCTTTCTGGATGTCCGTGTGTCCCTGCCTTTGTGCTATGTTTCTCTCACACACATACACAAATAGCTTCACCAATCCAAGCCCTAACCCCTGCATTTGAAACCTATTGGGTGACAGGGCTCAGCTTCTACTCAAGCTTTTTCACGTGCGTGTGATTTGGATGTTGTTGCTATTGTTTCAGCCACTTCTTTACAATAGCTTAACATTTATCCTGAATGCAAGGCAGTGGTTATGACTGACCATAACAAGGTTTGTCGCAATCCATAGCATTATTAAAAGCCAGCATATCACACACCTCTCTTCATCACAAGGTTGTTGTAACATTCCATTAAGCAACACAAAGAAATCTTGTATGTATCAAGGAAACCTTGTTTTAATAGGCTAAGATAGTTACTAAAAAAAAAAAAATCATACTGATAGCACGTATTGCATTTAACATCTGGGGGGAAAGGTAGAACTGCAGACTCCACCAAGATATTTTTTAAGAACATTATTAGGAAACCAGAGAAGAAAAAAAGTTTACTTTATAACAGTCATATAATGAAGAAAGATGACATGTAGAATGGCCAGGCACAATCTAATGGAAAGAGGATGATTAACAGCTACAATTACTGTCCCAAGTTAAAAAAAAGGGGGGGGGGATTCTTGCCTTCAAAAGATCATTTCAAATCGGGAAATATAGTCTTTACCTTTTTTATAGTGCATGCTAAATAAAGATGCCTTATGTGAAATGTATAAGATTGGCTGATTTTGTAAAGTCAACCAGTCCACCATTCAGCACAATGGGGTATATTGTGACCTGGGTGAAATGCCTGCACAGAGAAGCCTCCCTTACACCACTATGCAGGCTATTCAGGAGCAAGTGGGTGCTGCACAACCATTTACCCCCTGTTTGGAACAGAGTGATGTGGAGGTGGGAAGAGAACGGAATGGGTGGAGCCTAAACTCCACCTACCCCCATCTTCTTGCAGACAAGCACAAGAACAGATTAATATGCCCCTGGAGTAAGTCTAGATTTGCAGATCCTGGGACCCTCACTATAGGCTGTATGCTAGAGACACAAGCTAACCCAATGCTTCCCTGGCTTTTCAAGTATAGAATTTATTTTTTTTATTTTCAGTTGTCCTGGGTAGAAATACTTCATTGTAAAGTTAATCCGAGGGCTGTGAAATCTCACAGTGCCTTTTGCAAGACATAGCTTATATATTATTGCAAAATAGCAGACTAAGAATTGCTAATAATTTTACAATTACTGTTTGTCACTGCTATATAAAAAGTTTTAGGCCTTGTGTTCAGTCAAAGGGGAACAGGTGGTACCAGTACTTCATGGCTGGTAGAAGGGAGAAACTTCTTGCAGCTGCATTACTTTAAAAACATAAAGAAATAAAATAAATACAAGATCTAGTAGTAGAATTGAGGATGGAGGAAGGGAATCCATTCCTCACAGTGAAACTTTGGGCCCAAACCCTCATTCTTCTGTCAGGTAAAACTCCCGCTAAAGTTAAAAGGAATTTTAGTTCACTAAGGATTGCAGAATCAGTTTTCTTCACTTCTTCCTTGCTTAATGGGGGCAAGTTATTTTTACAGAAGCCTTTTACAGCCTGTCCTGGAACTCTTTATTTCAGCACCTCAGGAAGAGAAGATATGACAAGTGGTGTGTTCTGGGGACCAGGGGAGGTTCTAGGTTTTTTGCTGCCCCAAGTACAGCAGGCAGGCTGCCTTCGGAGGCATGCCTGTGGGAGGTCCCTGGTCCCGCGGATTCAGCGAACCTGCTGCCGAATTGCTGTTGAATCTGCGGGACCAGCGGACCTCCTGCAGGCATGCCGCCAAAGGCTCCATGACTGCCGCCCTTGCAGGGACTGGCAGGGCGTCCCCCACGGCTTGTCACCCCAAGCGCACACTTGGAGCGCTGGTGCCTGGAGCCGCCGCTGCTGGGGACACTGGCTGGATTCCTCCATCTCTGTGGCAGTGGGTTGGCAATAGTCGTGTAAGTGAGAAGGAACCAGGTGTTCAGCAACAATCAGAATTGCAACACAGTCAGTTTTGCCTGTAGTCAGCTCTCAAGCATGGCCTCTGCTCCCACTGGTAGTCCTCTGTTAACAGCTACAAACATGAGCATGAGCTATCTGAATCCATCTGTGCATGGGCATGCTGCTACCCTCTCAGTTCTAACCATCCTAAGGTCATTAGAAGACCAACCTGGTCACCAAAGTCAACCTGCCCTTTCATCAAGTACTAAACAAGAAAGTGGGTGAGAAGAGGAAAATAGGCTGGTAACAAATATCCCCTGTGGATGTTCTGGGACCATTCATTGGTCACACAAAGCTTCATCTCTGTGAATCAGGGATTCTCATTTTGTAAACATTTCTCCTCAGTCATATTTTTTTTTTCAAAAAGCAGGAATTTCACATCATGCCGCTCTGTCTGGAAGCAGACAGAAAACAAGCCTGTACTAAGTAGCAAGTTATAACCGGTGCTAAACAATAATATATGGTAAAACATGGCAAAATCTAGGCAAAAAAGATTTTAAAAAGAAATGTTTTCTCTAAAAGCTCAAATGAATTTCTCAAAGATCAACATTTTTTACAATTTGACTTGAGCTCTTGAAGTGAGAGCTCAGAATCTATTTGGATAAAAATAGAAAGAAAGTGAACTGAGTTTTTAAAGAATATTTAATATTTTTAAAGCTCAGGATGAAGAGACTCACAAATCTTCAATGTAAAAGACTTTCTATTTATTCTGGCTGCTTGAAAGTCAAACATTCCTCTTCTAAAAATGTTCTGCTTCTTTTCAATTTTGAGATGAAGGAATGTTGCCTTTTTTTTTAAATAGTCTCTCTTCTCAGCAGCAGTCTGGCATTATTATAAATCTTATGTTAAAAGATCAAAATTCTCTCTCAAAATGTAAAAATATTAGCTTTCAAATATCACTCTGCTCACTTTCAATTTCCAAATGAATGAATCACAATTTCACATGGCTTCTCTCTTCTCTTAATAGCCTTTTAGAGTAACTGTAAAGTCTAGTTGTTAAGGACAGGGAGTAAGGATCACTATTCCCCCATTATGAAAAAATATATTATTTTAAATTTGTTCCACATTTCCCACTCCAGTTTTGATGAAGGTATCTCCTCTCTGCAGTCTGTTAGTGTTTCTTAAAGTTATCTATTAAAGAACTGGAGTCAAAATGCTCAAGCTATAAAAATATTAGATAAATGCCTTTCTCGTTGCATTACAGTCAACGTTCAAATAAATGAAAGGATATTTGATCAAATATTAAATTACAAAGTATTTGATTAGCACATGAGAGAGACTTTATAATAAATTCTCTTTCTCACTCTCAATCCCAATGGAAAAACAATCCTAGATTCAAAAAGAACCTAGTATATATGGAAAAGAGTACACCAAATATGATACAAATACTTACATAAATATTACCTTCTTTAGTGTTTGTGGCTCTAGGACTATTACGTTTAGCCCTGAGGGAAAGAAATATGACCTGTAATTTGAATATTATATGAATTCATAGTGTGAAGAAGTGATTCAACAACAAAACTGCCCCTTCCTCTTATTTTCCCCTCTAGACTACAAATCATGATAGCTATTGTAAAAGATGCTGGCTAACCTCAAAAACCAGTTATTTGTGCTGGAATTTCTACTGTAGAAATGCATTTGTTACCCTGATATCTTAGTCTGCACATTGTTGGGATTTGCAGTTCTTTATTTTCCCTATTATTTTGCCTATCCTGTGGAGGGCTCTCCTTAGGCATGTAGGTTACCGTAAAAAGAAAAACTTCTGACTGAAAGTTTCTGGCCACTGACCATGCTCATTAGAGTTAATGGTCAGGAAGGCACTAGTGTGTCAAGATCATCACATTCTGTAACAGCTCTTCACAACCAGAATGTGGGAGATCTAACCTAGCAGTCAGAACAGGAGTTGGGAGCCAGGCTGTCTCAGATACCAGGAGCTCAGAGTCCAAGACAGGACAGAGGCCAAGTCAGGGTCAGGAGGCAGGCAGGGTCAGGTTACCAGCAAGCCAGAGGCAGGTAGTTGGAGCAGATAGTACAAGGGAAGCAGTCCTAATCAGGGAAACCTATTTGCATGGACAAATTCCTGTTCCTGTGCTTGGTTTAAATAGAAGCAGGGAACCAATCAGGACCCTCAGAGTTCTGCCAATCAGATCTCAGGACTGGCATCCTCTGTCAGAGTTGAGCTTCCAGTTCTGGCAACTGTTAGCATTGGAATAGGTTACTAGATAGCAAGTCAGAACTTACTAGCTTCTAAGAACCCTGTAGACTGGCATTCAAGACCTGTGGTCCCTGATACAGTTCCACTATGAAGCGTGACTCCTTCCATGCTATTATACAGTGACAACAGACTTCCAGCAGGCTACACAGTGAGGTGTATGCAAAGATCACTCATCGTGACGGAAGTGCAATGCCTCTTGGACGTCACCAGGACTAGAGCTAGGAGAATAAAATGCTAAACAACTAGCTCCCATTAGCTGGGAGTTGTAGCAGATTCACATCCTCTGTGGATTAGGCACAGAGAGGGATGCATAACATACATCAAGCAATGGATTACACAAAGATAAAGTTCAATGAAAGGCTCATGCCTAACTAAGGACACACCTCTGTGAGCTTTGCAGTTTTGCTGGCATGGGAAACAACCTCTTGGAGTATCTTTCCTGTGTATGAAATGAGCACGACTGCCAAACAAAGTTCAATGGACTCTTTAGTATTAAAGGCTCTAACAAAGTTTTCTATTCCTAGTTTTCCAGTTCCTCAGCACAGTTTGAAGTGTTTTCTCAGTCATCTGAAAGAGGCAATCCCGTTGGGAACAGCTTCTTGTTAAAATGTTAATCTGCTGACTATGACTGTGAATGTGACTTCTCTGAGATGTTATTAGGCATCCATATGTCATGTACCTTATTTTCCTCACAGTTCAAAGCATAGTGTGTCTGACACCGTCTTTTCGTAGGTGTAACTCATCATTTGCAAGTCTATGATAGTGACGCTTTCAGAGCCCCACTTCTAATTATTACAGAGTAAAGAGGTGCCGTATAAATCTTTTTAGTGCAGGAAAATTCTTGTACTAATTGCTGCTCTGAAAATTATACCAATTACTGGTCACACGTCATCTGGATTTTCTGCACCCCAAAGTTACCTAGTTCAAGGATAGTCCCTCAGCTTTGCTTATTTAACTAGGCAATTTGTATGTGTATGAAAACATAAATATTGTTAATAGCATCAACTCCCAATGGTTTTAATATGAGTGTACAGCCCATACAGTGTCATGACTGTAGCATGTACTTATCTCTGGCATCAGTGTCTCAATTTTCCTCCACTGTTGCCTCTTTGGGGTTTTACTCCTACAGTAAGCCTTGCTCTGTCAGTAAGGCAATTCACCCTCAGTGTCCCTTCTAGTAAAGTAGTTTGGCCTTCCAAACTATGAAGTCTTCTCTTCCCAAGCCAAATAAAAGTCCAAACCAGACAAAAGACTTCCTTTGTCCCCTGGACTTAAGTCTGCACCCCTGCTGTTTCAAGGTTCAATAATCCTTCTTCCCTCCCAGGGTAAAATAATTGTATGCCCTCTGGATACATGGCTCAATCCAAGCTTCTTTGCCTTCCCTGGATAACCAGGTGCTTCCCTTAATAAGTTAACAATTCAGTACTTTCGCCACAAGGGTCTTGGCTCAGATCAGCCTCTGGTAATGCAGGAATTGACTGGGGGTTTCTTCCCATCCCACCTGACCTGGAACCCCTAGACAAGGAAAATTGTAAGATTGGGTCTCCAGCTGATACTTGACCTCTGTTCCCCAGGCCATTTCCTTCCTTTGCTACTCCCTGTCACAGTTCAGAACAAATGCACCTGTATTCCCCCTCTAGAGTAGCATGTGCACCCATGCTCAGGCTTCCAGCCTCCTGCCCATCACCTCTCTTTGGTGGAGACACACATATCACTCCTCTTCTCCCAAAGCTGAATAGTTCCCTGCCTTCACTGTTTTATTCCCAGAAGAGACAGGCTGCCCAAGCAGTCCTGCTTGCTTTCTCTTCAGAGACAGTACATACAGTGTGATTGCCCACGGTGGTAGATACCACACAGATCATTTTATGAAACCCTATTTTATTCTTAAGGTAAAAGTGCTACAGAGAAAATTTATATATATATATAAAAAAACAATAAAAGAAACTACATGCATGCTAATAAGCTTACTAGATCTCCGACGGCCCCGACCCGCATGGCGAGAGGGCGAACGTCCCGGCCCACGCGGACGACCCGGTCCTGACTGCAGACGACCACGAGAGGCCCCAGGGCACGCCCGACACCACCGGGAGAGCCGCGGACCGGGCGGGACTCCGCCCCAACGCCAAGAAGTGCGCGTCCCTCCACGTTGACGGGAGCGCAAGGGACTCAGCACTGGCGACGGAATTCCTCACCCAGGGCGAGCCCGTCATCCCCCCAGCAGAGGGGCAGGCGCACCAGCACCTTGGCAGCGCCGACGGGCCCCCACGTCCAGCAGACCCCCGAGGACACCATCCGGGAGATCCCGCAGGACGCCACCAAGATCGACGCATCCCCGCTGGCCCCATGGCAAGAGCAGTCCTTCAAAACCCCGCCCAAGGGGTTTCCTTATCATTTCAAGTTCATGAAAGCTTCAGCTCAGAACCAGCATCCAGCCTTATGTGGCCTCAGTAGTCCCAGTCCTTCCAACTCTTCCCTAAGGCCTGGGACCCTCCATGGACCAGGGATCCTGTTCACTTGCTGGATCAGGTAGAAGGCCCTGAAGCCTGTTTAAAAACCAGGCTATTTATCCAAAAATCCTTTCTTTGTCTGTTGGTCCCTGGTGAATCCAGTTTGAACTCCTATATGTAAACCACTCCAGGGGGCGACTTTGAGACAGCTGATAACCAAAGGAATTACATTTGCACCCTCCTCCTCCTCCTCGAGTATATACAATTCCACAATAACACATACACAATTGCATTTTTAATACATTGGACCACAAAGGTATTAAATCTAATTCAGTAAGGTTTAACTTAATTCTATACAGTCTAGCTTAATTCCATAAGGTTTGTCCAGGATGTTGCAGGATATTGTCAGTTTGTCACACACCCTACTCTGGATTCTTCTATATTCTGCATATCTCTAGGCCTCATAAATCCTTTCCCATCTTCATAGACAGCTCCTCCTCCTGTTTCCCACCATTCTGAGAAAGAAGCAATTATGCTTGCTTTAAATAGCCTGGCCGTCATATGACCCCTGTGTCAAATGGTCCAGGGGGAAAATCGGACAGAAGTGAGGTGAAGTGGGAAGGAGAGGGAATGCTGAGAGGGAGAACTGGTGTTGATGTTTCCTTACAAACCCCACTTACTCTGTGTCAAAACCCTTAAATTAATAATATAATTGTTCAATAAACAGCAGCATGGAGCAACAGTTAGAGGCAGCTATAATTAGCAGGCTTTACAATGGAAGATGCTTTGATTTAACGGCTGTTAGTTCTGCAGACAGACTGAGGGTGGTATATATCTGAGCAAAGGTCTTTATGAAAAGCTTGGAAATAATAATTATTTTGCATGGTCATATTATTTTCATTTGACCTGGGCATGAAAGGGATTACCACTAGATCTTCAATAAAACATTTTGCAGTGAACATACCATCGCTGTGCTCAAAAACATAATGTGATTTGCCTTGCAAGTTCACAATAGAAAGAGAACCTGTTACAAAGTCAGTCAATGATCCAGCAGGAAATGAAGCCAGTTGAAAATGGATGAAACAATGGAGCAAATGAAATGGAAGAAAATTCATAGGATGGGAAGACTGAGTCATTAACTTGCACTAAATATGATTTTCTTTTTGGTATATGAGATACCAAGGTCTGACCTGATTTCTCTGTTCAAAAGCATAGAGATGGGAGTGAGGGCTGAGAATCAAACAAGATGTTCTAGGCACTTTGTTTACTTGAAGAAAGAAAAATGACAACACATTCTGAAAATGAAAAAATTAGGAGGAGTGGACAACACATTTATGACTTCCCAATTAAAGTGAAATGACAGTTTGCTATTAATATCCATATAGGTGGGGAGGTAGTTTATTTTATTTTATTAGATCCAAGACTAACCAAGGACAGAAGAGATGTGGGAGACTATATATTCTGAATATGGAATAATGGAAAAGTAGAGAACAAAGATGCACACTGCATCCTCAAGGGTCCTACCATCAGACACTGTACCAATAGAACCTGAGTTACAAAATCATGCTACCATTTCTGATGCTTTACAGCATCCATTGTCATCACCTTCAAAAAATATGATGGAAAACAATACCAATTCATTGGCTATAAAAACATGCTAGTACTGTAGACCATATGTCAATCCCTTGCACTTCATTAAAAACAAAAACCCACTTTGCAGGCATGTGGAATACTTTTACATCAAATATATTAAAGGTTATTGCTGAAAATAAGGGTTAATTTGTGGCAATCTTGAAACTCCTAATACCAAAGTTATACTCCATCACTGTTTGCAACATTGATTTCTACTGGTACCATGCCATTCTAGGGTTTGCCAAGCTGACAAGCCCTCAAGGATTCTACTTTCTGTCTCTCTCTTCAATTGAGTGAATCGTTAAAAGGATTAAGAATTAAACAACTTAGAACATCAGTTTAGAAAAGAGACAACTAAGGGGGGTATGATACAGGTTTATGAAATCATGAATGGTGTGGAGAAAGTGAATAAGGAAGTGTTTAGATATTCACCTGACACAAGAACCAGGGTTCACACCGTAAAATTAATAGGCAGTAGGTTTAAAACAAATCTAAGGAAGTACTTCTGGACACAACATGCAGTCAATCTGTGGAAATCATTGCCAGGGGATCTTTTGAAGGCCAAAAGTATAACCAGGGTCAAAAAAGAATTAGATAAGTTCATGGAAGATAAGTCCATCAATAGCTGTTAGCCAAGTGGGTCAGGGATGCAATGCCATGATCTGGGTGTCCCTAAACCTCTGACTACCAGAAGCTGGGAGTGGACGACAGGGGATGGATCACTCTATAAATTGTTCTGTTCATTCCTTTGAAGCATCTGGCACCAGCCACTGTCAGAAGACATGATACTTGGCCAGATGGACCTTTGGCCTATCTGACCCAGTATGACTGTTCTTATGTTGTTAACTAATTAGACACTAGCAAGAATGAAACAACTTGCAGCTTATTGAACCTCTGAATCCCAGTCATTGTAACAGAATGGGAAATTCATTCCACAGAATTATGCTTCTTGTCAGCCAATCCCATGTGTTCAAAATTCATGTGCCATAATCTCAAAACCCAAGAAATTGGTTTAACAATCAAGAGATCTTAGAAGATAATAAGTTTGAGGTACATTTTATTTGCTTTGTGGATTTTAAGCTTTTAGGCTCATTTTTCAAGCTTGTCTCCAGAACCACAAGATATAGAGAAATTTACCCTTTTGTTTTAAATGGAAGCTATGATTCGCACAGAATCACACTACTCCAGGAGCTGAAGATTTAAGAAAAACAAACACCAGATATTGTATTGTGATAAATCACAAGACTTGGCAACATTTAACATTACCACCAATGTGGGGGATGCATTCCTGCATAGTACCATGAGCCTGTCCACCTCCTCAGTCTCCTCCTCCTGCTAGGCCCTCCCTGAGCTTGTCTTGAGTTCTCTCCCTCACTGCTTCAAATTCCTCTCCCTCGTATCGGAACCTCTGGTGGTAGGAAGAAGTACTGCTTGGAGGCATCTCAGCCCCCATCCTGCCCAACTGAGCTCCTCTGCTCTGCACTCTTTGCCATGGGGGATGAAGGTGGAAAGGCAGGAAGATGCTCTGACAGACTTGACAAATTTAGGCCTTATTGAATTAAGTTTAAATATCTGTGGTGTCCATTGAACTAAATGCAATATGTATGTATTATTGTGGGCTGGGATTGTATGTATCCTCTCGGGGGTGGGGGTGGGGCGGAGGCCTGGAAGTTCAAAGGACTATACTGAAAATGTGCCAGACAAGAATGACCTTTTGGGCCAGTAAGTGTGAAGGGGATTTCCTTGGGAATACCAAAGGAGGGGGTAATGTAAATACCCCATCCCAGGTGATACAAAAACCCAGTCTTCTGTAGCTACACTCTGAGCAGAAGCACCTGTTCATGCTCTCTGTATGTGTGTATATATATCTCCTCAATATATGTTCCATTCTATATGCATCCGAAGAAGTGGGCTGTAGTCCACGAAAGCTTACGCTCTAATAAATTTGTTAGTCTCTAAGGTGCCACAAGTACTCCTGTTCTTCTTTCTGAGCAGAAGGTGATTATCTATTCCCAGAGACTGGAGATTCAAGGTACGAGACGTATAAAGAAACAGCTGAACTGCCCAGTCTGTGTTCTTGGTCTGAATCTGAGACAGTTATGAATTTGAGGGTTTTGAAGAACTGACACCTATTGGAACCCAAAGCTGGAGTTGGGGGTGACCTCTGTAAGCTTTTTAGCATGCATGTAGATACTTCTATTGTTTTTAATATTTCCCGGTCATGCTTTCACCTTAAAAACAAATGTGCTTGCTTAGAAAGAGTTGTAAAGTAACTTATAACTGTGGGAAATACATTGTGCATAGCCTCTGGAGAGAAAGCAGATGCTGGCCTTTTAGGCAGTCTGGCTTGCTGGGAATATCACAGTATAAATCAGGGAGATGTGCAGCCTTAACACCCCAATCAGGTGGGAGAAAGAGATGCAGATCTTTGTCCAAGAGAGTTGATGGCCAAGGAGCTGGGAGCCTAAAGTAGGTGCTCTTGGTGGACCATGAGTGGGGAATAGAGGTGCAGTTGCAAAACCTCTAACAAACTGTAGGGAAAAAACCCCACAATCATTGGCATTACATGTCAGTTCTGAGCTTGTATGTATGGGTCAGGATATCGGAGTATAAAACAAGACTCCCAGTCCCTGTTTTGGGACTCTAAAAACACTCATCTAATTATTGTGGCTAAAAAACTTTCTCCAGGGAAGAGGATAGTCTATTGTTCAAAGTGTCATTGTCCATGTGCTGGCGCATTAGACATTTAATAATTCTTACTTCTGGGAGAATTCTGTGCCAAAAAATCCAAAATTCTGCATATTTTACTTGCCAAAATAATGCCATATAATCGCACCAGTTTCATTTATTTTGGTAATTTATTTAAACTACCATACAGAAAAAAAATCACAATAACTCAAATAAATTTCTTAGTCTCTAAGGTGCCACAAGTACTCCTGTTCTTTTTGTGAATATAGACTAACACAGCTGCTACTCTGAAATAACTGTTCAGTATTTCCTAAACACATGAAAGTTAAGTTACAAATACTTGGTAACCAATACCCTGCATTCCAGTTATAATCCTGGATTTTCATATAAATTACATTACTTTTACTTTGGTGTTTGGTGTTCTGTAAAGCAGAATGTCGCTTTAAATTGCTCCGACTTTCACACATGAAAGTCATGCAGTTTTGCTACTCATGGTTCTGCTTTTTTTTTAAATTGATAAGTAAAATAGATCCTGAGCTGTAATCTAACCCCCTTGTGGCTCTCTGGCACAGGAAGAAAAGCGAGAAAGGGCATAGACCAGGGGTTGGCAACCTTTCAGAAGTGGTGTGCCGAGTCTTCATTTATTCACTCTAATTTAAGGTTTCGTGTGCCAGTAATACATTTTAATGTTTTTAGAAGGTCTCTTTCTATAAGTCTATAATATATAACTAAACTATGGGTGTATGTAAATAAGGTTTTTAAAATGTTTAAGAAGCTTCATTTAAAATTAAATTAAAATGCAGAGTCCCCTGGACCTGTTGCCAGGACCTGGGCAGTGTGAGTGCCACTGAAAATCAGCTCTTGTGCTGCCTTTGGCAGGGCTGGCTCCAGAGTTTTGGACGCCCCAAGCACCCAAAAAAAAGCCGCAATTACGATCTGCGGCGGCAATTCGGCGGGAGGTCCTTCGCTCCGAGCTGGAGTGAGGGACCGTCCGCCGAATTGCCGTCAATAGCTGGATGTGTCGCCCCCCTCCGGAGTGGCCGCCCCAAGCACCTGCTTGCCAGGCTGGTGCCTGGAGCCGGCCCTGGCCTTTGGCACGCACGTGTGCCATAGGTTGCCTACCCCTGGCATAGACCTTCCTAGCTGAGGGTCCCATTACTAGGACACCTTTACACCACTCTGGCAAGGTAAAGGAGCCTTAATTGACTAAGAATGAGAACAATTAACTAACAATGGGAACATTAGCAGCCTGCCTGCTTAGTTGTTACATTTCTGCTCTGCCTCAAGGACAGATCCTGCTTCACACAGCCGTAGGCCTCCAAGCCCAGGATGCAGCAACAGTGAGTGAGAGGGACAGTGTGTGTCTCTCTCACTCATTTGCATGCAGGCATGTACCCAGCCCCATCCCCTTAACGTGTCTCCATGGATGCAGGCATGCAGGCCTGGCCTTCTCCTCCCCAGGGTGATCTGCTCTTTGCTGCTGGCTGCTCCCAGCAGATGCACGTGGACTGCTGGGGACAGGGCGTGTGTTCCCTACAGATGTCTTTGCTCCCCCATTTTTCTGCAGAGGTGCCAAGAAATCTGTAGAAAGTATGAATTCTGTGCCCCCGCAGGGGCACAGAATTCCCCTGGGAGTAAATTCTCTAATAGGAAGCCTATGTACTTAACTTACGCTTACTTAATAAGTGCCCTGCAATTATTGTAGTTTTAGAAATAAATGGAGATATCCCATCTCCCACAACTGGAAGGGACCTTGAAAGGTCATTGAGTCCAGCCCCCTGCCTTCACTAGCAGCACCAAGTACTGATTTTTGCCCCAGATCCCCAAGTGGCCCCCTCAAGGATTGAACTCACAACCCTGGGTTTAGCAGGCCAATGCTGAAACCACATGAGCTATCCCTCCCCCCCAAACTGATTTTTCTATCAGTTCATTACATACCTATTTCTTCTCCCAAGCAAGTCCTCTCATTCAGATGCAACAATAATAGTTGGAAATATAAGAATGTGCATAGATAGTTGGATGGACAATTTGCTACTGTTTTTAGCCCATGTGGGAAGACAAGGTTGTTTTCTTTATGTGACAGATGTTCTCTCAGGCATTCAACCACATAGCTGATGTATTGTGGAGAATACATTTGTCTCGATGTAGCATTTTAAGCCATCTCTCCCACTTTAGTGATAGCTGCCAGCACAGTGTTAGTGATAATGATGGCAAACAGTTCTCTAAAGGGAGATGTTTTGGCCACCTTATTGATATTGATGCTGTGTTCGACTTGGCTGATAAAGAGCAACTGAGGAGCAGGATAGTTCTACAAACAAATTTCGCCATGTGCCTGATTGTCACTTGCTCAGGAACTGAAATACTAATGTCATGCCCTGCTCTGGGGTTCCTGCATAGACAGCCACCTTAGCACGTAGCCAGCACTCTTTGGAGTTTCTGGTGGTGGTGGTGTTTGTTGCCAATAGGATTACACAGTAAATGAGACACAGCTGTACATTTTCAAAGGAATAGGCAGAAGAGATGCAGACAAATCCTATTAACAAATAATCGGATTTGTGCTTAGACTGTACCTCCCACTCACCACCTTGAAAATTTACCCCATGCTGTCTGAATTGTCATTATGCATAAAATCCAATGAATTATAGTCCATTTAAAAATAAGTGCAGGAAACAGAGGAATGATCTGAAGTTTGAATGATGATTCAACAGTCAGCAGATGTGGCTGTCATAAGAAACAAGATTTAATAAATCCATGAAATACAGAGATGACAGAAATGCCACAAGCAATGTAAGCTCAGCAAAACTGCAACCACAATGCAACCTTGTTTTCAGGGTTGAATCCCTTTTTTTCTACCTTATTTCAATTAGTTGCTATTGGATTGTACAAGAAATGTCCTGAATGGATCCAAGGATCAGTGAAATAAATTGAACCTGTCATAATTCAAATGTGCAAACTAAACACAAGTTTTTCAGAATATTTAATCTGTGTTAACTATCTTAACGTATCTTGCATCATCTGCATTAGAACAAGCCATCTTTTGTTAATATTCACAACCTGTTTCTATTGGAGTTAGCCAGAAAGAGATCAATTTAAGGAACTGTACCTAAGTCACAAGCATTTTGCATCATATTCTACTGTATATTACAGTCTAAAGTGACATATTCAAAACTAGTCAGCTCTATTTGCAGAAGTTAAGAAATTATTAAAAGTTCCAGTACAAGCCATTATGGATAATGTTTATGTAAATTACCATGAAGGCAGTGGCAAAAAGTCTGACTTATTAACTTCAAGCAAACTACCAGCCTGCAGTGCTCCTAAGTATTGAACTGCTAAGTTTAAAGCAGAAAGCAGAGATTTTTTTCTTTAGTCTTGGGGCTTATCGTGGTCTTTATGGTTAGGAAATAAAAAGATGCTGAACAATCAACCTCTTGGAGAGATATCGCTGGGAGTTGTGTGTGTAGCTAGAGGGTAGTATATGGACCAGGAGCAGGCTAGGAACTGTCAAGAATGATGTGTTCACAAATACTAAGAGTCATTATAAACCTGGTAACAGTATATAAACTGTCATGAAGCGAGAGTCTGTGAGGTTAATTTCTCACCAATCCCAACAGCTGACAGCTATAGCTTTCAGGAAGGCATTGTGTCTCTAAGTTATGTGTGAGGGTAGGATGGGGGAGGAATGATAAAGTATAATTTGAGATGTGAGCGTCTCAAAACAATTCTTCAGAGACATCTGGGGAGGAAGACAGGTCCTTTGGAATAAGGGATAACTATCTCATTGAGTACTTAATGTTCCCTGGTTAAGCAATTATCACCTTTTTAGAAACAGTATAGTTATGAAACCATGTTTTTGAACTAGCACACAAATATCTGTCCTGACTTTTCATATGTTTCAATAATGTCGGGCATATGTGCAACACAGGCATTCTAGGAAGCATAGCATTGGAGACAACTGACTGAAGTAACCATGATCAGGCAGTTTTCCATACATCTTAACATTCAAGATAGGCCTCAATCAAACAAACAAGTTTGTTCCCTAAATATACATGCAAACTGACTGACATGGGAGACTCTATGGGTGTGTAATGCCAACGCCCTGTTGGTGGGGGTGTAAGCAGCGGGGATCAAACTTGGGATCTCTTGAGTTTCATGCATGAGCTTCTGCTGTATGAGCTAAAAAAGCACATGCCTCTTTTAGCCAAACCTGTAGCAGGCATATCAATCTCTAGCTAGCACACCAAGCAGGCATGAATTACAGGTGGATGGCGCATTTTGATTTTATGGCTTCTAGGCAAATGTTTTGTAAACCCTGCTATCCTAAGTTTCCAAAATGTCTTACAAAAATTTTGATCAACATATTTGAAGAAAGAACCAAAATTTTAGAGACCATGTCTCTCAGCCCCCAACATAAGTGCGTTCCATCAGCCTTCCATAAATAAATGTGCAGTAATTTCCTTGAATGACCCTAGTAATACAAATGGGCCAGATATTTAAAGAGTTTAAGAGTACAATACGGTTTCTAATTAGCTTGCTTAATTACCATTGTAGCACACAAATTGGCCACGTGGGTATGGAAATTGCCAGCTCTAGCTATGTACTTATTGAGTCACCCATATTACATGCTTAAGCATAGTGGTTGTGTGTGCAAGTTAAATGTGTAACTGCATACTCATTTTGCCACCTAGACTCATTAAAAATCTTTCTGAATACTTCTTTAGAACTGCAAAAAGTATGTTAATATTGTATTATTAATATTAATAGCATTGTCCTGAATTCGTGTAAACCCTTCCTAAGCAAGGTCACTACTTCTTATTCAAATCCCTTTTAAGACCCACTTCTGCAATGCCTACAATTCGTTCCCCAGGTAAGACATATCTATTTAGTTCTTTAAAAAGTAACACAAACTTCTTTTCCAATGCAACTGTGCATTAGCCTTTGGTGATGATCCAAGACTCCCACTCCCACATGAAAAGACTCCCACTGATTTCAATGGGTTTGGATCAGGCTCTACCCATGTAATCTTACCTATGGTTCTTTCATTCTTCCATCTTCAACCTTTCCCATACTGTTTTGCTCTCTGTCTTCAATGCATCCCATCTTAAATTATGTTATAAGCCCTTCCAAGCAGAGATCATGTGTTCTTATCTGTACTGGAGGGCTTATAGCTCACACCTGGTGAATGAAAAATTATTAAACATAAATAAGAATAAATATGTTTACAGCTTTGATTTTAATAGTATTTCTTTTATAAACTCCTACTCTATGTACCCTTCCTGGTGTTTTACACAATAAAAATACATAACATGAAGCACCAAGGGGAATTAATTCATTTCTAGATATGATGTAAACACAGCAAAATTGATAACCTGACAATATTTAACGATTTGTATGCTTCCAGTTGCTAATGGCCCTCTTGACTAGCCTTCATTCTTGAATTACCAATCAACTTAATGTGAACTTCTCTTGCTATAGTTTCCTCTGATAATTCAATAGTAATTCATAGAATGTTTATAATAAGTAACCCTGAGAGACTAATTTATGTGTGTCAGTAAGAGTTGCAGGGCACAAAATGCAAACATTATTCATGAAGGCCCATATTTTGAGTGTGAACAGATTAGATGAATGGAGGAAGAACTTGGACAAACATTCATTATGTTATGAGAAATAAATCCATGAAAAGACTTAAACCAAAGGCCTTCAGATCTGAAATTAGTAGTTCCTCGACTACAGGGAACAGAGTTTTCATTAAGTGAATAGCAGTCGCATAGACATGAGTTTAACGTTTATTAATCTACAATTGTTTTGCTTTGTAAAATACTTTTAAATTTTAAAAATGGTCTGGGATCCATGTTTTGTACTTTAAAACAAAAGCAAAAAAAAAGACCTGCAACAAGTTGCATGGAATGAATTCTATTTTGCATTTTGGAAATATAAGTTACGTTAGCTGTGATCTCAGTTCATGGTGTCCCCAGAATCCTCTGATGGAAATATTGCACTGCAGTCTATCCATTAATCTGCCCATACACAAAGAGAAACTCAAACAAAGTTCTCATTAGAAAACAGATATAAAGCTAACTGTGAATTCCTTTTCATCTTCTATACTGTAGCCAAGTCAAGCCAGAAGCAAGCATTACACTGCCAGAGCAAGTAGAGGGGTTGATAAGGAGGAGTGAGCCCAGGCATGTATTTGTAATGCATCCCTTCCAAGGTTCATAATTGTTTTAGTTCTGGTAGTTTGAAACCAAATGAACACCCACAATTAAAGTAAGGGAATAATCTAATGAGGGCCTGTGCATTGGTACAACAAAGCAGGCTAACAGTTAAAGTGATGAGCATTCTAAGAGGTGAGTATATCTCTGTGCTTTCCAGGCACCATCTTGCTAGCATGTGCCAAACCCATATCTGTGCACTCAAAAGAGCAGATGTAATGCACAAACAAAGGTACATTTCTGGATGCAAATGGATGCACCCACAAATGTTGGGCATACATTAGTGCAGAATTGTAATGCTGCTGAAAATTTAGCTCTTTTAAATAGATTTACTGTTGAACGTAAAGCTTGTCATCGTTATTTTCAATACAGTAACTCTTTTTGGTATAATTCTTCTTGCAGAAAATTGTCGTGAAGTAAAAAGTACTGTCCTCCTGTGGTATTTTCAGTACTAGGTGAGTATCTGATTAGGAATCCCAGGAAATATGTGTTGTGTGCTGAGTTATAATCTAGCTTCACTGGATAGGAATAGCAATGTTTCAACTCCTCTTGCCTGGGTATTTTCTTTGTCCCAGTTGTCAAAGGAATCATGTAATATACGTATACACATATGGGATCTTGTTAAATTTAAGATCTTAACACATTTACAATAAATGTATTAGATCTGGCCACTCTTTGGTGAGGCTCTGAATCATGCTGACCCTGTGTCTGGGTGACACGCTACAAAAGTATGCCTCTTCAAAGAATATATCTCCCCCCTTTAGATTCTCAGAAGACCCCCCCACTACAGTCAGCCTCCAAAACATATGTATCTCTAGATCTGCAAATATCTTCACGCCAGTCTTTCCCCCAGGCTTCTTACCACCCTTTTCTCTAGTGAGATTTGACTCTTATTTCAGACCCCACCAATTACCCAGTTCAATAGGTAGGCAACCATCTCCTCCTCCTTCTGCCCTATGTTTTCCTCCTTCACATACGTAATTACCCTCATTCATTTCAATTGCGGCTGGATGGGAAGTATGCATGCTGTCGGATTGGTGAAAAACATTCTTAGGCCCTTTAAAACTCTTATACTTTAAAAAGGGAACCTTTATTAACATTACAGGTGATGCAGAAACACTTGTAACCCTGGATATTTCTCCTCTTCCAGTGGTATAGTTGTTAATTTTAAGGCTGGTCAAAATTTTTCCATGTTCAGTAGAAAACAGGATTTTGATTAAACAAGTTTTTTTTCATGACATTTTCTGCTTTCTGTGGGAAATTTCAGTATTTCACTGAAGAACTAAAATATTGTGATTCAAAATGCACTGTGGTAGCTCTTGCAAGTTGTAGTTCAGGTGCTTTATGCACCTGTTCTTCTACCTGAACCAGACTCTCTTTCTAGACTAAGTCTTCCATGATGCACCACAGACAGGGACTCTTGATGACTCCTATCCCTGCAATGATAGGAAAAAGCAGTGCATCATAGGACATGTAGTTCAGGCTTGGAGAAAGGTCTATAGACGAGAACGGGAATATAAGGAAGCTGAACAACAACTCCAACAAGGCACCACAGTACTAGTTTGAAGTGAGATTTCCCATTTTTTTGGGCCAAATTATGTCACTGAAGAATCAAATTTTCCTTCAGAAAGTTTCAACAAAAACAATTTTTTTATGAAAAACCCTTATTTTCCAACCAATTCTAGCTGATATTCCTTCTTTTAGGAAGAGAATCCATAGTGCTCTGGGAAGTAGTGTCAACAAGAGGAGATATGGAAGTAAGACAGTCTGTGTAGAGGGGAGGAGGAGGATGTGCCTTGAGAAGTTCTCTCTTTCTCCTTCTAGTGAGCTGTCAAAGATGGAAGCACATCAAATGGGAACCAGCAGATGTACACTGCTAAGTTACACTGCAGAAATCAGCACTAATGTTGTAAGTCTACCATAGGTAGGTTCTCTCCTGTATCTGGGAATGAAATGGTGAATGGTTTGCAGAAGGAATAAGATAGTCGGAGATACCTGGGAAGGCCAAATGTATCGCTTTTTTTATGCCATATGCAAATGGCAGATGTATTATAACTCACTCTGATTGTTACTTTAGTTTCAAATCTGCTTAGGAAAAGAAGACTGAGAGCTTTATATCTCAAAGTATTCATTCAAAGTAGGCAGCAGCTGTAATGTGCATGCACAGACAACTGTGAAGGACTCTGCTGGCAGCAACTCCTACTATGGCTTTGTTTTAAATATATTTGATCTTAACTTTGGTGCTGCTGTAACCCACACACCTTCTGGGTGTGGTGTTCTGTCCCCTCTAATGGCACCAAGACCACTTAGAGATTAATGAGTCTGCTACTGCTTAGCTAAGGGCCACGTAGCTTTTAGCTCATGCAGTCGAGGCTTATACACTAAGCTCTGGAGGTCCCAGGTTCAATCCCACCTGCCGAAAGAGATGACCGGGAGTAGAGGAGGTCTGTCGGTATTATACTTACAGGGGAGTTTCAGCTCCCAGTCATGCCATGACCATTTCTAGGATGGAGTAAGGTGATTAGCTGAATGAACCATTACACATTGCACCAGAAACTGGAGGTTAAAGAAGCAAGTGCCACTGTGCACAACAGCAAAGGACTATTACTTGCCACATTAGGAAGTGAATCAAGAACATTTACCTGTGTTAATTTTGTTGCACGCACATAACAAGATTATTTTTTATATTAGAAGGTTAGAAGAAATTGGATACAGTATGTTTTCTGCATTCAAACAATTTCTGGCACCTGGAAATCTGCTCCCCTGTTACAAATGGAAACCAAAATCACAAGTTATTGGAAAGTCACAGCACTTAGTAAAATTTGGGGGGATCCAGTCCACCCTGATTTAGGGTTATGGCTATGCCATGACCCCTGTGTATTGGGTGGTTTCACAGGATTTATACCTCAGATAATTGTGCCAAAGCTCCAACCATATGCATGATGGGGTGGAGTATTAACTAGGTGCTTCCTACTGGTTGCATTCTATGCAGAGAATACTGGATGGAAGTGGTGGGGGAGGAGGGAATTTTTTTCCTTATTGGGTACATGGACCAATAAGAATCTAGCCCTCTGTGAGCTGGGTTCTGATACCCTTACTCACACAGAGCAGTACATGGACATTACAATGAGAATGATGAGGGTATTTGTGGAGTAAGCTGGTATTCAATGTGAGTCGGTATCAGAATCTGGCCCCAAGTTTTCCGACTCTCCCTTGTATTTATATATGTCTGTGTCTCTATGTGTATATTAAAGGAGGATTACGCTTTCAAATGAATTTTGTGCAGTTATACAGCAGTTTTGTTTCCTATCTTGAAGGGTATGTCTACACTTGCAGTAAGTGTAATGGCTGGTCTACACTGGGGGGGGATCGATCCAAGATACGCAACTTCAGCTACGCGAATAGCGTAGCTGAAGTCGAAGTATCTTGGATTGAATTACCTGGGGTCCATATGGCTCGGGATCGATGGCCGCGGCTCCCCTGTCAACTGCGCTACCGCCACTCGCTCTGGTGGAGTTCTGGAGTCGACGGTGAGCGCTTTCGGGGATCGATATATCGCATCTTAACAAGACGCGATATATCGATCCCGGATAAATCGATTGCTACCCACCGTTATGGCGGGTAGTGAAGACGTACCCTAAGTTTCACCGGTGACAGTGAAATTCCTCAGGCGTAAGAGAGTGTTTACATTAGCAGCTCTTCCATTGCTGATGAGACCAGTTCTCTTGGGAAGCTCTCTCACACTGCAGCTCTCTCCATTTTGACGATGGGTCTTGTGCGAAGGTGGGATTGTGATCGTGGGGCATCCTGGGTCCCTGCACAGCCTCCTCTCCCCAAACACTGATCAGCTCCAGTAACTCAGCATTGCTCCAAGCAGGGGATTGTTTGTTCCAGGGAGCAGGCATTGTCACCTGGACAAATAAGTGAGAACTTGCCAAGAAAACAGGAAGGGGAGTTTCAAAATTCCCAGAGCTTTTCAGCGGGAGGGGTGGACGTCTGTTTACCTAGCACCAGAGCAGCAGAGCTTCTGGCCAGAGTAGACACCTAGGCACTGTGGGATAACCTCCGGAGGCTAAAAGCTGTGTAAACAGGAAGAACGTGTCTTCACTTGCACATTACTGCAAAAACATCACCGGTAAGAGCTATACCCCTCATGTGGAGGTGGTTTTCTTTTTGCGGTGAAACTTTAAGGCACTGGCAAGTGTAGAAACTCTCACAGTTCTTGAGCAAAAAAGAGACTTTTTCCACTTTAAATGGCAAGTGTAGACATGCCCCCCTAAGAGACTATATTACAGTGCAAATAGTCTCTTATTAAATAAGGAATTAACAGTAATTTTAAATAGGAATAGGGTTCTGTCATTTTAAACAATAAGGCAGGTCTTATTAATAGAGGCGCTGTTTTGACTTTAAACTGCACTGTTTAAAAGGAAAAGAAGTCAACTCTGAAAACTCAGATGGAACAATACATGAATGAACAGAAAATTCCACTCAGTGGAATTGGCTGTCTGTCATTTTCTGAGTAATAGAGGGGGAAAACCAAGTTATGGTAGGATTGATTTATGAATTTCAAATAAGTGGTATTTCAAACCGTGTTCAGTTCTTCATCAGTGGGAAACAGCTTGTTTATCATATTCTTAAATGGATGAAAGGAAATATATGCATATTAATGTAAAACCAGACTTTACAATAGTTGAGAGAGAACTTTTTAAACAGCCTCTTACTTGGGTAGGGAAATGAAATGGATACTTACTAAATGTGTTTGAATTATTTTTGGACCCTTCCAGAAGAAATGTATAATCTTCCATAGTCCTACATACATTCTCTCTCCAGATGCAGTAGGGCAACTAACCAAACTGGTGGAAGTAACTTCCCAGGAAGGAGAAGAGCGAATGTAGATGCATTCTCTATATCTCACACACGTATCTGATTCAGATCCTCTTGCCTGCTGGTATCATACAGGCTGTGAGAATTGCTGCATCCCTCAAGCTGTAATAAATAGTTTGAGGGAATCCTTTGCGGGAGAAAGAAGGGCAATGACGTGGGGAGATAAAACACGAATCAAGAATTTTTATTTTAAAAAAATAAATCAAAACTATCTCTTGTGTGTAGTTTGCAAGGTCTCTTTCCCCACCCCCCTCACTGCTATAGGCTATAGAGGGGGAAGAGATCTGAATGCCATATTTCAACAGAAACAACCTTATGATTTTGGTATAAATAACTGAGAATGGGATTTGTTATGCACACATTAACTTCAGTTGCAATGCTATATAGTTTAATGGTTGTTAGTGGTTGAGAAAGAATCTCATGTGTCAATAAGAAATGATTGGACATGCATTTACCAATAGCTGGACGCATGCCCAATGCTGATAACATAACAAAATGCATTAAAGAGAGATGCTATCCATCACATTTCATATATTAGAGGTAATATCCCCTTTCTAAATCGACATCACCTTATTACAACTGTGACCACTAACTCTGCTAAAGTGATAGACTAGCCTGTCTTTACTATATAAATACTGTCTTTAATTGATTTATTTATAAGTTAGTTCTACTTAGCTACAGAATTCTGCTGTAGGCTGGATCTTGCCACATAGGGCTCTCCCCAGATGATCTTTTATGGTTGTTTTCAAAATTTGTTTCCAGGCAGAAGCAGTCCCAATAAAGTTCTGGGGACATGGTGCGTCTGCCACAGGTATCCTAAACCCATCCATTGCTATTCCAAGAACAAGCTGATAGGTACACCTCAGAACCCTTTGAGTAACTGGGATAATAATAGTAGCAGATCAAGGAAGTGTGAAATCTGCATTCAGACTGTGAGGGACACATGTGCCTATGGGAACCAAAACAGTAATTAGGATGGAGATGGTCAGGCTTTCAAGTTGAGCAGCTGGTATCCCCTCAAATCTTGAAAGGTTCCGTCCCCGCATTCCTTAATGAAAGAAATGTGACTATCAGTTTTATACTTTTTATTAAAACCACTGAACAATCAAGAAAACATATCAAAGCTAAGTTACTACTAGACTAAGCTAAGAAAACGCAATACAGCTATCAAACCCAACAAGTCAGCGACATACTGGATTGGAATGTGATCAACAGATTACTTAAATCACTTAATACAACAAGTCCTTATAAATCTTAGGTAGGGATCTAAGGAAGTGGCTGTATGCTTATAAACCCCAACTGAAGAGCTTCAACCAGGTCAATGGAATCTATAAGTTGAAGCTGGTTAAATATTTTGATACTGAAACCAACCATCTAATATATGAGCCATAAATCTAAGATCTAATTACGAAGATTCCTCCTTCGATTTAAGTTCTTAGGTGGTGGCTAGCCCTTTCCCTCTTCTCCTAAGATGTTATAAATACAGGCCTTTAAAGAATGCTCTGATAAATGGAGGTTTGACAACTTTTACTTTAAGAGTCCTATGAAACTTAAAGCTGTAAATTGTGAACACATGCTGCACTTTAATGAGTATCTTTGGGAGACTATGTTTTAAGGCAGTTTACATCAGAGGAACTAACTTTCTGGAGCTCTCCCTGCGTGAATTTCACAGGTGTTCATACACACAGCCACACTTTCAAAGCTTTAAGTTAAAGAATAAAAAGCTGGAATGTCTTCCAACAGACAATAATAGAAAGAAGGAAAATGGTACTTAATGTAAGAGGGTGTTTGGTGAACTCTTCAGCTCTTGCAGTCTTCTGGACTCTCATTGGGTAGGGGGTGGAACTGCAGTCAAGGAGCCAGATCGTGTTCCCAGCACATTGCTTCTCTTTGTGGGCTTTCTTTGGGTGAAGGGAAAGACTGGTCACAGGCTGGTGTAGCCTATTTATTGATATTGTGACTTCCTCTTCCCAAAGTGATTGATCAGTCTTTGGGATTCTGTAACCTCACTCTTCCCTCAGGTGGCTTGCTGACGTAAAGGTGAGGCTTCTCAGCCTTACCCTTGGTTTTACATGTTTGTGAGCGCCCCTCTGATGGTGGGTCCACTCACTGCTAGCATGGTGCCTCCTCCTGGTCACTCTGGGGGATAGCTCATGAGGTCAATGGACTTTCCCACAGTTGCATGCCATTCTCTGCCTCTTTCTCTGTGTCTGCAGCCCCTCTCTTGCTTCACAAGTTGTTGCTGCCTCTTTGTGACTTAGCCCTCTGGACAGGTCACCAAATGGTTTCCCCTCCCAGGGTTGGATAGTCTCTACCGACAAACAGGCTCAGGCAGTTTTCCTATTCACTACCCCACCAGTGCCACTTCTCCAGTGGCTGGTTGTGGAATCCAGCTCCCCCATCTACTCTAGATTCTGACTCAGGGACCCTCTAGTCAGCAGTCAAGGTCTGTTCCACCCAGACCTTGCGGTATTTCCCTGAGCCCTTTCCTTGCCTTCTAGCTCTCCCTTCCTTCCCTGGGTCTGCCAGGTTCATCACTCTCTCCTCCCACAGAGTGACTGTAGTCTATTTCCCAACAGCCCCCTCACCTGCACATTTCCTTCCTTTATAAATCCAGCCCACCTTGTTCCGCCTCAGCTGGGCTCCCTCACTTAATCAGGAGATTACTTAGCTACTTGATTCCCCTCAGCTATGGCTTGTTGGGTTAATTAGACCCCTTCTTCATCTGCAATAACCCTTTCTGTGCAAGTGTGGAGTGAACACAGGCCCCCTCCAAGCCCTTTGGACAAAGCCATTCAACTTGGTTCAGTCAGGTTCAAATGAGATCATCCTTAGGTAGAATCAGCTTGGAAAATTCTTGCTTAAACCAACAACTTTAAAAGTATTAGACGTTTGCACATCACAGAGACTAAGTCTGTGATCTCCCAAAATATCAAGAATACAAAACACAAGACCATGTCTGAGGAAGCTGACACATGCCCTTGGGTAAAAACGCCTTGAAGTGACATTGTCACTAGTTTATGGAAAGTTCAGCTCACAATCCTATTTAAATAACTCACTGAAAAGACCTAGCAACAACCAGCCACTCAACATTCATCCATCAGCAAAATTAAAAAATAAATTTGAACATCTTATGACCAGATGTCACCATTCTTCTTGCAAGACAAGGCAATTTAGTTATCTTTATATTTAGGAACTAATCCATAAATCAAACAGCTTATCTTTGAAAGTTCTCAGCTTGATAGAGAAAAGTTACTTTAAAACCTCTCAAGATATAATCCATTTAAAATAATTAAATCTTACATAAAGCCTGTATTCCCAAGCACTCTTTCTTTCACAGGCCATGAAGAGCACATCACACTAAGGGAAACAACTAGAGGCATTTGACTACATCCTCTGTTATCATATATCAGCCGTTGCTCCCAGAGCTCTGAGGAGTGAATGGGGAATCATGGCTGTTGCAACACTCTTTTAAATAGTGTGACATTTGCCATCTGGGCCTAGTTCACCCACTTCCTTCTTCCCTGTGCTTTGGGAAGATTATTGCTGCAGCGGTCATCAGCCTCATGGAATCCTTGTGCTTCCTCAGTGCAGAAGACATGAATGTTCCCAGCCCTCATATACTTGTCCTTGTACCCTGAGCAAGAAGCCATCTCTTCCCTACACTTGCAACATGTGCAGATTCCAAAGTCTGCTGTCTGGTTCTCTCAGCAGAAGGCAGCCTCAACTGCAAAGCAGACATTGCATCAGTCTGACCACGCATCTCTCCTCCACAGTGCCATAGGACTGCAGCCACAAACTTCTCTTCAGAGAGTTATAATCATGCCTAGTTGTGGCAGGTTGGATAGTGGTTTTATACTATGCCTGGGACCATTACATCAAATTCCATGTTATCTAAGCCATATTTTAACCAGGTCTCATGGGACAAAAGGTTAGTGTATTATGTAACCTACCTCTTTAATGATAAATGTAGTGGCTTTAAGTAAAATGTCTAACGTTGTTTGGAGCAGTTTCTTAGTATTGTGAGCTAACTTGACTCTGACTGTTAACACTAACATTTTAGTTGTGCACACTGAAACAGTCTCAAGGGGATATAGTTTGCTTACTTACATATACTTGTTAGTTATTTATTGAGCATAATCCTATGCCATGTGTGTGCTGAATAATACAGAGAACTTTCAGTATGTATTACTATAGTGGTAAGGTCCAATGGACAGCAACCATGGCTTGTATCAACCAGGATATATTTTCTTCACAGCAGCATGTGTTGCAATAATTTATTCAGCCATTTTGCTTACTTAGTGTCAGAGTTAGGAGCAAACTTTCAATGTGGATTAAAATACTAATGCAAAATTCAGTTGAGTAGCTCATTCACATGTATCTATGGTACATCTATAATTAGCTACCACTAACCCAAATGTGCCCAGCATGAACATTTTAACATCAAGACATCATTTCACTGTTATATTCTAACTTGTTAAAACTCCATAAGAGGAATGTAACCTGCCAGACTCGCCCACATGGCAGTGTAATTACAGCTGCTGCATATTCACGGAGTGAAATTCACCCCTGTGCAGAAGACTAGCACAAGGCCTATGCACAACATAATAGATCATGAGTGGTATTTAAGGTCTTGAATTTTGCCCATCATCATCAGTTTGTCAGAGGGTAGCCTCGCAGTGTAAAGCTCTCCTCTCTCATTGAGATTGGCTTAAATGCCTTCAAAATATAGCATCAGTTGAAAAGACATATTATAATCAAAGGGTGAAGAGGCAGAATTCAAATGTATTTAGAAAAAAGTCTATTGAATAGACAAGCTTTTAGATTGTTGAAATGAATGAGATTTAGTAAAAGCCCACTATGTAAAGTACAAAGGGATAGTCTGAGTCATGCACTGGAATTTTAGGAGCCCATATTGTCTGTTGTCTTCTCTATACTCAGATGAGCCCTGCTTGGCAAGAGGAGAAACACTACTAAACCAGCAGATTATGGACCTTCCCAGAGGGTACAAAACTAGGGGTGGAGCCTCAGGTGGCAATTTTGATTAAATTTAATTAAATTGTCAAAAGAGAAAAGCTGGGATGCTATGGTCAGGGATGTCACAGGGAAGTCTGGTTGTGGGATAAGGAAGGTTGATGGGGAACTGGGAAGAAAAAAGGATGCTTTCTCTTCTTGAAGATTTTGAGGTAATGATTCTGGAGAAGTACATATGCTTGACACCCAGCAACTGTTTAGGGCTGCTATTCTTTGCATGCATTATATGTTTCACACTGATAACATTTGTTACAGAAAATAAAAACATTAAAAAAGCTTGATGTGAAAATCAAGGACAATGAATGAGCATTTAGCCTCAGGATAAGGTTGGGAGACAGGAACTCCCGAGCTCTAATCCTGTCACATATTCTATCTGCTGCTATGGGAGAGACACTTAACCTCTTTCCACCACAGCTTTCACGGTATAATGAGATCATTCCTGTAAATGTGAATTTCCTAAATTCTACTGAATAGCCTACAGAAGAGCATATAGTTATTAAAATGTGATAGTTAAAAGTCATGTACCACTGTTATTATATAATATCATTTCATGTTGGCTGGTCCAAATAACCATTTTGTAGAGAACTGTTTAACATTTGTCTTTTAAATACATTTTAAATTAATGGAGATATCCTATCTCCTAGAACTGGAAGGGACCTTGAAAAGTCATTGAGTCCAGCCCTCTGCCTTCACTAGCAGGACCAAGTACTGATTTTGCCCCAGATCCCTAAGTAGCCCCCTCAAGGATTGAACTCACAACCCTGGGTTTAGCAGGCTGATGCTCAAACCACTGAGCTGTCCCTCCCCCCCATCCATCTGTCTGTCCGTCCGTCCGTCCATCCGTCCATCCATCCATTGATGCTGCTGGTAGCACTAACACGTTACTTGAACAATAGTTTTCACCATTTTAAAGGAGTTTTAGTTATTACCTCAGAGACAGAACAAATGAGCTGCTTTGCACACAGCGACTGTGCCAGGACAATGGCCATTTCTAACCCTGACAAACTTGTCACAAAGAAATGATCTATCTAAGAGTTCAGAATATCCTACTCTAGAAGGAGAACTAATCAGTGATTTTGTATCAACTCGGCAATTCAAAAATGACACATTATTCATATTAATTTTTCATGTGGTAAGCATGTGTGTCATTAAAAGAGACAATTGCAATGTTACCTTACCATCGATCAATATTATGACTAAAGTTTCAAACCATGAGGCATGATGGCTTTGACCTATTGTGATACTAATTCCTTCTCAGTCCCTTTTGTTAGTTTAGCAAGATGAATATTGACTAAGAACTTAAAGGAAAATTAATACTGGAGTGGTACTTTATTAATTTAAGATATAAGTGGTTTATAATCTGCCAGAATTCCCATCCTCTAGGTAGTTCTTTGGGAGTTTCTACTTGGAATACAAGCTCTCAGGCTGAGAGGAGCTATAGTTTTGAATGTTTTCAGTAAAACCCACTGATGATGATGATGATGATTTTGAGTCATAGGCATTTCAGAAATTATGTAACCTCTCTATGCAGCTGCTTGTCTTTAGTGCAGATGTACATAGAGATGAATAATGCTCTATTATGCAAGGAATGTTTTATCAGAAGTCAGGATGGTCTGGATATTCACAAGTATTGACAATGCAACCTATTCATTAACCTATCTCTGCTAAGACTATTACTAACATTCTAAACCTCTTGGAAGTTTCAGACAACCATAATATATTAGTTTTTAAAAGCTTAATATGTTTCCTCCTTTCTCTCCCAAATACAGTATATAATTTCCCCTAAATTATACCGTACCACTACTTAGCACAGACAATCGGTGCTGGCTCAGTGACAATTCTAGGTGTGAGCTCATAACCCACAGTGGGTAGAAATCAGAGCAGTGGTGGGCAACCTGCAGCCTGTCAGGATAATCTGCTTTGTTTACATTTGCATGGCTGCCTGCAGCTCCCAGTGGCTGCGGTTCGCTGTTCCCAGCCAATGGGAGCTGCAGGAAGTGGCTGTCAGCCAATGGGAGCTGCAGGAAGTGGCGGTCAGCACGTTGCTCCGGCACGCTACTGGTCTGATGAGTACAGTATTACTCCAAATAAGTAATGGTGCTACCAATCTGGCCCTTAATCATGAATCACGTTTTAAACAGAAAGGATGAAAAATTCTCAGCCCGGAGGAAGAAGCCGGGGCTGTTGGGCTTTAGGCCACCTTTGCTCCCTCCTGATTCTCAAGGCTGGTGAGGCCTTCAGTGTAACTTAGGGCTGGTCTTTACTATGGGGAGATCAACGCTGCTGCAATTGATGCAGCTGGGATTGATTTAGCAGGTCTAGTGAAGACCTGCTAAATCGATGGCAGAGTGTACTCCAGCTCTTTGAGAAGAGTAAGATAAGTCGACCAGAGAGCTTCTCCTGTCGATGCAGTGCAGTGAAGACACCGGGGTAAGTCAATCTAAGCTACATTCACTCCAGCTATATTATTCATGTAGCTGGAGTAGCGTAACTTAGGTTGACCTAGCCCCGTAGTGAAGACAAGCCTTAGGCAGCTCTGAGAACCCATCTAAGTTATGACAGCCTCTCACAGCTGCCTGGATTCTCTGGTGTACTGTGTACTGACATACCTCTCCCACTCACAGTCTTGCCCCTGCACACCTATGCTGGCGCTTGCAAGTGAGTCCTCAAAAGACAGTCTTATGGCTGTCCCAACAGTGCCTGCTTTCCCTGGTGGAACTGGAGCTTTTAGGCCCCTTTTTTGCTGCTCTGGTCCTTTTGGGGTGTTAAGGGGGTGAACTGGGGATATGATTCTCACTTAAAATGATCTAACATTTGACTGAACAGTGGAACACAGTAAGCCCTTCAGGACAGAAAAATGGTACTAAAGAATTTGAAATCTCTGGAGTTGTTTTCAAGATCTTCAGAAGGAGTCTCTTTACTACTCTTTTAGGGATCATGGAAATCTTTACAGATATCATAATGGAAGAATAGGTATTTTTAATTGTCTTTACCAGGGTTTGCTTGGCGGGATACAAAAGTGATGGAGAAAACCCTAAAACAATAAGATCTTTTTTCAGTAGTAGTACTTTTTGTCTTCTAGTCTCTGTGGCCTTAGAAAGATCAGGAAAGATATGGATCTTGCAATCATTACATAAAGTAATCCCTTTCTTTTCTATACTGTTTGGAAAAGAATTTATAATCTAAAAGTGAGTCAAAAAATGACAATTAGATTGAAAGAAAAAATAACCTTGATCTGGCATGCTCATGTTAGTGAATTTTTATCTTGTATCCAAAATATCATTAATATTTGAAGAGAGGGAAGAGTTCAAAAATGCAGATATTAAATTAGAACCCTCCCTCTCTTGAGATACCTCATGAAATCCCCATATTCTAATATTAGTTACTTTAATATAATTTTGAGGAGCCTTGATCTTTCTGGGTACAGAGGAATTATCTTTTATTAATACACCCATAAGTGTTTGTGTATTGAGTTGTTCAGAGCAATCGTTTTTCTTAAACTCTTGAAAACATTTCTAAGATAGCTTTTCTGTTAAATACATCACTTATTCAGAATATCTTATGGTGTAATGTGGCATAACAATTTTAATTAATCCACATTCATGAGTAATCCTTGCATGAGTAAAGTCATGCAAATGACAACTTTTATCTCACAACACACTATTCATGCAGTTCTCCCTCCTATTTATCTCTTGTCGAAATACACACACAGGCCGCAAGCCTATACCCATTGAAGGTAATAGGAGTTTTGCTAAACTTCCAGCAGAAGCCTTCCACAGTAGGGTTGACTTAAAACAAAGTTGCATGGTCTACACAGGAAAACAGCTTGGCCCTTAATCCTGCAAACACTAATGAATGAGATTGTCATTACACGTGTGAGCAATCCCATTAAAAACTCAGTGGGACTACTCACATGAATAAAGTTAAGCACATGCAAGTTTGCAGGATCGGGACCCCAAAAGTCATAAGACCTGAAACTCATCTGGTGTAATTTAGCCTATTATTCTTTGTATTATAGAGCCTGGGGTCCTAGCGGTGACTGGGGCTCCTATGTGCTAGGTACTGTACAAACAAAACAAAAAGAATGTCACTGCCTCCCACAGCTTACAACATAGCTCCATTGAAGCCAGTGGAGCTATGCAAATTTATACCAACTAAAGAATGGGCCATAAAGTTGAACACATGCTAGTCATTGCAGGATCAGAACCTTACATTACATTCATTTAAAGAATCAGGTAAATACCTGCTGTGTTTATGGATAGATAGATAGATAGATAGATATGAATTGGTAGGAATACTTATTATCATACTCTTTCTAATGAAAATATAGTGATTTCCATCTGATTTTTATGAAACGTTGTGTGCATGCATGATTTTTGGTATGAAATAGAGAATATGCTCTCTCCTTTACCCTTTGAATTATTATTTTTTTATTCAACTTGCTTTCCCAAATGATCCTCACCGGTTTGTCACTGTGTTCTTAGAACAATGTGAACTCCCTCTGGTGGCCAAAACAATACCTCCAAATTCTTCCCAATCTCAATGGAGCCGCGCCAAATAAATCTGTTAGTCTTTAAGGTGCCACCAGACTCCTTGTTGTTTTTGTAGATACAGACTAACACGGCTACCCCCCTGATACTTGACATTAAGCATTGTGTTCTGCATAACCCACACAGGACTCTTGTGCAAGCTTCAATGTATACAACTGTCGCTGTTTATACAATTTTCAGATCATTCTGTTTTTCATGTCACCCTGTCCTGATAAAAGGAGACTTTTTTCATTATAGGTTTGTATATTATACTAATTAGCTTCCCCTTTTACATAAAGCCTTCCAATGCAGCATTTGCCCTGTCGGCAATAGCATTATTTAAGCAAATCTATGTAAGAGGAGAAGCATTGGCAAAACACTCATGCCAGCAAGATAGGCTGAGGCCTTGGCATAAGTTACCTTGTCTAAACTCATTCACAATTCATAATTAGAAAGTATTAAAGCATAACAAAGTTCTTAATCTTACCATTTAGCTATTCCTCATTTTTATATTTCAACATCATAGGTCAGCATATGTATATCATTATAACCATTTATAGGGGATTCGGGGGGTTAGAAAGTGCCATATCCTCAAAATGTCAGTATTTCTTTTTCTTCTTTAAACATGGGTTTTCAGGGATTTTTCCACTCAAAGTCCACCAGTATGTTTGTGAATCATTACAAAAAAGCATTATCAGTGATTTTTCTCATTACATTGAAGGATTTTTTTTCTATTTTAGGGCCTTAATAATCAATTGTTCCCCACAATGTTGTTATTTTACTATTAATTCTATAACATTTGTACAGATCACATTTTTCTCACCAATATATATGCTAAACAGAGCCAACTAATTTAAGCCAGTCATAAATCAAAATAATATTTTGCCCTGTTTGAACATGACTTTGCAAAACAAAAACCAAACAATCAACCCGCCCCAACCCTTAAAAGTAACTCATATACTCATTGTAGAGTGCCATAAAATAATTCATTATTTCACCATGTACAATAACATCATAGACAGTTGCAACATATACAGTGGATTTCCTCCCAGTACTCAGAGTGTCTTTATTCTCTGTGATATATTGAACCATCTTTAGTCAACAGCTCCCTCTTTAGTCCTGCTGCAGAGCTCATCATTACTTTGTCTTGGCAATTAAAATTGGTTGTTTTGTATAAATGGAGGCGAACAAGTTCATTAGTCTGTGCACCGAAATTTGGTGTAGAATAGCTAACATACTGAAAAGTATGAGCTTGGTAACAAATGGCATTTCTAGCCTTTAGAAGTTTTGTATTTTGCAGGAAGTCTATGAATGGAATATAACCTCTTTGAACTATAGACTAGAAATTGATTACGTGATGTAAGTGGAATAATTTAAGTTGGTGAAAACACAGAGGACAGAGCAGACTAATATACAGTATAACAAATCCAACTTTCAATAAATAAAAAATGGCAAAACACTTTATTGCACAATGCACTGCCACTATACATAAATGCAAAAATAGCTGTATATAAAACAAACAAACATGCAAAACATTACAGTCATAACGAGAGAAATACAAGGGAATTCAGCATTAATAATGGTGCTTTAACTTACTCTGTCAAATCCTGCTCACATTACTCACAGAGGACTAGCAGCATGGCAGTCAACAAATAAGAAGACACCAGGATTGAATTGTGAGATTGTAGCTCCCATACAGCCCACAAAACCCTGGTACATTCTGGGGAATAACATATCTAATTCTGGTTTTCCTTGCTCTTACTTATACAGGGTAGGCCCCATTGTACTAACACAGAACAAAAAGACAGTCCCCACCCCAGAGATCTTAAAATCTAAGTATAATACAGACTGACAGAGGAGTTCAAGGAAACAATGAGAATACTAGTCAGCATGATAGGCAGTGGTTTCAGCACTCCAAGGTTTTTGCCGCCCCAAGCAGCCAAAAAAAAAAAAAAAAAAGCCGCGTTCCCCATCTGTGGCACCTCCACCGCGCCGCTTTCTTCTTTGGCAGCAATTCGGCGGCAGGTCCTTCCCGCCGAGAGGGAGTGAGGGACCCGCCACCGAATTGCCGCCGAAGAGCCGGACGTGCCGCCCCCTTCCATGTGCTGCCCCAAGCACCAGCTTGCTACGCTGGTGCCTGGAGCTGGCCCTGTCCAGAGGCCTAACCATTGTCAATTTTTTTGTGGGCCTCAAAGCAAAGGAGAGTTTTAAAGGAGGATAGTGAGTTAGTTTTGCAGACGTCTAAGGGAGCAGCATGGGAGAAAAAGCATGACAATCTTAAGTTTCTAAAAACTTAGTGAGATGCCTCTGACATCTCACTATTGAGATGTCAGAGGCAACAGCTGACATCTCAATAGTGAATGAGAAATGGATGGGGTGGAGGGGATAGACCATGAAGGGCCTTGAAAGCAAAGACAAATAATTTTGTTTTATGCAGTAGAGAAGGTGGAGTTAGTGCAGAGATGCAAAGAGAGGGGTGACTTGATCAAACCAACAGGCGAGGAATATTATCTTTGCCTTTTACCAAGTTAGACTAGACCCTGAACATTTTGTGGTGTCTCAAAGCTTGGACAAGCTCATTCCTCTCCCCATCACACACACACACACACTTTTCTTCTCCCACCTTCAGTCCCCCAAATCCTGGCTTTCCTGCGACATTAGCTAACACAACCTTCTGTGTCTAACTCATGTTACTCTGCAATCAGCTGGAGAAGTCCCAGCAAGACCATGCTCAATTCCTCTGTTGCTGTGCTTGATGCAGGAACATGAATGAGAAGGAGACACAAAAACCAGTGGCACTAGTGATCTTGCACTCTACATATGCACAGGGCCCACAGTAAGTTAGAGCAGCTGTAGTTACCGTTGTCTTTCCCATAGTCCTGTATGGGTTCTGGGAAGCATGGAATATTAGGAGCGCACTATGCACTGATTGTGGTCCCGCCCCACTCCTGGCTCATAGCTTCCACCCCAAGAACACCCCATCCACCAAGGGCTAAAAGCAAGGGTGGTGTAGAACCTTCAGCCTACTCAGTACTGGACAGGAATTCTCAGGATTCTATTTTTGCCCACTTTATATTGCTAGTATAGTGTAAAGAGCCCTGTACAGAACTAAAATTTAGGCCCTGTACATGGAACAGTCTACTCAATAGTTTTCATGCTTATACTGATATCAGTTGGAAGGATGGATGGAGACCATGACATAAAGCCTTCAGAGTGTGTGTTCAGATGTATGTATAATGTAACCAGAACAGAGGGAAAAAAACCCTCAGAGATAAGTAGCCCACTCCCTCCCAAAGCAAGAACAAAACACCCTTTAAACTCAAAAGGTAATAGCTATCATTTTAAAGAACACCAAATGCCCATGAGACAATTCGGCAGCATTGATGTGTTAACACGTGCTTTAATGCATCTAACTTAATTTAGTGACAAGCATTAAAACAGAATAAGAGCAATTCTTTGTTCACAATGAAGAGAAAATTCACTTTCTCCTGCTCTAAATAGCCATTCTCTTTCTATTTTTCAAATTGACCTTTAAATACCAGTAGCACTTGACTCTTATTAAGAGAGTTTAGGCAAAGCTAATTAATGCACTAACATGATCTGTATATTAACATGAAACATTCAGAGAAAGTGCTAAATGCTCCAGATGTGCTAAAACCATCCAAACTAATTCAGATAATTCATGAACTGGGAACCTGCCAGCATCTATCTGCATCATGGTTACGTAGCGATACTTTGTACCTGCTTCTAAGCTGCAGGAAAGTAACAACAAATCAAACAGGATTTGTTATTGTTATTAGCTTGTGGTTTTTTGGATGAAGAAATCCTGTCCTATGTATTCACAGGCACATGGTGTCCATGTCTACCAGCGTCAACCTGCCTAAGCTAACCAATGAGAGATGCCCATGAGATGGGCATGTCTTAAGGCCAACCCTGCTGATGAAGCCAGGTGCCTATGTAGCAGGGGAAGAAAGGCGTTCCTCTGCCTCGCTTGCATGCAGGGCCCAATCCAGTGTGTGCCCTTCGAGGCTGCCTAAATCCACACAACAGCCAGGAGAAGGAGGACCTCCATTGTAACCTTTATAATGATTCTCACTCTCTGTGGCCCAATTAGTGTTATTCAATTATTCATTGAAGGGGAACAATTTCAATAGGAGAGATTGAGGGATGCCCACATTGGAATATCCCATAGCCCAGTGGTTACAGCACTCACCTGAGAAGTAGCAGGTCCCTGTTCAAATCCCTTCTCCTCATCAGGCAGAGGTTGGACTTGAATAGAGGGGCTCCCATAATTCAAGTGAGTACCTAAACCACAGGGATAAAGGTTATAAGGGTGGGGTAAGGGCCTCCTATGCCTGTCTTGTGTGGAGATAGGCAGCCTCTGAGCACACCTACTGGGTTGGGCTGCATGTGTAAGTTTGGTGGAGAAACATCTGTATTCCTCCAGTTTGTGGATCACTCTGGGTCTAAAGGAAGGTGGGGGGAGACATAGGGAGGATAGGTGTCTAGACACCTAGAGTGAGGCAGCAGTGAGCATGCGCTGAGAAAAGCAACATAGGCACCGAGGGAACTTTTACTCTGAAAAATGTAGGCGCTGGGTGAGTTTAGGCACCAGCCAAGCAGCAGTTTTGTGGATCGCAGTAGGTCCCAAAGACAGGGGGCCCAAATCTGGGGGGTAGGTGCCTAAGTATCTTTGTGGATCCAGGTCTTAGGCTCTATGTGAATAGTACTCCAGTAGAGCTAATTCAAACCTTGCTAGCCTTTTAGAATTAATTATTAACCTTTTCTATGACTGTCTGTTGTAGATTCTCTGTAGTAGGGGAACCCAGGTTGTATTTATACGTTTATAGCTTTAGCGTTTTGTTTGTTTAGTGCTACAAGGATTGAATTGTAGAAACAAACAAAAAACGATAAAAAACAACCTTAGATATAATCTTTTCACAGTTTTCCATTCCCAGAATGTGCAAAATACTGTGAGTAACCTACAGCTTTCAGCATGCCAAATTACTACTTAAGGCAAAAAAAACACAAAAAAAACAACCAAACCAAAAAACGCATACAAAAATATCAATATTAAGCCATTTAGGTTTAATTCAGGTTGGCTTGAATCCTAGCACTCTGATTCCATCTGAACTCCAACGTGTAGCCCTAGTGCATGATGAGAGCAGCCCCTAGAGATTACTAGTCAGCCTCAGAGTTAAAAAACTATGGGAGCAACTAATGTTTCTCAATCTAAATTCAGCAGCCAAAATAAAGAGCTACTTTCCACTTTGCTCCAATTAAATCCTGTCTCGTTTATATCAGTCCGAGAGCACCATATTTATTTCTTTGGATTTTTTCAAACTATAAAAAAGAGCATTGCAAATCTTTTAATATATGAAATAAACAAACACGTCTTAATTCTTCCAAATCAAATCCAAACAATACATAAATAATACAAATTAATCAACCTCCCTCCTCTCCTTAGAGTCCCTCACCACCAGTAGCAGTCATACCCAACACCCATCTCCTTATGGCCAAGGATACAATGCTAGGCTTAGATTCATCCATGTGTTAGAACTGCATTCAATTGTCCCCCTGTACAGAGATATCTTCTTTTGGCCTTCAGATGGCATAGTGGCCCTTACACTACCACCTTCCTTATGGTATTTATAAGGGATTTTTGGTCAGTGAAAAGAGGACATGACCAGGGTGTCCCATAAACTCTGGCCACCAAATTCCTCGTTGGGGCTGTTGGCAGACATAGAGAAGCTTTGAGACTGCTTACCTTACACTGGGGGACTGGACCGGTATTTAGTGGTCACTCCCAAGTTGCCCTGTACAGTTGAGCATCAGGACCATACTCTTTTAAACACTAGAGTCCTACTTCCAATTCAGTCCATATGCCACTGTCATTCATGGGAGCAGGACTTACTCCAGCCATCTTGACTTGCAGGAGGCATGAACGCCTTGCCACACTGGTTTCCAATGACAGGCAACTCCTCCACCTGGAAGATTGATTTTGTTTTATTTGCTTAGGAAAGAGGATCATGGCTTGTGCTCAGATGTGCTTTACCTATAAAAGCGAAAGCCACAGTGTGGTAGGAACAACTCCACTGATATGCTTCTATAGTTATTTTTAAACCAAACCTAGGGGCTTCAAACAGCACAGAAATATAAATCACATTGGTAGCACTTTAAATAGGTGTTTCAGATTGGTATTTAATTTGCAGTTAAAAAGCATTTATTACTAGTTAATGAATCAATTGATTGCTTAAGGAGCATTTAATGAGATTTATTACCTTATAAAAGGGAAAGTTAGCAGCTAAATAACGGCGAATGTAATTATCAGTACAAGTGTCATTACGGTTGTATTAACTCTAGAGATGGCCCAAAGATACAAGTAGGTGTTGCGATGCCTGTTTTTGTGTGCTCACTTTCAGGGACCTTCTTAAATCAAGGCAGGAGGTCACAACACCACTCATTCAAATTTGGCCTGCTGCTCTCCCCCCGTCATAACGGTGGGACTGGGGAGAGACCAAATTTGAGTGGCATGCGGGGGTGGCACACTGAAGTGTTGCGTAGGGCAGCCGTTTGCCTTGAGCGGCCTCTTAGGGTCCTGGGAGTGGAGAGGAATCCTGCTTCCACAGCAGATTTGATGCCACCTCAGCCAAGTGGGCATACATGCAAGAGGATCTTCCCAGCTGCGGAGGCTCCTTATTGAAACATTTGCAAAGCCCCCCAATCATGCCACTCTCTTGTGCAGCACAACAGCAGTGGTTCTGCTACCAGAGGGTCCTCTTCTGAGGCAGGCTTTACCCACATGTGAGTGGTCAGCCATCACTCACTAAGAACTTGTATTCAACATATATTCAAGTCTCACATGGAAAGGCCTCAAACTCCCAAAGCCCTGTCCCAGAATGCACTTCACTCTGTGTAAAGCATGGGATGGATTCTCAGGAAAGAGGGGAGGGCAATGACTTCATTGTTTGTTCCACTGAACTGGTCAGGAATTTGGAGGGAATATCTCCAGGGCATTATATCTGTGTTGAATAATGGAGGTGCTGTGTGTACAGCTGGCTTCCGTGGTTTACTAAAAGCTCCATCAATGATGGTACTCCTGGAAATGCCACCACTGATGTCAGGTATGCTTTTGTGTCTGAGATTACAGGAATGCAGATCTGGGAGCTGCCTGGAAGAGTTGTTTTTATTTATTTGTATTGCTCTATTTCTTAAACCCCAGTATACAAAGCACTGTAGAAACACATAATCAGAGAGCTTATAATCAAGCGAGAAAGGACAACAGAGACCTGCCCAAGGTCACATAGTGAGCTAATGAGAGAGCCAAGCTTAGAACCCAAGTCCCTGGAGTCTTAGGCCAATGTCCCTATCCACTGAACCATGTCAGCTCATTTTGAATGTAACGCTTCTGCTGGTATAATACACACAGTTTGCTTTGCTTCAATTGGAGCAGAACTACTTCCTTTTACTGATTCCTAATATCTGCACTCTGTAGCACTTGTAACGTTACATGCTTTGCTGCATCTTAACTTACGTTGCACCTTGTGCTGTAACTACATTTTTCCTTGTGTGGCTACAGTATGTATTGTGAGTAAGTGCCTGCAGATAGCTAATACTAATTACGCTATTCCCCCACCTTTGCAGGCTAGCATTCCTATTTTTATTCCTTAGTGAATATTACTTCAAGCTTCATAAGTTCTGTAGACAAACCAGACATCTAAGCATTATCCCATTAGTGAAGCGTAACAACTGCATCACAAAATTAATATTCTCTTGCCACAAACAGGCTGTGAACAATATCCCCTCTGACAGCAGCAAGAATAGCCTTCAGAGAATATGTCCCAGAGTGTTACTAGCCAAGATCAAAACAACACACTCAAAGAACAAAATAAACCAGGTGAGTTTGTGTGTACACTCAAGTCCAGACCAGAGGGCTGAGGAGGTTGTCAAAATTGGCTTTAATCCACCTTTGTGCCTGCAGGATCTTGGACTGTTTGGAGACCAAAATGGCCTTGAACATAACTCAGGTAGCCCAGTGGGCTGCTCTAAGTTACAGCATCCCTCCCTGCCTCTCCACAATCCAAGTTACTCCAGAATCTCCATTCTCTGCTCCAGACCTGTCCCCTTCCACCTCATTATAGCCCTTCCTGCTCCAGTAATGCTCTCTACACTGGGGATTGTGGGAGGAGCCAGAATAGGGCAGACTATGGCTGCCTCACACAATGCCTGCATCAATGAGCTTTCCCTTGGTGGTAAAAATACTTTTGCAGCTCCTTTTTCTGCTGCAGTGGCATATGAGAACTGTGTCAGGATGAAGAATCACTCTCCCCGTTCAGATAGCCACAAGATCGCCTCAATAGAAAGCTGTAGTTGCTGGGATTTCCAGCTTCTGCTAGCTGTGCTTTTCCATATAATAAAACAAACAGACAGACAGAAATAAAGTTTGCCTTCTTTATACAGCACTAACCTTAATAATATGTTTCTAATGTTCAAACTTTCTCTGGGTTGTGTACAGCAGTTACCATCAAAATCAACATATGATACCACACAACGGTATCATAGTCACTTAATATTCAAAATACCAGTGTTATTTCAGATAACATTGTGTGTTAAAGACCAACCTTTTGATTGTCACTGTGGTAACACAGCACTAGGGAATTGTATTTATGTTGACTCTCCTCTCCCCAAACAGCCTCTTTCCACACTGCCCCCTACAGGCTGCCCCATACAGGCTTTAAATAACTTTTTACAAGAAAGGAAAACTTCTATGATACTGTCTCACTCCCTAGGAAAGGAGACAGGCTTTTATGCCAGCATGAAGTAATTCAATGACTCACTAAGGACGAGAGAAAGTTTCTGGCCTGCAAAAAAGAGAAATGAATTCACACTCATTCTTACCAAAGCCATAAGTGTAAGGCCAGTTTTTCAAGAGAACTCAGTTTCCCTTTAGGCATCAAAATAAGTTTCCAGATTTTCAAAAGAGCTCAGCACACTGGGTATTTTGGGTTCTTTTGAAAATCTGGCCATCAGTGTCACTGCTGAGTTTCCAGTACTTTTGCAAATAGGGCCATTTAGATGTCTAAATGGGGCCTGAGCTCTTCCTGAAGACGGCCCCAATTGTGGGTGGTGAGCATTTGAAAATCTAGCCTTCAGTAATTAAAAAAATATAATCAAGTCCTAAGCTTACTGCATCATGCCCTCAGGGCCGGCTCTACTGTTTTTGCTGCCCCAAGCAGTGCGCCGAATTGCAGCCACGGACAGCGGGGGCAGTCCACTTGCCATTAGGGTGGTACGCGCATTTCCGCGGCGGTGGCAATTCGACTTCTGTCTTCAGCCGGAAGACAGAAAACGCCGAATTGTTGCCGTGGGCAGCTGAACATAGAAGCCGCTGCCGAACTGCCGCCGCCGCGGAAACGTGCATGCCTCCCTAACGGCACACCGACGGCCCCCACCGTCCGCGGCGGCAATTCGGCATGCTGCTTGGGGCGGCAAACACACACAGACTGCCACCCCTTGCAGATTGCCGCCCCAAGCACCTGCTTGGAATGCTAGTGCCTGGAGCCGGCCCTGCATGCACTATTGTCTGTCCCCATAGCTTCCTAACTATCAAATAACTATGGCTGGTTGAAAATTTCCCACCAAAATCTCTTTCTGATGGAAAATTCAGTTTTCAACATAATGAAAGTTTTCATGGCAAGTACCTACTTTCTCTGAGAATATTTGATTTTTTCCCTCAAAAAACAAAAAATTATCAGCCAAAAAAATTGGTTTTGGGGTTTTTGTTTTTCAACAAGATACACTTTTAGTGAAAGTGTCAATGAAGACACATTTTTTCTCTGTTTTTCTATAAATTTTCCATTCAAAAAAATTCTGACCAGTTCCACGAAGAACAAAACAAAAATAGAACGAGGTGGAGAATACGCACCAATAGTTACCTCAACTCTAGTTTATCATGAGGACTTCACCAGCTCAAGGAAAGGTGTCAGGTGGTAAGAGGTGCATTCTTCTTGTAACTTGCCTTTTATATATTCTTGTTAGAAGTGAGCAGATTTAGTAATCTGGCAGTCCTCCAAAATGCCAGACTCTTCAGTTCACTTATCTGAAGAGAGTATACTCCCTGTAACCCTCTTCCCTGTTTCCCAAATCCCTTCAAAGTGCTGAGTTCTGAAGTAGGCACTTCCAGAAATAACTGACACATGCTTCATGGCAATAACCCTTGCAGAGAACTAAAGAAGCCACTATAAAATAGCTTTTAATATTGCAATAAATTCACAGAGGCTGAGAACCTTAACTTTTATGGATCCCTATTTTATATTTGCATTATTAATATTCTAATGGTTGCCATTTAAAGGTAAGTGTATGCCTAACTGTATTGTACTTCTGGGCAAATTTTGCCTTTATAATAGCAGCCTGTGTATACGCTAAAACATAAATCCAGGACACCTTGAATTTTGAAGTGTACATGGCTACACAATAGATACTTTAGTGTGCACTTGTTGCTTCTCATTTAGATTTTCTTAGCAACAGAAAATTCTGTGCTGTAGTTATAGGTTATAATTAGCTTATATACAGTTTGCCTACTGGGCATATCTTCAGTCAACAATTAGATAGCATTGAGCAGCAGCTGTCGTTATTCCTAATCTCCCAGATTTTTTTTTTGTACTGCAGCTACTTGTACTATATCTGACAAGCGTTTCATGTTTGTGTTTTCCTTCCTTGTATTAGGCTATAGACTTTTGAGACTCAACTGATAGGGTTGTTTGTGTCTGTGAATAGCAGAATAATTTAGCAACAACCTAGTCCCATATCAACCACCACCCATGAATTCGTTCGGATGGGCAAACTCAGAACTGAACAGAATAATTCAGTCCTTTCTGCACAGAGAAATGTCTCCCTTTCCATATTCTGCTATCACGTCTGTTCTGCATTGGTCACTCTATCCTCTTATACTTTAGTTTGCTTAGCATTACTTAAAGAAAGTCTCCAACAATCTCCTTGTGCAGGAACAACCTCAACAAATATAGCCAGAAAGGAAAATAAATGACATTCTTAACATGCAGTGTAAATAAGACTTTATCAAGATATAGCCTACAAAGAGTGCAGGATGGATTACGATAAGATAGCATCATACCTTTGTTACCTTTCCTTTACAATAATGTGCTAAAATGAAAAACCTGCTCAAATGATTCAGACAAATCTGTGCTATAATACGTTTATTTTTTTGAGATCACAGAGACAACTGGAAAAAGATGACCCCAGCAAACTTTCCATATGTAAGCACCCAGAGAAACCTTTTCAAAAAGCACTAATTACAGAGCTTATAATAGAAGGACAGATGATGTTCTGCTATCAATGCACTCTGTACAGGATGCAGCAAAATCCCCTGATTCTGTACTCAGTATACAGAACAATGATGCTGTTGTGTAACTTCAGTTTAACAGCATGGCATAACTGCTGCTCTCCTAGGAGCCTGCAGACTGAGAGTCATTAAATCCTGCACACATTCCTCACAGCTGAAGTCCTGGATGACCAAATCATTTTTAGAAGCAAACCCCTATGACCATTTTTGAAGTTTTAAAGCTTCATTTTCAGTTGCAAAAGCCTATTTGAAACTTCCATGGTTTCAAAAACAACCACAGGGATTTGTTCGAGATGTTAAATAAAGTGGTTTTCCAAACTTTGGTAAATATCATTACTGTTCTGTTGCTTTCAGAAGCTGCTTCTGCAAATGCCTGAATAAAGCACCAAGTAAAAAAAGTAAAAAGGAGTGATCACACTATCCCAATGTAGAGTATACACTACGCATCATGTATCTAAGTTAATTTTCTTAAATATGAGAAATTGATCCTAGTTTCAGTCTTCCCTGTTTACAAAACTGAAGATTCCTTTTGTTTTTGCTGCATTTGTGCCCCTCCCAAGAAAGAAATTAAAGGCCAGCATGTGAACTGCATGGTGCACTTGTGATACAGCTACCATCTTGGCTGGCACAGATGGGATTGAAACAGGGACCTCCAAAGCTAAAACCATGAGATGCTACAGCCTGAGCTAAACAAACAAAGCTTTCTATCTGGGGCTATAACAAACTCAAATCCTTTGCAGATCAGGCACAGAGGGGAGCGGAAGCACACACATACACCCCCCCACACACACCCCTCTCTCCCTTTTATTGTATACTTGTGAGTTTTCTGTAATGTCTGTGATAAGTTCTACACTGGCAGACCTTTCTGCCCATGCAGAGTTCCGTTGACTGCAACGGGCCTCCATACAACTGCTTGCACAAAGCTCATTTCAGGATTGGGTCTTTGCTGATACTGTGGTTATCTGGAATACTCTGTACATCCACCATGAAAGAATGCTTACAATAGTAACTCTATACACTGTATTTTAACAGGAAGAGGCTATTCTAAATTTAGAACCAGAGTGTCTTCCAGAAATGATTTTAATAGCTTAAGAGAAACAGTCTACTAGTTAGTATAAAAGCCAGAAAACTGTTGAACGTGGATGTCAACACTTTTTAATGGATTGCCTTTTTTATTGTGTGCTGCATGTTTTTGTCAGGGGAATAGGATAATTATAGAACTGTAACAATAATGCGGTTTTGAATATTCATAGGCAATTAAAATGTGCCTCTGTGCATTTTAGCAGTACCCAGTGGAAGTGTTACTCATTTTTTAGAAATAACTGGCCTGTAATAATCAAATCTCACAATACTCTGTAAAGAATAGTAGGGAAATAGAAGACTCAAAATATTGTGTAGGATATAATACTGCAGAACGTTTATAGGGGGAGGTAGAAAAGTAAAGGGTACATCACTGCATTTCAGATAAAGACTGCATTTATGTCTCCCTTCTGAAGTGCACTGAGTAGAGTTGTAGAATAAGAATGCTGTATATATATTTAAAAAGTGGGACTTTTCCTACCACCAGTTCTATGACCCTGGATGGTGGACTGCTGGTGTAGGGTGACTCCTTTGTTACACTGAAAGAGGTTTTGCATTCAAATACCAGATATAGACCAGGTGATAGATATGAAAAATCAGTGGTACATTTTTCCAGGTTATTGGGCGGATTCTCCATCACTTGAAATCTTTAAATCAGCACTGGAGGGTTTTTTTAAAGGTATGCTGTATCTCAAATTATTAATTTTTGGACTTTACACACAAATAATTGGGTGAAATGGTATGACTTGTATTATGCAGGTCAGACTATTTAATGACCATGTAACCTTCTATCCTTAAAATCCTTAAAAACATGTAACAGCAGTGATTTCCAGTGGCTTCTTTGAACAGTATACTTTTCCTTGGCTTTCAATTTCTGGTTTAATTTAGGAGTGGACTCCCCCCCCCCCTTGTCTTTGGCAATACATTTCTCATCGGTTGTCCTTTCTGATTCAATGTTTCAGAAATCTTCTTAGTGTGTTCATATAACATGAGACTGAAATATCATGGAACTCATTTTGCTACAGTGTGTAACACAATGCACAGTCTGTAGTTTCTCTATTAGCTGCTCTTCAAGGCTATTCAAGAGTTGATATGGAGGAAGGAGAAGGCATCCAGAGTGTCTATTTTAGAAGACTGACAGCTTGTATTGCAATGATATGGTTCAGGAATTTTCCTGCACATGGACAGTCCTGAATGGCAATAACCAGAAAAGCAAGGGTAGCATGATGTTATTCTATTCCAACTCATATTTGATTGGCAGACTAGAAGAACCTGCATCGCATTTGGGAGAACAGGCTGTAATGTGTGATATGGATAACTTTTCATGTTATGTTTTTTCTCTCCTTTTCCTTGAGTTGTATTAGAAAGGAAGCCCCTGGAAAGGGGATGTGGCAAGGCTCCAGTGAAATTTAGAGAACACATAAATGACGAGGTTTATTAAAAAAAACAAATCAAAACACAAAACCTTGCTGTTGAAGTTTAATAGATGATATTATTGGGGTACATCAGGCTGTATGGGTATCCTGAGGTACAATAGCTGCACTTGCTTTCTGTCATACAGTGAATTCACTCTATCCATTATGCCCCAGTGTGGTCAGGTCAAATTTTCTAACAAACACAGGCCTGACAAAAACAAACTGCTGCATCTTTTTTCCTATGTACTTTTTGTCAAATGCTCTCCTTCTCAGTTCAAACAGCTGCTCTCTAGAGATGTGCTGTTTTTAGTCCACTCAATTATCTCTTACTGGTGGTAAGGTAAAGGAGTGAAAGGGATAGTGCATATGGAACAACTTGTGTGAAATCCACAGGAAATCCCAGTGAAGCCTTATTTAATCACAGGGCTTCAAAGGATCTCCTATTGGATCTAGGCACTGCCCCCTTCCAGCAAAGCATACGAGGCTCGTGTAGGTGTCATGCAGTCATTGGCTTGTTAGTCTCCTTACCGTGCTCTTACATAGTCTGATAAAGCCATGGAAAGGAAGGGTTATTATAAAGGAAAACAACAATAATATATGATGCAAATGTCATGTAAACCATGACCTCCATGTAACATGCTGTGTAGAGTGACCGTTCCTTTAATCCCTCCTGGTTATTCATCACTCAGCCATGTAGCAATGAGCTCTTGGGTAGAGGCTATGGAAGTGCTACAGTGGTGGTGGTGGGATGCCACTTTTCCTCTGCATAGCCAATTTACCCCTGCATGCAGTCCACCACTGGAGCTTCCTGTGTGCAGAGAGCACCCTTCTGTTTCCCTCCATGCTGCCTAATGACTAGGTGATCATATACACCCTTATAACTGTGTGGTAACAAGCTATAGATTTATCATGGAGAACTCTGAAAATCTTTTTCTGTGCAGTATCTCATGATCATTTTTTGCCCTTATTGCAAGGGAGATTTGCTTGCTTTTAAGTTTTAATCTTATTATGACCTCATTTGAGGAATGAGCATAATCTTCTGTTTTACCATAATCATGATCATTTTCACAGCCACCAGCAGAATCCACAAACAGCAGACTGAACTCGGAAAAGCAGAGGTCTTCTTTTGTCATATAAGTGTCCTAAAAGTAAGGCAGAAGACAAAATGTACTGTATATATAATATATAAGCAGGGAGTTGTCTCTAAACAGAGTATTTTTCATGAGTTGGAGGTGTCTCTTTCTCTCAGGTACGAGTAAGATTTCGATCATTGTGTTCTCAAGCATTGCTTTGTACACAGGACTTTGACATCAGTGTACATGCAGCACAAAGAAACTGCAATAAACTTTCTCTCTCACTCTGGTACTTAGATGGCGATCATTACCTTAGTTTCAAGCACTTTGCAATCTTTAATGTATTTATTCTCCCAACACACTTGTGAGGCAGAAAAAGTGTTTTCATTCAATTTTACAGATACGGAACACAGTTAGGCAAAGGGAGACTAACTGTGTTGCCAAAGAACTCTGCTGCAAAGCAGGGAATTGAATGTAGGTCTCCAGAGTTTTAGGTCAGTGATCTAACCATGGGACCATCCTTCCTCTCAGGGTATGTCTACACCAGTGGTTCTCAAACTAGAGCCGCCGCTTGTTCAGGGAAAGCCCCTAGTGGGCCGGTTTGTTTAGTTGCCGCGTCCACAGGTTTGGCCAATCGTGGCTCCCACTGGCCGTGGTTCACCGCTCCAGGCCAATGGGGGCTGCAGGAAGCGGCGTGGGCCAAGGGACGTGCTGGCCGCCCTTCCTGCAGCCCCCATTGGCCTGGAGCGGCGAACCGCGGCCAGTGGGAGCTGCGATTGGCTGAACCTATGGACACGTCAGGTAAACAAACCCGCCCAGCCCACCAGGGGCTTTCCCTGAACAAGCGGTGGCCCTAGTTTGAGAACCACTGGTCTACACTGTAATTAGACATATGTGGCTGGCCTGTGCAAGCTGAGCCTATGCTCATGGGGCTTGGTCTAAGGGGCTGTTTAATTGTAGTGTTTAATTTGAGCTCGAGTTCCAGCCTGAGCATTGGTACCTTCCCACCTTGCAGGGTTTTAGAGCCTGGGCTCCGGCATGAGCCTGAATGTCTACACTGTAGTTAAACAGCCCCTTCGCCCAAACCCCATGACCCTGAGTCACCTGGCACAGGCCAGCCATGGGTTTTTAATTGCATGTAGACATATCCTAAGAGAACTTTTGGTCAGGAGCCTAATTTTGCTCCTGAAATAAATGAGTGCACCTCCAACTGACTGTAATGGAAAGTGTAACTGCTTTCTCTGGGACTGAATTTGGCCCAATATTTCCCCCCTTATCCTTCCCTTTTCTTATGCAGTTAAAGATATGATGGCTGTGAAGGTGCAATACAAGGAAAGTGAAATATGTTCCCAGTGTATCTAGCTTTCAGTTGGGACAATTTATGTTTTTCTTCCTTTCCTGTATAATAAGGTACATATATTGACTTTGTGGGCTTACGGCAGTAAGTTCTGTATGACAGTAAGTTCTGTATGACTATGTATGGCAATGACAAATCTCTGCTCTGTGCATAGAGATAGAGCCGGTACTGAGCAAACACTGCTCTCCAGTTCTGTGGTTGGTAGAAGTGGTTCTGAATCCAAGCTACAGACCAAATACTTGTGAACTGTGGGGGCCTGAACTATGGAGCTAGATCTACCTGCTACAGACATAGCCCATCGCTCGTTATTTGGGGTCCACTTATCAGAAGTGCTGAACACCTTCAGTTCCTATTGACTTCAAGGGGAAATATGAGTGTTGTGTATTTGTGAAAAATCTTAATATATGAGAACCCACAGCCAAGTTCTGCTCTATTCTACCTGTGCAATGCAGTTGACTTAAATGTACCTGTATACCCTGACATCAGGATTTAGGCTATTTAGCAGAGTTAAGGAATACAACTAAAAGAAAAATAATCTCATCTAAATGCAACTTATTAAAATGGAACATGGCATTCTTCTTAAATAAGGCAAAAAAGCAAAAGGAGACATTATGTTGGAACAGCTCTTAGGGTCGTGTTTTCTTTCTTAATGCTTTAATGTTTTTCCCCTTTGTCTGAAGAAATTAGTATACTAAGTGATTTTGAGATCATTGCTACACTCATGGGAGGTGAATTGGTACTATTTGTTTTCTTCTTATACCATGTGCTTTTATAAAAGATGTCTAGCTCCCTTTTAAATAATAGAAAATACCTTGGATTTCTAGAGAGTTTTCTATGAAAAGATCTCATAAGCTGCTACAAATATCAGTGAGAGATCATGTTTAGTCATTAATATTAGTGTTACCATTTAAAGCATTTTTTCCCTAGTGCATATTTTTTCTGTACTAATTATACAGTACTTATGTGTGTGTCTATCTATCCATAGATACTGGTTTATATTTGCACACAGAAACAAAGCTTACAGGATTTTATATAGTGGAAAAATCACACTGATATGGATTCCTGTACTTCAGTTTTGCTTGTGAGCATTTTATTCTCATCCTGTCTAGCATGAGTGAGACCAAGCCATTGAAATTTTCACAAAAGGTTAGGTAACATAACAAAAAAATCTATTAAAATGATCCTCAAATGACAAAAATATTGAATGGCTTAGCACTGCACTGATAATAGTGCATTAGAGATATACTATCCCTGTTTTTCCTTACCTAAAAATGCCAACCTATACAAGTTAAGGATATTCTGACAATCTATGACCAGAAGTCAAGAGATGTTGGGATTTTTGGATATGTAAGAAATGCATGGTTGGGCCCTGGGTTTTATTTTCTTCCTATGAAGATTTAGACATATAGATAAGAGGTAGAGTTTGTCAGAAGTCATATCAGAGGAGGAGAGCCTCTTCATAGGTTTCATGTTGAAAGGTGCTGTCAGCAAAGGGAGAGGATGTAGAAAGAGTTTTATATTGAAAAGGAATGGTGCTATTTTCAAGGGAGAAAAAAAAATCTCATTTTCAACACTGTTTTACAGAGATACAGTTTCAATTCGCTATCCCCCAGTATCTTCACTGTGACATGAAAAGTTGTTTGCTCCATGAATCCTTCACTAGGATATTTTCTGAAATGCACAACCCCACATCTAGGCAAATAGTAGAAACAAGAATCTTGACAAAACAGAAAACGTGTGTGCGCACAAACACACGCACACACACAACCAAATTCTTCTCTGCACAGGCAACTCAGACTTTGTCAGTAAGAGGTCTGCACACCTGAGTACAAAACTGTAGCCCCTATTAGTTCTGTCAAATCTAGGAAAGTTGATGTAATTTTGACCCAGACTCTCTGTGGGTTACATAAAATTCTGTTTTAAAGCTAGTTTGAAAAAAAAATGAATTTTGATTTTTTTGGGGTGGGCACAAAAGGAGAAATGTTTATGAAAAAAGCTTCCAATTTTTTAAAGTTTCAAAAATTCAGTGAAAAGATATTTTTTGGAAGAAAGGACATACAATGTTCATGACTTTTTGAACTGCTGTGTTCTGTTTTCCTTTGAGTATAGAAGTTTGCAAATAAATATATTTCTCATTTGTACTCAAGAATAATGTTGAGCTTTTCTATAAGGAAACCTCCAGATTGTGATCAGACTAGCCTTTTAACAGCTAAACTAGATGACTTCTTTATTACAAGTCAACTAATCTTGTGAGAAGTGAGCACAAGGGGAAATCTACACATAAAATTGGGGAAGTAATTGTGCTGTTGTGAAAGTCACAGAACTCTAAAGTAATCTACTCAAGCACTTCAGATACTTCTGCAGGATTTGAGAAATTGTAATTTATGCTATAGGTGCCAAAAATGGAAGAGGAAATATACTACACATGTTTCAAAATGAGAAGCTATTCTTAGGAAATTCATTAGCAGTTACAGAAAGATGGTCAGGGCCACTCAGAGTATTCAGGGGGCCTGGGGCAAAGCAATTTCGGGGCCCCCTTCCATAAAAAAAGGTTGCAATACTATAGAATACTATATTCTCGTGGGGGCCCCAGCAGGGCCCGGGGCAAATTGCCCCACTTGCGCGTGTCCCCCCCCCCGGGCAGCCCTGAAGATGGTCCTCTGCTTATGCCATGAAATGGGAACTCAGGAGGTCTGGGTTTAATTCCCAGTGCTACGAAATTCTTGTGTGACCTAAATCACTTAATATCGCTGACTCAGCTCCTATTTTTACAACGACGATAAAACTTCCACAGTTTGCAGGGCTGCCGAGAATAAATTCATTAATGTTGATGAGGTGCAAAGATAATTCAGTGGTCAGTGCTGCAAGGAGTGTCTGTACACACACAAATAAAAAGATTATTATTAGTCCGAACTCTTATATTGCACGTTAAGTCAGAAAAGATCAAAGCACTTTACAAAGAAGGGCAGTATCATTATTCCCATTTTACAGATGGAGAAACAGAGATGGAGGTAAATTGACTTGCCCAAGATCACCTGGCAAGCCAGTGGCAGAACTAAGAATGGACCCCAGGAGGCTTGAGTCCCAGTGCAAGGGTCTAGCACAGGGGTCAGCAGCCTTTCAGAAGTGGTGTGCCGAGTCTTCATTTATTTACTCTAATTTAAAGTCATACATTTTAACATTTATAGAAGGTCTCTTTCTATAAGTCTATAATATATAACTAAACTATTGTTGTATGTAAAGTAAATAAGTTTTTTTAAATGTTTAAGAAGCTTCATTTAAAATTAAATTAAAATGCAGAGCCCCCTCAAACTGGTGGCCAGGACCCGGGCAATGTGAATGCCACTGAAAATCAGCTCCCGTGCTGCCTTTGGCATGCGTGCCATAGGTTGCCTACCTCTGGTCTAGCATCTAGGCCACCCAGAAGCCCCACTCAGGGATCAGCATGCCATATAGCATGCTGCACAAAGCCATAACAAAAGAAAATATCTGCTTGCAAGAGCATACCACCTAAGATAAGATGAGAGCTGTCAGTGTGACAGAACAAACAGATAGGGGAGCCTAAGGTAATGAGACAAATGTAGTCAGCAGTGTTCATTACCAGATGTACAGTTTTCACCAGACCTCTCCATACTTAGTGTCAGTGTGATAACTAGCACTTTCTGAATTAAAATAGCATTGCTAACATCTGACAATATTGTGAGACACTGGTTAAATGAGAAAAATATAGAATTGGTAACATGTGAAGGAATGTCACAAGCTTCCGAACAGGAAACGTATTCCTACAGTTCTTGTTGAGGCAGATACAAAGCACAGACATATGTATGGGAAGGCATTTGTTTAGTTAGGAAAGGAATGCTCAGAAAACAAACATGTAACGCAGGGATTTCTTTCTTTCTGCACCCTTCATTCTCTTTTGGGGAACATGTAATAGGATGTTAAGGGAATTTATGAGGCAAAAATTTGTGAACACAAATATAAAAGAACTGGTGATTATATATCTTACTGTATGAAATATTTTGTTAAACTGTTTTTGAAAACATTAACCAAACCCACGTACCGCTAAACCAAACGTTCTTTCCTAAAAGAACTGCTACCATCATGGCAGCGATAAGTCTAAAATCTACAGTAATTCACATCACAAAAGTTTGGGAAGTCATTTCGTAGCACATCTTTTTGCCTGTTGCAAGTCTGAAATCAACTGCAAAGTCAGTCTTTTAAATTTCACTTTTAACTTGGTCCTTGATGCCAGGGCAAGACAGCTTTGAAGAAACTCATTTTGTCAGCAAAAATGGTAACTCCCTCTAAGAAAAGAATCTCACAGCCTATACTTATCAACTCACTAGGGACTAATTTCTTTAACATATTATAATACATTTTTACGTGCTGCAATATTACATTGGTCTTTGATGTCCCAGCATGTAGCAAATGATTATAGCTTCATTGCAGCTGTTTGCAAGATTATGAGTGATAAGGTAAGCCTTGCTTTCAGACTTCTTTTGTTTCAACTTCACAGTCCTTATAAATAATTCATGGCGCAAAATTCCTGTCCCAGAAAAATACAGTGTGTTCCATCAGTCCTTTCGCACTTTATTGATCAGTGCGTATAATTTTTTAATGTGCAACATCACTGGAGTTTTGAATATTAGTGGGTTTCTTTCTATGTTCCACAGAAAACCTTCAGCAGTGCCATCAAGATGGCAAGGACGTTTCCATGCAAATGTTATTTTAGGCCCAAATTAAAAAAAAAAATTTTTCCTAGCTGTATAAATTATACTGTTTAAGATCCACTCTAGTTTTCCTCTTCACCACAAGGACTTCTCAGTTACTAGAAGAGATGTGAAGGGAAAGATACAGAAGAAGAAGATACTATTTAAAACAATTGTAAGAGCTAGATCCTTAGCTGGTATAAATCTCCATAGCGCCATTATTCTCAACAGCATTGTGCTGATTTACACCGGCAGAGAACCTGTCTGCTAGATGTATAAAAAGGATATTCTGTAATAAATCGGAAAGAAAAGTAGGGAAGGCAAAATACATGCAAACAAGTTTTCAAAGAAAAGATTTATTTTGTGTTTTTAAAATATGGTCGTTTATGATTGCCTCACTACTCCTTTTTATGTACTCCCAGATGCAGGGGTGGCTCCAGGTACCAGCACACCAAGCGCGTGCCTGGGGCGGCAAGCTGCAGGGGGCGGCCTGCTGGTTGCCGTGAGGGCGGCAGTCAGGCTGCCTTCGGCAGCATGCCTGTGGGAGGTCTGCCGGTCCCGCGGTTTCGGCGGCGGGTACGCCAAAGGCATGGGACCGGCAGACCTCCTGTAGGCATGCCACTGAATCCGCGTTACCAGCAGACTCCCGGAGGCGTGCCGCCGAAAGCCGCCTGACTGCCATGCTTGGGGAGCCAGAATACATAGAGCCGCCCCTGCCCAGATGGCTGTGTGTATACATTTCTCAGCCATTTTGTACAGTAACTTGGTGCATTTCAGTATGAATTCCAGGGCTTATCTGTCCATTTCTCTGTTCATTTTTTCATCATGTACACTGGTGCAGAGTGAATGTAAGATGTTGCTGTTCTAATTTGGTAGCATTTTACACCCGTTTTTGCCCTGGAGGCAATAATTACAGGGTGAGGCCTCATACTGCAGTGAGTGTTCACATGAGTAGTTCCATGGGCTCTCAGGAATGTAATACTTCACCTTCACTAAGAAGTTCAGTTATATTTTAGTGATTCCAGTGAGCCAGATTCTGCCACGTTTATTCATGCTAAGTAGTACCTTACTCCATAAGTAATCCCACTGAATTCAATATGAATAAGGGTGGCAGGATCTAGTTCCAATGGGCTGCAGGATTTGTCTCCCTGTGATTAGTCATCATACAAATAGAACATAGGTTCTGTCTTAAGTATATTTCTGCAGACAAGTTCACGCCAAAGCTAAAAGTGAGCAATTCGGCACACAATCTAGATTTAGGAAGTGCCCCAGCAAAAGACCTTTTGGATACTGTATTTTTATTCCCATTATGGAATTAATTTTATCCAGCACAATGGTTAGTGGCATTTCTGAATGGTGTGTCCACACACTGCAGGAGATCATTCAGGAGCTAGGATACATGTTATTCAGAACACTTACGCTGCCTCCATTAACAGCTCTGTCAGAGCCCAGCTTGGTATCTTCTTTGGAATGAACGTGGAAGCATAGCACCTGCAGTGAAATATGTAATGAATATTGCATGTTCCATATGTTTGTCTGATTGTTATTGTGTGGTTTGCTATATTACAAGGGTTAATTCAAGCAGGGGTTAGCTTCGCATATGGAGGAACAGAGGATAATAGCTTCAGATTACTACCGATCTATTGAGACTTAAAGGCCAACTCATTTGTACCTGCTGAATAATCATGATACACAGAGAGCTGTAATCTAGAGACCTGCTCTAAGAATAGAAGAATTGCAGGTTTCTTGCTTTCACCTGATAAAGGAAGGGATCAGAGGTGGAAGTAGCCCCATAATTGTGATGGGGGCTTTCTATGGGTTTAATTAACAGAAATATTTATAATTTTTATTTTTAACCTGATACTTCTGCACGCCATTTTGATATTGCCATTTTTGTTGCTTTCTTGTTAGTTTGAAGTGGATACAGTAAGCGGTGCCCCTGTATTCAGTGGACAATCCCCCACTTCCCTTGCCTATTGTTTCATTAAGTCATTTGAAATGTAAAATTGCAACAACCTGCATGTGGGCAGGGCCCACTGAAGTCAATTGAAGTGTGCTGTCATGCTACCACAGGATCAGAAATGTTTTCAATTTATTACCCAGTTTGAAGTACAAATAATTGATAAAATGCTATTTAAGAACAAGAGGAAGCAATATATACTGTATCTGACAGTTTGTGGGAAATAAAATGTATTATTAAATTACAATAGCACTCAGAGGCCCCCAAACAGACTGAGGCCTCTTTGTTGTGCCACAGGTGGTACCAACACACAGTAAGAGACAGGCCTTGCTCTCAGGAACTTACAGCCTAAAAAGCCCAGGCAGACAAAGGCTCAGAGGAGAAACAGAAGCAAAGAGTCACACAGCATATAGGTGGCTGAAGCAGGACGGAATTATGCCCAGTATAGTGCCCTGTTCACTGGACCATATTGCCTCCCCCCAAAAATAAATATTTCAGACCATAGCAAACTGCATGAGGCAGCAATATGGGATGCCAGCAACTTGGACACAAGTAAAGTTATAATATTAAAATACTGCCAACTCAAATATAACATGGCCTGTAATGGAGGGCATCCTGCCATACGTCTCCCCTTTGCACTGACACGCAGATTTATTCCCCAGTATATTGTCCTATTCTGCTCACGTGTATACTTAAATATCCAGGTGATAAAAATGTCAGGAATCTGCACCAGGTGTCTGCCTGATGTATTAATATGCAGTGTAGCTGTAGCCATGTCAGTCCCAGGATATTAGACAAAGTGTGTGAGGTAATCTCTTTTTTTGGGCCAACACAGAGCTCTTCAGGTCCTAATCCAGTTTGTTTAAAATGAAGTGTCTGTGTCACTATTTAATGTAATAAGATGGCATATTATTCCCTTAAAAGAATAATGGACTTCATATATTGTCCTGTCAAGGAGGGGGTGGGGTATTACAGGACATACATGAAGAAGAGCTCTGTGTGGCTCAAAAGCTTGTCTCTTTCCTCAACGGAAGTTGATCCAATAAAAGATATTACTTCACCCACCTTGTATCTGTGATATATTAACAGACCTGTGAAGGATATTCATGGGGCTCTTCTCACCTGCATGCTGTTGTAGGTGATACTTTTATAAGGGTTAATTGTTGACTAATAGACATTACAAGCAGATTGCCGACATGAGTAATGTATTATAGATGGCTATAAGTTCATCAGTAGAAGGTGTTAGATAAGCAATCTATTAACCTGTTGGACTGTATAAAAGCATAATATTAATCTTTTATAAACTATTATATACCCTAAATAGAAAGTGTGAACCTATTGCAGGATTTGGGCCTTGGATTATAAACTCTTTGGAATAGGGATTATGCCACTTTCTTTGTAAAGTACTGTATGAGTTTACACTGATCCAAAATGTGTTCTTCAATAATAGTTACATTTGCTAGTGACTGCATTGCATAATGTCTGCACAGATTTCTGCAAGGAAATGCTGTGGTAATGTCAGATATCACCATATAGTCACTGTCAGCAAAGGTGGATACGGTAAGATACACTATGGCTATCATTAAAATAATAAGTATACAATGTTTGGAGCAGTAGCTTTTAATAAAATCATGGGGAAGAGTAACACTCATTAATACATTTACTGTGGAAGTGAGAAAGAAAAAGATAAGACCTAAAACCAGCTGTCTAATCCTAATAGATGAGGATAAGCAGTCAATAATTGCCACCCAACTGTAGCCTAGAATATTTTATATTACAGAGTTCTCTAGTCATACAGCTTATTTGAAATAGCTGGACATTCAAATTAAAGATAGTCTTGGACAAGAGAGAAAAATGCACTACAATTCTGGCTTGGGTGGTAAGTAGAGAGAGGTCCCTGTAACAGAAGGCAGCTGCAAGTCTGCACCAGGAGTACTTGCAGAATGATGAAGGTCTCAAATCCCTGAAAAACACAGTGTGCTTTTATATTTGGCAACGGGTAGCTGAGAGCTGACTTTGGCTGAATGGAGAAGACAGAATGGCTGCCATAAAATAATTATGAAGAGAGGTCACACAGGGAATGCATGTTGTCATTTCCAGAGTGAGCAATGAACATGCTGAACATCTTCAGAAATAGACAAACTCTCACATACTATTATGCCATTCATAATGTATGTAGGACCGGCTCTAGGCACCAGCAAAGCAAGCATGTGCTTGGGGCGGCACATTTCCAGGGGCGGCATTCCGGACATCCTTTTTTTTTTCGGGGCAGTTGCGCTCTCGGAGCTGCGCCACTTAGACAGGGCAAGGGCGCCCTGCCCCTGGCCACAGCGGGAAGGGGAAGCCCCAGCCTGGGATGCTGAGCTGCCAGGATCCAGCCGCTAACTGGGGAGGAGAGGGGGAGCCCTGACGGGTAGCCGGGGCTGCGCCGCCTCATCTGCGCACTGGCTGCTGCGCTGCCTTGTGCCACCCCTTATATCGGGGCTTCTCTGCACAGCCGAGTTGGGGAGGGAGTAAATTCCCTGCGGGCGCTGGGAGAAGGTGACATCACTCCCTCTGCTTCCAGCGCTGCCTGGTGTGGCAAAAAACCTAGAGCCGGCCCTGAATGTATATCAAATCAATCCAGAGCCTTTGAAAGATATCTTATGCTGAAGGAAAAAACGTCCAGTCAATCTCTGCATTTTCTCCATTTTCTTATGCACGTGGTGCAAGTTTCAACTCAGGTCAACCACTGTGGTGTTTTGCTAGAAAATGTTTCTCTGTCCATAATGTTTTCCACTGTTAGAGCTAAATTATTACTTGGATTATGTACCTAGGGGAATAAGTCCCCCCTTTGAACCGTAGGTAGGCTATGCAGTCCACCTATAGTACAGTGCCTTCTTGAACAGGTGGGCAGAGAGGCGTGGGAAAAAGGGTGGAACCTTTGCTCACTGGCCAGAGGAGCGGGGTCGGCAGTAAAGTACTAATTCCATTCCCCACCAAGACAAGAGGAAACACAGGAGGAAGTGTGACTCGGTGGGGTTCTGAGAGTCAGAATGAACTCCTGGGGCTAAACTGAACCAACCCAAGAGTAGACACAACCTTGTACAGGAAGTGTTGTGTAAAGTCAGAATCCAGCTCTTAGAATTCAGTTAGATGTAGGCTTAGGGAGCTTACTTTATTATACTCTGCTGGCCATTCTCTAATGTCTAGCTTCTGCATTGCAAAATCCCCCACAATCCCCCAAAATGGATTTCCCTGAAGCTGCATGGTCTTGAGTTCCTCAAGCAAAATTCTCATGGACTTCAGTGAGAGTTTTGCCTGTGGATAACTACAGGATTTAGTTCTAGTCAGGCCAATCAGAAATTTTAGACACTATACAACAAATATATTAGGGGCAGCAAACCATTCAGGGCCTCTTTGTGTGAATGGCTGTTGGCTTTTAGGAGTGGATGTGTGCCAACTGCCTAGTGCAACAGAATGCCTACATCCATAATTATTCTTAGTGTTGTACAGAAATGAAGCTTGTATTAAATCCACTAACTCTGGGAATGATTGGGGAACACTGCAGATAAAGACGTGCACATCTAGAAACATTTTTTTTTGCAGATGCCACTTCATGAAATATTAGAGATTTACATTTACAGTGATGCAATAATTAGAGATTTACATTGTTGAAGAAACAAAGCATGTGTATATTACATTAACCTTATTAAATTTATCCTGAGACTCACCCATAAGTTTCCATTATTGCATTAGCTATTTGTAATATTTTGGTTTTATTCCTGTACCGAGATGTATAGCCTTTATAATTTTACATCAGATTGGAAGATACAAAAGATAGAGAGAATAGTAAATGGGACAATTTATTATTTATCATGGGATAGTAAATTTTAAGAATCTCCTTTTTTATTCACATTGCAAAGTCTAGCACTGTAGAACATATGTCTTGTTCATTACCCTATTAATAACACTGATCTACTCTTATCAAACTTCATTCCAATTAAAATTCAGCTCCTCAATTTGATATAAACAGAATAATTTGAGGCAGGGAAAAAAGTAAGGTTCAGAGCTGTATATTATCACTATCTCACAGCAAAATGCATCTCAGGAAGGCGGGAATGGTCTTTGTATACTCCCTGTGGATAAGCCTCTGTAGAAAAGATTGCCTCAAGTAAGTCAGCAGAGAACATAGACAATATTAACGACAAGAAAACTACCTGAAAAATCAACCATGGCATTAAACCATACATAAGTCAGGAAATTCAAAGGTTTGGTTTCCAAAGCAACTGTAACTTAGCAGCCCTGAAATATGTATTCCGTATTACTAAAAATATACATATATTTTCTTTATACCATACATCTGCCATTCATAGTATCTCTATGCAGACAAACAGAAAAAAAATAAACACATAGCAGCACCTCTAAGCTACTCACTATCAAAATAAGCACAAAGGGCATGTCCATGTCTACACTACAATTAAACACCTACAGCTGGTCTGATCAGCTGACTCAGGCTTGCAGGGCTTGGGCTGCGGGGTTATAAAAACGCAGTGTAGATGTTTGGGTTTGGGCTTGGTCTGGAGCTCGGGCTCTGGGACTCTCCCCATCTCCGGGTCACGGGCCTGGCTCCAGACCAAGCCCAGATATCGACACTGCAGTTTTACAGCTCTGCAGCTTGAGCCCTGAAAGCCCAAGTCAGCTGGCCAGCTGCAAGGTGTTTTATTGAGCTGTAGACATACCCAAAGTCTCCCCAGCACACAGAAAACCGATACTTTCCCCGCTTAACGCACACCCTCTGAAAAATCCTGGGCAAACAAATAGGTCTTGCAATATACCTTGAAGGTCAAAAGACTGAGGCTCTCTTGAACAAAAGATGGATGCATGAGGTCTATTCAATTCTACTTCTTATGGTGCATTCATCACTTGGTACCGGGGCCCCTACTATCATATCTGAGCAGAATGCTGCTCAGCTGATGGACGAGTTCCATTAGCATGTGAATCCGGACCAGTTCCATTAGCATGTGAAAGCAGGCTTTTTCAGTTTGTCATCTGCATTCATGGTAGCAAACGGAAGCCCTGCTCGCAAACTGGTGCTAGTTTATTCGTGCAATCTGATCGAGTTACATTTCGGAGAGAACCATAACTTTGTATTTCCTTCCATTTATCACATTAAAATCTGCTCCATTGTCCAGATTTTTCCCCTTCATGATTAACTGGCTGCAAGAATTCTCTCAAGGCACCCCATCACTGTCCAGTCAGAGGAGAGAAACAGGACTACTCCTCCCATGCAGGAAAGGCCTTCGGGATGGTACATGAACCTGGTGGATCCAGAAGAGGCCAGGACCAGATCCATCTCTGGGTGGAGCCCTCATCTTTCTACAAGTGACTTTTCCAATGCCACACAGAATGAATCAGCAGCATTAGAAGGCAGGGATTGCTGGATTTCAGAACTGTATGTGGTTCACGAGACCACATTGCCTTCCTCCTTATTTTATATAAACAATCTGAAAAGTGCTCAGATATCAGAACGGTGAATCTATAAATGCACAGTGACATTTATATAGGTACAATGTGAATGAAAAGAACTTTAGCATGCTCCATCCCAAAAGGTCCCAAAGTTCTTTAAAAACTTAAATGGCTACACCGTGCCATTGCATGTATGTATTAGCTGCAATTTCACTTCCTGTTAGCCACCCAATACTGCCATTGTCCCTTCCTTTCTCCCTTTGCTGGTCCTATTTCAAAACCAAGATTTCAGTGGCTGGGGAGAAAAATAGACATCTACCATTAGTGATGGAGCTGGTTCTCATGGTTTGCAGCAATGTAAAGCAATGTTTACCAGTTGCAGAATTTACCCCTCTCTGGATACTGGTATGGGATTCCTGCCAGTGGTAATTTATCAGTGGAGCTCACAGAAATATATCTGAACAAAAGACCATTCTCCTAAATACAATAATGATCTCATGTCTATGTAATACACACACTAAGCAAAATGAATGTGACTATCCTGCAAACATTTTAAAAGGATTTCATTTTTTCCCATCCCATTAAATGCTTAGTTTTGACATTGCATTTTGTCATATAGTTAATTAAAATCAAAGCAATTTAGAATAATTTTGATGGTGACCAATCTCTAGTAAACATATTTGTAAGCATTACTCTCTTGGTCACAGATACAGGAAGAGAATGCTGTTTCTTTAGGTGGAGTCCAGGAATTCTCCCTTTATAATAAGGACCTCATTAAAACTGGAACATGAGACATTGTCATCTGAAATTGTAATATCTGCATACTGTTAACCTTGCAGTAAGCACAAAACCCAATTTACATCATAATCCTGCTTAGACAGGAATCTTCTAAGACAGACAGCTACATACCATGCATGTTAAAATTCTGCCAGAATTATGGACATCGGTGAAAACCCATTTGAGATTTATTGTACAGAAATGCATGGTAAACAGAACAGTTACATTTGTCAGGTTTGCTGTCATGTCCTTGATACGGGTATCATGATACTCCCATTTCCCTATTATGGGCACAAAATCTATATGGAGCCTTTTATGGAAACCATAAATTGATGTATCTAGAGGGAATTATTCTTGTTCGCTTACTAAATTGGTCAATTCATAAGAGTAGCAAAAAATATCATTTTCCCCCTAAGGGATTAAGTGCTAGTGAAATTATGGAAATGCTTGGAAAAGCTAGATAGACCATAGCTTTTGGTTGCCAACACATAATTTTTACTAAATGTATGCTAACAGTGCACTTGGTTAGGGCAGTCTATTGTAAGCTTTTCAGGACAGAAGCCATCTCTGATATGTTTGTATAGTGTCAACAGGGATGGGGCCTCAGATGGTATGTCAGTACAAATAAAAATATCAAAAGAATCAACAACTTTAAATAGACTAATTGTATTAGTGATAACTGCATATTCCCGGCTCAGTTAACCAATTGTGAAATAATGCTTCTCACTGTCTTCAGTGGGGTCAGATGACATCCTCACACTAACCATATCTGTGTCTATTTAGGTACCTACATGGCCCTCATCAGTAGTAGCTGAGTGGCTCACAGGTATACTTTAATTTTGAAGACTATTGCAGGTTTGGCTAGCTTACATCAGTACACATGGGAGTGGAATCTAGCCTCCAATCAGGGAAAATTAGCCTATAGTTCTCTTAAGAATTTTAAACAATGTGCACATCCAGAATCAGCTTCCTCACTAACTTTTCAGATCAAGTTTGTACTGTGTGTGCTACTTATTTATGTCAGGCGTCTTTTAGTGTTTGTCATACTAAGGATGATCTATTTGATCAAGTTTTGCTCTAACTATGGAAAATATCCATTGGACACACTTTTTTCATGTACTGTCTGTTATTTGGAATGATTATCCTACAAATAATTTAAAAACCTTCAGTCCTTTTGAAATGCCAATATCTTGTAGAAAGAACGCCAATGCCACTAATTTAATAATTTACATGGAGCTAATTAAGTTCTACCAAACGTCAAAAATTGAATGTTTGTTTTCAAATGCTCTTTATTGTGAGATGCACAATAGAAATGGGCAATGCCCAGAAATAAGGATATTTAATATCTTATCACCCCCCAATAGCACGCCTCGTGAAATTTGTCTATAGCAGTTAATCTGCTACATAGGAACAAAGGAGCATAGGAAATGCCAAAGCTGAAAAGACCAGTGATCCATCTGATTGAATAGCCTCCCTCTGACAACAGCTCCAAAAGAAGGCTATAGATGGAGGACTGAGATTTAGAGTCTCAAAGGCATTCAGGCACCCAACTTCCATTGATTTCAATAGGAGTTTGGCACCAGTCTGTGGCTGAACTGGGAAGGGAACCCAAGCTTCTTTCCTATTCATTAGATCATGTTTCCTACCCAAGAGTAGAGAACGGCTTTCCAAAGGTTGGTCTCTACCCTTTCATATGTGTTCATGCCACCTATGTCAGTTTTTTTTTCTTTTCTTTCTTTTCATACATTTTCAAATGGAACACATGCCACTGAGCTACCACCTATGGATGCTCAGGGAGTTGGCTGATGTGATTGCAGAGCAATTGGCCATTATCTTTGAAAACTCATGGCGATCGGGGGACGTCCTGGATGATTGAAAAAAGGAAAATATAGTGTCCATCTTTAAAAAGGGGAAGAACCACCACCAGGGGAACTATAGACCGGTAGGCCTCACCTCAGTCCCCAGAAAAATCATGGAGCAGGTCCTCAAGGAATCCATTTTGAAGCACTTGGAGGAGAAGAAGGTGATCAGGTACAGTCAACATGGATTCACCAAGGGCAAGTCATGCCTGACCAACCCGATTGCCTTCTATGATGAGATAACTGGCTCTGTGGATATGGAGAAAGCGGTGGATGTGATACACCTTGACTTTAGCAAATCTTGATATGGTCTCCCACAGTATTCTTGTCAGCAACCTTGGAGAAGTATGGATTGGATAAATGGACTATAAGGTAGATAGAAAGCAGGCTAGATCGTTGGGCTCAACGGGTAATGATCAATGGCTTAATATTTAGTTGGAAGCTGCTATCAAGCGGAGTGCCCCAGGGCCGGTTTTGTTTAACACCTTCATTAATGATCTGGATGATGGGATGGATTGCACCCTCAGCAAGTTCGCAGATGACACTCAGCTGGGGGGAGAGGTAGATATGCTGCAAGGTAGGGATAGGATCCAGAGTGACCTAGAAAAATTGGAGAATTGGGCCAAAATAAATTTGCTGAGATTGAACAAGGACAAGTGCAGAGTCCTGCACTTAGATCGGAAGAATCCCTTGGACTGCTACAGATTGGGGACTGACTGGCTAAGCGGCAGTTCTGAAGAAAAGGACCTGGGGATTACAGTGGACGAGAAGCTGGATATGAGTCTACAGTGTGCCCTTGTCACCAAGAAGGCTAACTGCATACTGGTCTGCATTAGTAAGAGCATTGCCAGCAGATCGAGGGAAGTGATTATTCCCCTCTATTCGGCACTGGTAAGGCCTCATCTGGAGTATTGCTTCCAGTTTTGCCCCCTCCTCCCCCACTAAAGAAAGGATGTGGACAAATTGGAGAGAGTCCAGCAGAGGGCAACAGAAATTATTAGGGGTCTGGGGTGCCTGATTTATGAGGAGAGGCTGAGGGAACTGGGATTGTTTAGTCTGCAGAAGAGAAGAGTGGGCGGGTGTGTGTGGGGGGTTAATAGCAGCCTTCAACTATCTGAAGAGGATGGAGCTAGGCTATTCTCAGTGGTGGTAGATAACAGAACAAGGAGAAATGGTCTCAAGTTGCAGTGGGGGAGGTCTAGGTTGGATATTAGGAAAAAACTATTTCACTAGGAGGGTGGTGAAGCACTGGAATGGGTTATTTAGGGAGGTGGTGGAATCTCCATCCTTAGAGGTTTTTAAGGCCCAGCTTGACAAAGCCCTGGCTGGGATGATTTAGTTGTGGCTGGTCCTGCTTTGAGCAGGGGGTTGGACTAGATGACCTCTTGAGGTCTCTTCCAACCCTGATATTCTATGATTGTATGACATGTGAGAATTGCTAATTGGAACAGCGGGGTTTTGACAGACAAAGAAAAATGGACATTTTGATGTGTAATATTCTACACATTTGTTTTTAATGGAAGAATGAACTTTACATTTTGGAATTGAAATGATCAAGATAATTTCCTTTGGAGATAGAATAAAGGTTTAAGTATTTAAGAAAAATACTACAAAACAAAGTACTTGAGTGAAAACCTATTAATTACACAAGTAGCTAGTCTACATAGCCATGTACTCTTACTACTGGTTTCCTCATCCTTCATTTCCTATTCACTCTGGCCATTAGCCAAAATCTAATGAACTTCCATGGCTTTCTATTAACTTTCAACCAAACCTCAGTTGGTTCTACCCACTGATGTCTTATCTTACATTAGAATCTAACCACTTCCAGGAAGGACTGCCTCTTATGTGTTTACATTGGTTGGGATTTTCAAAGGAACCAAAGTTAGAAAAGTTGAAAGTCAATGGGATTGGGTGCCTAGTTCCCTCTTACGTTGTTCTGAAAATTCCAGGAAGAGTTAGAGGTTTTGTTTGGACAAGAGGTTCAGTATTCCAGGTAGTAAACATAGCCGATCCCCTGGCTGAGAGGGCAAATACGCTTTCCTAATTTCTTCAAAAAGTATTAAAGGAAATGAACCATGTTAGTTGAAGATTTATTCAGGTCTTCAGATGATCTTTGTCTCTGTAATTCACTCCTTAATTAAGATGAGAATATACTTCTGAATTGTTACATTTTGACAGCTACTTGGTTACTGCCTTTGCTTTGTAGGGGTAACTATATTAAACTACATACATTTTGTAGTTTGTGCTCTTGACTTTGAAGCAGAAATTAGTTTATGCCCTGCAATTATTCTTTAGTCCTATGAAGCTGGATAGAATGTAATATAATGCTGCCCCTAAGAAGCATTGGCACTTTATGTGATGTTGTATCACTATATTAACAGTTGCTATTTTATGTTGGTATGTTTGATGTCTGGTAGTATTATTTATCATATTTAAATTAGCCAAAAATTCTAGACAATTTTGAAGTATTGTGATAACTTTGATCTTTGTGCAATAATGAGAACTTTTGCTAATGTCTTTGAAGAGCAATAACTGAATGCAATGCACCACTTGTTTGTTTACTTAACTTTGATCAGATTATAAAGGTATAACACAATTAAATATAAATAAACAAACTGCATTACAACAACAGTGGTTTGACTTTAGGAAACTCTGAACTAGAGTTAGATAGGCTACCAGGTTTTCAAAGAAAGCTAATCCAACTCTATTTTCTGTAATGCGAAAGACAGCCAGTCTGGCTGCTTTTTAAAGAAAATACATTGGAGAGGACCTTTCTGAACTATTTGCAGAATTATTACCTTTTTGAAAGTTATACCACGCTGCCCTTGAATTAATCGACAGGAAATAAACTAGCTAGTTAAATTAAGGGCTTATTTCTTAAATAGTTTTTCTTTTCAATATATAAGGCCGGATCCTGAGTCAGAGGAGCAATGCCAATTTATTACCATATTCGACCAACTACTCATTGTACTGTAGCAAAGAAACTTCCCAAGAACCTTGCTATCTTTTAACAGTGTCCATAGACGTGTGCATTTTCTGCTTCCCAGTATAAAGTTAACATGTATTTAGCAAAACATGAAAAAAATGACTCTGAAATAGGATGACAGCAAAGGTATGTGACAGTCCCAAGAAAGTGAAAAATCTTTGAAATGTTAATTTCTTTGCATTTTGTTTGCAAACTCTAAAGTTGCCCATGATGACTGAAAATTTCACGGTGGTTCATTCAGTTCTTCAGCTGAAAAGAGACCTCCATTTCTGAGCAAAAAATGAGCCCAGAGTAAGAAAAAGGTGGACTCAAGAGGTTGAACCTCAGCTTGTGTAAATTGTCATAGCTCCACTGGGCTAGTACTGTCCACTGGAACTTTTTCCTCTCTGGGTTGGTGAGACAATGGCCTGTTGTGAAGATTGTAGTGCCTCTTTTTCTCCGGGCATTCTCAAATAGACACTGATGAGGTCTCTACTCAAGAGATGCCAGCCTCCATCATGCACGTGTTAAGTATGCTGAGTTTTCGAACCTTTGTGCTTTCTCCCATGCAGCCCCCACACACCTCGTAAACATCGGCAAAGCAACCTCATTAGACTCCTTCAAAACTCTCCTCTGCCATGGTGCCTATTGAAACTTGGCAATGGTTAGGCTGGTGTGCTGTGACCACTACTTATCACCAATAGTCTCATTGCTCCCTTGTATTCCCTGTCAGTCTGTATCCATCTGTTATCTCCTGTCTTATACTTAGATTGAAAACTCCTTGGGGCAGGGGCCACCTCTTTGTTCTCTGTTTGGACAGCAGCTAGCACAATGGGGTTTTGGTCCATGACTAGGGCTCCTAGGCTGTATAATATAATAATAATAATTAATAATAAAGAAGCAGCAACAGCAAACATTGACAATCTTGCCAAATATTTTGGGAAAGGTTTCAGAGTGGTAGCCGTGTTAGTCTGTATCAGCAAAAGCAATGAGTAGTCCTTGTGGCACCTTAGAGACTAACAAATTTATCTGGGCATAAGCTTTCGTGGGCTAGAACCCACTTCATCCGATGCATGGAGCGGAAAATACAGGAGCAGGTATAAATACATGAAAAGATGTGATTTGCCTTACCAAGTGTGAGGTCAGTCTATCACATCTTTTCATGTATTTATACCTGCTCCTGTATTTTCCACTCCATGCATCGGATGAAGTGGGTTCTAGCCCACGAAAGTTTATGCCCAAATAAATTTGTTAGTCTCTAAGGTGCCACAAGGACTCCTCGTTGTTTTAGGAAAGATTACTGAGAATCAGCTAAGGCAATGTTTTCAATCTTCATACCTTTTGATTATGGTCACTCTAGGATTTGACCTGGATACAGGACTAAAACTTCATTAGTGGCTTTGGCCAATGATCTCCCTCGGTCTATAGATAAAGTTAATGTGCTAGGTCCTGAGCAGGTATAAATCAACATAGCCCCAATGACTCCAATGGTACTAAACAGATTTATACAAACAGGCTCTGCAAAACACCTGTTATACAATGACTATAAGATGCTGTTGACAAGGCTGCAGTCAAAGGGTGGGTGGAACAGCTTTGACGTGGTTTCACTTTTTTATGAGGAGAAGCCAGAAGGCAATTTTGGGTGAGTGATGCTTCCTTGCATCAAAAATGATTTGACAATAAGAAATCTTGCTTCACAGATAATGCGTATGCTATATTCAACTTTAGCTGATCATAACTCCTCTGGGAAAATCAAGTGTCAGAAAACGTTCTTCTATTTAACAGACATATAAATAGACATCGTTTTTTGAAATATAGCAACATTCCAATCTGAAAACAAATAAAAAGCAATACACCATAAGCAAAAAAGATACAGTAATCACGTATATTTATGTAGCATATTTAGTATCATGTTCCATAAATGAATGCTATTTTGAAATCTACTGTCAGTCACAAAAGGAGATATAAAAGTGTAAAAGAGCATCTTTGACACTCACTCAGTTACAGTTAGATAACAAAATATATCTTCAAAATAGAAAGACTATCATTTAAAATCTGTCACAATCGTCTCATCTACATAATTAAGGAGAGCATCTTGCTATTCTAGAGATACTAGAGAATATAAGAAGCTTAGCTATTGTTCTTAAAGCAGCAAACCGTTTTGTTTTTCTGGCCCTGATTTCTAATTTACTATCACTAAAATCTACCCTTTGCTCATCCTAGGCCTAACCCAAAGCCCACTGAAGACAATGGGAAACTTTCTGTTGACTTGAGTGGGCATTGTATCAGGCCCTATCTGCTCTGCTAAAACCCTTGCTCATACCTTTGGCATCTCTTTCCCTAATTGCTGTATTCTCCTTTGTGGCTTTTCCTCTGCTCATCTTTTCCTCCATCCAGACTATCTACGATATTGGCAGAGTCATCTTCCTCTCCTGTCACTCTGACCCTGATATATAATTCTTCAAATCCCTTCATTGTCATTCTTATCTTGTACTGTGTCCAGGTAAAGTTCCTCATCTTAAAGGCCCTACATTATCCTGTTCCATCTACCTCATATCTGCGTTCTCATGTTCCCCTACTTTCTCTACATTCCTTGCAACAGATCAGATTTGCCAGGATTCCAAGTTGAGTTTTCATCCTATAAAGTAAACCCGAAACGTTTGGAGAAGGTTAGTGATTTCTCCCTGTGTAGGAGGATTCTCCACTGGTATAAAGCTAGCAGAGGCTGTTCTACCACCCTTAGCACCTACCCGCTAGTCCCCACCAGTATAATAGGAGGGAGGGGGCATTTTGGAGACATTCCAGGAGTGCAGAGAGGCTGTGGGGCATTGGTGCTAAACTGAATTGTTTACTCAAGTATGTCCCGAGGGACTTTGTCAATAACATAAGTTAAAGTTGCCTCCTGCATGATGCGATCTACTTCTACTTCTCCCTTAATACTTTACATTTCAAATGCTTTAATTTCATTTCCTGGTTTTCTGTATCTATAATAAAAGGTTAAAAGGATTTTTAATGTTGTGTTTCCTATTGTTCAAAGTGGAAAGCAATGGCGAAGTTTGGAAGACAGGAATTGAAAGACTGGTCCAAGCACAGCCTAAGAGAAGACACAAATCAGCTGAAAACGAGAAAGAGGGGTAAAGCAAGGAGAGAATGATCTTGATTCTCCACTTCACCTGAGTTCTACTTGGATGTGATGCAGAAGAGGGACTGTTTGTTAGGGAGTAGGTCGCTACTCTCTGATCCTTGGCCACTGTCACAGGGTGGCTGGACTCTTTATGGCAAGGGGGCTGGTCTAGCCACCCCCCCTAACCTTCCCATGACAGGAGACTGACCCTGAATGTGAGGCCTAGTAAGGGAGTTGGATTTAGGAAGGGATTGATGAGAGTATGTAGGCTTATTAGTCCTGCTATATTTGAAGACAGGTATGTCAAGCAGGGAGGAGTTATATAGAAGGGAAGCTGTGGAAGGAAGAACCCCAGGGTTTTCCTCTCTATGCAGAGGTCTGCTAGGAGTCAGAGACAGAACTGATGAAGTCTGCAGGAAGCAATACATCTCCAGTAGTGGGTCCTAGGGAATTGCAAGGAATGAAATAAGAAGCCAGAGCGCCCTAAGGCATAGCTGCAGAATAAAATATTTAACTGATCACATAAGGATACAGCATCTGCCTCATTTACTGCCACAAAGCTTACAAAATGATCTTTTATATCTACCTTTCCTTCAATATGACCAATAGCAACAAAGCAAAGCAAATTCTCATTTGATGGTTTGCATCTGGAATGACAGTAAAAACTTAGCTTCATGGCAGCTATTAAATACGTGCCTCCTAGTTTTTGATGCTAAAAGACTTAAGTTCATTAGTAACGGTCTTGCTCAAGAAAACGAGAAAGAGGGGTAAAGCAAGGAGATACTTGCTCAAGTATTTGATTCCATTGGTCTCAGTGATATGCTGGGAAAAAGTTGTAATAGGTCTTCAAGTAGCTTACTGATGCTTCAGTAGATACCACAATTGGGCTCTCCAGCACTTCATGGCATCTGTACCATGGGAGACCTATACAAGCTGGAGTTTTCACTGACAAGCAACATTTTTAGGACATAAAGGCCCTAGTCCACTGTTGTTGAACTCAGTAGGAAGATGGCTATTGACTCCGTGGGGCTTCCATAGGGACCTAAGTGATGTTTCATAACTTAATTATAGATGCTGTCTTATTGATACAAAATCTAGTCTTTCTTGAATAAAAAAGATCTCTGAATATATGGGAAAATATATATATGGGGATATATGGGAAAATCATGACCTTCAGTCTTTCACCATTACAGGTTACATGACACTGATCCAAAAAATCTTTGAAGTCACATTCATGTTTACCTATATATTCCTCTTAAAAAGAAAGGAAAATGGGTTTCATTAGAAATACTTATCTAAGTGATAAAGATTGCTTTTGAAAACCAACAAGCTTTTTGCTGGTAAGTGTTACAACACACCAGTTCCCTAAGTACAAATAATTTTGTTTGAGGTTCTGGGCATCAATCATACCCAACCTTTGTATAATGAAGATAGAGAGGTGAAAGTGGAGAAGACTGGCAAAGTCTAGAGTCTCTCTTTTATAAGCTCATGACTCTGATTAGTGACTATAATGTCTGGATTATTTAAATTTTGTCCTTGAAACCAGAAAGAGCAAGGTTGGCAGCACAAGACAGAAATTTCTTACTGCTAGACATGTTACTTTGAAAAGCCTACAGAGTGGTCTTCTATAGTTACTGAAACAATATTTCTTTTGATTTTATGCCAGATTCACATTTGTTTGAGGAAAAGGCATGAATGGGCAATGCCTGTATTAACACTTGGCCTAAAGATGTATCATCTTTATCACTAGACCTTTCCTGCGATCAGTTCAGATAGAAAATGATAAAACTATCTATCAAATTCAGTGATTAGAACTGAGGACATAATCCTACCAAAAAATTAAGACATATTGAAGAATAAAATGTCTGGAGCTTCAAGAATTAGGTTCTGGTACTAAAATAATCTGAGGTGTGTGTCGAGATCATGCTTCCATTGCTATCCTATAAAGCAGTCTAAGCAATAGACCCTTTTTTAAAACCTTAGCTCTACTCCGAATACTTAGCCCTTCTAACACTGGTGTAAATCATTCTTCTAGTAAAAAAGCCCCCCATTGCAAGTCCAGATGAATCATCATCATAATCAGTGAAAAAGCAACCTATACAGAGCAAACTGTGTAGTGGAAAAAGCACATTTAATACTAATCATTCAAAGGCTGTAGTGTGAAATTAGGGCATAAAGTAGCAATCACAGCAGTTAACCCATTCTCTATAGTGGAAAACCAAGACATCTGAACTATGACTATATGTTAGTGTTTCCATTTTAGCAATAGAAAAGACGGGTTCCATTTCGAGACAATAAGAAGGTGGCCTTGTTACTGGGCATGGCAGGACCATGATGGCCTTTTACAAAGGAGTAGATTGTAAGGCACATCGATGTGTTGTTAGATCAGTGGGGCTGGCTGAATTTTTATAACTCTTGCTTTTGTTAAATCTTTTGATTACTCCCTTTCTTGCAACCTACTGGTCTGAAAGAGGTGCCTCTTGTATAGACCACAAAATAAAAACTGCAAATACTTGTTTCACATTTCACTGCTTCCAATTACATTTTTAGTAATGCCATGTGGATACTACTATTTGCTTGAAAGGCAACACATAGCAACCTGGATATTTGAAAAAAAACAAACACAGAAAACCCTGCCAAAACACTACATTGTACACTTTGTCTCCTTGAGGAAGAGGATGAGAAGAAGAACAAATCACAGATGAAAATCATGTCGCTGGAAGACACACTCTTATATTGCCCTCATCACCATGTGAGTAGAATAGGCAGCCTAATTCACAGGGCACAAGCTTCTGATTCACAGAGCAAACTCCTGCCCTCAGATTGTTAGCAAGGGGCCCTCTGCAATTTATTTGCGTAAGCCAGGGGCTGCATGAGCGCTCTGCCCCTCATGATGAACTAGAGGGAAAGACTTCAGGAGCTGTGTGTCTATTTGCATAGACACACATTCTCTCCATTTGACTCTCCCCTCTCCAGGGTTTGAAGACAGAGCTGACCAGACTCAATTGAGAATTCCTGTTTCTGTTCAGCAATTACTAGAGCTGCAATCACTGATGAGCCGGTCTAGGGGCTGAGCCTTAGACTTGGCGTGGGGACAGTTGCAGTGAAAGATGGCACAGAGGCTGCAGGAGCAGGGAGGTTCCCCGCTATCCAGTGAAATCACTAAGAACTGGACTATGTGACAGAACCTCAGAACATGGCACTGCAGAGGTGACAGAGAGTCACAAGCAGCAGCCATATCGATAGCAGCGGCCGAGGTAGCAGCGGCAGCGACATTGCTCGATGTCCCCCTTTCGGGGTGGGAGGTGAACCCAGGTGAATGCATCCCTGAATTGTGGGGATTAGTTGACTGTGGACAACCACCTATGACTGGGGTGCAGTGGAGGGAAAGAGGAGTGGTGTGTTAAAGGGACATTCATCCATCCGACTTTCACACTGCCACGGGGAAAACTGAGGCAAAAGATGCGGCCCACCATACAGTAGGGCAGGTGTTTACTTATGATTTACATGCTTTGAATTGCTGCAGTGTTTTCCCAAATTAATGCTGAGTTCCCTCTGCCTTTTAATACATTTCTCTGGTGTCACACACAGACTCATTGCTTGCAAGTGGGGAAATATTGTCTCAGAGGCACCCAGAAAGGTGGTGTTTGGTGTTCCCAGATTACCGGGTAGGGGCTTGAGACAGTTCTGTTTTGCAATGGCTAAGAGCAACAGCTAGATATTGAATCTAGTGCCTGTTGCTGCGGATACCACCTAGCAGGAGGGTTACTTTGCAAAGAAGGAAGCCCCTTATATTTTCTCCCACCAATATGGGAGTTGTCTTCGAGACAAAAGACTCATTGGCTTCAATGGTGGTTTTGTCTAAGACTTTTAGAATTAGGAACCATTTGGTTTTGCTTCATATTCCTATAGCCTGAACCAAGAGCCAAACAGGAGACATTCAGTTATACCAATACTCACAGGTTTTGACAATGAAATAATCTCCAGTTCAGTACATGTTTAGATCACTCCATTTCCAAGTAAGGGGACTTGTAAAGTTCACATGGGTGCATGTAACATTGAAGAAAATATCAGGGTTAGTGTTTTATAGGAGAATCATTATATTAGAGAAGAGAATAGTTCCTGACAGCATCTCTTTGAATAACTTTATTGAAACGTAAGTATGTCATCTTTTTTTGCTGTCATAAGCTTAGAAAGCAGATTTTTTCATAATGTGGGTTGGTTTATGGTCTCCTGACTGTCAACAGTAACTTGTAGTACATTATTTGATTTCCCCTTTATAGTGGAAAACATGCACCACATTTCAGACATGACTGTGTTAATATCGGTTTGACACACATAGGAAAGAACAACTCTGAACAGTAACACTGTATTCTTCCACAGATGTTTCAGGTGTGGGTCTGACTGGGTTTTAGACCCATGATCAACGACAATTCCTAGCAATTGCTACAATGATTTATAGCATCTATTTTTGTAAGTTTTAATTCTTACTTAAACAGCAATAAAGCGCTCAGATGGGAGGTTATTGAACATGATTCATGTACTAGTAGACTGGAAATGCAAACTAAATTGGACACTTGGGTATTATAATTATGGCTAGGAGAACCTAAGTATTTTTAATCTGAAAAAAAACTTTAGCAAAGCATAACTCTGTAAAAGTTTTAAAGAGCCACTTTAAAAAGGTCCTAAAACTATCTCTCATGGAAAACTCAGACTGAAGTAAAGCCACGGGCGAGATCCTTCCCCCTAAATTCACAGGGCGCACAAACACCTGTGCAACATGTGGGGGGCAGCCAGTCATCACAGCTGTGGTATCTGAATGCCCTTCTCCAACACACAATCCAAACCTTGCTCCTGTGGAGGTCACTTTCTGGGTCCAGGCATAAGAAGGGGCAGGGCTGGGACTGCTTGTATGTTATCCTCCTTCCAAGGCCACTGAAAGTCCAATAAGGACTTTAGGAATTAGTACAACAGCATGCTGTGCTGTATTTCAGGACTGTTTTTGAATTGGATTCTATGACTGACTGGCCTGCGATGGCAGAAGATTGGACTCCATAGCCCAGGAGATCCCTTCCAGCCCTGCATCCCTATGACTACAACAGTTTATATGTATTTTTTTTTTAATTTTGAAAATTTGAAATTCAAAAAAACTTTAGAGTTTAGTTTTTTTTGGCAATTCCCCCCCTCCCCCCTTATTTTCCTGCCAGTTGTGGGGCTGGTTCAGAATTTTGTTTTAAATGTTTAACAGTTTTTATTTTATAAGGATAAATGATTGTAAGAACACTGAAATTTACACATACCCTCCGTATATTTTTGTTTGCCAGGTTTACTTCAGTGGAAACATCGCTTCTTACGTGAGAGAAGCAAATTTCCATCACCAACCCTGTACATGCACTTCTCCCATTCAGATGCCATACCTCTGTGTTTCTATTATTACATTCATTTTTCCAGCTCTCCTCTCTCCACCCTGTTTCTCTCCTTTCTCAGGACATTCACTCTTAAGGTTCTTCACAGTAAGCATGGGATAGACAACCTAGCTAGGAGCTACAGCTGCCCACATGTTGGTAACATTTTACCACTGTACCTCCAGATGATCACCCTCATTTCCTCCGTAGATCACCACCAACAGACCAGATTAGCTGATGTTCCAATAGCTGTTTCCAATCAGAATCAGAGTTTAAGGCTAGAGGGGACCATTAGATCTAATCTTTATATCACAGGCTTCCATCTCTACCCAGAAGCCACATACTAAACTCAACCACCAAAATGAGACCAAAGTATTGTAGTCCAGAGGAGACTAGGCTATCATGTACCACAGGCAGAGAATAAGAGGGACCAAGGTGCACCAATGCTTGAGGCCCCTTCAATTACAGGGAAATAGTTAAGTGGCCCACATCTGTACGCTACAGAGGAAGGCAAAAAGTCACTGCCAACCTGACCTGGGGGGAAAATTCCATCTCAATCCCAATATGTGAATCAGTTAGGCTCTGAGCAGGTGAACAACGACCAGCCAGCCAAGCACCCGAGAGAAAGAATGCTTGGTGCCAACTCAGAGCCCTGTCCCACCTTGCCCAATGTCCCATCTCCAGCCATGGCTATCCCTGATGCTTCAGGAAGAGGGAAATAAGATCACTCCCAGAATACATTGGGGGAAAAAATCCTTTTCTGACCCCCTGCTGGCTGAAACAATAAAACATAAGCTTTAGGAACATAAGACAAATAGGAAGTGAACCCCTGGGCTGCTGAGCCCCGTCCCCTACCATCACAAGAAACCCATCATACAATCACGCTCATAAATTTGCCCAGCTCTCTCAAAACTAATTATGTTGTTTGCCTCCACACTTCTTATTGGGAGGCTGTTCCAGAGCTTCTGATTGTTATAAGCCTTCTTCCAATTCCCAGTCTCAGTTTGTTTATGGCCAGTTTATATCCATTTGTTCTTGTTCCAACATTGTCCTTCCAGCTTAATTAGCTCTTCACCCTCTCTGGCATTTACTCCCCTAATTTATAGTGAGCATTCTTTTTTCTTGACTAAACATGCCAAGCTCTTCCAGTCTCCTCACATAAAAGAGGCCCTTCATTCCCCTGATCATCCTGATAGTTCTTCTCTGCACCTGTTCATTTAAATTCATCCTTTTTGAACATGGGTGACCAGAAGGGAAGAGTATTCCAGATGAAGTTTTACCAGTGCCTGGTACAATGTCATTAATACTCCACTCTCTCGCCCGCTCCCTCCTGGAAATGCCTTGGTAATACATGCTGGAAACATATTTGCCTTTTTCACGGCTGCATTAGTAGCTCCGACATCCTGTGACAGACACACACAGGTCTCTCTCCTCCTTTGCTGCTTGCAACTGATGAGGTCCAGATTGTAGCAGAAATTTAGACCCTAAGGCCTTGTCTACACTACGAGAGTAGTTCGATTTTACTTAAATCGAATTTTTGGAATCGATATTGCAAAGTCGAACGTGTGTGTCCACACTAAGGACAGTAATTCGACTTTGTGAGTCCACACTAACGGGGAAAGCGTCGACATTGGAAGCTGTGCACTGTGGGCAGCTATCCCACAGTTCCCGGAGTCCCCGCTGCCCATTGGAATTCTGGGTGGAGCCGCAAATGCCTTCTGGGTAAAAAAAATGTGTCCAGGGTGCTTTTGGGTAACTGTCGTCATCCGTCCATCACTCCCGCCCTCCCTCCCTGAAAGCGCCGGCGGGAAATCAGTTCGCGCACTTTTCTAGTCAGTGACAGCGCGGACGCCACAGCACTGCGAGCATGGAGCACACTGCGACCATCGCTGCAGTTGTGGCCGCTCTCAACGCCTCGCAGCTTATCATACACCTTTCCCTGAGGCAGATGCAGATAAGTCAGGCGAGGAGGCTACGTCACCGCGGTGATGGCCTGAAGTCTGAGAGTAGCACAGACCTCTCAGAAAGCAGGGGACCCAGCGCCGAGGACATCACGGTCGCAATGGGTCATGTTGATGCCGTGGAACGGCGATTCTGGGCACGGGAAACAAGCACTGAGTGGTGGGACCGCATAGTGCTGCAGGTCTGGGATGAATCCCAGTGGCTGCGAAACTTTCACATGCGGAAGGGAACTTTCCTGGAACTTTGTGAGTTGCTGTCCCCTGCCCTGAAGCGCAATGACACCCGGATGCGAGTAGCCCTGACTGTCCAGAAGCGAGTGGCCATAGCCCTCTGGAAGCTTGCAACGCCAGACAGCTACCGGTCAGTCGCGAACCAGTTTGGGGTGGGCAAATCTACTGTGGGGGTTGTTGTGATGCAAGTAGCCAAGGCAATCGTTGATGTACTGCTGCCAAAGGTAGTGACCCTGGGAAACGTGGAGGCGATCATAGATGGCTTCGCAGCGATGGGATTCCCAAACTGCGGTGGGGCCATAGATGGAACTCACATCCCTATCCTGGCACCGGACCACCAGGCCAGCCAGTACATTAACAGAAAGGGCTACTTTTCCATGGTGCTGCAAGCACTGGTGGACCACAGGGGACGTTTTACCAACATCTACGTCGGATGGCCGGGCAAGGTTCATGACGCTCGTGTTTTCAGGAACTCTGGTCTGTTTAGACGGCTGCAGCAAGGTATTTACTTCCCGGACCACAAAATAACTGTTGGGGATGTGGAGATGCCTATAGTCATCCTCGGGGACCCAGCCTACCCGCTAATGCCCTGGCTCATGAAGCCCTATACTGGCGCCCTGGACAGTGAAAAAGAACTCTTCAACTACCGGCTGAGCAAGTGCAGAATGGTGGTGGAGTGTGCTTTTGGCCGTCTCAAGGGGAGATGGAGAAGCTTGCTGACTCGCTGTGATCTCAGCGAAACCAATATCCCCATTGTTATAGCAGCTTGCTGTGTGCTCCACAATCTCTGTGAGAGCAAGGGGGAGACCTTTATGGCGGGGTGGGAGGTTGAGGAAAATAGCCTGGCTTCTGATTACGCACAGCCAGACAGCCGGGCGATTAGAAGAGACCAGCGGGACGCGCTGTGCATCCGGGAGGCTTTGAAAGCTAGGTTCCTGAGTGAGCAGGGTAACCTGTGACTGTAAAGTTTGTGTACAGAGAAGCCGAACCTGCCCCCGTTTCTTTACCCAGTTAATGTTGACTATCCTCTCCAGTTACATACCCCCTTCTCCCCCCCTTCCAACACACGTTTCGAAATAAAATCAGTTCTACTTTGTTAATGAACACCGTTTTCTTTACGACTGTTTTCGCGGGAATTTTTTAAAACTGGGACGCGGATTGTGGTGCGGAGCGGGTGTAGTGTAGTGACGCAAAGAAAGCTTCTAAACTCAAGGATTGACAGGCTCCGCTGTGGTGGGCTGGTTCTTTCAACGGAGCCTGTCACCCCTCCTGATCGGGACTGTGTGTATGGGGGGGCTATGTGACTTTGTGGCAGGGGGAGGACGGTTACAGATCTCCTGCTGTGTGGCTCTGTGATCCTGCATAAGGACTGCCGCTTAAGATCTGTAACTGCCCTCCCCCGCCACAAAGTCACAGAGCAACCCACCCCCCACTACAGAACATGAAAACCACCTCCCAGACTGACCAGGGCAACTAGTCACTGCACTGTGTATGTGCCCTGCTGCTGTACCTGCCCCCGCCTATGTACCCTGCCAAAGGTGACTGTCCTGTCCAATTACCATCCCCCTTTTCCCCCCTCCTCCAAAAGAACATGATGGAAACATTAGTTAACAGAAACATATTTTTTATTATCAACTACACATGGAACTGGGAGGTGAAACTTGGACGGGGGCTTGTGTCAGGCGGGAAGGAAAGAACTTGTCAAATTTTGGGGAATGAGAGCCTTCTGCTACTAGAGCGCTCTGCAGGGGTGGAGTGAGAGTTTGCGTGGACTCTGCCGCCTCTCCTTCTGTGCACTTTGGGTGAGGGGGGTATGGGACTTGGTGGCGGGGGAGGGCGGTTAGAGATGGACTGCAGTGGGGCTCTGTCCTCCTGCCTCCGTTCCTGCAGAACATCCACAAGGCGCCGGAGTGTGTCCGTTTGCTCCCTCAGTAGTCCAAGCAGGGTTTGAGTCGCCTGCTGGTCTTCCTGCCGCCACCTCTCCTCCCGATCCATGTTTGCTTGCTGCATTTGGGACAAGTTCTCCCGCCACTGGGTCTGCTGTGCTGCCTGGGCTCGGGAGCAGGCCATAAGCTCTGAGAACATGTCCTCCCGTGTCCTCTTCTTCCTATGCCTAATCCTCGCTAGCCTCTGGGAGTGTGATGCCAGGCTAGGTTGTGAGACAGTCGCAGATGGGGCTGTGGGAATGGGAAAAAGGGAGTGAATTCCTCAGAAAGATAAATGTAGTTGTGAACAAAGAACATAGTCTTTCTCTGTGAACAAGACCATGCACAGCACCTATCACATGCGCACTCAGCACAAGGTCGAATTCTCGGCCTTCGCATTCAGTGCCTGGGGTCTTGCACAGCACATTTGAGAAGCGTGTCAGGACAACGGAATTTCTGTTGCAGGCAGACATGGTAAGCCGTAGACTAGTGGCAGCTTAAAACTTTAATATTAGCAATGGCCTCATTTCACATTGAAATCAATGTCGGTCCCTGCTGCCAGCAATCCGGCAAGCAGGAACTCTGCTCCTGTCCCACACCCTCGCGGCTGTCCCCGGGAACGATCCCTTTCGGCTGCCCCTCTCCCGCCTCCACCGCGTGGCTGCAAACCAGCGGTTACAGTTCTGTAAAGGAATGGTAAAGCAGTCCCAACACTAACATTCCCCTACCTCATTCAAAGCAGGTCACCATGAGCGACATCACCCTCATGAGGATCTCTGACAGCGAGAAAGAGAGAATGCTCCGGGAAAGCCTCCAAAGACCAGGGCCGTATGCCGCCCTGCTGTGCAGAGCAATGATTCCCGAGTACTTGCTTGTCTCGTGGCGCGGCAACGTGTCGTACTACGGAGGACCCAATAAGGCCGCTCTCCCCAGGAACCTAATGCAACGGATTTCCAATTACCTCCAGGAGAGCTTCCTCGAGATGTCACAGGAGGATTTCTGCTCCATCCCCGGACATATAGACCGCATTTTACTCTAGCTGCTGTAGCAGTGACTAAACAGTAGAGCGGCTTGGGCAGGACAATCATGCAAAACTGGACATTGCTAGATTTTTTTTTCAATAGTTGCACTGCCCATGACTGAACTGTTAAGCGCCTAGGGCAAACTAATCATGAGAAACCCATTTTTTTAATTGTTAATATTCCTGTTCTGTTAAAAATAAATGTTTAGATGTTTACAACACTTACTGGCTGATCCTTCCCCAGATTCTGTGTCCGGGGTAACGGCTGGGGACGGTTGGTAGGGGATCTCTGTAAGGGTGATGAAGAGATCCTGGCTGTCGGGGAAATCAGCGTTGTGAGTGCTGTCGACTGCCTCGTCCACCTCTTCTCCTTCCTCATCTTCCCCGTCCGCTAACATGTCCGAGGATCCGGCCGTGGACAATATCCCATCCTCAGAGTCCACGGTCACTGGTGGGGTAGTGGTGGCAGCCGCACCGAGGATGGAATGCAGTGCCTCTTAGAAACGGGATGTCTGGGGATGGGATCCGGAGCGTCCGTTTGCCTCTTTGGTCTTCTGGTAGCCTTGTCTCAGCTCCTTGATTTTCACGCGGCACTGCGTTGCATCCCGGCTGTATCCTCTCTCTGACATGTCTTTAGAGATCTTCTCGTAGATCTTTGCATTCCGTTTCTTGGAGCGCAGCTCGGAAAGCACGGACTCATCGCCCCACACAGCGATAAGATCCAAGACTTCCCGATCAGTCCATGCTGGGGCCCTCTTTCTATTCTGAGATTGCACGGCCATCACTGCTGGAGAGCTCTGCATCATTGCCAGTGCTGCTGAGCTCGCCACAATGTCCAGACAGGAAATGAGATTCAAACTGGCCAGACAGGAAAAGGAATTCAAATTCAAATTTTCCCGGGGCTTTTCCTGTGTGGCTGTTCAGAGCATCCGAGCTCGTACTGCTGTCCAGAGCGTCAACAGAGTGGTGCACTGTGGGATAGCTCCCGGAGCTATTAGCGTCGATTTCCATCCACACCTAGCCTAATTCGACATGGCCATGTCGAATTTAGCGCTACTCCCCTCGTCGGGGAGGAGTACAGAAGTCGAATTAAAGAGACCTCTATATCGAACTAAATACCTTCGCGGTGTGGACGGGTGCAGGGTTAATTCGATGTAACGGCGCTAACTTCGACATAAATGCCTAGTGTAGACCAGGCCTAAGTGCATAACCTTGCACTTTTGTACCATTGAATTTCATCCAATTTCTATCACCTGTTTATCTGCCTACATCATTGGCAACTTGTTATATTCCTATTGATGCCCGGATCTCACTCAGGTTCCCCAGATCTCAAAGTATCTGCATACACTGGGAACACTTCAACTCAATTTTTTCCCAAACCTTGCTTAGCCATCTCTCTTACTAACAGCTGCAGTGCTCATGCACTAAGTTCCAGAAGTCCCGGGTTCGATCCCGCCCACCAACGACTGGGGTCTGTCGGTGTTACAAGTGGGGGCTCATCCGGGATTTCAACTGGGAAGACTCTGAAGCTGGGGACGTGCTTCCTCAGCTAGGGGAAGTATGTAACCCACACATCTCCTGGGTGTGGTGTTCTGTCCCATCTACTGACACTGAGATCACTGAGAAGAGAGAAAATGAGTCTGCTCTACAGCTGTAGCTAATAGCCAGTTGGCTTTTAGCTCATGTGGTAGAGGCTCATTCACGAAGCTCCCAAGATCCCCGATTTGATCCTGCTCCCTGAAGACCAGGGTCTGTTGGTGTTACAAATGCAAATATGCTTCTGGATGGGTCCTCTGCAGAGGCTGAACCCAGGACTTCTCTATCTCGCGGCAGGTTCATTAGCTCAGAATCAGTAGCATACTTATAAATCTAGCCATTAGTGGGGAGACAAGGAGCCACACTTTGCTCTCACCGGTTACATCATTTTTGCGAGAGATGTACGGTGTTCTGACATTCAGAAAAGCTGTTTTCTACAAATATGGAAAATATTTTATAAAACTATCACAAGTACTTAGGAATCCCAGTCAAGAATCAGAACCCATTATAGTAAGCACTGTACTGATAAGCAATAAAGATGACAGTATGTATCTCTAAAAGTACATAGTCTATGCTTAGAAACTACTTCGTTCTTTGATGGCAAGTTAACGGACCACTGAACAGTGTATTTTCCTAGCTCTGTTACATAAGTGGAGTCATCACAGTTTTACATAAGTAGAACACATCTCAGAGCTGACCTGACCTGCCAAGGGGAAGTGGCCAACCCTAGTGTTTACATCAAACCTTCCTCATCACCACTTCTGTAGACATCTGGGCTGAACTGAGGTTTGTTCTATGCAAAGAAGTTGGCCTAATGCCTAGCTACTAGAGCAGGTCACTGAAGGATTATACATTGCCTTTGGCTGACATATCAAGCATTAAATAATAAAAAAGGCTTAATCAACCTTAGATGGATCCTTCTGAAGATGGTGAAATATTGCATCTATTAACTTTGCCCTCCTTAAACACCTTAAGGGTATTCCCCTAATGCTCACACATAGGAATGCTGGAAATAAAGAGGAGGAGTTATGATGTTACATACAGTGTACAAAACTAGATTGAGCTCTTACTGGTGTGAGTAAGCTTTGGACCCTCTCATCTGAGTAATTCCTCTTGATGCCAATGGGACTTACTCACGTGAGTAAGTGTTCACAGCCACGATTAAGGACAACAAAATTTAACCCTGAAAATTGCATAGGTCTGGGACACAAACAGAATTTTCCATAGTCAGCCATTACACAAAAGCCCAGCCCCTTTGATACATCATTGAAATTGGTTTTATCTCCCAGAAACAATATGTTTTTCCCAGACAAGAAGTGGATGTGATCACACACACTTTTCAATGGGTTGTCCTCAAATATGGTATTGATAAACCAAAGGATGCTGACTAAGAATTAATGAATTATGTGTCAAGTTTTTAGCAGATGTAAACGGGCATAACTTCATTGACTGGCTGAGGTTCAGGCAGGGCTGACGAGAGGGGGGAGAAGCCGGTACAAATTACCGGGGCACAGCGGTCTGGAAGGGGGCCCGGCTTCCCCAGCTTCCCTCCCCCTTCTCGTCAGCCCTGTTTAGCTGGTCTGCCCTTGCTCGGGGGCCCGAAAAAAATCCAGGCCCAGGTTCCCTGCCCTCTCGTCGGTCCTGTTTAGCCATTCTGCCCTTGCTGGGGGGCCCAAAAATTTTTTTTCACCGGGACCCGAACCCGCTCTCAGCGGCCCTAGGAGTCAGTGGAGAACACAGCCAAAACAGCCACAGAAGCGACATAAATGAACATGCAATCAACTCCCTCCCCGCAAGATATAACATACTAAAACCTATTGATTTTCTCCATTCCTACAAGGTTCGGGGATATACACAGGACAGGATCCCATCGGTGTAAATGATTGTAGCTCCATTTAATTTCATGGAACTACATTCATTCACAGTGACAAATTAGCTCAGTCTTCCAAAAGAAGTGAAACAAATTATTTCCATATTACTGTCATGTCTGAGTCACAGCACCTAAATATCTTCATGTGATTTCCTTTGAATTTGGGTATAACTCAGAGACAACAAGAAGAATATAACTGAATAGAAATTGATTGTATACAAAAAGGTTCTTTAAAATATATGTCCTGAAAGCCAGTATATTTTAAAGGGATACTGGATTTTAGCAGTTTTATAATAGAAGACAAACATCTAATTCTGTACAATTGTGTTTGTTAATCTTTAATCAAAATGTGTTACTTGCCACATTTGTCAGCTAATCTATGGTTAGCACTGATGGAGGGTGAACTTTCTCTCCTTGTCAAAATGAGAATCTGTTTTAAATAATGATTAAACTGTCCCTTTTCCTGTTTACCCTTAACGTTCTCTTTGATTTCACCTTTTGCCTACCCATTCCTCAGTCTTAAATAGAATATTAATTTTTTATATTATTAAGTAGGAGGTGGCGTTAAAAACGCCCATTTTGTGTATTATATGGCAGCTTTTTCATTTATACATCCTCATGACTGTCTCACTTCTCCTGCTGTGTTTTACATGGGAGTCATTTGCACTTCAGGGAAATTCAACAGCCAGTGATGGGTAGGGTGGTAGGAGGGAACAAATGAATTTTCAGGAGAAGAAATGAAAAAAAAATGCAGAAATAATGATGAACTGCTCTCCAGCCTCCTTTGTGCAAAACCAGGAAGAAAGTTGGGAACAAAATCCCTCCAAATAGCAAAAATTTAAAAGTCTTGGGGACAGCATTCAAATGAAATGTGGATCTTCGCATTCTTGATTGAATATTTTGTTGAAAAATAATCTATGACTCCAGTCTCTCTCTTTCAGTTCTGATGCTTGAAGACTTGTGTTGATACTGATTTATTATTATAGCAATTAGAGATCCCAGCCTCATTTCAGGCATGTTAATGACGTAGCAAAAAGGCAGTCCCTGGCCTGAAGAAGTTACAATCCACCTACTGACTTTGATTTTATATTTGGATACCACGGATAGCAGAGCACAAGGGACGATTAAGATCAGCATGATAAGCAGAGTAAGGAATGAAGGATTGGGCTGTGAGTTCCTAGTTCTGCCTGTAAACTTCAGGAGACTTTAGAAAGTGAGCTTTGATTTTTAGTCATTTTCAGGTCAGCTATACATCTATCTTGTGATGGCTTCACAGCACAGCAACACGTGTCTTTCTGCTTGAGAGTCTCGATTAGCATTATTTCTTCTTCGTAGGGCTCCAGGTAAAGCAGCAGCACAACTTCTGAAGGGTGAGTTAGCATAATACTAGACCCAACCTGTGTGTGACGGGTTGGATCACAGAAACCCCTTTGGGAATTGCCACCTGATGTGCTGAGATGGCCTCTAAGCCTGTTTTCCCTGCCAGCTTGGGACTTCAGTGCCCTGCCTGGTTTGAGACAGACACGCTAGCCTGTTACAAACAGACCCAGGTCTGAACAATGTCCCCCAAAAGCTGCAGGCTTAACTAAAAACAGCTTAAGAAGTGTTCCTGTCTCCAACACTCAGATGGCCAGTTCCCAATGGGGTCTAAACCCCAAATAAAATCCATTTTACCCTGTATAAAGCTTATACAGGGTAAACTCAAATTGTTCACCCTCTATAACACTGATAGAGAGATATGCACAGCTGTTTCTCCCCCCCCTCTTCCCCCCCCCCCCGGTATTAATACATACTCCAGGTTAATTAATAAGTAAAAAGTGATTTTATTAAATACAAAAAGTAGGATTTAAGTGCTTTCAAGTAATGACAGAACAAAGTGAATTACCAAGCAAAATAAAATAAAAAACACACAAGTCTAAGCCTAATACAATAAGAAAGTGATTACAGATGAAATCTCATCCTCAGAGATGTTCCAATAAGTTTCTTTTACAGACTAGCTTCCTTCTAGTCTGGGTCCAGTACCCACCCACTCACACCCCTCTGGTTACTGTCCTTTGTTCCAGTTTCTTTCAGGTATCCTTTGGGGGTGGAGAGGCTATTTCTTGAGCCAGTTGAAGACAAAATGGAGGAGTCTCCCAGGACTTTATATAGACTCTCTCTTGTGGGTGGAGACCTCTTCCTCTCTTGTATGCAGAATCCAGCTCCAAGATGGAGTTTTGGAGTCACATGGGCAAGTCATATGTCCATACATGACTCAGAACTTTACAGGATGTTCCCAGGAAAGCTCAGATGTGGATTGGTGTCTATCAAGGTCTATTGTCAGCTTAAGTGTTTCTTGATTGGGCACTTACTGAGACTAGTCTTTCCTCAAGAAGCTGAACAAATGCTTCACTGAGGCTACTTAAAATCAAACAAGTACAGAGCCAGCCAATATTCATAACTTCAAATACAAAAAATGATACCTGCATACAAATAGAATGAATATATTCAGTAGATCATAACCTTTGCAAAGATGTGTTACATGGCATATATAGCATAAAACATATTCCAGTTATGTCATATTTACATTCATACGCATATTTCCATAAAGCATTATGGGGTGCAACGTCACACCATGTCCTTTATTTTCACTGCCCATAGAGTGTCTGCTTATTAATTTTGGATTTTGAAGTGCTTAATGGCGATAGGCATAGCTACATCCTTAGACTGACCACATATAGCTGTGCTCACACAATGCTCACTCAAATCAGAGGCAACTGCATTTCTGCAGCATTGTGCTCTGTAATGTGGAACTGAGTCCCACTGAAATGCCAGTTCCATCCCTCCTCTTAAACAGCTTAAAGCTTTTTTAAAAAAAAATATTTAAGGCTATTTTAAGACAAATACTTTTGGTTTTCATTACCATCCCTTTCAATACCCTTCCTTCTTGGACCCCTTCACTTACATTTGGTGTTCATATTGTAAGTCAGAATCATTTTATCCTTTTTATGTTGTTGCTATATTTTAAATTCTATTGTATGGCACCAGGAATGCTGCCAGCTTTTTTGCCACCCTAGGTGGCGGAAGGTCCCACCCCCGAAATGCCATCTCCAACAGTGGCGGTGGAAGGTCCCGCCCCCGAAATGCTGCCCCCGACAGAGGCGGCGGAAGGTCCGGCCGCCGCGGTCGCCGCCCCCCAAATGTTAGTGCCCTAGGTGACTGCCTAGGTCGCCTAATGGGTTGCACCGGCCCTGTATGGCATCTCATTCACATTTTGTTTTAAGGTGCTTAAGTTTGATCTAGATGTGTCCAAAGTTAAAACAGCAAAAACAAACACATTTTGAAGTCAATGAAGTTGTGCCGATCAGTTAAGTATTCAGCACTTTAAATGTAGTTGCCTACCGGTTGTTTTATGCTGTAGCATTACCACTTCTCTAGCATGCAGATTTCACTGGAATGGTGCCAAGAAATTGGTCTCCAGAGAGGCCAGCAAAATAGCTCCTCATATCAGATTTTGCTTTGTTTGTTTTAAGTATTTACTCTAAAAATATTTAATTCAACTATAAAACTTTTTACATATGCTTACGTACAACATATTAGCAATAATGACTGCACTCTCCTTGAAATGATATATTTTCATGTGGATATCTTCAAAATCTTTGATCTCATGGTTTAGCTAGTTGTGAGCAAGGTTAATGCTTCATAAAGCAGTGTGCCCTTTTTATAATCGCTTAATTAAAAGTGTATTATAAGAAGTGCATAAACTATAGTGTTTGTGGTATGGGACCAATTTTGTTGAATCCCATTGTGTCTCATAAAGAGTTATCTACTTTGAATATGCCTACAAGTGACATTCTGAAAATTTGCTATCCTTTTTAATTTGAGACATTTAATTTGTGTTTATTGCCTCTAATAATGCTATGTGTTGGAGTGAGAGATTGCTTCTCAACAGGACAGTTAATCTGGATGTTGGGCTACCAGTAGAATGATCAGTAGCTTGACCAAATACATACACATGATGACAATTATAAAAAAAAACCACCCATTGTTGTTAGGCATAGAACTCATTGATTTACTTCAAAACAGCCTGTATCTAGCTCATCTCTTGTTAGGTAGGTAGATTTTATACCAAGGTTACAGGTGAGTAAACTGAAGCATGAAGAGGTTAAGGGATTTGCTTATGATCATACAGAGTGAATAGCAGAGCCAAAAAGCAGAAGAAAGGAGTCCCAATTCCTACTTCCACGTTGCAATTTTGTAATTCCTCGGCCATACTGCTTGTGCCCTATACCTAAAAAAAATACTGGAAGAACCTGTTTCTTATTGAGTAGAATAGTCACTTCCCTGCAAATGCTGCAGTAGGTTTTCCACAACTTAAGAGAACATTATGTGTGTGTTGTAAACAAAATAATTGAAAGATAAATGTGCACATATAATAGAGTGAATGTCTTCCTTCATAGCTCGATTTTCAATAGAAAAATGTGCTTTTCCTTGTGGTTTGAAGAGTTTTGCTGTATGGTTCATGAAAAGAAAAAGCCAAAGTACAAAAGCATCTCTCTTACTAATGGCGCCATGAACCATGCTGTTCTCAGTCAGAGTTTGACATTTATATATCTACAGTATATAGATAAACAACAAGAATTCCAAAACTAAGTAGCAAACTGTATATTGTAGGTATTCCACAATTATTCTGTCTGTTGGTTTACGAACAACTATAATGGAGCATTTCAGCACTTGCTGCTACTACTACTACATACATTCTTTGAGTAGCCGGTTACAGTTAGTAGTTATATGACAATAGTACACTATAGTCGGGCAAACTACTACTGTCAGCAATAGTCATTTGAATCAAAACCAGCACAATCTAGCACCCTTGAGGAATGCTACCAAATGGAGAGCAATGGGAAATGAAGTACTATATTTATCAAAGGAGAAAATATAGCCCCAGGAGAAACAATGGGTTTGCAAGCTTCCTTGTCTCAGCCTGCCAATATACCTTAGCCTTGTTCTGGCATGTTTGCCTCTGGGATGAGCGGGTTGGTCATTGCAAGCTTTCCCGCTCTGCCCTGCCAACGTACCTCAGCCCTGTTCTGGCAGGTTCACCTCTGGGATGAGAGGGTTGGTCATTGCAAGCTTTCCCGCTCTGCCCTGCCAACGTACCTCAGCCCTGTTCTGCCAGGTTCACCTCTGGGATGAGAGGGTAGTTCATTGCCTTTGTCCATTCAATTCTCTTTGCCCCCCAAGCTGTGCTGTCAGACAGAGGTTATTTTGTAGAAAGGGACTGATGGATTATTTTTCCTATTGCCGCTGAATGTTTAGTGGCATGTCAACATATTCAGATTTTGTCCACAGACATTACAGGATGAACATCTTTACCTGCCCCTCCATAAGCTTCCCTCCTTTATTTGTAAGTGTTTGTTTTAACCCTCAGAAACAATTTGCCATCTTAGCTTTCTAAGTCCACAGGAAAACAAAGGGCCACTAGCCTAAATACCTATGAACAGCAAGCGAGAATAAGTCCCTTTGGGTGTATCCGCACTGCAATTAAAAACCCACGGCTGGCCCATGCCAGCTGACTAGGGCTAAGAAACTTGGGCTAAGAGGCTGTTTAATTATGGTGTAGACATTCAGGCTTGGGCTGGAGCCCAGGCTTTAGGACTTGTGAGGTGAGAGGGACTTGTGAGATGTAGGGTGACCAGATGTCCCAATTTTATAGGGATAGTCCTGATTTTTGGGTCTTTTTCTTATATAGGCTCTTATTACCCTCCACCCCCTGTCCCCATTTTTCACATTTGCTGTCTGGTCACCCTAGTGAGGTGGGAGGTTGCAGCCCGAGCCTGAACATCTATGCTGCAATTAAATAGCCCCTTAGTCCAAGCCTGAGTCAGCCAGCATGGGCCAGCCATGGGTTTGATTGCAATGTAGACATACCCTTGAAAATCACATAAGCCCCGGCTAGAGATAGTATGTGAGGCCGCTAATGAGACACAGAAAGGGAGTTTGCAACATGGGCTGCAATGGGAGTGCTAGAGGATGACAACATGGTATTTGGTTGCACAGGTCTGTTGGCCCAGCAGTCACTGAGGGGCAGACCTAGCTGGGAATGTTTTCTGTCAGAAAATGCCAGTTCATCAAAAAATTAAGTGTTCTGTAGGAACATGCCAATTTCAATGAAATTCCAGTGGGAAAACGAGGCAGATTTCCTACCAGCTCACCTGCCCAGCTCCTCAGCTGCTTGCCTGGAAAGCTGAAAGGGAAGCCAGGAAGCACTGGGAGCCCTGGCTGTCAAGCTCCTCGGGCCTTCATCAGCTCTCTTGGCAGGCTGCTGGGAGACTGGGTTCCCAGGGTCCCTGGTCCTCAACCAGGGTCGGTGCAAGGAAGTTTCGCCTAGGGCGTGAAACTTCCACCTTGCACGCCCCTGCCCCCCCCAGCCCTCTGGCACCCCCCCCTACCCGGGGCAGCTCCCCCCTACCCGGGGAGACATGCGACAGCTCCCCACCCCAACTCACCTCTGCTCCGCCTCCTCCCCGAGCACGCCGCCCCCACTCTAATTCTCCTCCCCTCCCAGGCTTGCGGCGCCAAACAGCTGATTGGCGCCACAAGCCTGGGAGGCGGGAGAAGTGGAGCGGCCACTGCGCTGGGAGAGGGAGTCTGAGCCGCACGTGTCAGCACGCCGCCAGCAGCCCAGCCCAGGAACACTGTAAAAAAAAAAAAAAATGGGGACACCACTTTTTGGTGCCTCCAAATCTTGGTGCCCTAGACAACCACCGAGTTTGCCTTAATGGTAGCACCAGCCCTGTCCTCAACAACCCAGCTGATAGGGAGCTTGGGCTCCTCAGTCTTTTCTGCCCCAGCCACCAGCCTGCTGGGCTGCCCACATCCCTGGCTCCTCCAATCAGCTTAAGGGTTGCTCCCCCACAGCAGATAGGGAGACCCAGTAAGGGACACTGGTATGTTCCTGAATCAGAATATTCCTTTTTGCAGGTGTTTCTGAAGTTTGGCGTTTCATTCTGATTCAGTGAGGTTTTCACGGGATGGATATTCTGCTTTCCAGCCAGCTCCATGGAGGGAACTGTGGTTGCAGTGTTAGAAAACAGGCTACAGCAACTCCTTCCTTTGGAATAGAGGAGAGAAGGCTCATGTCGTGCAGCAGCCTCTCTCACTGGCTGGGTTAAGGGTCCTGGATTTCACCTCCCTAGCTTCTTTATACTCAGCCTAGGTAGGGGCTTAATAGTCATGTTCTATGTGCATAGAGAAGCTTCCAGCACAAGGGCCTAACCCTGCAAAAGGATCCATGATTGTAAGTGGAGTTTTACATCCATGCACTGCAGGATTTGTCTCTATGGTAATATAATGACTGCTACATTAGTGATGGGGAATTAGTGCTAGAAGGATATCCAAGGGATAAATATTCCAGTTTCTGAGGGAGCAGGCTTCACCATAAAATCTAGAGCTATCTTTTAAAATACTAATGGATGCAATGTACACTCAGCAAGATATAGGAGTCCTTTCCCCTCTGCTATTATATTACTGCATCATAGTGTTCTCACTTCTGTGATTAAAAATACATTGCATGCTACTTAGTAATTTTTGGATTCTTTGTATTAAAAGACTCAGATAAAAAAAGGCTAAAGAAAGGTTTAGTTATTTTCCACTTACTCATTTCAGTTATGACTGTGAGATGTAATTTATCAAACGCACAATGAGAGGTTATCAAACTCTTGTTTCAGTAAAAGAAAGAGGAACATTACCCTCAAGAGATAAATCTTTCATTAAACTTTGCAAAGACCTTAAGCAGTTTCTACCCCATTTATCATTTCTAGTCTTTTTTCCGCTCCAGTTGCGAGTATTTAGAAGGCAGCACAAGGCAGATATCCAAAATAAGAGCGGATTTGCTAGCAGGATGGATGAAATCTTCTCTTCCATACCTAACATTTGCTTCCACCTTACTGCTAAGATACAGAGTTTTCTGTGTTTCATAAGAAAAGCAAAACAAAAATTTGTGACTAAGCCATTGGTTCTGTATATGGTTAATTCTTAAAACACAGAGAAGGTCAGAGGAACTTCTCATTAAAGTAGTAAGGATGAAACTGGGAAGGGATAAGCTCACCGGATTCAGCTAACATGGGGATTGATCATCAAGGTGCTGGGCACCCTCACCTCTCTCTGAAGCCAGTCAGAATTGAGGGTGTTCACTCAGTAGCTTGCAGGATTGAAGCCCTTGTAAACTTTAGTGTCTGACATTTTTGTAAGGAGCTGATTCATTCAGAAATAACTTCTTTTAACTTAAAGATGTTGAATAAGGATGGTCAAAATGGCCTGGGAGAGGCCACAGGGCAGGGGCAATAAGTATCTTCTCCCCTCCAGGACTGTCACCCAACCTCAAACCCCTCTGCGAGGTTCTGGTTCTCATTGTTATTTGTACTATGGTAGTGCCTATGGACCACATCGTGCGAGGTACTGTCAGTGGTGAAAGTAAGCGGGTACGGTACGGCGTACCAGCAAGAGCCGGTATGCTGTACCAGACCAGCTTCCCTTGGCGGGTAGCAGAGGTGGCTGGGACCCCCAGGGCTCCAGCGGCTATTTAAAGGGCCTGCGGCTCTGCTGCGATAGCTCCTGGGGTAGCAGCAGCGGGGCTCCGGTGGTGATCTAAAGGGCCTGGGGCTCCCAGCCACTGCTACCGCAGTGGAGCCCCGGGCCCTTTAAATCTCCGCCAGAGCTCCGAGTCCCAGGGTAGCGGCGGCAGCCGGGAGCCCCCAGGGCTCAGTCGGTGATTTAACAGACCACCAGAGACCCCGGCCGCTGCCGCCACCTGGGGGGCTCTGGCAGCGGGACTTGGGCAGCGATTTAAAGGACCCGGGGCTCCAGCCACCACTACTGCAGCGGAGCCCCGGGCCCTTTAAATCGTGGATGGCTCCAGCAGTGGGGCTCCAATTTAAAGGGCCTGGGACCCTAAAACATCCCGCCTTTTCCAGTTGAGGCCACGCCCTCCTGCTCAGGACTCCAGTGTACTGGTAAGTCCGTTAAGTTACTTTCACCTGTGGGTACTGTACACATGTGCACACAGTGTAAGGGAAGTCCCTGCCCAAAATAGCTCCAATCGAGATAGACAAGGCAGAGTAAGGACAGGAGAGGGAAGAAGAGGCAGAGGAGTGATTTGTCGAAGAACATACAATGCGGTTTAACTATGTGGGCTCCCACCTTTGAGAGAGAAATAGCAGATTTAGCTGTTCTCCAGTCCTAACTCATGCTCATTTAGGAAGCAAGTCTTCTTTCCAAGGGAAGTCCAATGGTCTATATGACCATCCAAGAGCTATGGGGGAAGCTTACATGCCTTCTTCCTAGTTGAGAATGTCACCTCCACAACTTCAATGGGATCTATTTTGAGCCACATATACCCCTTTGCAGAAACTATGAGGGGACAAGTGGCCTGACTACAGACTACTCCCTCATTGTGGAGTAGACTTTTTTAAAGGGGATTCACACTCCTCTATGAATGCTTTGAGGTGATGATGCAGATATGTAGTGTGACCTGAGGGGATTAAAGAAAAAAAAATCCTCTTTCCAAATCTAATTGATTACGTGATATGGACAGTTTCCAAGCTTATGATCTTTCTTTGCAAAATTTATTTTCCATACTTTCACATAATGATGAAATATATCATGGATATCTATCACCCTCTTCCTGAACGGGCTTTCTAGCAAGGGTCTCAGATTATAGTTAGTTGATTAATTGATTCTGTCGTGAAGTTGTATGGAATTACATTTCTTTGCAGAGTCTCCTTTTTTTTCCTGTTTAATAGTCTGATTTATTTTAATGGCTGTAATGTATTCTGGCAAAATCCATTTAATTTTGTAATATCTATATTGAAGGTCTTTAATTTATTCATAAAAAACTCACCAAGAATTTCATGCTGATGACAAATGAGGCTTAAAACTGGCTTCAGGAATCAAGCCCTTTCAAAAATTTATTATAAATTTTAATATTTAAGGTAAGAAATGTTTAGCTTTCTCTAAGAAAACCATTAACTGATCTGGCAGATGTCAGAAGAGGGTAACTGATCTGAGGTAGTTTTCCAGACCTGTGTATCCAGACCAGCATATCCTATCATATGTATGGAAGCAGAGATCCCTGCACATGTCATTGAAAGTTTACTCCAAGGAGTTAAGATAATTGTGAGCATATGCTTGGGAGGAATGCTCAATAAACTCTAGAAATATCCTGTTGTAGTATCCTTTTTACACTCTTTTAATGGACTTAGGTAATCATTATTTATATATTAAGGAATTGCCGAGGAGCCCCAGTCATAGAGCAGAACCCCATTGTGCTGGGTGCTGTACAAATCGATCAAAAAGACTGTGCCTGCCTCAAAGAGCTAACAATTCATCCTTATTCGAATCAATGGCCAAGAAGCAGCAGGCCCATAGTGATAAACAAGGCTCCAGTTAGGCACTATTAAGCAGGCTACATGCTTAGCTATCTGGTTCTTGCTCGCATGCACTGGGTCTAATTGATTTCCATATGTGGTGTTGCATGGGCAATGGAGATTTTTCGCCTTTCTCTGAAGCATGGGGTGAGAGTCACTTGGCAGGATTATTTGACTAGCTCATTTAATGCATTCCCTGCCATTACAAGTGACTTAGGCATTGATCCCTCCTATACTCTCTCTGTGGCACATAAGAGCTTAGTCTCATGGGTCACCCACCAGAGAGGTGGGAAAATCAGGGTCCAGTCCCCCTCTCAAATCCCTCTTTCATTAATTATCCACAGTGGAACAGCTTCAACAGGTGAGCTACCCCAGAGCTCAGTGGCTAGAGTATACTCCTGAGAAGCGTGGGGCCCCGTTTAAATCCTCTCTCCCCCTCAAGCAGAAGAGGGAATGGGACATGGGAGTCCTGCATCCCAGGGAAGTGCCCTAACCACGTGCTAGAAAGTTGTAAGATGGGCACTACCATTAGCTCCTCTTTTGGAAGTTTTGTACTGGGTGAAACAGCTGCAAGAAACCCTTTCTCCGGGTGCCTGTGGCAGGGGTTCCAGTTTGTGCATCGATAAGTAGAGATAGGCACCTAAGTATAGGCTTCAGAGCAGCGCCTACTGCTCCTTGGCATCTCCCTTGGCTAGCTGAGGCAGCACCCCATCTAGCATGCTAGCTTTCATGGATCCCAGTCTAAAGTGGCTCTTTCCCCTCATTCTTATACCGAAATCCCAGGCACCTAATTGAGGATTTGTGTTGTTCCTGTCATTTTCTAGGCGATGTGACAGTTTGCAACATCTAAATCCCTTTGTGATCCATGCCCCAATGATTCAGTGGGAGCAGTTAGGCCAAGATAAAGAGCTTTTGAAAAATCACTCACCAAAGCTATCATCTAGAATTCAGATACAGCTGACAAAATAGATGGAATCCAAATATCGGTGCTTGAAACATTTAAGAAGTTGCAATTCTTACAATTAATGATTTCCAGAAAGACATTTAAGGAGTGATCCAAAACCCACTGATGTCAATGGAAAGACTCCTATAGTCTTCAGTGTAGGGTTGCCAGCCCTCTATGATTGTGCTGGAGTCTCCCTGAGTAAAAGATTAATCTTTACTTAAATATTATGTCATGTGATGAAACCTCCATGAACATGTCCTATCAAAATTGGTAACCCTACTTCAGAGGGTTTTGGATCAGGCCTTAGTTATTATAATGCTTGAAATTTTTGCTCCTTTGGAAGCTTGCAGTCTATGTAAAATCTTAGTGTAAAATATACATCTTCAAAATATATTGTATATACCAGAATGTTTTTTTTTTTAACGAAATGGTAATTTTCTCTAACTTCTGAACTTTTTGTAATAATACGGATCAACTGAGGACTAGCTTGTTAATATCTGATTAGACAGGTTATTAGACATATTTTCTCATGCTAGCATTTTACTTTGCACTCCAGGGGCTTTACAAGTGTGGAGAAGTCAGCAAGTAGTAAGAAATTCAACTTAGTGCAGAGAACAAATTAAACTCTTCACATAATGAGCTTCTTAAAATCAGAGACTTTGCCATCATCAAATTAGTCTTCTTGCTAGGCCTTTTCTTCAAATAGAGAATGTTTAAAATAATGTAGATTTCAGTTACCAAGACATTTCCACATGATTTAACAAAATTGAAAGGAAGTTATGTCTAAGATAGTTGCTTTGATTTTAATGAATTAAGATGGTACTCATTAACTAGACATATAAATCCATTAGAGATCACCGTCAAAAAAAAAAAAAAAATTACAAGCCAAAAAGAATTGTTTGAATTGCATTTTCTCTTAGATCATCTTATTTTTATAGTTGTTTGGTGTTGATGGCAATTTCCTGCATTTTGTGTGAAACCTATTCATTATTCATATGACAGAAAAGACTTATAAAAGCTCTACCTTCATTTGTAGCATGTGCAACTGACATTCTAAGGAGAAAACATCTGAAGTAGGTCATCATTAGATATAATTTAATGAGATGCAATTGCAACATGAGTTCCGAGGAAAACTTAGGTGATGCTTAGAGACTTATTTTTTCATTGAATTTGTAAATATTTGGAATACAATTATGTTGATTTTAACGTGTATGTTAGCATGGCTGAAGTTTTATACTAATTAGGATGGACCTGATCCAGAGTTCACTGTAGTAAATATATAATGTTAAACCTCCTCTGATAGGGGATTTTGATTAGACTTTTTAAAACTGTCCTTGTTTTGCATAATTCATTGCAAAACCATGTATCTGAACTCTCACTTTCAGTCTTGAAAGCTGATACTTGGGGGTGGGGGGGGCAGTTGGTATGATATGGACTCCATCAGATTCCTTGCTGCAGACAATAGGCAGAGTTTAAATGAGGCCTTAGACCCCTATTCTGACAATAATTATCCACATAGTTAATTTACTATTGTGAGAAATCAGACTGATGTGGTACTATGAACAGTGGTAAAGTTAAGCATGTGTGTTATGTGTTTGCAGGATCAGGATCTTAGATGGAATCTCAACTGAAGAGTTCAACAATTTACAATATGTTAATGAGAAGGGGAATCTGTTAAAATATTTTACTAACCGATCAGGTCTCAGCCTAGGCGTCTCCAACCTGAGACATATCTAGATGGGCCTGATATTTCAGAGGACAGATTCCTAGCAAACTCAGAAACAGCAAACCCCTTTAAAATGTGTAAGATCAGGAACTCAAAAACAGAGCTACCGTAAATCGCTAGTCACGTTTGATAATATAAGCTTTAGAATTCTGTTTGTCCCTTAACAGAAATCTATGGACATTTGGTATATCTTTTTAAAGATATTACAACTAATAAAGTCTGATATATGAAATGAGGACTGTACAGAAGAAAATCTGATAATTCTAAACAAAGCAATAGCAAATGTCAGAATTTTAGAGAACATTGGTCAGCTGAAATTATACTAAATCAATCCAAGCATTTGACAAATAAAGTTGAAGTGGATAATTGTATGCCAAGAGTACAATCAAAACATAGTTTGTATTCTGTAATTATTGTGATCTAGCAAACTAATGTTTGAGTTCCTAGAAAGCTGATCATCAAGTTTTTCTATGTATTTTATCTGTATTCTGCTCTATGGGATTGAAACTGAACAAAATGCACGTGACGAGATAACAAGACCAGTTAGTAATGAGATAGTACTACAGAATTATAGCAAACTCAAAATCCAATATTCCCAGTGGTGATTTAATATTCTATTGTTGTGCATTCTAAAACTGTACATAAGAAGGAAAGCTGTATACAAAGCAGAAGTGGGCTGAAGGTCCAAAATATGGATGTGAAGTTCAAACGCCTCACAATTTAGGAATGTTGGATCTGGAGTTTTACTATCCATTAGAGAGATATGGGCAAGATGGAAAATTCTGATCAGGATTAAGTCTTGGATTTGTAATTCTCATTCAGCCTCATCTTTGACAGAGACCTGTATTTATTGGCTAATTTGGGGAGGGGAGGGGGGAAATCACTAACTCACTTTCTCCGTATACTTTTTTTTTTTTTTTGGCGATCAGCAACTGATTGCCATGATAGTTTTAAAAGGGAGGATTCATGTTTTCCTTACACAAAGTTCCAATTTCTTGTACCTGAGAGTTAGTATTATTTAGTATACTGAGAGCACGTGTGTTTTAATACATAGTCCTAGGTACTGTCTCGACATATAGGAAAACACCATTGCTGCTTCGAAAGGTTACAATCTAAGGCCTTGATGCTGCAAAGACTTGTCCTCCTGCTTAACTTTAAGTACATGAATGCGTCCCCTGAACTCAAATTCTCTCTATTTTATTTTAGGTTTCAGAGTAGCAGCCGTGTTAGTCTGTATCCGCAAAAAGAAGAACAGGAGTACTTGTGGCACCTTAGAGACTAACAAATTTATTAGAGCATAAGCTTTCGTGGACTACAGCCCACTTCTTCTTCTTTTATTTTAAGGAATTGAGCTCTATACAGGCCTGATCCAAAGCCTACTGACATCAACAGAAATGCTCTTATTGAGTTATGGGCTTTGGGATCAGGTCCTAGCAGAGAAACTGGGACATGATACCCAAAATTCAAACAAAAATGTAACTCAGAATTGGTGCACAGCCTGGACAAATCCAGACAATAAAGATAGATAATGATTAAAAAAGCCCCCTAAAATACTGACAAAAAGTAAACTAAAATGCTCATGGCCATACTGACCTAATTAGGAAATCATTCCACCAAACATGCAAAACAGCTAAAGAGGAGGTTTCATAGATGGGATTACTGAACCAGAAAGTCCTTGCCCCCAGTATGATCCAGACAGGACATTGGGATGGAGCGTAAAGACAACTTCACCTACTTCAGCTGGCTTGGAGGGTCCAGGGGGAGGTAGCATTAGTTAGTGTGGGTATAGATTATTGTTAATAAAATAATTCACAGTGACAACTTTAATACTTAAAATGTTGCTTTAGGATTATGATGTGCCATTGGACAAAATAGCTTATAAGTGCTAGGGTTCTACAAAAGTAATACCTGAAACAGCAATATCCAGTGTTCATTTTAGGATCAGAAGGAGTCACTTTAGCTCACGGGATCATTTGAGTTGGAGGAGACCTCTAGTGGGCACTTGTATGCAGATTGTGCTTCCATAAAGTGAAGAGATTGTAAAATAAAATGTATAACACTCAAAATAAAAATGCATAATTAGCCCAAACCTCAATTACATGCAAATACCTCCTAAGCATTCAAAAGATTGAAAGTGCAGGCCTCCAACTTGACAGGATATTTGACAAGTCAAGCTATACAGCTGAACAAAGATTAGAAAAGGGCTCTTCTTTAGTCATTTCTAATTTTAAAAGACACTTAAGAAGCTGTAGTAGATTTCATTATGTATAATTGTCACCAAGTATCACCTGATGAGCCAGCATGCCCTCATCACAACAGAAGAAAGAAGGGGAAATTAAAAAAAAAAAAATAACAGAGAGTAGTAATAGTTATAAAAGTGGTTGAAGATGATAAAGTAAATACTGATACACAAAGTTTCTACCCACATTTCCCCATAGTTCTCTTACAACTACAGCAAGTCCACAGTTGCCTGGGGAGGCAAACCTGCACTTGGGACTAACGCTCCCCAAAATCAGTACCTGTTCCTCAATAGATTCCTTCTTCTGTTTATTTTTTCAGAGACTTCTTTAGTCTCCTGAGCATTTCAAGTGCTGTCTCACCCTCCTCTCCCTCTTGGAATGAGCTGGGTCTGGTTTATGTAAGCCCAGACTACCTGCCCCACCCCACCACACACTCCTAGCAGCCTTTGAGAGGACTGCTTAATTGTAGCCAGCTGCTTGGATGGTTTTTCTTTCTCGGCCCATATGACAGTTCACTATCACAAACCTGTTCTAGAATAATGCAAAATCTAACATGCACATATTCTTACTTATGCAGGGTGCCAATTTCATCTTTTCTATTTTAGCCGACTAAAAATTTTTACAAGCAATTAAAAAAATATATATAAACCTTTCATAATGTGCTTAACATCTATTACTGCCAACCAAAATTTTACTGATTTGCATTATGCAAATAAGGATATAATCATATGTCTGTCATGCAATGCATCCTAAGGTATTTTAGAGAATAATAAATTTAGTAGCTTGTATAAATAGCAATAAGCTAGGTCAAATAAATAATTCTTAGCCTGCACTTAAACAATGAAACCATGATAGTCAATAAATCACCTGGAATAAACAGTTCTATAGCTCCGGTACACAGTCATTAAAAGCTCTCATCCCAGAGGTCTTTCATGTGTAAAATAAACCAACAAAAAACCCAAACTGGAGAAAGGGAGGTATTATAATATTAATGCCATATAAGAAGTATCAAATTAAAACCACACAGATGCTAATATTAGATTTTTGTTTTCCTATGCATTTTTTCTTTAATTGATTTATGTCATAATGAAAAAGGTAGAATCTCATTCACACAAAAGCATATACATTTATACACATTTAAGGACTTTGGACTGCCAGAATGACCTAAAGGGGCTTTAGCAGATTTGAGAATTAGAGTCTTAAAGTCTAACCACATGAAGTATGAACCTACAATTTCATGCATACATTACAAGATGACCTTTATTTTGGAATCCTGCACATTGGGGCCTCCTTTCATTCTCATTGGTGGCTACAGTTTTCATCTAAATAGGTTTTGGGGAAAACATGAGTTAATGAAATCTGCCTTAACTTTTATGCTACTTGGAAATGTGTCATGTGAGGAGATAGCATGGTGATTACAGTAACTCCTCAATGTTGTAGTTATGTTCCTGAAAAATTTGACTTTAAGTGAAACGATGTTAAGCGAATCCAATTTCTCCATAAGAATTAATGTAAATGAGGGGGTTAGGTTCCAGGGAAATTTTTTTCACCAGACAAAAGACTAATTTATTATATATATACACACACACACACAGTATAAGTTTTAAACAAACAATTTAATACTGGTACACAGTGATAATGATTGTGAAGCTTGGTTGAGGTGGAGGAGTCAGAGGGTGGGATATTTCCAGGGAATTCCTTACTGCTAAATGATGAACTAGCAATTGCCTGAGCCCTCAAGGGTTAACTCTCACACTCTACTGTACAAGGCAGTAGGAAAGGAGGGAGGGCAGACAGAGCCAGAGACACACACCCTGTGTGTGTGAGAGAGAGAGATGCGCATTTCCCCTTTAAGTATGAAGTGTCGGGTCATCTTCTATTGCCTAGGATATTTTCTCATGGGAAAGCAGTTTCATTTCAGATAATAAATTTCGCTTCATTTGGAAAAGTCAAACTTAGAGCTTCTAAATATTATGAAACTTCTAATTCAGTAGAAGTTGGCAAATGGAATTGAATACATGATTGAATTATTTCTGAATTAACTGACCTTTCGCTGGATCAATTGGTATTCTAAACGTAATATAGGTCTAAGCAAAAAGCATTCAAATGAGATTTTTGCCATTATCCATAATAGCCCTGTAAATTATCTTTCCAGGTGTAAACCCTGGGAAGTTTTCTTCTTGTTAAAAAAAGTTATTGATGACAAAGCTCTGAAGCTGAAGTTATGAGGAACAAACAACCAAGAGGGATTTACTGGATGTCATAAAATTCGGTATCTGGGACCCATGACAAGGCCAATAATGTCAGAGAAATGAGAGGCAATAAAGCCATGGTTTAATTTATGATTTGCAAAGCATCTGCTCAGATGAGGTGCATAAACCACAGGGCACATGAATGAGAAAGTATATGTTATACAGGAAGTTGTAATGAGAGGCCTAAAGTGTGGTGTCTTAGATCTGCAATGTAAAATGTTAAATTACTTCAAATAATTCAACAGCATGACTACTTATGCCACCATGCTTCGTATTGCAAGTATTAGTCATGATTGTTTAAAAAAATATTTGACGGAAATATACATCTATTTTATTTCCATAGCATAGCTGATATTATAACTGGACTGTTTAATTTAATTGTGTGTGTAAATTCAGTCCCTCAGCCAGATGATTTTTCCTTTGAAAAAAAGATGTGAATGAAAGGTTTACTGATTATCACATACAAACTGTCCAACAATAACATGCGCGCTGTCAATCTATTTCACAATGTGTACTGCAAAACTGAAACGTGAAAAGATGCAGTTCGCCATTGTTATTAAAGCTGCAGTCCGTTGGCAAGCAGATCTCTCACTGACTGCAAAAAGAGAGAATGATGGGACACATCGAGTAAAGGATTTGGGCCTTGATGAAATAAAGCACATTCAGAAGTCCACCCCTGTTCCGCACAGCATGTGTTTAACTTTAAGTATATGCTGAAGTCCTATTGACTTGAAAGTGTATTAAGGGCTCTGCACCGTAAGAAGCTTGCATATGGTCACAATCATGCAACGAGATCTGCATGAGCTGTGTTCCCTTGACTTCAGTGGGGTTCTCTGTGTTCATGAGGGTCGATGCAGGCAGATCCCATTGTATGATGGAGTCTAAAACAAAACATAGTTTTTGTGTGCAAACAGCAACATGACAATGTTTTTTTTTAATATTAGATAAAGGTCAATAACTATAATCCTCCTTCATAAAAGCAGGAAAAATGTGGTTTATTATATAACCCCTGAAAATGTGGTTTATTAAATAATTTGAATCAATACATCAGTGCAGAGATGGAGAAAATGATGCATAATTGAGAAGGGAAAATATTTTGCTCCACAACTCTTAGCAGATATAATGGCTAAGAGCTACATTTAGAAAAATCCCTTTTAAAGCTATAGTGCAGTTTACTGTGAAAGCAGATTTCTAAGTTTTATCAGCTGTAGGGGTTCAGGTGTCTGGGAACTGTTTTTTCCCCATTATGGAATCCTCACTACTCTTGTCAGGCTGAGGTCAATTCAGTCCATGCAATGACTGAGAATCACTGAGTCCCTAGACATTCTCCTTTGCAATAAGACAATGTCTAATTAATCTGCCAATAGTTATTATATTTGCATTGGAGTTAGAATATTTTGACATTAATCTTTCATGTTAGCAGATTTCCCTCAGTCTTTGCATCTAGGCCTCTGGAGCTGTGACGTCACCGGCATATCTACTGGCAGCTGCTCCAGGAGCCCCCAGCTTGAGGGTTCCATTGCAGAAATGGGAATGCAATGAAGCTTGCTATGTTTCCTGTAGAGTTCCTCCTAGGTGCTGGGGGACAACAATTCAATTCCCTGTCAATCTTTGTCCATCTCACCCCCACCCCACATACAAAATCCCTGATCATAGAGGGCGAGTCATAGATTCCAAGTCCAGAGCGGCCCGTCAAATCATCAAGTTTGAGCTCCTATATAATACAGGCCATAGAATATCATGGCTAAAGTTATCTTCCAGAAAGGAATGCAGTCTTGATCTTGCTCTCTTCTTGTGATTTCTTCTTGTTTATGGGTTTTAAATGAAATGCTCCATATTTTTTATGTAGATTTGTTCCGATTCTGTTAAAGCCAGTAATCCACTGATCTGCCTTCTCTGATGTAAGTTTCTTAGAGCAAGCTAGCATTTTTCACTTTGCCATCAATATACTCTGGTTAAAATTGTGCTCTGAGATTTATAGGTTTCCAATGAATTTCTGACATTTTGTTTCAACTCCCCAAAGTTCTTTGACTGAGATAGTGAACTTTTCTGTGAGTTGAGCATTTATGTGTTTTAAAAATTGAGTCATTAGCACTCACATCTGTCATTCTATGATGCCAAGTCTGCTTTAAAGCTAGCCCTGCATTAGGAAAGTTAGCGAATCAGATTGAATCCCCATTTCAAAAACCCATCTTAAACAAATACATAAATTGGTCCTAGGTTACATGGGAACTTATGTTTACTGCACCATTTTTTATTTGCTAGATATTATGGAAGTGCTGGTCATGACTCCATGGTTAAGGATGAGTTCCATTTTACATTTAAAGCAGTGATCTACTTATCAGAACCTATTTTAGGGGAAGATTATACAGATGTTCTGATTAATGGTGTTCTATTGTCCATATGCTTTTTATAGGATTTTCTACCATTAATGTTCCTGGAGTCTAGGTAACTAAAAATAATCTTTTAGAGTTGACAATGGAGAACTTTTGAATGCAGTCAGATTTTTTTTTAAGTAATTCTAGGGCCAGAGCCTCAGCTGGGAAAATTGACATAGCCTCATTGCTATCAATGGATGTATGCCAGTTTGCACCACCAGAGAATTTGGCCCTTAGCAGAACAGAGGAAGGACTGAGGTTGGCTACCTACTGACCTCTCCTTTTGCTTCATTATGTCAGGAAATTCACCATATAATATAGCCTTCCCCATCCCTTTATAGATGATTTCTTCCTCAGTGCTCCAGAATAAGTGGGAGGACACAAGGTGTCTTCTGATATGCCCGTAGATAATTCATTTTCCCAAACCCAAATTTGGAAGTCTGTTTAATCCTGTGTACATGAGTGAGAATAATCATGGCTAATAATCTAATCCCATTAAGGAGTCAATCCTACACTGTGCTGGTGCTCTGAAACTTGACTGAAGTCTGTGGCACTCAGAACCTCAGAGGTATGTTTATCTCCTTGCAAGATTGTATCTCAGGCTATTGATCGCTGTCAGTAGCCAAGTAATAGTCCATTTTTTCTTGACTCCTAGATGCATAATCAGGGCTTAATTTGTAATGAAAGAGGTGCCAGGACTCAAGCAAAGATTTACTTTCATAACTGATGGGGCAAGTTCAGAGATACTGGGGCTATGAACTGCCATGGGTAGAGGTGCCGGGGTTAAGCATTGTGTATATCATTTATCAATAAGAACAGGTGTGCTTCTGATCCTCCTATACCACACTCAATACCTTTTAGAACAGGAGTTTTCAATCTAGAGGTCCATGACCCCATGGTGGGACATGAACAGGTTTCAGGGAGTCACAACCACCTGAACTTCCCATATGACTTGATGAGGAGGGAGGTCCTTGCTAGATGCAAGGGGATCCCAGATGATACTAGTGTAGAAAAGAATTGAGAAATGCTACTTTAGAAACCGACCATATGTTTAGCTATAGCACCATACAAATCACTTTAGATACATTGTTTTATCCATATATTTTAGAGACATTATGTTTTCCCATAAAATTTGATTCCAGTATTTTCTGTCTTTAATACTTTCAACTCTGAACATACCTGGACTCCAAACTGCATTACTAAAGAATAGAACATTTTATGCAAAACAGTTTCAAAGCTTTTCATTTGAACTGTGTCAAAACAACAAGTAAAAGTAAATGACATGTAATAAGAAACAGTAATACCAAGTTACAATGTTCTGAGGCGATATACTGCTCTTCATCAACTGATCCATACAGAGAAAGACACAGGAAAACATCAGGAAATATATTTTAAAAACAATATTCCAATAGGTATGCAAATAGAGAAAGGGTGGAAAGAACTGATAACAGTAACATTTCAAATTCTTCTGTAAAACAATAGATATGTAAAAAAGCAAAAATGGAAGGTAGTGATATCAGAGGAAAAAATGCCAACTGGTGTACAGTATCCATGTCTCTTTAATCCTTTTTTAAAAAGGGTTTAATCTATTAAAATGCTGATCAAAAGAGTAATTTCTTTCCGTTGTTATTTAGAAAATAAACATTTTTTTAACAATTAAAAATAATTGGATTTACCTCAGTGGAGTGTCAGATCCTTAGCAGATGTAAGTCAGCCTAGCTCCATTGTGGCTTTTCTACAGCAACACACTAGAAACTATATGGAAGTTTTTTTCCTTGTTTGTATTCCTTTAAGAGTTTCTATCATGCAAGGTTGGGGATGAAATCCTGGCCCCAATGAGATCAATGGAAAGAGTCCTACACACTTCAGTGTGGGGCTAGGATTTCACTCTTAATATTTGTTGTTCTTTTGGGGCCAGACTCTCAAAGCCTGGCTGACACAGAGGCACCTTGTAGTTCTACAAGTAGTCCCATTGTCCTCAATGGCCGGTATGATGTACTATTCAAATTGAGTAAGGGTATCAGGATCTGGTCCTGCCCTCTTGCCTCATGTGTTTTTATGAAATCCCATGTGAATTTTAAGCCTTGTCCAAATTGCTGTTGCAACTAAATCTTGAGCCTTGAAATATAAACAAATAGAGCAAGAGGCTTAAGAATAGATGGAATATATTATTTTACTACATAAATTTCAGGGCCTGTGCACTGGAGTTTGAGCATTATGAATGCATATCCTTCAATCAGCAACTCTGTGCAGCTAAGTGAGTGGATTTGTGTTGTGTATTAAATTCTACCCTGCAGATACAAGAGCACCCGGGGCCAGATTTTTAAAGGTTTTTAGGCACCTAAAGATGCAGATTTTAAAAAAATGCCATGTTTTGTTTCAGTTGAAGCAAATTGCTGAAATCAGCACAAATTCACAAAATGTTGACCCCAATTTGCATATTTTTGGCAAAAAGTTTGACAATTTTTTTTTTGCCCAGCTCTATTAGTGACTACAAGTGGCTGTGGTTTTATTATTTCATCCAAGAAATACCTTGGCCAAAACTGGGAAGGCCCCTTCTTATCACTAAGGATTTCAGAGAGAGGAATCCTATATGGTGAGTTACCCATGTGATTTCCTAAAGAAACTTGAGAAGTTTTCCATTTGCAGGTACAGTGGGAGGAAGCCACACACAGATGAAGTGATACCTTGCAACACTTGCTTTTGTAGCTACTCATTGTACAGTAGATTAGATGGAGACATTAAATTCCTAATCCTTCACCATTAAAGTCAGCTTTGCCATTGATTTCAATGAGCGTAGGATCAAGCCCTAAAAGACTGATTCTAAGTCCGCTGAGGTCAATGGAAGGCCTTGGATTCAGTGTGTTTTGGATCAGGCCCGAAATGCCAAGCAAGTAAATAGCATTTTAAATTTAGTATTTAAGGTTACTCTTTCTCTGTCCCCCTGATCTCTCTTAAACCTTCCTTGTGTCTCTTGAAGAAACTTGCACAAATACAGACAGATATCATCTTCCTTTCCAAATGCAAACGGATGGACATCATACCGAATGGACTGATCTCCACACTGATATATACCTGCCTCTGGAGATTTCCATTACTTGCATCTGAAGAAGTGAGGTTCTTACCCACGAAAGCTTATGCTCCCAGTACTTCTGTTAGTCTCAAAGGTGCCACAGGACCCTCTGTTGCTTTTGTTCAAACAGTAATATGCATCAAGGACAGTAGTGGAAATTTATGAGGTTAGATTTCCTACAATGTGAAAGGTAGGCAGTTCCCATTATGACTGAAAAATGTTCCACACAATTTCCAGAGATCCTCACTCGACTGATTCTTTGGTGATATGACTAAAAGTCTCCTGCATTTGGTCTCGAAATCTGACTTTAAAATATGTTATTTCTTTTAATAACAGAAGTAGTTTATCCTTATTTCCACTGGGCCAACAATATACTGTAGGTATAGTACACAGGCCAGATTTTCATACATTGGCTTTTGATTTTGCTGCAATAAGTTTTCAGCCCAGCTGCAAGATCAGGGCCTGATACCCTTACTCACACTGGTTAGCAGTTACTAACACACACAATCCCATTGATTTCAAGGTTTAATATCAGAGGGGTAGCCGAGTTAGTCTGGATCTGTAAAAAGCAACAGAGAGTCCTGTGGCACCTTTAAGACTAACAGATGTATTGGAGCATAAGCTTTCATGGGTGAATACCCACTTCGTCAGATGAATGAGACGTAGACCCATGCGTCTCATGAAGTGGGTATTCACCCACAAAAGCTTATGCTCCAATACATCTGTTAGTCTTAAAGGTGCCACAGGACTCTCTGTTGCTTTTTAAGGTTTAATATGTTGTTCATCAAGAGTAAGGGTATCAGAATCTGGACCTGATCTTGCAGCTGGACTGGAAATTGATATAGCTATAGCTATGTCTATTTCTATATGTGTAGATGGATATCATTACAATAGACCTGAAATTCCAGAAAGGCATTTATTAAGAGTTCCACTGTGCACTACAGACAGAACCATGAGACACAGAGCCATGCTGCCCCAGTGGGAGAAGTAGGAGGGTACGATACATCCTGGAGCTCTCCAGCAGGTATCATTGCTGCATTTCTTAAGGATGTGAAGGACATGCTCCACTAGTGAGCCCTTTAGGGTGACTAGTGCCTGTGAGGGTGGTAGGAGGTAAAGTCCTTGTACTCAGGGGAACTTGATGGGGTGGGATATCATTCTGATGCTTCAAGGATTAATCCAGGCTCTAGCTCAGTCTCTTCCCTGGGGAAGATTATCCCATAATTTTATACTTGGGGTTTTCTTCACTTTCCTCAAAAGCATCTGGTGCTGGCTACTGTCAAGAGACAGGATATTGGACTACATGAGCCAAGAAGGGTGTTCGTACTGGGACCAGTTGCTGCCATAGAAATGCAAGAGTTCCCTATCCTATTTCCCCTTCCTGTTGCCAGCATATGGGGAATGTGGGGATTTCTGGGGCTTCCTTAAATCCATTGATCCCTGACCACCATACTGGCCCCAGGGGCCAAGAGTAGTAAGTTAGAGAAGTCTTCAGGGACCAGACAAGGACCCAGCTAGAGCTGGGAAGGAAATGGCTCTCATCCCTGGAAAATATCTGAGATAAAAAAAAAAAAGTTCTTGACCCCAGGGCCGCCCGGGGGAGGGGGGAAGTGGGAATTTGCCCCAGGCCCCGGGCCACACAGGCGCCCCCATAAGAATATAGTATTCTATAGTATTGCAACTTTTTTTTATGGAAGGGGCCCCCAAAATTGCTTTGCCCCAGGCCCCCTGAATCCTCTGGGCAGCCCTGCTTGACCCAAATCAGGATGAGAAGTCAAGTTTCTGACAATGTTGACCAACTGACCAACTGAACAAATAAATTTGATTTGGGGCAATCAAAATGATTTGAGATACTTTCAATATTTGTTGTTTTATTTAGACCATTTTTAATTGTTTTAAACTATATATAGCTCAAATGTTTAACTGAAAAAAGTCAGTTAGAAGCAGGAAACTGGAATTTTTCATTTTGAAAATGTGAAAACAGGACATCTTGCAATTTCATAACATTTTCCAGGTCAAGAGATTTGTTGAAATTGGCTTTCCCCCAAACAGTTTTGGTGTTGCGGAATTAACATTTTCTGCCTGGAAAACACCTGACTAAAAGATCCCTGACCAGGTCCACACAGCCACCCTAGAATCAAAGGGGCCACAACTGTATCCCTACTTGTTCACTGTGCTGTGTAACCAGTAGTGAAAGTATTTGTGTTTCTTTGAGAGCATGACCCCTCTGCCACCTTCTTGTCAGTCCCTGTCCTGGATCTGCAATGTTGCTGTTTCTCTACCAACATGACACACAACCATGCTATAGCTGAGGATCCACGCTATTATCTTTAAGACAATTAGATTTTAGAATCTTAGAGTACAACTTCAAAACAAAACAAAGTCTTTAATATCATTTTGATTAATTTTCCCGTTATCTGCCATTTCTTTGTTTTTGAACATTCTGGTTCTTTTCTACTTCAAACTCCTGGGAACTCATCAGATTTCTTTTAAAAAACTACAGAAGGTGGTTTTCCCTTTTGAAAAATAAAACCATTTCTCTAGTTGGGGCTAGCACATAAAGACCCAGTTTTATTAGCATGTCATTTTGTTTTGAGATTCTTAAGAGCCATATTAAGAACAAATGTGATGAGGAGGAGGGCAGATAAATGCTGTAGGTAAAGAAACCTGCTTTAAAATAGCAAACAGATACATTATAAAAATCATGGACACGTAGGACTGGAATGGAACTTAAGACTCTAGTGCCCTAATGCTACCAGTGCCCACCTCTTTAGCAAGTTATGGGGCACTATGTAGGTCTGATTCTCCACCAATGAAATCAGCAGGACTTTTGCTATCAACTTCAATGGAAGGAGTATCAGGGCCTATTTGTAGGTTCAAAGGACTGGCTGTGATCACAGATGTACAGTATAACCACATGCAAACCAGGCTCTGTAAATTGATTCCCTAGCAAGTAGCTGAATACATGGTTTCAGTCAGACCTAGAGACAAATGGACCGACTCTGCTTTCATGCTGGCATTAAGTCAGTTGTAAACCTACTGAAGGCTATGGAAGACCATTAGTTGAAAAATGTTCAGTTAAGCAGAATCAGGTCCTTAACTTAGGGCCGAAGGTTAAGAGGTATGTATGAGATGTTCCTGACAGCATTGTACCTTCACCATTCTGAAGGATACTTTGGAGTTATCCCACCAGTCCTGAATTATGAGATACCTAAGTATTTTCCCTTGATATTTCTGCTAGGTCCACACCAGATTTGCAATAACTTCCTAAGAATGTGGAAAAAAACATTTCAGAACATAGTTGAACTTGCTTGTTTTCCTAATTCATTGAGTTGGGTAAATAGTGCAAAGAAAAAAAAAAAATCAGTAAACATTTTCTTGAGTTTTCAGATGAATTTGCTTTGGTCATGTCCACACTCCCTTTGTGTTTGCTTGACACACACATTTGAGTGATCAAGTTTTACTGGCAAAACTGACAAAGAGTCCTGTGGCACCTTATAGACTAACAGATGTATTGGAGCATAAGCTTTCGTGGGTGAACACTCTCTTCGTCAGATGCATGTAGTGGAAATTTCCAGAGGCAGGTATAAATATGCAGGCAAGAATCAGTCTAGAGATAACGAGGTTAGTTCAATCAGGGAGGATGAGGCCCTCTTCTAGCAGTTGAGGTGTGAACACCAAGGGAGGAGAAACTGCTTCTGTAGTTGGCAAGCCATTCACAGTCTTTGTTTAATCCTGAGCTGATGGTGTCAAATTTGCAAATGAACTGAAGCTCAACAGTTTCTCTATGAAGTCTGGCAAAACTGGTTCAGAAAGCAAATTCAAAGTAGCCTGCGTGAATATGGGTGAATTGTAAGTCAAGACTGGATGTCCGGCTAAGGGAATGTCTAAGCTACCAGCTAGGGGGTGTGATTCCTTTGCCTGCATACAAATAGTCTCGCTAGCTACCACTACCTAGGCTACCATGGCTATGCTGCTATTTATATCTGCACTTGCTCAATGAGAGCTAGCGTGAGCACATGTACACAAACAGGGGAATCACCCTCTATCATGTAGTATAGGCAAGAGTAAAATATATGCTGTAGCTCAACCAGAAGTTATGGACTTGATACAGAAGTAACTGGGTGAAATTCAGGGTCTGTTTTATGCAGGAGGTAATACTAGATGATTATAATTGTCCCTTCTGGCTTTAAAAATCTATGAAATACACCCTCAGGTTTTCACACAAGAATGCTTTTCTGCTCACCTCGTCAGAGGACAGAAAGAATACCTGGGACATACCTGAGCAGTCAGACCTATGCAAATTAGCTCATTTCCAAAAACTCCATGATTAAATCCAAAAGTATTTGAATAACAAATCAGAGAATATGGGGTCTGTTCACAAATATTCCAAAGGCTGAAAAGAGTCTTAATTAAAGCAATACATTATTCATTGTTACTTATTCTCTCTTCACATGTTTATAAATATGAAACTGACAGAAAACATGCTGATAAATTTAAAGTTTTTAAACCTAAATTAAGTTTGGAGTAAGTCTGGGCTGAGCTGTGCTTCTGTTTGGGACACACATTCTGCTCTATAGCCTCAAAAAGGTTTTCACTTTAAACCAAGCCAAATTTGGCAATTTTGGTGGAGTTTGAAGAGAATTTTTATTTATTTATTAGAATCTGAAACACAAAGCAAAATTCAAGGAGTACAAACTCATATGAACAGAAACTGGAAAGACATTCCTCTTATCCTCATGAATTCCTGTGAACTGAAACTGTCAGGTTTCATACAGCTCTGAATCACAGCAAGCTATGGGCACTCCAGAGAGTTCTTCACACAGAACTTCTAACAAAGGAAAACGCACTCATCAGATGAGAGATACCATTCCCCCCTGTCAGCAAAAGCTTTGCTTGTACTAGCAGATAATAGTGTACCATTTTAATTAAGCTTTGTCCACCTGGCTCTTTGAGTTTATTATTAGGGAGTTCAGAGAATCTTTCTACAACCAGTGTCCCAGAAATATTTGAAGAGCAGAAGAATCTGCTGAAACCTAGAGCCTGATTCTCCATTATTCCCATCCTGCACTTGGGAAAGGGACAGAGATAGGAACAAGGACTCCTGAAAGTACCTTTGTGCTCCCTGTATTTTGGGGTTCATGCAAAGGCAGCTTGGTCTCCAGGGTAAGCTAGGACTGTTTCAGTGCTGCTCCTACTTATGTTGTGCTTCACTATGGGTGCTGTGAAAACAGGGAATAGCTGAAGTGCACTGCCCTCTGATCAAGCCCCCGATTTACCTCCTTTGCTTCAAGTAGGGCTGATGGAGAGCCCTTAAACAAGCTGGGAGACCCTCTCTTCAAGGAGTAATCTCAGAGGGATATTTCCAATCACTGCTGCCAGAGTGGCATAAAATGACCATAGTGCAACTGATAATCAGACCTCTGGTCTTCCATTCTTATTTTACATCCAACCAAGGTAAAGACGTAGATAAAGGGGAAAACCCTGGGTCCATTCAAGTCAATAGCAGAACTCCCATTGATTTCAATTGTCAGGATTTCTCCCAAAATATTCATCCAAAGGCAAGAAATTCCCTCATCCCTAAAAAGTCAAATCCCCCCACTTCAAAAAAAAAAAAAAAAAAAAAAACCCTTCATTTTCCTCTGAAAGGATGGAATTCACTTATTCCTCCAACCCTGAGTCAGGTCTTGTGGGAAGACTTTAATTTTGATGGATTTCTCATTTAATTAAAAAAAAAAATGTAAACTCTAAATCTGATTCTGATTCAGCTCTGTCCATAGAAGAGAGCCTCTAAAATTATCTAAAAGTAGAGATAATTGCCTTCTGCCTTTCCAGTTCCTGATTCATTAGAGGAATTGATTGACTTTGAGTGGCTGCAGACTGACAGCAAAGTAGTCTATTAATGGATTAACTCAGAGAAAATTCTGCCCTCAGTCAAATAGCTACAACTCCCACAGAAAGTTAATGGGACCTGGACCCATGTCACTCAGGGCAGAATGTGGCTCCAATTTTCACTCCTATAGAACTATGATTTGAACTCAGCAATCTGGCCTGCTAACATATAAACCATATATATTCAACACATTAAAACATCCTGATAGATAGAGGCAGTGCCAGTTGGGATACAGTTTAATCATTATTGTTTGGTAAGTCAGACCCAAGAAGTTAGAAACACCCAAGAAGGGAAACTTTGGAAGACATAGTTTGCAGTTATTCAACTACGTATAATAGACATTGAACAAAGACGTTAGCTTCTTTGGTTAACTGACAGAGTTTGTACAGGAGAAAAGCAAGCAGACCAACTGGCAGGCTCTGTGCTCAAGGGAGTGTCTGAACTGCTGTTGATTTCAATAGGCTTTGAATCAGTCTCTTGCCTCTCACCAAAAGAGACGAAGAGGAGGCAAGCTTATGCTCCACCCTTTCCCACAACAACCCACAGAGCTACCTATGCAGTAACCCTGCTCACTATTACACTTGGGACTGATTATGCCTCCCTGAGTACCCAATAGGGTTGCACAGTTCTGACCTGCCCCTGGTGTTTAAATGCCTCCATTTGGCTCACAGTAGGAGTTTGAGGGACAGGAATATAGATTAAGAACACTGTCAATGAGAGAATAGGGAAGAAGTTTAGAATTTGAATTATACTGAACTCTTATATTATCAATTTTCTTAGCTTTAAGAGAAGAGTGATGTCCATTACAATTTACTATCAGATCAGTATACATCTTTTCATGAATAGCATGTTTTTAAGATTTCCAGTGCCTTGTCAGAAGGGCTAGATGAGACTAGTAATCTACTGGCCATCTTAAACCAAGATTTTAAATTTAGTTTCAATTCCATTTTTTAAAAGGTACATAGAGACATGTGAATTAGTTTAATGGACCATGGGTTGAACTAAGCACTGGATTCCAATAATCTTTGTGCCTGCAATAAAGATTGCACAGAGTAGCAGACTCTCTTTAATGGGGAATCTGGTATTTTTGCCAAAGAAGTGACATGAGGATCATCCCACTTGTATCTGAGAAGCTCCTCCATAAAGTCAGAAGCCCATCTGAATCCCACAGACTCTGTGAGAGATGAGGAACTCCTACCACATGTGATTGGGCATGTATTTCTGATTCCAAAAATCTAAGGAGAAAGTAAGTGTAACCACTGGTGAGTGCATGTTTCAGGTTCTGCTCTTTGCGGCTCCATAGGGATATGATTCTGCTACAGTCAACCTACAGAGCCTGATTACTTTAGTTGAAGCAATAGCAACTTGGTTCAATCCAGAGTGTTGGCCAAAATGGCGGCCATCGCACAAGCTTTGCCCAGGGAAACTAACATTAGTCTTATATCAGGGGAGTCAAAAAGAACCCTCACTCCATCACACCACTTTGTCACCATGCTGGCTCTCTAATTTTGAAAGCACTGGACTTGAAAGTGTCCAAAAGTAGCGTTGCAACTTATTTGCTATCACTGTAAGTCGCAATTCGAAGGATGACATCCAAACATAGACCCTTCTCTGCTGAATATATGACAGGGTCACAGTGGTGGTTCATAACAGGAGTTTACATAAAAAAAGGAGAAACTATTAAGAAAATGAAATAAAATCCTTCACATTGCAAACTTTGGGAAGTTTGTAGACAGACATACAATCCTTTGAATTTATACAAAAAGGAGCTGTGAAAGTCTCTCTTTGTTATACATTTATTAGTGGTTGTGCATGTCCAATGCTAGACTCAGTCCAGATTTATGGGGAATCATACATTATGCATCAGCTATAAAAAAAGAAAAGGCGTTCTGATATAGCACTACATTTTCAGAAAATAAAAATTCTGCTGAAAGAGGCACTGTGCTAAGTTAAGAGTGTTAGGCTTGTGCTCAACACCTACTACTCTTCTTAACAGCCCTCTATGGATTTCTATTTAGATTTATGCTAGTACAGATTGTTACATTTACTTTTCACATCAGACTCAGTCAAAAGTGAAGTCCAAAAGTCTGTATATTTTTTTAAACACAAAAATCATTCAGTGAGATTCTCAGGACTAATTTCACATACAATCAACACGCATAATCAGAGAATTAGAACTGGTTAAAAAGCAACTATGACTTTTGCTAAAAATAGCTTTGGGGGGGTGGTCAAAGTTTAAAATTCTGCTGAAAAAAATCATTAAACATATTCAAAATTTCAAACATAGCTCACCATTTACAGGTATAGTTCTTAAGAGTTATGGAGAGACTTGTCCACTACATTAGGGAAGTTATGACAGTGAAAAGTTATAGAAAATGCCCTTTTGCCCTCTTTCCTGTTTGCAAATTGCCAACTAATATACATTTCTGCAAATATATTTGTAATGGCCATATAGTTTATGTACACAAATTGCAGGTTATCAGATGTTCATCAGCGTTCACTTTGTCTCTTTGCTAAGTGTTATTTATGGTGTGTGACTGATCAGTCACCTAAGTCACATGGCATTGTTTCTGCTCTGATTGGATGACTAAGGGTTTTTCAGCAGTAGTGTCACCATTGATGACTAAAGTTTATTTGCTAGTCATTATTTATTTTGAATGAATTGCCACACTAGCATATAAATGGGGTATTCATGCAAAAAAGAGCTGTTTCCCAAACATTTGTGTAAACAAACAAAAAAAATCACTCACAAAGGTTCATGAATAGTGAATAATAGGCATGAACACGATCAAAATGAACAGAATTGGAAGGAAGGTCTTTGCAGTGTCCAGTCAGCTCTGGGTGTATAGTAGATAGTGATTGGAAGATTGGGGGGAAAAACTGTATGGGCATTAACCGACACAATAACCTTATGATGTGATAAGTATTGACTCCATTTTACAAATGGGAAGATTAGTCTGAAACACAGTAAGGGGAAGTGAATTGCTCAAGGTAACATTTGTAGAACAAAGTGTTTGCCTTTTTGTGCTATTATCTTCCTTCATTCAGAAATATATTGTGGCATATGGCAACATAAGTTCATTCTCCATTTAGTCGTCTGTGTTCTATCACAGTCACATAAGCCAACCCAGGACATTTACAAAATGAGAGGCTTCCCCTGCCCTCCCCCATTTATGGGCTATATCTTTTTTGCAGAATTCCTCCATTACTAGCCAACATTCCACTTTTCAATGGCCTTCTTTGTCAGCAGTCCTCTCTCTTGTTCAATGTTAGGTCTACATAACTATGCATGTGTACATTGGGAACGTGTCTGTTAGATCAAGCAGTGCCAATAGGAGTTATCCATGTGAATATTTTTCCATTTAGCAAACCAAGAAGTGACAACAAGAAAGGAATAGCAGTAAAAGCAAACTTTACTGAATTTTTGACACTAAACCTTTTCTTTCAGCGCAGACAGGAAGATCAAATCAATGTAGGTTTATGCTGAAAAAAAAGGGGAAGCATTCTTGGATTAAGGTTTATTTAAGCAAGGCATTTTCTTCTGGAAATCTTTCCCAGGTGACTGGCTGGTGGTCTTGTCCACATGCTCAGGGTCGAACTGGTTTGGGGTTGGGAAGGAATTTCCCCCTGGGTCAGATTGGATGAGCCCCTGGGTATGTTTTTGCCTTCCTCTGCTGCATGAGGCACAGGTCACTTTCAGGTTTAAACTAGAATAAATGGTGGATTATCTGTAACTTGTCTGATGGTTCCTTCTGGCCTTAAAGTCCATGAGTCCTTGTGAATTTTTGGCCCTGATCCAAAGCCCCTTGAAGTTAATAGGAATCTTTCCATCAACATCATGGGGCTTCAGATCAGACCCTATATTACACTAAGTCAAGCCTCACACGGAATGTAACTGAATATTGCTATATTTTAGAATAAACACATTTAAAGCAGGTCTACAAAGCTGCATCAGTGCAGCTGCGCTGCTATAGCGATTCACTGAAGATGCTATTATATTCTCCTGGCAGCCAAGTAAATGCACCTCCACAAGAGGCAGTAGCTACTTTGACAGGAGAAGCCATACCTCGACATAGCGCTGTCTGCAGTGGGGTTTAGGTTGGTAGAACTGCATTGCTCTGGAGTGTAGATTTTTCACATCCCTGAGCGACGTAGTTATACCAGTGTAAATTCATAGTGTAGACCTGGCTTAGGCAAGCACATACGTGTCTAACCATAGAAATGTAACGTAAACACACCAAGATTTTTTGTACACAAAATGTATATGCTAATTTGTAATTTATCTGATTAATTGTACAGCCACCGTCTTAGTTTTAGGCTGTGCAATAATATAAGACAAGACAACTCAGTAAGAGACACTTAACTCCTATGCTGCTGGGCCAGATACTGCTTTCACACATGCCTTCACTGAAGTAAATCAGGATTCACTGTATTTAAGTTAATGGAATGACTTTGGCATAGACCCAGTGTAAGCAAGAGGAGAATTCAGTCCTAAACGTTTTGGGCACATCTACACTTGGACTTGTGGGAGGGAGGGGGGCATTCCCAGCTCCAGGAGACATCTCTGGGTTAGAGCTAGCATGCTAAAAATAGAATGCAGCTTCAGAAGCTAGTTTCCCAGAGTACATGCTCAGAACTACTAGATGCATACAGGGGGGAGCTAGCCCCTCTCACCACACTCCATTTTAGGGTACTAGCTAGATGAGAACCAGAGTCTCCTCAAGATGCAATCACCCTCCCAGCTCAAAGTGTAGACACGTGCTTAGAGGCTACCTCGCTCCTCGTAAAACACTGGTGCTTGCGGTGATCTCAGGCACTCTGGCTAATAGCCTCCTGCTGGTGGAGTGTTCAGTGAGTAGCCCTCAACTCTGAAACTCATTTCCGTGCCCCTTGGTCCACCAGAGTGACAATGGTATTCCTGGGACATCCGTTCTGCTGATTCTCCCTGCCCCCTGCTCTTCCATGTTGAATAGGATTCGTATGGTTGGGGAGAGCTTTATTGTTGGCATTCTGTTAATTTTTTTTTTTCTTAATTTGTGTACTTGGGCTAGTTGATTGGATAGTACACCTCATAGTAGGCGAAAGCATTTTTATCCTAAATATAGTATAAGTGAAATATTTTGAAGAACTATGTTCGATTTTTGCTTGTTTGCATAAGATCAAAGGAGTATATTCCCCATGCACCCACTAACTGCCCTGCCTGTTTTTCAACTTAATTCAAATATTACCTCATGACTTTATTTAATCAAAGTCATGTGTCCAGTATAGAGAAACATGAAGATTGAGGATAGTGACATTAACACTGAGATTAGTATTTGACCAGTAGTAGCTCAGAAAAATGTTCTACCCCACCAATTCTCTATACGATAGGGACAAAACGTCAGCTCTTACTTGGTATAATCATGCCATTCTATTACACTTGAAAGCCATTTCATTGCAGGCATAAGTGGCCAGGAGAAGATACCACTCAGGGCCAGTAGGGAAGTTTTATTTAACTTCTTTCATGATTATTTTAAAACAAAAACAAATCACAAAATTGTTCTGACAAATCACTGTACCTGTGCTGAAGAGATTCTAACTGTACACAGCCCATCCAAAGTGGTTTGAATGTACTTGCAGGTAGCTACCTAATGTAATTAAAAGCTTACATAAGGTTTTCCAAGTGGCTCTACTGAGTATTCTGCAGAGGATTTGGGCACCCTGTTTTGGGTGCTCAACAACAAGGGGAGCACCCAAAATCGTTTGAGGAGAACTCTGCAAGGAGAACTATGCACAGTGAGTTTCTCCAGGGTTTTAATGCAGTGACGGCCAATCGAGCCTTTAGTTCTCAACCCATGCATAGAAAAGAGGACAGTTAGATGTTAAATCAAATAGCCAGGCTGTCCCATTTTTAATACCTTTCCCCTCCCAACAAAAGATAAAAAGCAGAGCTGTTTGCCAACATTAAAATCCTTTATTAAACCGAACACCTGAGCAAACAGATGGAGCAATAATGTAATTTAAGTGAAGCATTTTCCTTGAAAATGTAAGTGGCACTGGTTAAAGAAATAAGAATATGCAGCAGGTAATAAACAACGTCTTAGCTTGCTGATCTGCAATATTTGTGCTGCTGTATGCTTGGTATTTGTATCCCCAATAGCTATATGAACATGTAATTGATTGTCGAGTAGTGCTGCTGCCATTTATCAGCCACCTATAATCCTGGTCATCTCGTTGGTCATGATAAAAAATAAGATAGCTCTGGGAAACTAGGGGGATATTTAGTTAAGGAAGGTGTTTTCATTTCTTTAATAAAAGAATCAGTCTGCTATTTTATCTACACACAGCAGAGGGCAGTAGTACGGTATCATAGGAAAAAGTGATCGAACAGTTGATTAAGATACAGGGATAGATACACACAGGAAGTCGGAGAATGAGGAGTAAGGGGCAATAAAGAAGTGGTTTATTGTTCATGAATGCTGTGTGTGATGTTACTACAAAGCTTTATAGATCTCTTTTGAGAGGGGAATATTACAACCCTTCCCTCATGCCGACTCAGAGTATAGTTCTAAAATTCTAACTGTTCACATTGCATTGCTGGTAATGAATAGATGATGCTCTTAACCTCCTTTCCTCCCTGTTTTTTTCTGGGTGAATTTCACCGCCATGCAGAGAGCCGGCACAAGGTCGATGTTCTGCTTATGTGCCACATAAATTCACCTTAGGGGAGTGGTCTTCACCTCTGATGCTTTACTCCCTTCTATCCAGACTAGCACTGTTTTTGCCTCTGCTCTCCCAGAGATATCTCCAAGTTAAAAAGCAAGCCACTCTAATGCTCATTCCTCAAAATACAACAAAAGTTCAGGGAGAGTCCACCTTCTGCTATTATTTGTAGATTTAAGTTATAAAAGCATTCCCCTCCCCACACCTGCCATGAGTTGGGTTGCCGGTGGGTGTAGTTTGAGAGGCCGGGGAACCCAGATTTAAACAAGCAGTGTTTGTTTGGTGGGTGAGGTGCCGGGGCTGTGGTTGGTTAGATTTCTAGACAACATTATCTCCTCATTCCTTCAGATACCCCTGATGTTACAATATTATTCCTTCTAATGCCTGTCTGGGAACTTAGCCCATCTCTAAACTCACCTGAGGAGAAGGGGGAGCAACTGAGCATGTAAATTTACCCTGTTAATATTACACTTATTTGTATTGCAGCAGCACCTAATGGAGATAAGCTCCATTTATGCTTTAGTCTTTTCTAAATAAAACGGAAATTCCCTCCCCTCAAACACAGACAGTTCCAGGTGTGGATTAGTTACCCTTCCCGCCCCTCCCCCCCCACACACACAACCCACCTCAGCCATCTTTGATTCCCTATGGCAGTCTTATACCCTAGCTTGCAGAACTCTGCCACACCTTTAACTCAACTCCTCTCCCAGCTCAGATAACTGTCCCCAGAAAGACAGTTGGTATTTTTGAGTTACACCCATGCCACAGCTGATATTATTTATTATTAGAATAACTTTATTCCTGGAGGTTCCCAAGGCACACCATTGAGTGTGTACAGGGGCCAGCCAGGTGCAATTTTAAATTCTTTTAGGAGTAAAGGGACTGCAGCAGAGGAGTGAATAGAGGATTCCCACCTGTTCAACATCATCACTGGGATCTTCTTTAAAGTCAACAACATCAGGCACACAGGTGAGTGTTGCCCGCTCCCAGGGAGGAAAGTGGGATTACATTTCAATTTATTTTTAGAGAAATCAAGTATAAGTTTATTTAACAAAGAACAGGGATGCAAAGAATAGCAGGAGGAAATATTGGAAACATAAAATAAAACCAGCACATGCATACTAGAGCCTAAACTTAATTAAAGACGATGTCGTGTCATACAGAGCAAAAGCGCATCCAGAATCTTTCCGACATATTACAGCCAGGCTGTTCATAAAACAAGCATGCTGTCTTACTGCCTCCTCCGTTGCAGATCCAGAGTTGGTCTCCACCTACAGTTTCAGTCTAAAAATCCATTGGCTGCACTTGCAACAGAATAACCCTCCCCCCACTTGTGCTTTGGTCTAGGATCCCCTCAGCAGACATCACAATCACTTGCTTTGCAGTTTGCTCAGTTGGTAAATGGTGCCTATTGTGAACCGTACAATACTCAATTTCCATCTAGGCACACAGCTAGATAAACATCTCACCTGAAAGGAACCCTTTCCCTCATCTTTTCTGGTGACCAGTCCAAGTCACAGACCCTAAGAACATAATTCAGTATATACACACACACACAACCCCTTATATATTATCCATCCATTTCACAATGATCATGAGGACCAGAGTGAATCAACCTTTCATTAAAGACCTTACATGACACTCTTTGCTGAACTACCATGTAGATACCAGACCCAGAGGACACCTGTAACTTTTGTGCATCCCTGTGCTTTCTGCCAGTTGGCAGTGAGGTCCCCCTGGTCACTTTGCCATCTTCCCTGTGAGATTTCTCCCATAAGCCATCTCAGTGCTGTAATGGAGTACTATCCACAGAATGACTAGGAAGGAGGAGAAGGATGACTGGGCACCCTTTTCTGTCTCCTCCAAGTAGCTAAACCTTATTGGGGCAACACCTCAGCTTCTAGGAACATCAGCTCTAACACTTTGTCACTTAGAAAATCTAGTCACCGGACACAGATAGCCTGCCAGAGTTGCTCAATCCTCATCTGATTTTCAAAAGGGATGGAAATGGGGCCACAGAGCCAAGGGATAAATTGTGTCTTGGGAAGGGGGAAGAGGCTGAAAATGGTTCAGAGGCTCAGATAAGCATCTGTACCTCTGGTTACTTATCTTAAGCTAACCTCCCAATGTAAGCATTACATTTGGTTACCTTTCTATGAAGCCATGCAAACCCCCAATCTTGCCAGCTCCTTCTTGTGTACCTGAATTTATACAGCTCTCATACCCATTATAAAATAGAAGCAAACATATCAAACCAAGTTATGCCTATATGGTATGGTTTTTAGCTATTTTCCATTTCAAGCCAATAACATTAATAGGCTGTAAAATTTGTGTAAACCATTTACATTACGTCCTATCAGGTTTTTATGTGAGTGAAATGTGCTACCGAGGTTTTGTGATCAGAATATGTTATACCATTAAAGTAATTTTTATTGAAGCAGTTTACTGGGGGAATGTGGGTTGAGAAGAAAAAAGAAATCTGATGGAATTTTTACCGGGGAAGCAGTTTCCTAGTTGAAAACCACTAGGAGCTTTCAGATTCCTTTGTATTTCAAAATATAAAAGTACGTCAAATTTGAACTGCCTAGCAAATAAAGTTGATGAAAATGTAATCTCCCAAGGATTACCTGTTGTATAGTCTGTACCTTCAGATGAAAGCTTTACCTATTTATTGCAGCTCAGAGAATATTTTGCTTAGCTGCCAGATATAATTGGATAAAAAAAAAATCAGCTACATTTTACCAAAACTGTAATTGCTTTTCATACCAGATATAACAGTTCTAGTTATTAATATTAGAACAGAACTGCAATGAACTCTAGTAGTTACATTGCTTTCTGTTACTTTGCATTTAATTTAACATAAAGGGTTAGTGTGTGTAGCAGTTATCGCAATAACACTCAAACAGTGTATGTTCAAGAGTATTTTCAAGGATGCAAGCTTGCAACAGTCAGTTTAGTTTTAGGAACTTGGCAAACATCCCAATATTTTTTCCTCTTCTCCCAAACGGCAGGGAAGCAATGAACTGGAAGAGTGAGAGAAATCCATGGGGGAGAATTTGAAGACACTGATTATCAAAACCCAGCCTAGTTTCTTAAAGGTGCATTACAGCATGCACTGCTTGATCTAACAGAAATTGTCTTCAGCTTACTGAACTGGAAGGTCACGAATCGTGGTACCTTGATGGGCCAGTGAATTCAGAGGAAAGGTTTGTTACTTTGTTGACTGTCCAGAAGCTAGTTAAAAATATATCCTGCATGGAGGTGTGTAGCTACCTGGAAAGTAGAATGTTTGTACAAATGAGCTCAGTGCACTACTCTTAACTATCTCACACAGTGAGAAAAGTTTTCTATAGCTGCCATTAAGGACTACCTCCAATACAGCATAGACTATGTAACTGTGGACCCACTTCTGTAATTCCACTGATTTTTCATAAGCCAGTGGCTTGTTAGGCCCTTTTCTATTGCGAGATTTTTGATATCTAGTACTTGACAGTGTCTATTTTTGAGAGCATTTTGCATATGAATCACATCAGATATTATCCTGATCTGACAGGCACACAGACAGGTCTTAGCCTAGAGGTTGTGAACAGGGATCAGCATCATGACCACCTTGCTTTTCCGAGAGTATTGCTATAGGGGTCCCAGTTAGGTCCTGGGTAGATGGGTGTTGGGGGTCCTACGGTCTCCCGGTATGGAAAAGGTTGAGAACCAGTGTCTTGGAGTCCATCTGTGGAATCTGACTGAAAGCTGCATTGTTTGGATTAATATCAATTCAATACCATGCTGAAAAGATGCTATAGGCAAACCAAAAATAGCTAGTGTAATCAAATAAAGTGCAGTTCGGTTAAGAAAGTGTTTAAAAATGATGTATTTTAAATTGCAACATAAAGGAAGCAAGTAGCTAGCCCTCCCCCTGAAAGGACTTAATTCATCTTGTTGCCATACTCACTTTGTAGGTTTTTTCCACCCTTCTGGTTTGTGAAGCGATTCCTGTTTCTGTATAAGAGTCAATTAAGAATTCTGTTTTACTCTTTGTTCTCAGACCCTTCCTACCTGTGAAGAATTTGCATATAACTATAACGCTTTAGTAATCGCTAACATGTAGAGACCAAAAGGTGTGGGTTTTTTTTTGTTTTTTGTTTTAAAAAGCCCACAAATCACTGAGTTTAGAGATTAGCTTCACTTTACACCAATTAAGCACATCCCAACTGTTAGAGAAAGAAATCTGCTAGGCCATTTGGTTTGTCATAGAAGATTTCAGTAAATAACAGAATTCTTGATGATTAATTTCTACGATGTCATGGATTTACCATGCATGGCTGGAATCACATCCCTTTGTCATTGTGACTATTTAAAACCTCTATTATAGGAAGAAGAAAAAAAAACAAACAAACCAACACACATACAGACACCAAGCAACCTTGTTAGACTGATTCAAATAGCAAGAACTATATTTTGATGCTACTCTTTAAAAGCTTGTATAGTCTTTCCATGTTTACTTTGTAGTTTTATAGTTCTGTTTTTTCACATTTTAGTGTTTTATACTTCAGTGAACATTTAGTGGAAGGAGTTTTATGGATACATAAAAATACAAGTTAGACTATTTCATTTTTAGCTGGTTATTTACATAGCAGCTGATGCCTCCTGGAAAACTTTGAAATACATTCCATTTAGAAACAGTTCTGTGAATGTTTTTCTCAGTATTTCTCTTCTCCTGCACTTTATGGTGGAGGAGATTTGAATGGAAACAGATTTTTTTTGTAATCTTAATTGTTCCTCTGCTCCTGTGGTTCATTTGCTACCTACAGCCGTAATATCCTGTCTGTGGTATGAAATTTCCACTGTCATGTCCAAACAGAGAATGGCTTAAGGTGCAGAACACATCAGAGAAGACATACTCCAAGAAGCAAGCCTGGAACTTAGATGAAAATTAATTCAGCCCAGCAAAATTATATTAACACCCCTAAAAAGCTTGTTGAATGAGAGTTTTAGCGACTATTTCCAAAGACGGGGCCATTTAATTTACAGAAGTTTCCATGAACATTTTCTTCCATTTCATTCCACATGGATTTAACCCAAACACCCATGTACATTTCATGTTAAGCCTTAGTTTGATTCAAGCCAAAGTCTTCATGCAAAATTCAAAAAGTACATTAAATACATTGAAGGGGTTCTTGCCACATAGTTTTGATGAAAAATCCGTAAGTCAGGCCAAGTTCACTTGTAAGCTTTGAGTTTTTAGCTCCTTTAACATACATTGGTGACCTTTGATAAATGAATTAGAGGGAAAAATAACATGCACACTCATGTTTTCTAGATATTGATTAATTACTTAGACATAACTACGTCAACTAATAGTGCAACAGAAAGGAGCAGAAACATACCACATGATGTGGAAAATTCATTCAATTTCAGGCAAACTCAGGCTTACTTCTATATCTTGATAATATTAAAGCAGAAAGTGGAATTTAATAGTTTGTGTTTCTATGTCCCTTAATCATACAGTAGTACTATTCTTGCCTTGGTGAGATGAGTTAATTGCAGTAGTACATTAACACACATTACCAAAGGGCTTCAGAGTCATTATAGCCCTGATTCATCAAAGCACTTAAGCACCTGCCTTAATTGTCTTAAGACACTGGTTACAAGTTACTGGATGTAAAAAAGGTTGACTCACCACTGGCATGCCCACTCATGGCTTGGCGTAGCATACCAGATCCTCCTCCTCAAGCGTCTACGGCCACTCAGGTCTTCTGGTGGTCCATCTCTTCTTGCAACGCAGCCCTCCGGCCAGATTAGGTTTCAGTTTCATACTCCTTTTGAGGTACCCCAGTCCTAAATGTGCATAAAAACCATACCCAGTGTTACAGACTTTTCAGCCTCTCTTCCTGGGCATTACTAAAACCTACAGGTCCTCAGCCTGGGATTGTCCACATAGACCATTAAAAGAAATCTCAACTCAAACTTATAGCCCCACTCAGCTTCCAGTATTTACCAAACTCTGTCTCAGGCTCACCACAGCTCCCAACTCCCACCATCTTGCTATTCCCTCAGACTCAGCTCTATATTGTACCTCTTTTGGTACCACTGTAATGATAATCATCATCTCCATCTCCTGTTGCCTTTTCCTTTTTAATGTCCATATGCAGGTTTCCCCCCAATCTCTAGCAGCCTTCCCTGACAGCCTTAGCTCCCCAGGCTTCCTTTACAGGTCCTACACCATCCTTCCTCAAGGCTTATTGCTGGGGTTCAACTTAATGCCTACACAGTTAGTTCTTATTCTTATTTCAGAGCGTAGGCCCCTGGCTTCCTCCTGACTCAGGCCCCTCTAGTTCCGGCTCCAAGCTTCTAGCTGCCCAGACATCTTTCAGTCTTGAGCCCAAAAGAGTGGGCACTCAGCAACCTCACCCCGGGTTCTTCTCCTGGCTCTTTTTCCTACTGGCCTCTTCTCCTTCCTTTTTGAAGACCCAGTTCCTCCAATACCAATTATGCCTAATACCCCTCCCCCATGGCCTAATAGGGTTAGGCCCCTCTTAACCCATGTTTAACCAAGGTGGGGTTTATGCATCCCATCACACCATATTATGATCTATGAAGGTTCAAACTACTCAGCTCAGCCCTTATGGCTCTTCAAACACAATTATTTTGTATACAAAGTTTTATGAGGCTTTTAGCTCGCATATAGCATTTTGTTACCCATTATAGTTGTGGCCATCAGAAGAATTGTTTCATTCAAAACATTTTGAATAGAGTAGTTAAGTAGAAATCTTTATGGTCCTTGAGAACTGATAATGTAGGAAAGGATATTTTATGTGAAAATGTTATGGCTATGTTATCTTGTTGGACACATATTTTCCAATGTTCATTCAAGTCAAAGACTATTTCAGGAAATGTTCCTACTAAATTAAATGAATAATGTATTTAAGCACCGGCAGTATTGTGTTAACTCATAGAATTTCAAAGGGACCTAACAGAGTTAGGCAAGCAATCAGAGATAGATGAGTGCCTAACTCCCTTAGTCCATTCAAACATTCCAGCATAACTTCATGGATTATCTGAATATTTGAAATTGCATAGAATATTTGTATAAACTGATTTGTAAATTCATTCTCCTTACAGTTACTGATGCTCTAAGATCACACTTAAAATGAAGTTCCTTTTAAGAAAGCAAAACATATATGGAGAGAGACACTCTACCGATGAATATCTCTTGTTAGATGAAACAGTAATAAAAGCTTTTATGTTTTGTTCAGTACTTTGGTATATTTTAATAGTTCCTCATCACTTACAGTATATTTCGTTCCTTTTACATCACAGATTTGGTAGTTTCCTGCTCATAATGGAGCTTTGGAAGTGAATAGTTGCGGAGGGAAGGAACTTTCTTAGGTTTTTTTCTTTTCTTTTTCCTGTGTCAGTATTTTATACAAGGTCAATAACAAGCTTCAGTGTGTTTACAGTTACCAGGAGGATGGGATTTGTTATTGTGCAGAGATAAATGTGCTGATGCTTCCATTATTTATGGATCGGAGATAAAACCCATGCAGCATACTGAGACAAAGTCAGGTGTATGTTTTATATCTATATTTTTGATGTATGCTCTTATAGACTTTGGGCAATGCATAGCTGCATGACTACATATTGTACATCTTTTTTGTAGTAAAGCTGTCATAGCTTAGTATGTTTTATGTCTCACGTTTATGCAACTTGGAAGCAAACATCTCACTTTCTGTGGTTTTTGAGAATAGGACAGGTAGATTTCACCAGGGTTGACTTTAGGCATCTGCAGTAGGGGTGGGGCGGGGAGTGGGAGAGCAGATGATAAATAGGACAAAAATCTCCAGGTTATTTTCAGGAATGTTTTACTGGAACTAAAATCATATTTATTATTAAAAAGATCCCAAGTGATAAAAATGTCCCTGAGATGTCCTTAAAATTGGTATCCCCTCACTGCTCAGTTTGGCTGACATTGATTAATAACACACTGAAGGCTCAGAAAAGAAGTACACATATCTAGCCCAGTGGTGCCTGGGGAAGAGGAGTCCAGAAGGACAGTAGAATAGTTCAATTGTTACTATATTCTACACTGTTTTAAAGCAAATACCCAGGAAAAGAGGTTTGAAAAAAATCTGTGACTTGCTTCTAAATCAGTTCCTTTTGCTACAGTGATAATGTAGGATCGATTCCACTTGCAAGAGATTCCTATCACTCAAGATTTTGAGATACCTGTAACTTACTGCTGCTTGTCCATTAGATATTCTCAGTGTTTAATGAACAGGAGGGGAATGGTCTTATTTTAGAAATACAGTAAAACCAGATCTGAGCATCTACATGTTCCCCTTTATCCATCCCCTACATGAGTCAATGAATCTAACAGGAGTAATCCTTCTCCTTTCCAAACAGCTGTGCCACAAACCCTTTGACCATGCTCCCTCCATTAATTTGTGGGATGTAGATAAGGCAATCCCATTGACTTCAATGGAATTTCATTGGTTTCACTGAGTAGAATGTGTTTTACTCTGAGTCTGCCCTGTTTTGTGCCTTGTGCAGCACCCCCAGGTTTTATGCGGGGCCACCAGCCCCACTCCCCAGCTGCTGGCTCCACACATAAAACCTGGGGGTGCGTCCCGCGCCTATGCCCTGCTCCTGACCCTCCGCCCACACTCCGGTCCCCAACCCCTCACCTCACCTGCTCTTGGCCCCACATGTGGGGTCCCAGCTGCCGGCACCTGCCCAGGGCTCTGCTCCTGGCCCCATGCCTGCCTCCAGCTGTGGCCTCAGCCCCCTTACCCCATCCAGGTCCCTCCCTCCCAGAGACACCACTCTGCTCCCGGCCTCAGGGGTGGACGGGTGGACAGGGGTAAGGGGGCTGGCTTTCAACATCCCCACTACTAAAAATGTTCCATTGCCACTGGCTACATGAGTGCATTCAGGGCCTAAAATGCTACCATTCTGATTAGGTAGCATTTGTATGGGTGTAAATAACTTTTGCCTCAATATGAAGATCTTTGCACAAGAGTACACAAGGTGCAGGGCAATAGAGAGTCTGGCCCATAGGTTTTATATTGTGCATTAGGTCAGCTGTGATCAGTGCTAGCTAATTGAAATATGCAATAGTATATGTGGTTTTCTTGCTTTATTGTGTAACGCAAAAGAACATTAAAATATAATCCAAGTTGTTCCACTGCCTGCCTTGATCATTTATTTCAGTGGTTTTCGACCTAATCATTTGCAGACCTCTAAAAAATTTCAAATGGAGGTGTGGACCCCTTTGGAAATTCAACCTGTCGTCCACAGACCCCTACCCTAGAAGCCTTAGATTGAAAATTGACTACACAAAATTCAACTATAAATATTGCATGTGTTTGGCCCGGCATTTGACGCAGTGCGAGAAAAGGTGCTAAACTATGGGTTTCTATGGTAATGATAATACTTATGGGTTTTGACCTCTAGGTGGGGATATTCACATACTTTTGATTGATCAGAAAAACCAAATGCCTCTTCTGGGATCTGAATTTATAGTCACCTTTCACGGACCTCTTAGACATAGTCTGCAGATGCCCATGTCCATGGACCATAGGTTGATTTATCTCGGGCTGTATATAAACGACTCTCTGTAGAAGGAAATATTTAAATTCCTCTCATATTGAGTTTTCTCTTAGCATAAGTCTATGCCCCATTGCTGCTGGAGTTATCATTGGTTCTAAACCTGACTTGAATCGTGACAAGTTGGTGCTTCTGGCCATCATGACTTTCACCATAAAAAGTGGATGATAGCTAATAAATCCCAGTCTAAAACAGCTGGGACACCATCATTCTCCATGTGGTTAGGATTCCTGGTTTTCACCCAGGTAGCCTGGGTTCAATTCCTGGTGTGGGAATAAGGCAGAGCCTTTAGGGGAGGGATAGCTCAGTGGTTTGAGCATTAGCCTGCTAAACCCAGGGTTGTGAGTTCAATCCTTGAGGGGGTCACTTAAGGATCTGGGACAAAATCAGTACGTGGTCCTGCTAGTGAAGGGAGGAGGCTGGACTTGATGACTTTTCAAGGTCCCTTCCAGTTCTAGGAGATAGGCTATCGCCATTTAATTTATTTTCCATAGAATTGTGTGTAGGTCTTTTGAAAAGCAGACATGATTCCTTTAGCATATTTTATTTAATAAGATTCTCAATGTCTTGTATCACTAACACTTTCATAATAAGGTGATCTCTGTGTGCTGCATTTCAAATAAGGCTTAGTTTGTGCCTTATATTTTATACCATTGCTACGTGTATGCATCCTATAATTCTATTTGAATTTTACACTGCCAAGCAATATGTGAAACGTTTTAGTTTTGCTTTCATCCAGACATCTATGGGGCTTCAGTTGTTCGGTGTTTTGTAGGGCAGGAATATAATTATTTTCTGATTGCTTCTCTACAGTTGAGTCCTGGGAAAGTATATTGGCTCTGATATCATGACACTAAATTCGTTCTAGCCTGCACAGGTCAAAAAACACTGGACATTAAAAATTCATTATTAAGATTTCCACTTTGGGTTGGTTTTGCTATTGTCAGTTCAGTGGCAACATGAAGTTGTCAGCTGAGCTATCCCCAAAAAAGAACTAGAGGAGAGCATTTACAAAGAGCCAAAGTTCCCAGCCTGTTCTCACTACATACGAGATTAATGTCAAAACTCTGTCCTCTCTGTCCCTGCCCTTCATTCTTTTTGCCTTACATCTGTAACCTTTTTTTTTATATTTTTGTTCCAAAAAAGAACTTAAGTACGTGCTTATCATTTGAGTCTTCCAGTGAACTAAGGCTGTGCTTAAGTGTTTTGCTAGATTGAGGCCTGCATTCCTACAGCAGAGTTAATAGCATTCACTTGATCTGTCAGTCAGCAGAAATAACTGCCTCAATGTACTGGGTCCTGGCACTTGACATCAAGGTAAGTCAGCAGGAGAGCCTAGCATCTTTAGATGGTATCACAGTGCTTTATAGCTGAATCATTAGCAAGTAAGGATTCCAGGCTGCTTCCATGTAAAAAATTGATTCTGGTGATCAATATTTAGCGGAGAAGAGTCCTTCCAGTGCTGCAGAATGATTTTTGTAACAATTATGACCAGGAAGTTTGATTGTTTTGAAGATGTTGTCTATTCCTCTTCTGCAATACTTGATTGAACTATTAATAAAGATAGAATGTTGGATTTTTTAAAAATGTTCTCATAAGTACATGCAGTGCATATTCAATACATCTATAAATTAGTACTATACACTGTGAGGCCTATTCTTCCATTAGTGTGTGTATATGATTACTGTGAACATATTCAAGAGTGAAAGCTTGATTCTTCCAATTCACCCCTGAGCAGCATATCTGTCAGTAACATTGTACATTTCATATCTCTTTAAAGAGATGCACTGATGAAACCCATCATTGTCAGACTCCTATAATTTTGTAATCTATCATGAAGTCTTTCATATCTGTGATAAAGTCTTTTTCAGGAGAAACATTTTCCTTCATTTATCTGAGGTGTAATTTTATTATTATGAGGGCTGCTCTCTGGTCACACAGAGATGAAGCAAGTCTATGTAATGTCAAAGAAAACTTTTTTCCAGTAGCACTTTCTTGAGGTTTGTGGAACAAATCTTTCCGAGTTTCTTTTTTTCTTGTAGTCTATAAAACACAGCAACAATGGCTGATCATGTTTTTCTGTTGGTCTGTCTGAGCTTTTAAGTCCTGATCCAAAGCCCTTTGAAACCAAGGGATTTTTTCCATTGACTCTAATATGCTTTATATGAAGCCCTTAATGCCTGATCTTGTGGTCCAGAGTTATGCCTCTGTCTGTTGCTGCTTAAGGTTTCACTTTTACTTCCATCTTCTTTAATTTATCTAGAATAACCAATGGCACTAGTTTATCTGCATAAAAAGTACATTTTTATGTTCACAATCAGTCAGATATTCTTGATTGCAATAGTTAACCCCACTACCTGTATGGGTATGGGTAGCCACTATCTGTAGGACACCTGACAAGAGCTTGCAGAATATAGAACATTTCATATGTGCTCTACGTCTACTTGTTAAAAAATGTTGGGCCAAATCCTCATGTCCTTACCTAGTTTTTTGTCAGTTTTAATTTCTAATCAACCCTCACACTAAGTGCACTGTATATCAGACATTTATATTTAATGGGACGATTGCTGTGACAAGTTTAGCTATTTTCTTCTAAGCAAGCATATAATGTACAACTTAGGGGAACCATTTCTTGCATTAGGATTCTAGGAAGAGGCTCAGAGAGACTCCAAAAACAAACAAACAAACAACCCAAAAACAATAACCTCCAAACTTCCCCCTTCACCCAAAAAAACTACAAAAAAATACCCAAAAAACCCAACCACAGGATGGAATTTTAATCAGGGCTTTGGAGCAGAGCCCGGAGCTGGAGCGCGGAGCAGCTCCAGAGCAGTGGGGCTGCAGGTTTTTGCCTGGAGCTGGAGCAGAGCCGGAGCACAGCTCCAAAGCCCTGATTTTAATGAAAATTTTCACAGAAATTTCATCCATTTTTAATCAATCTTTCTATGATAAATTTTGTCCATTTTGTTGGTTGATTTCCTACTTTTGTCCACATTTTGAAATAAAAAGACTAATTCTAGAGATAGTCTGGAATAATGAAAAGAATGTAGAAGTTCAGTGAGTTTTTTCCCCTCCATTTAATGAGTTATTTGTCAAAGTTCACCTTTCCAAAGTTCACCTTGGATAAGACTAAATCTAAAGATGAATTAAACAGTGATCCTTAGTGGGAGAAATCACTTCACACATCTCTAATCTAATGAAAAAAAAACAGACCTAAAATATTGACTAATAGATCTTGTGGGCTATTTAAACCACTTTACATACTGTAAACAAATTCCTGAAATGAATGGGAGTCAAAACTGTAACATTCTCCTGATTTACAGTTCAACTTGCTCTCCCCCATCTGCCACTCGCACTAGTGAAAAGGGGATTGTGCTGTTCAAAGGTGACGTGATTTTAATGCATTTCATAGTAAGAAGCATTGTTATTATAGGACTTTTTCCCCCAGCTCTGCAGCAAATAGGAAATAAGCTCCCTTATAAAGTATGTGGTACTCTGTAATAAAGATTATTACAGCTGTCTCACACATAGAAAGATATTCGACAAAGCATAAAAGGTTAAATGTAAAATATTAAAATTTCCAGTCAAACACTTTTTTACAGCTCTGGCATACAACAAAAAAGCTCCTTCGATTTACAAAAGCAATTTGTCCAGCAAAACGATGTCTTATAGACTTGTCATCAGTTCATTCTAAGGCGGCCACATTTGTGCTGACTCAGACATCACAATTTCTTGGACAGAGTGATTAGCCTGGCACCACCTGGAGAATCAGACTTTGCATTGGGTTTTCCTCTCTCCTAGGCTGTCAGAGACAGGGGTCTGATTCTCTCATTTGCATCACTTTTACACTGGTGGAACTTTATTGATTTTGATAGTCTTCCTGATCTACACTGGTATAAACAAAAGGCGAATCAAGCCTTCTGAGTGCTGCGGAGGCAAGCTCTCAGTTCCTGGGGAGAACACTTTGGTATCGCTCTGTAGCAACCCCTTTAGATAGATGTATGCATGAAGGGGCACTAATAGCTTCTTGGGGGATGTGTCTAGATTTCTTGCTACAATATTGGTCTTTGGATGAAAATGGAGAGATTTTCACTGATCCAGAAAGGGGTTTGAAATAAATCTAAGACTACTCCTAGATATATTTATGTTATTTACTATAGTATTTTTACTGGCAGCTTCTATAGAGTCTCTCTCTCTTTTTTTGTATCATTGTACTATTGTTGAAATAAAATAATATGCTCTGGAAATAACTTAATAAGTACGTACATGCATAATAATGCCAATCTAGAAAATGTCTGTGCTACAATGTCTGATTTGCAAATGTTCTACCATCATGGCGATCAGTCAAATTAAATCATATAGTTAGATGACTGACTCATCCATAAAGAAAGATGGTAATTAGAGTCTTGAATGGTATTGAAATCAGTTGCATGCAGCAGCTATAATTATGGAATATGATGCTCACATGACACCGCATCATAAGAGGAAAGAGTTTTTGCAGAATGATGGGAAAGTGACAAAATAAAAAAAACTGGTGAATTAGTGATTTCAACCCTCCATTCCACATCACATCACGTTATTCCTATTTACAAGGTCAGCATATATGTTTCATTTTGTATTTTTATAAGATAAATAGAAATGGGCTGGCTTTCAGAAGCAAAAAATCAGTTTTGTAGCAATGCAGAATATCCGAGTTATTCATTCTTTAGGAGGTGTGGTTTTGTTTTGTTTTTAAAATGCAGAATCCAGATTTATAAACTAGCCATAAATATGATGCATTCTGATACATCAAAAGTATTTCAGAGTACAGATGATAGCCTGAACTAGGGGGGCTAATTCAAAGCCCTCTCAAGTCAAGGGGTATCTTTCAATTGACAGGAATGGGCTTTAGATCAACGCCACTAGGTGAGTGTAGAAATAAAACCCAATACAGCTCTGGTATGCCTGAAATACAATAAAGAATTTTAAAAGTGCTTGTATTTGATATCCAAAGAAATATCCTGCAAAAATAAACTATTTAAATGTCTGGGGGAGGAAAGCATTAAAATGTTCCTCTTCTCTTGAAGGTCTCATCGCTTTGTAGGTGACTCCTTTTGTAATAGTCACAATTTACAACTTTAATTTATCCCAAGCACAGTGGGAAAATATTATTTTGCAGTCAAAAAATAATCCTTATACAGCATTATGATGGTGCATGAATGTGTTATGATTCCAGGGAAACATGATCATAATTAGAGTTGACTGAAAAACATTTTGTGAAATATTTGTCCCTTTTTCTCATCAAAACGTTTTGGAATTTGAAATTTTTCAGACAGCTGTAGACAAGAGGCATAGTCATGACAAAGTCATGATGATGCAAACATTGCTGTGCAATGTCTGTACGTCAAGTTGTCATCATGTTATGGTTGCCTGACTCTTTGTAATAACAAGTCTCCAAATCTCCAAGGCTGAATTTCACTAATATAAATTTATCACTAATGCTTTTGGGGATGAACACACTAACTCAATTGTTGACCCCACACACCGCTAATTACAATTCACGCTCTTTGATACTGCCCAGCTGACATTTCAGCAACACACTTGCCGTAGGACCATATGAGTTATCGCAGCTCATCCTTAGAAATCAGTGCCAGTTTAGACAGTTGAATCGGACCCCATGCTTCCATAAACCATGGGTTTCAACCATATATACCTTCTGCTTCCCAACCAGAGAACACTCGATCCTGCATGCAAAAACTGACATTACAGGATGAATGTCATCATCTAGTGCATCACCAACACTACTTCTGGGATATCTAGAAAAAGCTAAAAGCTGATAAAAGCCTAGCAGATGCAGAGGTAATACTACTGGTGATGATCTACTTATTTCCCTGTCTAATTAAAAATCTACTCTATACCTACAAATTTTGCACATTGCTAGGCTATGAAAGATATGCTCTGATTACGGTTACTCTGCACCCACTCCAATTCCACTTCTTTATTCAATCCTCCATTGATCTCATCTTTAAATTCGATTATAAGCGCTTTGAGGTGCACTCCGTTACTATGTGGCTGTACAGTGTCTAGCACAATGGAACCTCTAGGTGCTACTTAGACACAAATAAACGATTAATAATGTAAGTGCTTAGGATCGAATTGGCCAATGCACAAAGAACAGGAATAAACTTTTCCACTGATTAATAAAAGTGAATTGCAATGTTACTATTGGAGTTTTTTAAAAATAAAGATATAGTATAGTCTGTATGATGTCAGAGTAAAGTTAGATTTTTTTTTTTACTGATATGTGCTGTCTGAATGGCTCCCTTTAAATCATTAAACTTGATATTAACATTATACATTGAATTCCTCAATAGAAACCAGAATGGAGAGGCATAACAAATAAGAATACTGAAAGCAATGGGACTGTGAATCTAGCTTTTTGCCAGTAGAGGTCTACAGATTCTGTCTTTCCTTGGTGGTGCTAAAACTGCAATACACATAGAACTATTCTTTCCAGGTATCACTAGAGGGCATTCGACAGCTGTGCTTTGCAATTTTTGCTCTCCATTTCAGAAATGTGAAATGTTTCTTTCCTTTATAAAAAGAAAAGACAATACACCATTTGAATGGAAAGATTTCCCTAAAATTGCATTAGGATTTGTTCCTAATAGATAATTCTCGATCAAAATGTTAGAGAAGTGCTGTTTAAATAGTACCATAGTGCAGTTCAGTTGGGAATGTGGAGTGTTGTATTTATAAACAACACCTATTTTGTTGTGTGTGTGTAGAAATAGAATGGCCTTAATTCCATGTCACATCAAGACACCTTGACACCACTCTTGCAGCATTCAGAGGCCTTAAAGGGGCAGATAGAAGTCCTGAGAACACTCCCTGGCTGGTGCAGCACTGGCATAAGTAATCTGCGTAGGGGATGTGCTGTGGTGGTCCATGGTGGGGGTGAGGAGGGAGGCAAGAGGGAGGCCTGGCCACAATGCAGTGCACTCCAGCCATTCTCTGCTACCCAAGGTCTGTAGAGGGACTCAAGAAGCAGACTGTGGGTTAAATCACCTACTCAAATTTACATGGGGGGCCAGACAGGCCCCTGAATCACCCCAGAATATGGTGAGTGCAAAATTGGCTTCGACCCACCTTCCCACATTCCGTCCATTTTTACCTCAACCACAAAACCTGTGTCTGGGCCCCATAACTTCATACAGCCGAGGCACTCCTACAGTTCATGGGTCACTTGGGGTCAGTGGCTATAGTTTTCTGCAGCCCCACTGGCTGGGATGATGAGGCATATGCTGCAAGAGAGCTCTACAGTAGTATATATGTAAATAGCTGTCAGATACGGTGCCAGTAGATATCACTCAAGAATACATAGCACAGTGCTTGGATTTTGTAGGACCAATAACATTTCTTTTAATTGTGCACTGCAATTGGTTTCCTCTGTGAATCTCTTTGTCAGCTCTTAACACCATGAAAAATATGTTGCCCTGCTCTGGTAAATTCACCTTAGATGCAGTAAAACCCATAGCCAAACATGCAATTCAGGAGGGAAGTCTGACCCTCTTCTCCATTTGATGCGAGGGCAAAGGAAGAATGTTATCATTATATCAAGAGTGCTCTCATTCCTCCCAGAGTAAATTTTCTCAACTGCTAGCCAGATTTGTTATAGGAATGCTCTATAACCAAGATGTCTTTATGTATAGACAATAGATGAAGAGCCAGTAGATTTGCACTTTTAGAAGATCTAGAGTAGTTTCTGGGTTTTGTAGGATGAACAAAATGTGTTGACGTGCTCTGCAAATGGCTGCCCCTTCTCATGGAGAGCTTAACAAGGTCCAAAAGCACCAGTTTCCCACCCCACACAAAGAAGAGTTCTTCGGGCCTTGCCTGGCCACATGATGACAGAGAGAGGTAAGAATGGAGACAGAGGACAGGAGACAAGATAACTGGAAGATGAGGGTGAGCATTCCTGAAGACAGAGTGAATGAGGAACAGATTTTACAGGAAATGGGAAAGACGGAGTGGGACCCAGCACTGGCCTCCCTACAGACCATTCTCATACCAGGCAAACATGAGGCTGGAGGGAGAGAGGAAGTAGACAAGAGGAACAGAGAGGAAGGAGGATCCTAAGTGAGATGATACAGACAGGAGAAGCAGAACAGTAAATAAGGTAGGATTTGTGGGGGCGAGAGGGCACAGTCTTGTCTCCATGATATAACAGTGCTTCTCCTCCCTTTGCTTCAGACCCCACTTCGGGTCCTTATACTGTCTTCCTCTCCCCCTGCCACCCCTCCCGCCCCCAGCAGATGCCCAAGGTGGTTCTTAGAGCACACAAACAAATGAAAAGTCCTCTCCCTTCTTTCTTCCCTTATGGTAGAGGCGAGTTCATAGGAAAAGAGAGGTAAGAGTGACCTGGATTTCAGGCAGGCTTCCTGGATCAGCGCTTTGGGCTTAGTCTAAAATGGAGTCTACCTCCAGTCCCTCTGGGAGGGGCATACTGCTCTGAGGCTGGATCTTGCAGCTTTGGAAGTGGTAAGACTTGTTATTGTCTCCCTCTCAGTAAGCAATGCCTCTCAGTAAGCCTATTTCAGCTGTTCAAAGTGGGACAGCTCTCTGCCTGTGGCAGGTTTTCCGTTTTAAGATCCTTCCCTCCTCCCCCCACACTTCTTTCCAGCCTTGCAGGTATGCCTAGTTGGTGCTGAACAGGGCCAGAGGAACTCGTTAGCCTCCTTTCAGCCAGTGTGAGGGCCCGCCCATTCACAAACAAGAATCCCCGGGTTCAGCCCTATGCTAGTTCCCCTCACAGCACCTGATGGGCAACTGAGTATGGTCACTACTGCACACCTGCTACCACTAGTTGTCACAAGTACTCCTTGGGGACTCCTTGCAGCCAGGTGTAGATTAGAGCATCCTCAAGCCTGCTCTACTATATGCCAGGCAAGTGCCAGGATTGGGGGAGGGCGTATCAGAATTTGACCCCTGGACTTCTTCAGGCTTATATTTACTGTATGCATAAGCAAATGTCACAGGTATATTTTTATATGTTACATATTTTATATTATGCTTGTGCTGTACATTTGATGGTCTTTTCCATATAGATAGAGCTTACAGGTGAAATTCACTCCTAAATGAAGGGCCAGCACAAGGGCTATGCAATACTTAACTCCCATTTATATTTATATACAGGAAGAAGTGAGGTTGAAGTGGTGCATAGACCTTGAACTGGCCTCCTACACAAGGAAGAATTTCTACATTACTCTATAGATACCACACAGCCACAGATGGTGTTTATGATAGAACTTCATGCCTCAGGGTGAACGTATAGGAGACACTGAATCCCATTCATTTAATTGTTCTATAATCTCTGATGATCCAGAATTAAAAAGGTAGAAGGTTTGGGGCTTGGCTGTAGTGAGGAAGGGGGCAAGAGGGGGGGAAAAAAAGGTGAAGATGTATTTCAACCTTTGAAAAACAAATGTCAAAACTGCCGATGGACCCAAACCAGAACTCTCAAATTTTGAGGACGTTTTACTTCAAACCCAAAATTAATGTCTCAGCCAAAATAGGTTCTAAAATGTTTCACAAAAGCCTAAATTTCTCTGGGTTCTGCTTCCTTAACTGAATGGATTATAACAAGAGAGATACCCCGTGTAATCTTCACCAGCTATTCAAAAATGCTACTGCCATCTCTGTCCGCAGGGACCATCACTCTTGTCACTGCTACACTGTTTCTTTTACTTTTAAATGAACTTCAGGGAAAACAAGCTGCTTCTCTTTTCAGGGAAGTAAATGGGAACCACAAATTCACTTATAGTGAATCATGTTAATGACACAGACTGCTTTGTCTGCTTAAATGCCAAAAAGTACATCTGACTTTGTAATGGGCTGCACAATTGTTTCATTGATATCTCAATTGGACTTTTGTTAGGACTCTGCTGTCTCCAACCTGTACGGTTCCAAAAAACAGGACTATGAGACATGATGTTCAATACAATCACCAAGGACCTAGTCTTGCCACGGAAATAATATACTGGCCCACAAGGGATGTGTGCAGAATAACTTAAAGACTCAAAGAGAAGTAGAAATATGGATTTGCTATTGCTGGTTTTCCATGGGATTGGGCATCTCTTCAACTGTAGTTAAGATTTTGCCAGGTATAGCAATATAGTTATTCAAATTAGAGCTGATTTATACCAGCTGAGGATCTGGCCAATTGTTTTGAAAAAGCGAGCAAAAGGTCTGACAAATGTTTGAAAACTCCAAGCATTCAGCTATTTCTTTGTATTAAACATCAAAGAATGAGACTGTCCTTTGTACGTATTCTATAGAAGAACATCAGTTGCATGTTACAAAGCATTGGGCTGTTCAAAAGTCTAGTCTTCAAAGCCATGCAGGTGTGAATGAGTTTTGAAAACTGAAGACTTAAATGGACAACGCCACATGGCACAACAAGTTTTAAAACAAAGTGGGCCAGGCAGAGTGTGTTTTGTAAATCTTTTTGCAAAATAAGTTCCACGGGACATTCAGACAGATATCCATGCTTTTGGGATTGGGGGGGTTCAAGACTCTTATAAAGACAGAAGATTTTTGGCAAGTGGCTAAGGGAGTGAATTCTGGCATTTATTAAAGGAATCTAGGTTTCTCAGTTTATCTTTCAAGGTCAAAGGGAAAATTGTGATTAGCCAGGAGGAGGAAAGGAGATCATGTGTGTATATAGTGGGAGATGTGTCCCTTAACACAGGGTACTGCACTTTGCCCATGCTCTGGCTAATCATGAAAATCTGACTGATCTCTGTGTTACACCAGTTTTAGTCTGGTACGTCTTCACTGAAATCAACGCAATCATGTTGGCATGACACCAGCAAAATGCAGAGGTGAATCAGGCCTCCAACTTTCACTAATTATTACAGATGGTCAGAAAATAGGTTTTTTCCCATGAAATATTTTGAATTTTCAGGAAAAAAATTGAAAACCAAAACCTTTTGGCTGAAAATTTTAACTTGCAAATGCCACCACAGTGCCTCATGGAAACTGTAGCTTGGATGCCTTATGTCCCCATCCTCCTCTATGGACTAGGCTCTTCGGTGGACAGACTACATCTCTCACAAGGCATCAGTGTTTTCTTCTCTTGCTGAGCCAGTGTGGTACATCATGGGAGAGCCTAGCCCAATACATCATAGGAGATGAGATGCATCACATTTTCAATTGTTTTTATATCAGAAGAAGGCATAGAAACAGAATCATAATGCATTGGCTGCATTCCTATTTTTTTTCCATTCCATAATATATCTTGTATTGTCCAAAAAACCAAAAAAAAAAAAAAAACCCAAAACACCTGAACAAATATTGCAGCTTAGCAACTCCAATCACAAATATTTTACAGCGGAGATTCAAAGCTTTTTCCTCAGAAGTCTATCAACTCTAATTCACCGCTAAAACATAGTTCACTCTGTTATGATTTAATATTTGCACATTCCATAACATCAGAAATACCTACAAAAAAGATATAGCTTTCACCTTTCACTATTTGAGAAAAGTGTGTCCCTTCACCACAACTGCTGTCCAAAGGGTACAGTCCCCTCCTTTGGTTGGCCAATGTCAGAGGCAACATGTGTGTGGGGGGGCATGCAGGGTTATGATCCCCCCGCCCCTGATTTCTGCCAGGGTTTATATGCCCTAGCCTGAACCCTGCTGCATACAACCAGTAACTTTAAATTGTGCCCCCCACCCACCATCAACAGCTACGCATCATCTCTGGCCAATGTCTTTCCACATCCTTTGGGCCCATTCCCCTTTCATTATGTACAGGTCAGATTTACATTAATAGACCCTAGGGACATAATTCCATCTTTTTCTTTGTCTATATAGTACCATGCATAACTGTGACACTAAATCAATCATAAATACCAATAAAATGTGATATTCAGGCTCTCCCACCGTCTCTCCTTAGGCTTGTAGTATCCTGTCTCCAGAAAATATACCTACAGATATTTAAATCCTTTTACCTCTCTTCCCCTAATCTGGGCACTTCTTCCTCTTGCATATTTGCAATTTTTTTACGTATGTCCTTCCACTTTTCAGTCTCCTCATAGCTACCATACATTTTTTTGGCACATTTGTACTCTCTTCCTTTAAATCATTTCTTCCTTTAAATGTAAACCTCCAGCATATCCTGTTTTTCATTATTTTGCTCTCCTTTACTTCCTTGCTCATGTAGTTTGGCCCTTTGGCCGATTAAATCCATGGAAGGACTCCTACCGACTTCAGTGGTAGATGTATGGAGCCCTGAGTACTTTTGGCAAAATAATTCCTCAAACAATAAAGATATCAGCCAACATTTTAAACCCAGATCCCAAACTTAGGCTCCTATATCCATCTGTAGGCACCTAAATAGAACCTTGGCCTGATTTTCAAAGAGTTGCTGAACATCCATAAATCTCATTATCTGTAATGGGAGCTTTAGTTGCTCACCATCTTTAACAATCAGTCAACTGGTATTTAGATTCCTAAATGTCTATTTTAGGATCCTGAATTTAGGTACCCACATTTGAAAATGTTGGCCGAATCCTTTAAAATTTCACAGTGATATTTAATGTAATGGTATGCAGTTGCTGTAATCCCCTCATTATGCAGTTTTCTGTATTGCCACAGCAACAAATACCAGTGTGACTAGAGTGATAACAGCAATAAACTGGCTCAAAACAGCATCTCCTAATAAAGATCAAAGGAATGCAGAAGACAATTATTTCTCACTTTTCTGCATCCCAGCATGATGTGAAAAGTCATAGTAATTTCACTGCAAAGAAATCAAATCTCAACAATGCACTTGAATTGCAGCCCCAGCCATCCACAGAAATAGAATTTCTCAAGATTAATCTTTTTCCGCTCTTGCAACCACATGGCATTTCGCTATAATTATGCTACATTTGCAAGAACAGCAGATATTTCAATAAACGAAATGGTATACTTAAATAGACGCAAGATTATTACATTCTTCAGTTAATTAAGACAAGTAATTAAGTGCTGAGTCCGATGTGTTTATATTTTACATTTTATTTCCAATAAGGGTGAAATTTATTGAAAAAAAAAATACAACATAAATAGTGTGAGATTCCTAATCAGCTGTTTTAACCCCTTTTTCATATTGTCCTTCTTTCTAAATTCCTTCTTGGCATGTGCTTTCACACTTGACTCCACCCTCACCATTTCAACTAACCTCCGGATCAGCCCCAAGAATATTGGCACTCCAGGGGCAAAATACTGGACTCACTGAAATCAATGGGAGTTGACCTGTTTCTGGTCACCTGTTCTGGCATAGACCTTTCCTCTAGTCCGTGGACTCACATCCTTTTTCTGTTCTCTGGGACACTCTGTCTCTTTGCTTTTCCCTGATACACACAACGCTTTTCCTCCCTAATATTGTGTCATCTGGCTGCTCACTCCATCTCATTCTGGTATGGAACTTGTCTCCTGTCTTGCTTTCTACTTCAGCCTATGTTTTGGGATGAGATCCCAGGGAGTATGACTCCGCTGTCCAGGTTACTTCTTGCAGCTGAAATCATTCCAGAGTCCTGGCTTTCCTCTGAAACAGTCAGTGCCTATCCAGCCCAGGGTTAAGGCCACCCTTCATGAACCGTGTAAAAAGTTATTTCCTTAACATTGTGACACTTCACCCATCGCTAGTTAAAATGAATAGAGAAGTAAACAGATGAAAGACACATTGTTGCAGACTTCCTGCAGCTCTGGCAGCATCACTACAGCCCAGCTGGTCCCATGCAATGCGACAAGTAAACAGGCTGAAAATTGTCTGAGAAATTGCAGTTCATATGCTTTTTCACCAGCTTAGCATCACAAAAAATAAGGAAGACACCATAATACTATAGAATAGCGGGACTCTCTGGAAAACCCACCCTTCACAAGTAGAGTCCCACAGAACCTTGCAGTAATCATGGTGCACTGATTTGACATTGTGTTGCCATGTATGAATCATGATGCATTAATGTTTTGACTCAGTGTCAGCACACATTGATGCAAAATCACAGAGGAACATTACCATTCAGTCTCTGGGTGTTTCATGGGATTCTTTTGTGGCTTTCAGTGCCTCTGTTTATAGATCTCTTTTATCTCTATCTCTGCCTGATTGCTTGACGGAGCAGAGATGCAGTCCCCAGTGACTAACTTTCAGTTAGCATAGCAAGGCTTCTGTCACTGGCCCTCCACTGGCACTAGCTGAGCATTAGGTAGCTCCAATCAAATCCAAGGACTTCATGAAAGCCACACACTCATTCCTAAAGCCCTGAATGTTGCTCTAGAGAGCACTGATACTCAATGGTTCAGGAGCCAAATTAGCTATCAGCATTACCCGAAAGAGCCACAGTAGTGTGAATTCACTGTTTCATTTACGACAGTACTATTCATATTTAAACAGCATGATGAGAAATATTTAGCTTATATAGATTTTTATATAACTGATTGATATATACATGTAATTCTCGCAGCACAATGACTGACCAAGCATTATTATTTTATCAACTACAATTGGTTAATAACATAGTAAAAGCACCCTGATTGGCTAATAACTTAGATTAAATTAATAATTAAATTGCACAGTGTTTTTATATCATGTGTTGCTATGAGCCATAGGAGACACATTAAAGAGTCACTTGCCGCTCCCGACCCTCAGTCTGAGTATCATTTCTCCGGATACGTATTCATCACAGACATAAACTATCATCAAGATGCACTCTGTAACTACACTTTTCCTCTGTGCAATATCTTACTTGAGCCTTTCACCATCTTTTAGATTAGCAGGGATATAAGCAAAGAACAGGATTTGAACTACAGAGAAGAGGTGGAGATTGACCCTGGATTAGGTTTAGAGGTTAAAGTTTTAGGCTGAATTTGGGACACGGTCTGGATTCAAAACAACGGTGCCAAAAAATCCCATGAGCTGTTTCTAGGGTTTCCTTGCTGTAGTGCAGCGCTGTACTACTCCCAACATGGGCCTCTGTAAGGACTGCCACAAGCTCACCCTTGGCAGATAACGCTTATTTTGTGTTTCAGAAAGAATTCTGGATGTCGGGTGTTTGTAGATGTTGCAAGACAGTTTCCAATGTACTTCACCTCAGAGCGTATCACAGCAAACATGCTTTCCCTCCTGCCAAACAGGATGTTTGCTTTTCATTGCACAGTTCCAGCTGCTTGGCGGACAGAGGCTGTTGTGACAGGATGGTGCATATCCAAGTTCTAAGAAAAGTGAGGCTAGTCCTTTTTGTATGAATCGAGTTTCTGTTTGAATTTTGGCCCAGTGGAAAGTTGGCTGCTCATTTTACTAAAACAGACCCTGACTACTAAACACTTAATTAGTTTATGAACTTTGCAAGGAGTCAAAAGACAGTGTCCACAGGCATTTCAGAGCTGGAATGATTTTCCTGGAATTATGCACAAGACAGAGGAAGTTTTGGCTGGAATTTTTGAATGGTGCTTTTTGTGTATAGGCACAAATATTAAAATGAATGGTTATACACTTCCGTTAGTGTTTTTGTTTGTTTTGATTATGTCCTGTGCTTTCTTAGCCTTTATTTAATTTTTTGTATATGTGATATACGAAGAATAGTTTACATGAAACTCATGGCCACAATGAACACTTGAGATCTCATGCAAAGCTCTTTGAAATCAATGGAAAGACTCATTTGATTCCCTGGGGATTGGATAGGGCCACTGGCATGTTACAGGGGTTTTCAGACATAGCAACATTCCTCACACCATCTTTGGAAAGAACATACGATGCTCTCGTTTCTGTGCCTGTTCACCTTTTCTGGCTGGTGTATGTCAGGAACAGAGATGGGGTCGGAGCAGAAGTCAGGAGCCAGGAAATGGAACCAAGGGTCAAAACTAGAGTTAGAAGCTGGATGCCACAGCCAAGCCAGAGTCAGAGCCAGGAATCAGAACTGAAGACCAGGCCCAGCATCAGTGGCTGGATGCCAGAGCCAAGATTCAGAGCCGGAACCAAAGTCAGAGAGTCAAGCCAATGGTCAGAGTCAGAGAACAGGAACCAGGAACAGGGCAGAGCTGAAGTCAAGAACCAGGGATGAGGCTGGGAAGCAGGAGAGAGCAGGGTTTGTTACAGCCGCAAGGCAGGAGCCATTGCACAGACAACTTCCTGTCTCTTTCTGGCGTACATAGAGTATCTGAGCCAATCAGGACCTCTGGAGCTCCGCCAGGCAGTTCCCTGTGGGCGGTAACTTTAGTGGAGCATAGTGCCCTAGGGCTCCCAATTCTCCACTCATTAGTAGAGCTGTTGTGTGATGCTGTGACTGTAGCAGCAGCCCAAGACCCTGTGGGCCCAAGTTCAGGACCCATAGATCCTTGCAGAGCTCAGTACACCTCTACCCCGATATAACGCGACCTGATATAAACACGAATTTGGATAGAACGTGGTAAAGCAACGCTCCGGCGGATCAAACCAAATTTGATATAACATGGTTTCACCTATAACGCAGTAAGATTTTTTGGCTCCTGAGGACAGCGTTATATCGAGGTAGAGGTGTATCTCATCAATTTTGCCCTCTCCCTTCAGGCAGTGTTTCCTGGCAGGGTGTGCTTGGAGGTAGCAGAGGCTGCATATGCAGCCTCATTACACCCTGGTGTAAGCTGGAGAGAAGCTCTTTGTGGTTTTCCCCCATCCCTTGCACACCTATGGGGTGATTGAAAGGGAAAGATTTGGTCACTTTTCAACAGTCAGAGCCATGGTGTGGCCAATGTTTCCATTTTTGCCTCTGAAACCGTTTAAACTAGAAATTGATGCTCGAGAATTGTTTTTTTAAGTTCTGGGGCTTTCTGTCCTGACCAAGGAGAGTGTATCAGAAACACACTGGGTCTATGGCTACACTAGAGAGCTAACAGCAATGCAGCTGCACCGATGGATACTTCAATTCACCAAAAACATTCTGTGTTTTAATTTACTTTCGCAGAGAATTTAGAAATATTGAGGGTTTGTTCCTAATCAGAATGAAAATAAACATTGAAAGATCAAAATCCTCCACAAAATGGAATTTCCATTCTCTGCTCTAAATATCAGTAAAAGACGGGGAGTCAAAGGGGCTTCAGAACCTCCATTTGCCAACATATGCTTGGTTTCTGCATTTATGAAGATAGGTGGTGGATGCTTAGCTTTGAAACTGGAGACCAAAGATTCACATCTGGGGAAATGGTGGTCTCCAGACCTCATGGCAAGTTCTCTACGGGCAAGGCTGCACTATTACAAAGCAGCCACACCCTTCCCTCCACTCTGAACAGTGCATCCGCAAAGCAGTGCACCCCAAAAGCTGTTAAAAGAGGCTACAAAAGGGACCTGGTCAGGGAGGCTCAGGTGTGCTGATACAGCTCTCATTTAAGGCACAGAACAACAGTTGTTTCAAGTAAGTGTAACTTCATTGAAAAGAACTGAGCTATGCTGATTTACGCCCGCTGAAGATCGGGTTCTTTCTCCTCTATATTGAATCTGCTGTTAGTTTGTCATGCTCCAAAAAGCATGTGCGTATTTTTGGTAGTATGATGATGTCTCTCCAAAGGAGGGCACAACTTGCTCTCAAACAGGTGATTTTTGCAAAAGAGATTTAATCATGGGTGACTCTCAATAAAGTCCCCAAGTAAGCATATGTCATGGCATAAGCCTTGACTACTGGACCTAAACAGATAATCTCTGTTAGTTTATAGGGCCTATGATACACTGTTGAGTAGTACAGATTCAGTCCAGTAAAGGGCAACAGTACAGAAAACACCAGCCAGTTTGTTACAGTGTTATGTAATAATGAAACTAATTATAACTGAAACATGTTAAAAATAAATATAGCTTGAAAATGTTTTTCAGTTTTCTTAATGGTTTCAGCATCCCAGGTGTAAGAGAACACAATATGGAAGTAGTCAATACAAAATACTTTCATAGTGATTATTGATCATGCATTGTCCAATATGTGATCCAAAGTATTTCTTTGCTTCACAGGGATTGTTTACTCTGTTTTAAAATCTCCCTGAATAGCTGATAGTATATAAAGGCTAAATTATGCATGGTATTGATCTAACCATATAAATATATACTGAGGTCTGGTCGTTTAAAATGCATCTAATTGACTATATATGTATGGCGGGGACATTTTTGAAAAGCAGATTAATGACTTGATGAAGTGATCAAGCATTTAGTGACTTTCATGTGATTAATCATCTCAGCTCTTTCACACATATGGTATTTCATTACGGTCATTTAAATGTGTGTATGGTAGTGCCAATCCATAAATTGAAGCAGTCACAACATTAACACCGCTATGCACAATAGAAAGTTACTGTACTGTGGGTCTCTCCCGGCAATTCCTGTGCTGCCACTCAGGTCAATGGGAGTTTGTCTTTCTTAAGGACAGGAGGAGTCAGGCCCCATATGCATTTTTCTGGAAAGTTAATTATTTGGGGTCTGATTCTTTAAACTCTTACACTTACACACCCACACAGGCACACAGAGTAATCAGTTCCATATACACCATGCCCCCTAATGTCCTGCAATCCCACCCACTCCCCAAACTCCATCAATTCTGTACCCTGACCAAATCCTCTTTTCTTCAAGCATGCTTCCTGGAGCTGGCTTGCATAGGAGTAGCTCCAGAACCTTAGGATACCCCTGCACTCCACTCATGGAGTGGTGCAAAGACTTCCTAATGTGGGGGGAAATCTGGCCCACAGTGTGTAAAGGTGGCAAAATCCAGCCCTTGGATGTTCTTTCTTTGGACGCCAATAATCCTTTAACGGATTCATTGGATAGTTCCAGTGTTATTCCAGCTGTATTAAGTCATACTCTGAGTCCAAAATAAATAGATTCCCTTGGCCATCCCCCCCATAAATCACTTTCACTTTTGATAGTTATTGATCTGATTGGTGGGCTCAGATCTTCGCAAAGGAGAGACTACCTGAGTGGGAGATAAAACATCCTCTTTTTCCCCTGTATCTGGGAGCCCATGCTTGAGAAAAAACAGTCTCCTGATGATTAAAATTCACATCTTTCTTTCTGAAAATCTTTATCTAGGAAATCTGACAAGCACTTCGGTGGAGTGGCACCAATTTGTACCAGGAGAGAATTTGGCTCAATGGTTTAATTTTTAAAAAATGACATTAGTAGTAACCATTTACAGCTAACATTTAGTGAATGGAAATTCAAATGTCCTGTTCCCTTTTTTGTTATTTAAATGTGGAAAATTCAGAATAATCGTAATGTAGTGAGATTACAACTAATACAGGAAAAAAGACATTCTTGCTTTTGACAATTACATTCAAGTTTAAAATTATTGTGCAATTAGGTGTGCTCTTTAGGGGCCTGATCCAATGGCCAGTGAAGTTAATGGGAGTTTCTCCATTAACTTCAACGGGCATTGGAGTGCCCCCTAGGAGATTCTTTTATGTTAGTCAAGGATTTCCTGATGGCTGCTAATATCTCTATACAGTTAGTGCCAATTGCCTTCAGAGGCTTGAGCAGCCTATTGTTTTTGTGCAGTGGACTCAGATGAACCACCGAACACAACAACATTGCTGTGCTATCCCACTTCTTTGTAAGGAAGAATGAGACGTGCTTCCTCTCCATCTCACTCCTCCTGTTTTGTTTTTAATTATTCATAGACCAAATATATATTTATTGCATTGAGCTCCACGGGGAACTCAGATGAGGAGTTTGAATACCTGACTTCCTTAAGTCATGTTCAATGTGTCCATTATTTATATACCATTTAACTTGATATTTCCACACACTTTCATTCTTTTTTCACTGTGGCTAAGCAAAACTAAACAAAAACCAACCCCCCCCCCACCCTCATAAATTGCAGAGGTTTGTTCAACCCCACTTATTTCAGCTTCCTAGAGCATGGTTCTTTTCAGGTTAGTAGGGCCAGCAATCATCAAACTTCTGCTGGAAGGGAAACTTTCTGAAGGGAAGAGTTTTAAGCAAGAGGCTATGAGCTTATATTTTGATTTCTCCAACACATTAAATTCATGGCTTCTTTGCATATCATTTTGTCAAGTGTGCTATGGGATAACTCATACTAGAGTCAGCACCTTATGACCTTCCTTAAAGTAGAGATGGGATTCTCAAACTTCATTGTGCTGCAACCCCCTTCTGACAACAAAAATTACTACACGACCCCAGGAGGGGGGACCGAAGCCTGAGCTTGCCCCATTTTCCTGAGGGGGAGGGGGCAAAGCCCAAGCCCCACTGCTTGGTTTGGGGGGTCAAAGCTGAAGCTCAAGGGGTTCAGCCCCAGGAAGGGGTCTTGTAACTTGATCTCCTCCACCCAGGGCTGAAGCCCTCAGACTTTGGCCCTGGCCCTGGGTAGAGGGGCTTGGGCTTCAGTCCTGGGCCCCATTAAGTCTAAACCAGCCTGGTGACCCCATTAAATCCTGACCCACAGTTTGAGAACCGCTGAAGTAGAGTAAACACTACGGCCTCAACTAGATCTGTGTAGGTTAATGCCTGTGCCCTGGCAAAGCCCTATTGAAATCAATGGATTAAATTGCAGGATTAGGGTTTAAAATTAAATATTTGAAGAAGAAAATTCTCACAAGTTGTGGTGGACTGGAAAAAAGAGAGGCAAGGATGACAAAAGATCTCCCTATCTGTTTTTGTCTCCCTAAGAACTGGCCTTTAATCATTACTGTCATTGTTCTACCATTAATTTCAACACAAGCAAGAGTGGGGCCCTGAAGAACATGTCTCATGCTAAAATTTCATCACGGTTTTTACTACTAAACCAGTGTGGAGGAGGAATAAGAGGAAACAGCCCAGCAATGTATAAATCATGTGAACATTTTAGTTCTGTGCCAGTGTAGTATTCAGAAGTGAAGCTGAAGTTTAGCCAGGGCTGCAGTGACATTTGTAAATGAGAACACAGCAAGTCTGTCATCTTGGCTGGCCAAAGTGATGCCTTTTAAGGGTGGATGAGAAAGAAGTCTGGCTTCATAAAAAGGGGTATTTCAGTCCAGCAACAGGGCTCAAGAAACAAAACAGAATTAAGAAACAAAAGATGTGGCAAAAAGCAAGAGCAATCAAGACAGGAGAAAGTGTCATGCAGAAACAGAGAGAGTAGGGGCTCAAAGGAAAGGACAGCTATGAATAAAAAAGGATTTGTGTAATGTTACAGGGCTTTGAAAAGCTAAATGAAAAGGAAAAGGTCAAGGGGAAAACAGGCTGATGTAAAGGAGAATGAATGGAAACAAACCATCTCAAGAATGTGTACACATTCACTCCTTGTATTATTGTTTCAAATACTTTTTAAATGATATTATACATTCAATATTCCATTCTTTAAATTAGAATGAAAGTTTAATCTGGAAAACATGGGCTGATGATTCAGCTGGTGTAAATTGGTATAGACCCATTGATCAGTAGAGATTGGATAATTTACACCAGCTGAAAACCTGCCCAATAAGGTTCTAATTATGCATTGTTTTTCAGTCATTTTCATCTTCACCAAGGAATTGAGATTGTTATCTCTGTGGCTGGGAATGTCTTTGATTCTGTGTTTCATAGAATCATAGAGGATCAGGGTTGGAAGGGACCTCAGGAGGTCATCTAGTCCAACCCCCTGCTCAAAGCAGGACCAATCCCCAACTAAATCATCCCAGCCAGGGCTTTGTCAAGCCAGGCCTTAAAAACTTCCAAGGAAGGAGGTTTGTACAGCATTTGTACAGCGCCTACCCTGACTGGGGTATCTAGACACTATTTTTATTTCTTATTCATATTACAGTAATGATGATAATTAGTAAGACAACTATTCTCAAAAAACAGAGGGTGAAATAGTGACTGCCTCCCAGATGGATTCGTTAGAGGGAGAAGAGCATCTTCCCTATCACACTGACACAGCAGACAGTCACAATGGTATAGCCAGCACTCCCTGCATACCTCAAACTGTGACTAGGCCATTTGGGAGCATGACCAGGGTACCACTTTCCATACCATTGCTTTTGCCTATTAACCACGGCTGCTCCTTTTTCTAAAAGGGAAAGAACTATTGATTAATATGTTCACCCAGAGTCATTATTTCTGCCTCTTTCCTACACTCCCAGACACTACTTCTTGCTTACAATATTTAGCACCAAGAACATGCTGCCGATGGGGGGGCGGGGAGGGAAGGGAAGGCTGTGGCAGATTACCACATTGGCCCATGGGGCCCAGGCCAATTTGGAGCCCCTGGAAAAATCTCCCCCCACCATGGCCCTGGGCTGGAGATGCTCTCGCGGGGCCATGGTGGTGGCACAGAGCTTTTCTGGTCTTGGGGCTGCAGCAGGGGAGGGGTTTATGGGGGCAGAATGGGGTAAGGCCATGGGCGGGTCCACAGTTGGAAGAGGTGGGGAGGGGAGGGGATCGTTTGCTTTTTTGTTTGGAATATTTACAGTAATTTTGTATTTTTTTAAAAAAAGGTTAAAGCTTCCAAGTGAAACGAAATGTTGAGTTTTGGATCAAACCAAATGTTTTGTTTCAGGTCAATTCAAAATGATTTTTTTTGTTCAGCGTTTCAGTTTGTACCACTGGACTGAAAAGTCAGTTATTTGAACATCCCGACTCCTGTGGGAAACACTGTGCTAGTGGATGGATTGGCAGTGGTAGAAGTAGCTTTAAATACCATCAGGGGCTTCATAGAAGTCAATCCAGCAGAGACCCTCTGTGAGTTTCATTGATTCAACCCATCTCCAGATAGCCCTGGCCCTGCCCTGCCCTAGACAGCTCCACTGTGTTTACAAGCCGCACTGCCTGGCTTTGGGGCCCTAACAAAGTGTGCTTCATGGGTGACTTGTATCACGTCACTCCCACAGATTTTCTAGTATTGGGAGCCTGCAGTCTGGATAGCAACAGAATGACTTGGGCCCTTGAATTATACGCTGATGATGAATGCTTATGAGGGAGATTTAGTCGATGTACTGAAGGAATGTGAAGGGGTTGACTCCTTCTGAGCACTTGTCGTCAGAAGACTGAGGGCAGACACTGTCATTGCCTGCACAGGAACATCACGTGGAAGATGCTCAAAACAGGAGCACAAATGCTGACTTGCTCAGTGTGGATGCAATTGTGTGATGCCACCTGAGCATACAGAAACAGATATATCAACCTTTAAAATCTTAACCTGGGCACCAGAGTGTGTTTTAGAAGTGAACAGGGTGCGGTCTGCCAAATGATAGCTAGCACGTATATTTCCTGGGAGGTCCATTCAAAATGGCTGCAGTATCAGTGAGCATTTTACTTCTGTGACAATGAGACGCCAACAATTTACTGGCGTAAGATCAGCTGGTCCCACAAAGGACATCTTATGCCTTGTGAAGACTGGACATCTCTTTTACAGGATACCATACTGGCTCCAGGGCACTACACTTGCTCTGCTGACTTAGAGCCATATTTATGGCCCAATCAGCAAATATATCGCATGACTACTAATGATATTTATTTTGGGTGTCATTGTCTTCATGATGACCATTGCTAATGCAAATAACTTGGTAATGGAATCAAACTTAATAGCTAAAGTATTAATATTGTGAAATGGAAGAGCAGGAAGTATTTTAAGATCTGGTATGTTGGTTTGCATGAGATTGCCAGATTTGAAAATATATCTTTCCTAATGAATGAGATAATCCTTAGAAGTGCTGGGATGAGTATCAGCATAATTTGAGTAGTTCACGCTGAATGTTATACTAATGTTTGTATTAGATCATAGATGTTTGTACATTAACCCTTCCCAATCCCTTCATTCCCGCTTCCTTCTCTTCTGAAAAACAATATATTTTTAAAACAGGAAGAAATACTGATTGTGGAAACATGTAATGGAAGGAGAAACAATCCTAAAGTATCAAACAAAATATGTAAAACATGCTACTGTATGGTCTCTGATTACATTTCCATAATGAAATAAAACTCTGAGCACCTCACCAACCCATTTTTTTCTGAGGCTTGTGCAAACATTGCCTTTCTTTTCAATTCACATAGGTTTACACATCCTCCTTCATCCACAGTGCTGATCTCCCAAACTTCTAAGATTCACGTGTACAACCATCAAAACCATAAAAAATCTTAAAATGTGCAAAACCATACAGCAGGTTGCCCTATAAAGACTAATTAATATTAAATTTAGTTGACAATTATTTGAGAAGATAAATATTTAGATACAAAATGCCATGCACGTTTAGGGCGCTCCATATATAACAAAAAAATTACAACCTGGTTTATTAAGATGAGCCTAAAGTAGACGCAAATGAAAAAATAAAACTACACACTGTCTTTTGTCTGTGTACAGTACTCCCATTGACTTCAGAGGGAACCATGCCGTCAGACTGTGGGCAGTGGAGGGCCATCAATGGAAAGTTTAAAATGCAGTTTTCAAATTGTTTCAAGTTTTCATTTGCATGAAATAGGCTGGAGTTTTATTCTACTGGGAAGAGATCCAATGGCTTCAAGTTGGTGCATTATTTACGTTCTTTAACGTTAAAGGACTGAACAGTATAAAGAGTTCACTATGGTCAAACAAGTGACTCACATAAGCTTTTCCCAGTTATGTCAATATATATTTGGTGATGACTTCCAGTATTGCTTATGTCAGTCACTGCGTACATTTTAAATGTTAATTTTGTCTGATTTATTCATACATTCACAATATTATTCCTGATCTACTGAAACCTTTGGTGTGCCACTTTTTTTTCCTTGTCAGTTGTTACTCCACCCTCTGGAGTCGTTAGATGTTGCATAAAGGAAAGGGGGTAAAAAGATGAAGAGACTAACCGAGGAATCTGTAATGGCATGAATTAAAAAACAAAGAATCACTAACTAATGAGTAGAAAGTCTCATACAGTATGTCATTCATTTAGCTCTCTCCATACATGGTAGTACCAGATGGCACCCTCCGGGAGCTGCATGTTCCCCTCTATGCTCTAACACTACTAAAGAGGCGATGAGAAAAAAAGAGATGAGATGGATAACACCAATCTGCCCAGCAGAAAATTATTATGATTACATAACTAATGACCCAGGGAATTAGACAATGCCCAAAACAGGAAGCATGCCAAATTTGTGCAGGGACACATTGAGGAAACAGAGGCAATTTGATGACAGCATAAGAATGGATTCTGTGCAGCATGTATCAAAAATAATGGTTGGGAGATTTTTCATTATAATACATTCAAGACTATACTCAGTTCACTTGACAGCAAGTTCTACAGAAGTTAGCATGTAGAATGTCCCATTCCATAGTTTGCAAAGGAATAAACAGGTTGCAATATTTAGAATGATCTCCCCTGGCAAAATTTAGCTCCTGCCGTAGATCCTGATTCTCCACCATTAGAGTCAATTGGACTTTTGCTTTTGATGTCAGTGGTAGCAAGATTGAAACCTTAGCTGGGGATTCAGTAGCACCCGCATAGGGATTTAGGGAAAGCAACTTGCGCGTACATCATTATTCAGGAACTACTAGGGGCCAAACTGCCCCTTGTATTGCTATTACCCTTATGGGGCTTGTGGGGAATATCCAGGGTGTGGAAGCATCCCAGTCATGTCCCCTCCCAGCGCCAGCTGACCTCCAAAACACTCCCCTTGCTGGAGGAACAGGCCACAAAGGACCAGATGCAGCTCTAAAGCACCTGAGTGTCATAGGACAAGCAAAATATGAATTTACTAAAAAAGGAGAAAAAAATAACTGTAGGATGTAATATTTCAACCACAGAAAGAGGAAGCCAGCTGGAGGAAAGAGCCTTGGCATATCAAAGCACTAGAAGAATCCCCAGGGAAAGAACTGCATATGGGCCACAGAGTCATGTGGGGTCAGACAGAGGCTCACTGGTGGTTCACTAGTCCATGTCGGCAACTCTTCTCAGACCTGACATACTCATTACCTGGCACACTGGTGTTATAATTTGAATCTAAAAGATGCCAAGTAAGGTATCATGTGCAAACTGGTAACACGCTGCTCCCCAAATCATTGTGTGATGTATGTATGTATGTATGTATGTATGTATGTATGGGGTATACACAGAGAGTTATAAATATGTACTGTTGGTGTCAGAGCTGCGAGACACAGAAACATAGCATTTAAGGCACCCAGAGTTGCAGGGCAAGTGGTGATACAATCCCCTTCTCGTCTGGATTGAATCCCAAAGTGTCACAGTGGGTCATTAGTTTTTGCACCTAGAATAATTTTAGAGTGTGACAGCCATCAGGATGTGATTAGAACTTGAGCATTGGATCTACCAGGTGAGTAAAAAGAGTTTAGATTACTAGCCTTACTCAATCAAGGGCATGACACAACTACCCGTTTTCTAGGGCTGGTTGGAGGGGTGGGGGAGAAATTAATTTGGAAATACTCCTGCAGTGACATATGGGAGTTGTAGTTTGGATGCCTCAAGCTCCCATTACTCTCTATAGGTCAGCATCCCTGGTCATACTACATCTCCCATGGTGCACCATGGTCTCACCTCTTACAGAGGGGAAGTGGGGCAACATGGGAATCCCTGGCAATGATACATCATGGGAGATATAGTCCAGCCAGAGAGCCCAGCCTTTAGAAGAGGTTGGGGTCTGAGGCAGCCTAACTAGACTCGTCATAAGTCACCATGGCAACATGCCAAATCAGAATATTTCAGTTTTGGGACATTTGATTTGTTAAAAAAAAAAAATCAAAGGTTTCAGCAGAAAGCCGACACTTTTTGCAAAAAATGTTTTATTTAATCAAACACCCAATTTTCCACCAAAAATAGTTTTAACAGAAAAATTTTGACCAACTCTACTATTTTCTTCATGGGGCCATGAAAGAGGTAGTGGCCTCTGACTGTTTCCATTATAACCCCTTTTCTAGTGGTCCTATACATAATTTCACTGGGTGGAAGCTTGCTATATAAGGACTGAAACCAGGCAATATTTATCAAACTATATTTGGTTTGTAGTGATTATTTCTTTGGACCTGGTGGCTTAGAGGTTTGGCATTGGGACACAGAAAAGCCCAAGCTGATATCAAATGCAGATTTTTACCATCTGTTGCCCTATGTAAATGAGCTGATGATCTCATTTCATGTTTTAGACAGGTGTCCACATCCCAAAAAAATGCAAATATAAATGACACGTTTGTTGACAGTCTCCTCAGATTAATTGGGCTTCGAGACTGAGCAAATTCTCACATCAAGAGGCTTGAAAACACATTTTCAGAGCTTTATGATGAACCTCGAACTGCTGCTGCCTATGTTGTTGCCAGATCATAGCAGCTTTGAAGGACTGGATTAGGAAATCAGTGTACATGCATTGACATGATCATCCCCTTAGATACATTCATTAAATAACATTCAGATAAAGGGGCCCTACCAGTTATCATAGAATCAATGTCTGCAACTGAAGGTTGGGTTTTGGTTTTCAAAAAAATAAATTTAATTTAAAAACTACATAAAATAATGTAATCAAGAATCTGAAATATACCCAGAAATCCGTGATATTGTGTATTAACAGGTATTGGATCATGGATTTCTGGGTATATTTCAGATTCTTGATTGCATTATTTTATGTAGTTTTTTACACACACACACACACACACACACACATACGTGTGTGTATATATATATATACATACATACACACATACACACACACACTCTGTGGAGAAATTCCATTGGCTTCTGGGGAGTTCTTGTGGATTTATGCTGGTGTAAGCTCAGAAACGGTCTGACATATTCTCTCAAATCTAGACAATTTTTGTAACACCCACATTTTTTTGATTGAGTCAATTGATAATTTCAAAAAGTTTTGTTTTGATTTCAACCTTTTAATTTTTTCAATACTTTTTTTATATAAATGAACTTAAATTTTGAAATTAAAATTGGTTTTGAACCAAGAAAGGGAAACTTTTCATTTCCAAAATATCAAAAGGGGGCATTTTGAAAATTTTGAAACTATTTAAAAAAAATTGAAATGGGAAATTTGTGGAAATTGATCCTTTCCTAGTTTTGTTGAATAGGTATTTTCCAACAACAACAACAGCAGCAGCAGCAAAAAATTATTTGTCAAAAATTTCCCAGCCAGCTCTACTCCTTAAGATATGCTGTTGAATATATGTATTTCTACCTTCATAAAAAAGGTGTGATCTTCGATACTCAGTAAACAGTATTTAAGAAAAACAAGATAAACTAAAGATTATATTTCACATCTTCTTGGCTTCAATGGAGGATCTGACCATAGAAATATGATGTTATCATACTTTTAGGTCTATATTTCTTCACTCTGAATTAATTGAGCTACTGACCCAGAAAAGCCTGTTGCTCTAGGATCTGATCCCTAAGTATAAGGAGAATTTGGTTTTGGAGTTAGGTTTGCCATATTTGTTAGTCCAGACCCTCAACCTAGGGTAAATTTGGTTTCAATGGGCCTACTGTAAATTTATACCAGTGAAGATTTTGCCTAGTAGTTTCAAACTCTGCCTAATGTAGATATAGATAATTTATTGTCTTGTGTGGAGAGGATGTTTCTCTTTGCTTTCCTAGTGTCCACATAGGGAGGGGTTGCACACACTTTGGAGGACAGAATTAGAATTCAAAATGAGCTTGACAAATTAAAGTATCAGTCTGAAATCAACAAGATGAAATTCATTAAAGACAAGGGCAAAATGCTTAGGAAGGTAAAATTAAATGCCCAACTACAAAATGAGAAATAACTGGCTAGGTGGCAGTACTGCTCAAAGAGAGTTTGGGGGTTACAGAGGATCACAAATGGAATACGAGTCAGTAATGTGATGCAGTTGCAAAAAAAGCCTTAAATCACCTGGAGTTTATTATTATGAGTGTTATATGTAAGATATGGGAGAGAATTGTCCGACTCAGCATGGAAAAGCCTCTACTGGATTACTGTTTCCAATTCTTGATGCCACACTTTAGGAAAGACATGAACAATTTGGAGATAATCCAGAAAAGAACAACTAAACTTATAAAAGGTTTATAACACTTTGTAACTATATGGGTAGATAAGATCTGGGATTGGCTTTAAAGGGAGGTTGTAGAATCTCCATCAGTGGAGGTTTTTAAGAACAGGTTGGATAAACACCTGTCAGGGATGGTCAAGGCGTACCTGGTCCTGCCTCAGTGCCGGGGGCTGGACTGGGTGACTTCTTAAGGTCCCTTCCAGCCTTACATTTCTATTATTCTATGCAGCATTTGCACATATTCCAAGCCCGGTGGCAGGTTATGTTTCTGGCTTTTCAGCAATTTATTTGTAAAACAATTAATAATCATCACCATAATTTTACATGGGAATTCTGAGTAACTCCTATGTGCATGCTTTTTCCTGACTGCAGCATGAATGACTGGAATACTGAGTCTGTTGGTGTTATTCTGCATGTCACATTTAATTGATTTTATAAGTGTTTCTATGAAAAGAGGCAGACAGTAATCATCGAGTTCATTAGAAGTACATGAGGCTACTGAATGGAGTATTATGAAATTTTCAAGATACTCAATCAGTTTAATCTAGTTACATTACATAATGCACCAGGGTCATGATATTTTGGAGATATCTGGAGGAAAAGAGAAGGATAGCTGGAGTCTTAAAATAGATGGTTAGCCAGCCAGACTTTAATGGTAGTGCTATTTACTATTTGATATGTGTTTCAGTTAGCTGAGGCAAAAAAGTTTGTTTGACAATTTTTGTCTCCATCTGCCAGCCAGAAATTTTCTCTCCTGTGAAATTAGCAAGTAGCCAGAATACCTTCAAATACACAAATAGATATAAGATGAAGGGCCAAGGTTGGTGTGATAGTGGCCTTAGTGTCATGTCAGAGCTTCTTGAAATCTCTCTCATCCTTTGCACACTTACACAAACTTCAGCCTAAAGAAAGTTGCACAATTCTGCATATACCAAATCCATGCTGAAAAGGACAAAAAATGTCTCTTCTGAGTCTGGGAGAATGGAAGTGAAAATGAGATGGCTTTAATGCTTATTTTATTAACTGCTAATGTAGCCCTGTTTTACAACAGCATGATATAGTATAGCTTTCACAATTAGGCAGTGCTATATATTAAAGTTTCAGAAGTGGTTTCTACTGTAACCTCATTTGTCAGTTGCCCAGACTTCCTTATACAAAGTTCCTTTCAGACCTAAATTATGGTTGGTCTCAGCCCAAAGGTGAAATATTTTGGAAAGTGCGAGCAAAACCAGCTCAGCAGTTTTTGAGTTATGTGAATGGGAATAAAATACTTTCTCATATACACCGATTGAAATTGTGGACTCAGAAGAACCTAACATCTGCTATACTGGGTCAGACCAATGGTCCATCTAGCCCAGGGTCCCTGTCTCAAACAGTGGACCGTGCCAGAGTTTCAGGGGGACTGTACAGAACAGGGCAGTTGGAGTGACCCACCATCTTCCCCTCTCAGCTTCTGGCAGTCAGAGGTTTAGGGCCAACCTCAGCATGGGGTTCCATCCCTGACCATCTTGGCTAATAAACACTGATGGCCCTAACCTTGATAAACTTATCTAGTTATTTTTTAAACCCAGTTATACTTTTGGTCTTCATAACATCCTATTAAATGAGTTCCATAGATTAATTGTGCATTGTGTGAAAAAGTACTTTCTCTAGTTTGTATTAAACCTGCTGCCTATTCATTTCATCAGGTGACCTCTGGTTTCTCGCTCACTTCATCTCTTCTTGTCTGACCACAGTTTTACTCAGCAAAAGCTCCTGGATGGGTTTACACATAATTTGTCTTAGGTGTGGGCTTATTTTTACAGTTATGTTAATTGAAGGGTGAGTTCACACCTACGAACCTCAATGGGGTTTTAACTCAACCCAGATCAAAATTTCATCCAGCTCATACCAATAGAATATAATGTAAAATAGACATGCACAACCCTGTTTGAATTCTTTCAAAGTACAACTATATCTTCTCTGGCTTTTATATTTCAGTTAACTTTCCACAGCAGAGTATCAGAAAATCATTACTCTTTTGCCAATCACCATTCTGAAATGTCCAAATTTCAATATTAACATTGTATTCCTTTGTGGGTTAAGATTTTATTTGTTACATTCTCCTTTAGTCTAAAAGGCATTATTATGCTGCTCATACTTCAACTTCACAGCTAATTATACTTTTTGGCCATTTCCTTTTGGAATATAAATGCTAATATATTAACTACATATACCTGGTTCTCCAACTTGCACCTTATTTCAAGGTAATTCTGTAATTTGATCATAGAATCATAGAATATTAGAGTTGGAAGAGACCTCAGGAGGTCATCTAGTCCAATCCCTGCTCAAAGCAGGACTAACACTAACTAACTAAATCATCCCATCTTTTTCTTGCTTATCTGTTTTAAAAAATGGTCTTGCTTTGCTTCATAAGCCTGACCTTCAAAACCTCTAAGGATGGAGATTCCACCACCTCCCTAAGTAACCCATTGCAGTGCTTCACCACCCTCCTAGTGAAATAGTGTTTCCTAATAGCCAATTTAGACCTCCCCCACTGCAACTTGAAACCATTGCTTCTTATTCTGTTATCTGCCACCACTGAGAACAGCCTAGCTCCATCCTCTTTGGAACCCCCCTTCAGGTAGTTGAAGGCTGCTATCAAATCCCCCCCTACCCTTCTCTTCTGCAGACTAAATAAGCCCAGTTCCCTCAGCCTCTCCTCATAAGTCATGTGCCCCAACCCCCTAATCATTTTCATTGCCCTCCGCTGGCCTCTCTTCAATTTGTCCACATCCATTCTGTAGTGGGGGGCCCAAAACTGGATGCAATACTCCAGGTGTGCCCTCACCAGTGCCGAATAGAGGGGAATAATCACTTCCCTCAATCTGCTGGCAATGCTCCTACTAATACAGCCCAATATGCCATTGGCCTTCTTGGCAACAAGGGCACATTGCTGACTCATATCCAGCTTCTCGTCCATGGTAATCCACAGGTCCTTTTCTGCAGAACTGCCACTTAGCCAGTCGGTCCGCAGCCTGTAGCAGTGCATGGGATTCTTCCTTCCTAAGTGCAGGACTTTGCACTTCTCCCTGTTGAACCTCCTCAGATTTTTTTTGGCCCAATCCTCCAATTTGTTTAGTTTCAGAGTAACAGCCGTGTTAGTCTGTATCCACAAAAAGAAGAACAGGAGTACTTGTGGCACCTTAGAGACTAACAAATTTATTAGAGCATAAGCTTTCGTGGACTACAGCCCACTTCTTCGGAGGTCACTCTAGACCCCATCCCTACCCTCCAGCGTATTTACCTCTCCCCCCAGCTTAGTGTCATCTGAGAACTTGCTGAGGGTGCAATTCATCCCATCATCCAGATCATTAATAAAGATGTTGAACAAAACTGGCCCCAGGACCGTACCCTGGGGCACTCCGCTTGATACCGGCTGCCAACTAGACATCAAGCTGCTGATCACTACCCGTTGAGCCCGATAATCTTGTCAGATTTCTATACAACTTATAGTCCATTCATCCAATCCATACTTCTTTAACTTGCTGGCAAGAATACTGTGGGAGACAGTATCAAAAGCTTTGCTAAAGTCAAGATATATCATATCCACTGCTTTCTCCATATCCACAGAGCCAGTTATCTCATCATAGAAGGCAATCAGGTTGGTCAGGCATGACTTGCCCTTGGTGAATCCATGCTGACTGTTCCTGATCACCTTCCTCTCCTCCAAGTGCTTCAAAATGGATTCCTTGAGGACCTTCTCCATGATTTTGCCAGGGACTGAAGTGAAGCTGACCGGTCTGTAGTTCCCCGGGTTCTCTTTCTTTCCTTTTTAAAATATGGGCACTATATTTGCCTTTTTCCAATCATCCCGGACCTCCCCTGATCGCTACGAATTTTCAAAGATAATGGCCAATGGCTCTGCAATCACATCAGCCAATTCCCTCAGCACCCTTGGATGTATTCGATCCGAACCTATGGACTTGTGCATGTCCAGCTTTCCTAACTAGTCCTTAACTTGTTCTTTCACCACTGAGGGCTGCTCACCTCCTCCCCATACTATGTTGCTCAGTACAGCAGTCTGGGAGCTGACCTTGTCTGTGAAGACCGAGGCAAAAAAAGCATTGAGTACTTCAGCTTTTTCAACATCATCTGTCACTAGGTTGCCTCCCCCACTCAGTAAGGGCCCCACACTTTCCCTGACCTTCTTCTTGTTGCTAACATACCTGTAGAAACCCTTCTTGTTACCCTTCACATCCCTTGCTAGCTGCAACTCCAATTGTGCCTTGGCCTTCCTGATTACACCCTTGCATGCTCGAGCAATATTTTTATACTCCTCCCTAGTCATCTGTCCAAATTTCCACTTCTTGTAAGCTTCCTTTTTGAGTTTAAGCTCATCGAAGATTTCACTGTTAAGCCAAGCTGGTCACCTGCCATATTTGCTATTCTTTCTGCACATTGGGATGGTTTGTTCCTGCGCCCTCAATAAGCCTTCTTTAAAATACAGCCAACTTTCCTGGACTACTTTTCCCCTCATATTAGCCTCCTAGGGGATCTTGCCCATCAGTTCCCTAAGGGGGTCTAAGCCTGCTTTTCTGAAGTCCAGGGTCCATATTTTGCTACTCTCCTTTCTTCCTTTTGTCAGGATCCTGAACTCAACCTCTCATGGTCACTGCTGCCTAGGCTGCCACCCACTTCTACTTCCCTTATATATTAGCTAAAATCCTTATGCATTAGCTAAAATGTCCTAATTCCTTCTATAGTCTCTCTTCACTGCACTCAAATAACAAATGTTTTAATCCAGTAGATCACTGTAAAAAATAGACTTGTATCTCTAAAGATATTCACTCTACCCTTTACCAGTATGTTTATCTCCAAAATGACAATACCCTCAGATTGAAAAGATGGAGCGAGGTGGTCATTGCTTTAAACCAGTAACTTCTAAAATCATATCATAACTTACATTTGTACACTTTGTATTTATGAACTTTTTCATCAGTTATTGTTTTTATTAATCTGAGTTTATTTAGATTTTATGTTTGAAATCTCTCTTTTCATTCACAATTCTAATGAAGCGATCTTTAGAGTCTCTGAAATGTCTGGTATTCTTTCTGGTACCATACCTTTGGTGATTTTCACATGAGTTTCAATGAAGAACACAATTAATGGCTTTCTTTAATGAAGCAAAGCAAGACCATTTTTTAAAACAGATAAGCAAGAAAAAGAAGTTTCATGCAAAGGATAGTAATTGGCAAACAAACAATTCCTTGGAAAAGGACAGCTTAGCAGGGAAGTTTTGTTATTTTTACTGGAAATGTACATTTATTAAAAAAAGTATTTACAGGACTTCTGTATAGCAGTAGGATTAAATGCTCACCCCCCCACCACCTCCTATATTTCAGTTATATGGATGGCACAAGTTACTCAGGAGCCACATTCTTGTAAATTAGTCTTCACCAGATGCTTTGTCTTATGTCCTTAATTGCTGTAAAACCTATTAAGAAATATTACTCACATAAAAGGTACAGAATAGTTGCAGAATTATTACTGCAAGGAATTATGTTTTACTTGTGTGTTATCCATTAAACAAAGAATTTCATCATCCCACTTGAATCTTATTTTTAGATGCTTGTATTTGAATCTTTAATGAAGATTAAAGGCTATAGTTGCAATCTGTACTATATGATTTCTATCTTCCTCTGTCATTGCTAAGACTGAACATTGTTCATTAAATGCTGTTTACTTATTTATATCTGCATTGCTGTGAAAAGGTAGTCTGGAAAATTTGTAGCAACTTGTTGTTAACCTGCATGAATATTTTTATGCAGATACATATAAGGGAAAGGACAATTGTTATCAACTCAAGTCCATGATTTTGCCTCTGATCCTTCAACCAGCTATGTTCATGGGCAACTTTATTCATGTGAGTAGTTTCATTGAGTTCATGTTAAACACATGCTCAGATGTTTGCAAAATCGAAGTTTTACTTATTAACAGATCAAAAACTTTGGCACATAAGAACATAAGAACGGCCATACTGGGTCAGTCCAAAGGTCCATCCAGCCCAGTATCCTGTCTACCGACAGTGGCCAATGCCAGGTGCCCCAGAGGGAGTGAACCTAACAGGTAATGATCTCTCTGCTGCCATCCATCTCCACCCTCTGACAAACAGAGGCTAGGGACACCATTCCTTACCCATCCTGGCCAATAACCAATAATGGACTTAACCTCCATGAATTTATCTAGTTCTCTTTTAAACCCTGTTATAGTCCTAGCCTTCACAACTGCCTCAGGCAAGGAGTTCCACAGGTTGACTGTGTGCTGTGTGAAGAAGAACTTCCTTTTATTTGTTTTAAACCTGCTGCCCATTAATTTCATTTGGTGGCCCCTAGTTCTTATATTATGTGAACAAGTAAATAACTTTTCCTTATTCACTTTCTCCACACACTTAATCCACAGATAGCTAAATAAATTCTAGGCTGATTCAACAAAGCACTTACGCATGTGTTTAAATTCATTGCTATTCAGCAACTCACTTAAGTACATGCTTAATTTTAATTTAAAACATGGGTGAAGTTACACTGAAATCAATGAGACCTGTAGAGGAGTGAGGACTCACCGGCGGCGCCTCCTGCTGGTGACTTTTATCTCTGAAGCAGGCAACTTCTCAAAAATTGTAGACCAGTGTAATTTCCTCTCCCAGAGAGGAAGGCTAGTCTAGCACATACAGTGCTAACCTGGGAAATTTGAGACCCAGTTTCAATTCCTTGTTCCAGTCAGGGCCGGCTCCAGGTTTTTTGTCGCCCCAAGCGGTGGAAAAAAAAATAAAAAACCACGATTGGCAGCACTTCAGCGGCAGCTCCACCGCCATCGCTTCATTCTTCAGGAGCGATTCAGCGGCAGGTCCTTCCCTCCGAGAGAGATCGAGGGATCCGCTGCCGAATTGCTGCCGAAGACCCGGACGTGCCGCCCCTTTCCGTTGGCCGCCCCAAGCACCTGCTTGCTGCGCTGGTGCCTGAAGCCAGCCCTGGTTCCAGTCCAGATTTCCTGTTTGACTTTGGGCAAGTATTCTCTGTCTGTGCCTCTGTAAAAATGGAGGTAATAGCACTTCCCTAGCTAATAGGGATGTCGTGAGCCTAAAGACACTAAAGGTTTGTGATGCACTCAGAGACCATGGTAACAGGAGCCATATAAGTATTACAGATAAAGGGTAAAATCCTGTTTTATTTACGTCTATAGCAAGATACACATTGACTTCAGTGAAGCCAGAATTTCACCCAGGAAGCTTCTTCAGACTTTCTGGGAATTCTGCCCCAAACAAACCCTTCTCCAAGGGGTCCCTTCTGAAGGGGTGGGACTGAGAACTGGAGTTGGCACAGTAGACTACTGGGTTTTCTGGGACGATTCCAAAAATCTGTCTCTCTCCATTGTAGACTCCTCTTATTTACTGGGAGTCTTGCAGCCAGTTGGAATCCAGTCACAACCGTCAGGGACAACTATGCTGCCTGTTTGCCCTTGTCTTTCACTAGGCCTCCTGCTCTGGCCGCTCTAAAATTTGGAGACACTCTGTGGCTTTTCAAGAATGCATACTCCTGAATGGAATGCTCTGCAGGTGAGCAAAAGCCCATAAGGTCCTTCCCTCATTTTCTGTGAGATGAACAATATTTTGTTCAATATTTTGTCCAACCCACTGCATTTATTAATAGAAGACGATTGTTTTACATTTATCTGTGACGCTGTAGAGCTTGCGGGCTCTGTAGAGTGGGTGGCTCTCTGCCAAAATCAGATATATGCCTGTTTGGTGATTTGGATCCTCAGCCATTTCAGAAATATAAGGTATGAAGGTCTTCTATCACTGAGAACAATAAGAAAACATTGAGGCCAATGCAGACTGAGTCACTTTAGACTGCCATATTGATAATTTCCTAGGGTTTGTTATTCCGTTTTTCTAAAAAAACAATATACAAGAAATTGTAGTGTATGTCTACTGTAATTCCTCGTCCTTTCAAGACGGATCTCAGTACTCCATTTCTTTATGAGGACAATGAGCGTGCTGAATTTTTTATATTAATGTATGATCCCCAAATGATTTTTCATCAAAGAGAAAAATGTTCCAGGCGCCAAACAATGCTGAAATATATGCGGGGTTCAGAGAACAGAATTGTGCCTGATTTAAGATGGGAAGTGGAAAAACTTTTTGACAAATAATGGTTGCAGAGATTTCCTGACTCCTCTTGGCATGTCAATCCCTCAGAAGATGAGATGTTGGAGAAGAATGAGCCCCAGAGATTGAATGATTTCATGCTGTGTAATATCATGTCATGGTCCTTTTTGTATCAGAACTCATATTTTGCACTGTGCAGTAGCTGGTAAATCAGACCATGAAAAATGACAGATTTTAGGCTTTAGTATTGTGACCCTTCGCTGACCAACTGTTTTTAACTCTAGTTTAATATTTGTGTTGCTTCCTTTTGCCCTACAAGTGTCCCTCATGTTATAAAGAAACAATTCCAGGCAACAAAATGGAAGTGGAAACAAAATGAAGTTTGTTTACTTATTACTTAGACAAAATACATTCATGAGACAGGTGCAAAATTAGCTGATATCCGAATAACCTCTCTCTGAGTGCTGGTAACCAAACGTTTTTTTATCGTGTACTCACAAAAGAAAAGGACAATCTAGTTAATAAAAATATAATCCTCTGATTAATCTATTTTGGTCTTGTGAGATGAATGGAAATCAGAAATGTTTTTGCATTTTCTTGCTTCTTTTTGATGTAGATAAATGGCTTTACATTTTCATAATGATCAATATTATCAGGAGGGTAGTGCCTAAAATAACACTCAGGGTCCCGTTGGATAAGACAGTATACATACAAAATGCAAAGGTCTTTTTCCGAAGACCTTGTAGTCTATCGTGTCCTCAAGCTTCCCTCTCTGCCCTGGAGAACTATGGCAATAGAGATTTAAAAAAAATAAATTGAAAAAGAAAAAAGAGACCTTTTGAAGTTGTTTGTTTGTTTCACATGATTAGAAGTGAACTCAGTTTTCAAAGTATCAAAAACATTAGCAAAATGGTTATTGATAAAAGCACCACCTGATACAGCATGATTGAGATTTAGATTTTATAACCAAAATCTGTTTTGTCTGATGGACACAACCAGCTTTCAATAAACTAGGGAGCTGGTACTCTCTGATAACTGGTAGAAATGAGTGCCAGCTAGCTGATATGCGGCATATTTGTTCCTTTAGACGTTCAGCTTTATGGAGAGGACTATACTTCAAACAGTTATGCATTTTCTTTCCCTTGGCAATTAATTGTAATGATATCAACACTGAGAATGTAGTACATTACAGCCAGGAATGAGCCAAATGGCTCAAATTAGCCCGTTCGATAGAAAATTATAAACACAAATATTGAGTAACAGCATATATTTATGTAGGCATTTAATCATAAAATGGTTTTAAAATATTTTCTATTAAAATTATTACTAATACGCCCTATAGAGATTCAAAACACCTGCTCTTCCACTCACCCTTAGTGATGACACCACATGCACCATTGTTAGACCCACTGCCTGGGATACTGTCCATGGAACAGGAGATGGTTTTGGTTGATCCAATCCTGTCCAGTTTCTGCAGAGCTTTCACAGAGAGAGATAGTTTAATTAATTTTGGGAGCACACTAGCTGAGGCATTTAGCTTTTGGTTTTCTTCCTGTTTGTCCCATTTCTGATTCAAACCTGGCTTCTATAAAAGGTATTTGTAATTATTGGTTGAATGTTCGATGGAACATTTTGAAGCAAAGGATGTTTGGTATTTCTTGTGTGTTCCCTCACTAGATGGCTGAAATATTTTAATTAGAAGAATAGTGACTGACAACTAGTGAACAGCAAATAAAAAAACACATTGTCATGTGACTATGGGTGTTTGCATGCAGAGCAGACATTCATGAGAACACATATCCATGTATCCGAATGTCTGCAGAGCGCAAACTGCAGTGGTCAAAATGCACAAAAATTCATGAGCACTCCATTCAACCCATTTTGTTTACAACCGGTAACTTTGCTAAGGCCAAAAGAAATGGTGTTGGGGAGATACGTTCATGGTGTCTATTGCTTTGTACGCAATGAAGACAATATGAATAAACTACATGGATCTCAAAGACCCATATTTACTAAATATACACAAACATGCAAGGGCTAGAGACATACTCCTCATTTATGGCAGCATCGAGAACATAGAACGTAACGAGCACTACCAGAGAGCTCACATACTACCCTATTCCTATACACTACAGGTGGGAAATAGTCCACTGAGAAAGGGCACTTTTCATGTATCTAATAACTATATTTTCAGAAGTTACATTGCAGTGCCAAATATGATAACGGGCTTACAGTGAAACATGATTACCTGAAGTACCACCTTATGAAGGCCAGTAGTAATATTTTTTCTCTTTTTTTCTCTGTTCCTCATCCTATTGCATTTTAAAATCAAAATTTTCCTTGATAAATTCTGGAAACTTGCTCCTTCCTGTCCATACTCGCTGGTTCTGAGGTATTTATATAAATCAATGGTACGCCCACATCTCGAATACTGCGTACAAATGTGGTCTCCTCATCTCAAAAAAGATATACTGGCACTAGAAAAGGTTCAGAAAAGGGCAACTAAAATGATTAGGGGTTTGGAACGGGTCCCATATGAGGAGCGATTAAAAAGGCTAGGACTCTTCAGCTTGGAAAAAAGGAGACTAAGGGGGATATGATAGAGGTATATAAAATCATGAGTGATGTGGAGAAAGTGGATAAGGAAAAGTTATTTACTTATTCCCATAATACAAGAACTAGGGGTCACCAAATGAAATTAATAGGCAGCAGGTTTAAAACAAATAAAAGGAAGTTCTTCTTCACGCAGCGCACAGTCAACTTGTGGAACTCCTTAGGAGGTTGTGAAGGCTAGGACTATAACAGCGTTTAAAAGAGAACTGGATAAATTCATGGTGGTTAAGTCCATTAATGGCTATTAGCCAGGATGGGTAAGGAATGGTGTCCATAGCCTCTGTTTGTCAGAGGGTGGAGATGGATGGTAGCAGAGAGATCATTACCTGTTAGGTTCACTCCCTCTGGGGCACCTGGCATTGGCCACTGTCAGTAGACAGGATACTGGGCTAGATGGACTTTTGGTCTGACCTGGTACGGCCGTTCTTATGTTCTTATGGTGAAGATTTAAAACTAAAAACAAACTAACAAACAGATAAAAAACCCTCACAGAAGAAATATTACTAATTTGTTAAATAGTGTTACCTCAATGTGTGCTGCTTCCAGCTGCCCTCTGTTGTCGAGTCTGGCTCTTAGTTGTGCATCTCAGAGCATGTGGGTGGGCTTTGAGATGACTGTTGTATATCACAGTTGACTGAAGCCAAAGTGAGTGCTGGAGAGTAGCTGGAAACTGTGTGAAAAGCCAAAATAATTAAAGTTAATGTTTGCTGCACATATTTTATTAGGATGATCAGAATCAGTGTGTCCTTTTAAGTCACTTTGTATGTCTGATAAGATTGTCTGGCAGAATTACTACTCAATATTCTTCCTATTTACTTACGTTTCAGTTTGTAGATTGTGCATTACAGGAATATGCTTGTGCTTTGGATAATGTCCCTTATGGGCCCTCTAGGACTAAGGCTCTATGATTATGAATGTTTATTGCATATGAGCTCATTGGCTTCCATTAAGTAACAATATGGGCTGAATTAGCATTACTATGCTGATGAGACTCAGCTCCTCATCACCTAGATTAGCTTTGCCTCCTCATTCTGTTACGGGTGTTCCAGTACGCTTGTGCCAAGAGGAGATTCCTAACCGGATACCAGGATAAAATATTCCCATATGCAACACTTTAGGCCCTGATCCAACAATATTTATGTATGGTCTTGAATTCAATAGGACTACTCCTGTGTGTGTTTGCAGAATCAGGGCTTTACAGACTAAATTTAGACCTGTCTGTGAGGTTAAGTGTACCGCTTCCTTACATCTGTTTGCCATCAAGTGAAGGCTGAGCCACAGTCTGGAATAATTCTCTCAAGATAAGAACATAAAAATGGGCATACTGGGTCAGACCAGTGGTCCATCTAGCTCAATATCCTATTTTCCAACAATGCCTGATGCCAGATGCTTCAGAGGGACTAAACAGAACAGGGCAATTATCGAGTAATCCATCCCGGTTGTCCAGTCCCAGCATCTGACAGCCAGAGGGACATGTAGAGCACGGAGTTGCATCCCTCACCATCTTGCCTAATAGCCATTCATGGAACGATCCTCTATAAACTTATCTAATTATTTTTTGAATCCAGTTATAGTTTTGGTTTTCACAACATCCTCTGGCAATAAGTTCTGCAGGTTGACTTTGCATTGCATGAAGAAGTATTTCCTTTTGTTTGTTTTAAGCCTGCTGCCTAGTCATTTTATCAGGTGACCACTGGTTCTTGTGCTATATGAAGGGGTAAATAACACTTCCTTGGTCACTTTCTCCACACCATTCATAATTTTATAGACCTTTATCATATGACTCCCACATCCTGACTGAATGTTCCTGACATTGGTTTTCCCAACCCAGAGTGAGCAAAAGACAGAGCATCAGCCAGTTTGTGTCATAATCTAAAAGTGACAGTGAGGTGTTTTGTGTGTCCTCTTCCCTCTAACCTTCCTTCCCATTCTTGATCCTTTCTGAAGGCCTTTGTTGGCTTAACAGATGTACTTCTTGTACTCTCTTAAACTCTTTCATTGTGGAACCCTTGGCTTAGGGGGGAAAAGAACTGAAGGAAAATTGTGGTTCACTTGAGGTACCCTCAGTAGGCATTTACAATTAACAACTGAATGCATCAGTTGTTTTAAATAGCCTGACTACCATCATTCATAACAATAACAAAAGGTAACAGACTGATTAACATTCACTGGAGTTTAAGTGTTGAACTATTTTAAATTGTAGTGATGTGAGTTTGGGCTGAAATCTCTCTCTAATACACTCACATTTATTACTAGATTTTGATTCACATTTAAGATCATTAACACAGAATGTTTAGACCAGCCAGTTCAACCAGCTTTCAACTGTCACTGTTTTTCATGGTGACTGAGCTGTTTCACTCCTCTTTCATTGAGCTACCTATATTTCTGCATTTATCTCCAAGTACTGTGGCAGCCTGAGTTTGAAGAGATTTGCAGATGTGTGTCCAGTCTAATTTTATTTGGGAAAATATCAAGGGGAATCTAGTGAATATAATAAATAGTCTTGATTTTAAATTATTACATACAGGAAGCTCACTTTATCTGATCACTAACATGCATTCAAGGTTTCGTTGTGGCTCTCAATATTTACATAAAGGTAAAAGTATCAGAACCTGGCCCAATCTGTGACACCATATGGAAAATGACTGCCAGAGGCTGGGATTGGACGACAGGAGATGGATCACTGAAAAATTGCCTTATATCTGTTAATTCCCTCTGGCCCCAGCCATTGATGGAAGACAGGATACTGGCTAGATGGACCATTGGTCTGACCCAATATGGCCAGCCTTATATTCTTATGAATCAGATAGTGTTTCCTGTCAAGAGCAGTTCCGTTGGGTAATTTGTGATCTTCACAGGCTGAGGGTCTAGATATGAGTGAAGTTTTTGGTGGTGTTTTTTCTTTATAAAACCCTAAATCGTTTGGGATTTGGTACCCTTGGATGCTTCCTACTGGTTCATCTGCCATAAGTGGAGGCACTTGAAATAAAGCCCTAGAGTATTCTTCATGAAGGTTCCTCATCTTAGAACTTCTTTTCTCCCTTTTTTTACCACAGCCTGGATTTTTTAACTTTCTGGGCACATTGCAAACCTCACTTTTCTCCAGCATCTGGGGAGGGAATATCTGGATATCTAAATATTTAGATGGTTAGAAGATGGTTATTGGGATGCCTGTGTGCTATACTACATTTATATCATGGTGACAGCACTGTGATATTGTCAATAATGCCATTATATAATAATAGTTTTCATTGTATTGATATTAACTTATTTCCTATAGTTTAAACTTGCCAAAAGTGCAAGTCTGGGATATATATTTGGTCAGAAATCAAACGAATCAAATAAATACTGTGAAATAGACTGTGACAGCAAAGATCCTTTCACAGCAGCCTCTGAACAACTCATATCTTGGAGATTATTTGTGTTACATTTCTTGAAGTGAAAATGTTCCTAAGCTGAGGTAGTTTTTGACCATAAACACACATTTCAAATGAATGGATTTTCAGAAAGTAGGAAAGCAGAAGGTTTGGATTTAAATGCACAATGTAGGAAGATGCTGCCATGAAATCTATAATTCAATCTCAGTTTATCATCCTAAGTAAAGAATGGATTTCTAGTAATGGATTGTCAATTTTAAACCACACTCTGTGTTATTAAACGAACAGGAGTAGATTCTTGTCAACTAAACATGCAATATTTTGCTGCATAACTACCTTTCCTCCCAACTTTTTCTATTAGCACCTACATTAGCTATTGGTGCAAGTTTTAATGAGACACTACGTGTACTGCAAATTAGGGTACTTGTGCCCATTGATTATTGTGATTGGAAAGGAACTGAATGGTTTTGAACTTTTGCCAATAAAAATATCTATTTTTATTATAATGTTTGTTATTTATACAAGGCAGTATATGACTAGTTCTACAGTATCTTCGTGACACAGGGCAGATGGTCCCTGCAAGATAGAGATTAAAACCATGGAAAAAGCAGCCAGTAATTACACTTGTTAATATTTCCCTCAGGTAACTGATGCTAACCTACCAAGGGTAATTGACAACCTCTTCCCAGATGGTGGAGTTATAAACTCAGCAAGAAAAAGGCTAGGAACTTGAGGGTCCATCAGGTGTGTGTGAGTGAACAATAATTAGAGTAAACTGAAACAGGACAGGTGCCGTGGGACAACCAAGACAGACAAAGGAGGAATCTCTCTCTCTCTCCCCCTTTATCACAACAAGCGGAACTGTTCTGCTTTGTATTTTAACTCACTGGGGCAAAGGTATTTATCTTTTGGTTAGAGCAGAGGCCTGGGGTCAGTGTTTTATTTTTTGGCTCTGCCCTCCCTGATTGTAACCCATCTGCCTTGGTTTCTATTTAGGTATTTGTTTAATTTAGGTAGTGCTTTGAGGCCCTTGGATAAAAGGTGCAAAGAAACTTTACCTTGAAGTACTGTGAACTACAAGTGCAAGCAGTTTGTTTCTGTTTTGAAGACTGGCTGAGACAAGTTTTCATATTGTATTAAGGAGCTAAATCGACCATGAAGAGTCCTTTTCTACTGTTGGTAAAATCTATCCATTTATCTAGGTCCTTGTATCTCACCATTCTCTGCAACATCTATGTGCTCTGATAACCTGTCCTCACAATGACTGGCTCTCTTCTCTTCTTTGTGCTAGTTTCAGTGGGTACCCCCAAAGTGCTAAGCAGAGAACAACACATCTCCGTTGCTTGACTTAGGACAGTGAGTAGAAAATAGAGTCCGATTATGATCAAACTTTAAAAAAAAAAAAGTGAAGTGCTGATAAGTCTACAAGTTGGACTCTTCATCCAAAGCTTTGAACTGTTCGAAACTCCTCATATGTGATATTAGGATTGAAACCCTGCAAAAACAGCCTCTCTTGCTATATGCTGAACTACTTCTTCCAGTCCCACTTGGAAATTAGAAGTGATCCCCCCCATATAGTAATTTCAGAACCTTAAAGATTTTATTTTAACTCAATTCCAAATATACATGAAGCCATTGGATGTTCTCAGGGATTTCTGGAAAATACTGACACGTAATTGACAGGAAAGTTGGGATGATTTTCCTGCCTCTACTGAAATCCACCTCATCTCCAGATACTTTTAAATCCCATTTAATTGAGATGAACTTTTCCTGGGGCTCAAAAATATATATATTTATGAAGAAGGTTTTGTTTTTGGATGGACCAGATTATATTAAGTGAGCAGGTATTTTCAAAAGTATCCAAGGGCCCCTAGATATATTGTCTCTCTGTAATCTCTTCATCCCACTCTCTTTAAATTATTATAAATTAAATACTATAGTCTCTATATATTAATCATATTAGACAGGAATGAAGAAGTAGGAACCCTTCTTGAAAAGCACAGCTTAATATACATTCATTTGCCCTGTGTGCTGCCTCTTCCCTTAGGGATGTTAATGAAAAAAAAAAGTTGTATGAATAAAACTATTTAAGTTGTAACATAGGTACATAGTAATTATTTTACTTGATCAGACTGGTGGTCCACCCAACAAAATGCATGTATCAGTTCTTCTGAGGAAAATTAAAGAATTCATAGAATATAGAATTACAGAACAACTTGCCGAAACAAGAAATTTCTTACTAATACCATCAGTTAGTGAGTGGTCCATACCCTGAAGAAGCAAGGTTTCTATCCCAATGCTTTAAATCCTATTTAATGTGACAGTGTGGATGATTTCATTAGCCATATAAGTGTTTAATCCTTTTAAGTCCTCAACTTTCCTCTCTGCAAGAACCTATATACACACCTAGCAGACAGGGTTTATCACAATATGAAAGGCAGAAGGGGACTTCTGAGGAAGTATCTTTTTTAGAGAGATTTGGGTTGGAAGAGAGGGAGATTTGGCCCTTATTTTTCCTCAAGTTATTTGTGCATTCCCAAAAGGGATTTATTTGACAGAGAAATAAATCTGAGAGGTCTTTTGTCTCCTTTTAGTTTCTTTTCACTCTTCTCCCTTTATATCCTCTCACATTTTGTGATGGGGCAGGCCTACTATTGTAAAATTCAAGAACCCTTTCCCTCCAGGAACACTGTGTTAGACTGCAGTGTACCCAGTTTCTCAGAATTAGACCAAAATAACCAAAAATTGTTCAGAGCCAGGACTTGAATTAACAGTTTCCCTTAACTCACTTTCAGAACCCTAAATAAACAAAGCTACAACACTTCACAAAACACCCTGCCTGATCCTTCCCCCGCAATCATGGCTCCTTGTACAAACCACCTAACTGCTTTGAGCCTCTCCCTCTTATATTTTACTGGGAGAATTACTTGATTCATGACAGCTGGCTCAACCTTACTCTTCTGGCAATCCCAGCAATTAGGGCAGGCAGATAAGAGCTCAGATCATCAGCTGGTGTAAATCAGTAGAGCTCCATTGAATTTAATAAAGTTCTGCTGATTTGCACTAGGTAAGAATCTAACTTATGGGCTTTACACATTGCTTGAGAGTATTAACTCTCTTTTTGCCAAATCCTAGATAAAATCTACAGTTCTGCTACATTTCTTTGAGCATGGCAGTAGCTTCTCTTTGCTATTACAGTGATAGAGAACACTTCTAGATGGCAAATTTCTCCTTGCATATTGAACACTGATTACAACTTTTCTTCCAATGTAACCCTTTTCCTGGACCTAGGTATGTTTAAATAACTATCTGGATATTTTTGTTAACTGTACTACTTGTATTTTAAAGCATGCAAACACATTAATCCAAATTACCAACTGGTTTCCTGAAAAATTTAGTTTTCAGAAAAAATTCTTTTGTCTTTCAGGAGCAGAAAAACTGTGTCCTGAATAGCATCTGGTATATAAAGAACTGAAAAAAATATTTAAAACTCTTTAAACCATGCACACTGGGCTAGCTTTACCTACTGTGACTTTAATTTAAAATTGATACAAAAAGGCACACAAATTATGGCTCCATGTGGAATATAATCCACAGTATTTGCATGTTTATAACATTTTAAGATTCCCTGGGCTCTCATTCCTCTAAATTCATTTTATGATATTTAAGAGGAGGCAGGACATTTTTTGGTTAAGACACAGGGATGAGAGTCAGGAGAATCTATTCATGGCTTTGTTATAGACTTTCTGTGACCTTGAGAACAACAGCGAGGGCCTCATCAAACTGTGATAGACCTTTTTTTTCCATTGACTTTAATGGGAGGCAGCTTGAGCTGCTTATACTGAACATTGATTCCATAAAAATGTCATAATGGGTTTTTTGTCTTGTAATCAGATAGAAATCAGAACCAGTGAAAAGTATATTTTGTCTAACAGCCAGCACTGCAAGCCCAAAAGACAAGCTTGGTTCTTTTTAGTTTGTACATCAGCACCAATAATAAAGATTTGGCAATTGCAGCTTAGTTCCCAATTCTGGTACGGATGTGCAAACCAGATTGAAAGTGTCATTATTTTCCAAGGTCGGGCTCTAGAGAGCTAACAGGAGTAAAAGAATAGTTAACCTTTATTTTTCTCGATAAGTAGCTGAAGTGGTTTGGAATGCACACAAGGAACACACAGATCAGTACTGAGGCCATAACTGCACTCAAATGTTTGTAAAAGGCTTCAGGATTGGAAGGTGGCAGGGTTAGAATTTACAGAAGGACTCAGAACCCAGAAGACAAGTCAGGTTTTCGAAAGAACTCGTATCCCAATTAGGCACCAAAATAAGTTGCAAGATTTCAAAGTCGCTCAGCATGTTGGGTGCTGAGCTCTTCTGAGATCTCGCCATAATTGTCACAATGGAAGCTGCTACATGCCCTCAGAAATCTGGTCCTGAGCTCATCTGGTATCTCTTACTATACATATGCTAAGTATTGTATTCTTAATTATGATTCATACACCTTCCCATACCAGACAGATGTTGGTCAGTGAACAGGTGAACCGAGAGCCTGAACTGTGGCCCTGCTGTTGTCCTTTTGCAGCACTCTGACTCATGGGTCATAAAAATGGTTTAACTGGCCTTCTGAGGATTCTCTTGGTGTATAAGAAATCCCCAGATGTTGTACCCTCCTGGCCTTGTGCTTACAGTAGAGGCTGAAGAAAAAGAAGCTAGGCCGAACTGCTGCTGTGCGCTAGTGAACCATGATTGCCAGAACAGCCACTTGGAACGTATACAGCTGGGTACAACTTAGAGCAACCCCGATGCTGCTATAAATTGTAGTTTATCCTGGGATGGGGTGTAAAGCCACCTTTGCCACCTCTTGTCCTTGGAGCTGCACTCAGTGAAGCTTGGCTGGACTGGAGGATCTGGCACAGGGAAAGGCTTGCGACTCAAAATGGCACTGTTTAATATTCACTTTGCAGAGTAGTAAATAGTGACCCTAGGACTCAGATCCTCAAAGGTATTTAGTGTGAACTCCCATAGAAATCAATGGGAGTTATGTGCCTAAATACCTTTAAGGATTTGACCAGAGGACACCCAGTATTTCTAAACTAGCAGTAAATATTATAGTTCAACCAGTGGCTAATATTCCTTGTGGCAATGAAATCTTATTTCATTATTTCAAATAATAAATAATTTGAAAAATTATTTCAAATCTTATTTCATTATTTCCATTTCAAAACAAATAACCAGAAACCTGCCCTTAAAGAATATTTTGCTTTCTGAAAAGCTATGTTACTAGACCTGATCCTCATTCTCTTTTAACATTGATAAAGAAAGTCACTATATTCAATTAGTATTCTCGATGCACTTCACCACACCGTTTTTAGCCTTCATTTTTCCCCCACATTTAAATACTCAGCTCAGTTTACAGATATTTTGTTTTTTAATCTAGTCCCCCAGATACATTCTTATCACAACAGAAACCGCAATAAATGAACTGCTGCACTGAGGAGAATCTAAATTATTAAGCAGTGCCTATTTCTCTTCGTTATTGTGGGGACTTTTTTTCTATGCTTTGCTGGCTGAGGCCAGAATTCTGAAATATTATGGTATTAGGAGAGGATTTTGTTTCATGAACAGTCCAAGTAATTAATGAATCTAGCTGAGCTGTGGATGTGCATGGTCTCTGTGTTATTATGGTACTTGGAGGTAACAAAAGAGAACTAGCTCTTGGTTGCTTTTCAGATTGAATCAGCCTTGTTTTGCAAATAGAAAAGAACATAAAACAAACTATGTGAGCTATGCAGTACTTCAGTGTGGGTAAGTGAATAACATCAAAATGTGCCACAGAAATCCAAGCAGCACAAGATGGACTTGAACTTTTTTTGACTCCTTGTTTCTGTGGTTTTCCTTTTGGTCACCAAGTAAGACTTCTTATTGCCACCATTACTGTAATAAATAGTAGTGCAACAATAATAATAGCCTTACTGTTAAGGCTCTTGGGGTGAAATCATGGCCCTCTTGACATCAATAGCCAAATTCACATTGAATTATATAGGACCAGGATTTCACCCTTACAGTCTGAGATGCACAGGGAACATAGAATAACAGAAATGTAGATCTCAAAAGGACATTGATAGTCCTACCTCAGTGCAAGGGACTGGACTAGATGCCCTAAGTATTATGTAGACTAACACTGACAGGTGTTTGTCTAACCTGTTCTTAAAAGCCTCCAGCAAGGGAGATTCCACAACCTCCCTAGGTAATTTGTTCCAGTGCTTAACTACCTTTAGGAATTAGGAAAAACTTCCTAACTGTAAATCTTCCTTGCTGCAATTTCAGTCCATCACTTCTTGCCCTGTCTTTACTGGATAAGGAGAACAATTTATCACTCTCCTCTTAATAACAACCTTTTATGTACTTGAAAACTGTTATCCTGTCTCTCCTCAGTCTTCTTTTTTCCAGACTAAACAAACACATTTTTTTTTTTCAATCTTTCCTCATGGGTCATGTTTTCTGCTGACCTTTTATCATTTTTGTTGCTCTTCTCTGGACTTTCTCCAATTTCTTCACCTCTTTCCAAAAGGGTGGTGCCCAGAACTGGACACAATGTCCCAGCTGGAGTACTATCATGGTAAGGAGGGACATTATTCCACTGGGAGGACCCTATAGCTTTGGTGTGTGTGTGTGTGTGTGTGTGTATAAGCAAAAATAAGGCACAATCCATCTCAGGGGCCTACCAGGAAACTCTTGCTGCCAGCACTAGCTATAGTCTGTGCTATAGGAATCCAATCACTCTCCTTGGCCCAGTTCTGCATCTTCTTACCAGTGCATATGCCCCTCTCATACCCAGTTGTACCCCATTTGGGGTATAGAGTGCTGCTAGACCAGCACTCCAGTGCTTTGTGGGCAAATTAGAGCTGCTTTCTATTCGTGCCTAGACAAAAGGGTTAGTGGGCTCATTGTGCTGTCTTCTTTTGCCCTTTCTTTTCTCTAGTGGAGGGTAGACAAATCTGGCCCATCAGAGCAAATGTAGAGAAGGATCTTGCACCCATAGTGGAGAGACTGTGCGGAAGGATGGAGAAGAGGGCAGTGCTAGATGAGGGGAGGTTAAAGGTATGTGTTTTGAGAGAGAGGTCTGAAGCTTGATGGTCTCATATTGTAGCGGCTCATGCAGGATTTTTTTTTTTAAGAGGAAAGATGGAGCAGTGGTTAGGGCTAGAGCTGTTTGGGAACCAGATTTTTCCATTTCAGGGAAATTCCACAATTTTGATTTTTTTTCCATTCCAAAACATTTTTCTCCATTTTGACATTTTTAATTCTATATTATATAGTATTAGATTATATATTTACAAAATAAGGAAACAAAATGTCTTTTTTGAAATTGAAAATCGAAATGTTGCATTGAGAAAAGGTCAAAATGTTCTGTTTCAGTCTCATCAGAATGCTCCATTCTGTTGGCTTTTTCAAAATAAGATTTCATCAAAATGATACATTTTCACATAACATTTCACTTTCAATAAATCAGCATTTTTTGATGGAAAAACATTTACTGTGGTCTGAAGGTGCTGTGAAGAAGTTTCACAAAACTCCCTGGTCCTCTGCTAATTGGCATATGGGAGAAAAAATTCCTTCCTGATCCCCTAAATAGGCAATTAGTAAAACCCTCAGCATCTGTTGTCTGGGTTCCCATTCTTAGTTTGGGTGAGTAGCCTGGGCTGCTGGAACAGAGCCGAAAGAGACTGCATGTGGCCCCTGCTCTGGGCTAAATCCAGGGAGCTGGGGAATGCTGGCCAATCAGCATATGTCTCCCCCAGTTGGCCAATGGGTGCCAGAGACTCCTACGGGGAGCATCTACCTATTATCCCTTGGTGAATGTCTCCCTCCCTTACTATTGGGAATGTCCCTTTTTTACCGTCGGCTCCATCAAGTTTCCTTACCCGTTGAAGTGGGTGGGTGGCATCTGTGCTAGTGCTCAGATATTATGGTAAGGGGGCATGTATGACTACCTTAGATAGACAGTTATGAATTTTCCATTCCCCAATCCCAATTTTATTTTAAAATTAATCTTATATTATAATTATATGTTGACTAGTTCAGTAATTGATTTTGTTAGGAAAATACTAGTAAATACACTCACCACATAGGATATACCCCCCAAAACACTGTTTAGACTACTTGTATAATGTAAGATTTCTTCAATTTTAAAAAGTCCTCTTCAAGCAACCCCCAAGCCCACAGCTGAGAGTCATATTGTTTCACATTCAAACCATGCAAAGCTGTACATTTCAACAGACACACACACACACAAACTGGGCCCGAATTGCCTAAAACTGGACCCATTCCAAACCATAGAAAACATCTTTAGATGGATAAAATCTAATTTTCAGATTTGTAATGAAATAGGAGACCTGGTGAATTTCACATCGTTTGTGGTGTGGTTGCAATCCTGTTTCACAGCCAAAGGAAAAAGCCCTGCTCTTGTTCCATTGAAATCAATGGGAATTTTGCCATTGACTTCAATGGGAAGTGGTATGGGCACAAGATCTGTAAGGCTGGCTGGAACAAGTCCATGGAGAGTTTTAAGAAAGGCAGTTTTGATCTGGATTTTTGAAATGAATAGGAAGACAGGGAAGGTGTCTTGCAATGGGGCTGTGATAAGAAAATGAGCAGACATTCCCTTTGATAGTCATGGAATTAGCCGCAATTAACTGCAATTTCATTGAGGAATGCATTGCATTTCCAGTTTATCTCTGTGAGAAATGTGTGTGTAAAATCACAGCTGCCGCAAACGGTTTGTGAGCCTCTGGGGGCACTTCCCAAACATAGCGAGCTAGGTTATGTGCCATGTACAAGGCTGGTGGAAATATGAAGCTTTCCAAGAGTGGGAAGTGATAAAGGAGCACTGGAACTAAAATGGCAGTTGTCTTCAGAGTAAAAGTGAAGCATTGCCGTCTAGTTCAGAGTACGTCTTTGTCTTTGATGTGAGCAGGTTGTGCGGACCATTGAGCCAGAGAGATAGAGACAGAGTGGAAAGCTTCATAAAATAGGCAATTAACAGCTCCAGTGTCTGGATCCAGCTGAGCACAGCTCAGCAGAGATAAGAGGTGAGGGGAAGGGCAAAAGTGGCTGCATGCTGCCTTGCACTCCTCTGATCCTCGGGCTGTCTGAAGGCTGGTGTGGCGCCCAGAGTAAACTGAGCTGCCCCAACTTATATCAGCTTGTAACAGCCCCCTAGTGGTCATTAACCAGCCATGCATCCCCCCGACATGCCCTCCCAACACAGTGGATGAGGATGGCCTAGAGTTGGCTGTATGTTTCTTGGGGATTCCCTATGCCAGGGGAATCCTCAGCTGGCCAATTAAGGCAGCCATACATCCCCTGTGTGCCACCATTATGCCAAAGGTCTGGTCTGTAATGTTAGTATTTTGAGTATAAAGCTTTGGGGAAGGCTGGGAGGAGAATGTAGGTGGGAAGGCTGGGAGGAGAATGTAGGTGGTGCTCAGGGCAGCCTCCTTGGCTGTGGGAAAGAGATTTACCCCCTTCTGCCTTTTATTTACTCATGTTATTTATGAGAGCAGCAAAGGGCAGGTCAGAATAGTGATGCCTTCTCTGGGGGCTCTTAATGCATTTTCACTAAAACCCTGTTTCCGTGCCATTTAATGAGCACTATTGAGTCCAAGCAGGAGGTTGGTGAAGGAGCATCCGGAAATCTTTGCAGGGACACAGAGAATGCAGATATGTAAAGAGAGGTTTCTGATTCTGCAAAATGATTTTGTCCCACACAGTCTGTGGGTGGAATCCTGGCCTCATTGAAGTCATTTGGAGTTTTCCCACTGATTTCAGTAGGACCAGGATTTCCCATTGTATTAACATTTTATTTTTTAAAAAAATCAATTAAATGATAGTGCTGGCATGTGGATAGACAGGACAATTCTGTGTACAATAGGCACACCAAAAGGATGGGATTTTTTCCTATCCTTGTTTTCTTTAGGTTTGATTTTTCTCTTCTCCTGTCGCTATTATTCCATTATTATCTCAGTGTAGCTGAGATGATGATCTGGCTCACTGACTTTAAAACTGCCCTGGATTGCATGTTTATGCTTAGACAGTACTTAATTATGGGACTAGCATGGGACCCTTGAGGAATTTCCTAAAAGGCAACCTTAATTAATGTCACCAGCTGTATGGAAATGTATATGCCCCTGGCAATGTAGGGAATGATACTGAATGATGACAATGTCCTCATCCACCCAAGCATAATAGCTCTTGATCTCTCCTATTTCAGCCCATTAAGGCATTGAACCCGACTGGTAACATGGCTGAATTGCAATGCATCTGCTTGCCCCCATAAATTATGTCTACCGGTTTAATACTTGTGTTTATAGGAAGAGGCTAGTAAGTATTCTGAGTGAATACCACATACACCCAATGCCCTGTGAGGATCTCCTGTAGTAAACTAAGATTTAAAAATAGTCCCAATCAAAATAACTGAGCCTGTGGCATTTTTTCAGGTATTTCATCAAAATTAACGCAACCCAAGTGTCACTTCTGCACTGATTCTTAATGAGGCTACCAGAATAATGCTACTAGGAGACTTGCTTTGAACATAGGTGCAATGCTACTTAGAGGCACGTCCAGCCAGTGCAACTCACTTTTGCTTTCGAGGTATCTGTCTGATAACATTATCAGATCATCATACTTTGCAGTCTCAGGCTCTGTCTTCAACTGACATAAAGGTGTTTTGGTTTTTTTTGCTGTAAAAAAAAAAAGTGAGATAAAAGAACGAGGAGTACTAGTGTTAGAGACTAACACATTTATTTGAGCGTAAGCTTTCGTTGGCTAAAACCCACTTCATCGGATGCATGCAGTGGAAAATACAGTAGGAAGATATATATACACAGAGGACATGAGAAAATGGGTGTTGCCATACCAACTATAACAAGAGTAATCAGTTAAGGTGGGCTATTATCATCAGGAGGAAAAAAAATTTTGTAGTGATAATCAGGATGGCCCATTTCCAACAGTTGACAAGAAGGTGTGAGTAACAGTAGGGGAAAAATAGCATGGGGAAATAGGTTTTACTTTGTACTTTGTGAGCTAGTGTTCTTGCTATACAACCCCAAGTGGAGACAAGACATTTGTAGTGTTCACTGAGAGGTAGCTAGGTGAGATCATCACTATCCCCCGCTCCCCTCTCCATCCTCCCCTGCCGTGCTCCCCACCGGGGGGGGGCGGGTGGCGGGAGGCTTTTTTGCCTGGGGCAGCAAAAAAGCCAGAGCCGTCCCTGGTTATCAGCTTTTAGGAAAGCTGCTTTTACATAGTTTACATTTAAACAATCAATCAATATTACCCACAATCCTATTGGTAATAAAGCAATGGGACTTTTCTATTCCTATGACTGTAATTATATTAGCAGTATGAATCCATTTAAGCAGTGGGATTACTGAAAGATGCCACTCCCACAGGGAAAATTTGCTGGTAGCTAGAACTCTCTGAATAACTGATTTTTTTCAGTTCACTGGTTGAACTGAAAAAGTAAAATAAAATTTGTTTCGGGTTCAACAAAATGTTTCATTTCATTTTTGAGTTTAACCTTTTTCTTTTTAACTAAATTAAAATTTGAAAGAAAGTCATTCTAAATAAAAAAAATCAAAATGTTACATTTAGAAAATGTTGAGACAAAACATTTCAACGTTTTTTCTTGCCTTAACAATTCAGGGAATTAGACATAGACTCATGTTTCAGTGGACCCAAATCTGCATTTTTGTCAGAAAAAAGTCAAAGAAAAAAATGTCACCCATCTCTACTTGTAACACCCTGAACCGCTGCTAAACACCCCAGTGCAAACCCAAGGGATCTTCCTAGAACCTCTAAGAATCTACATCTTGGAAGGAAGGAGTTTTTACTTTTATCAGACCCTTCCTAACTACATTAGAAACAAGATTGTGAACATACAGCTGTAGTTAGAACCTTAGATTTTAAGACACAGGCTGACTTTGTATGCTATCTCCTGGTATCCAGTGATTTCACAGTCCTGACACCTCATTGCTGATCCACCCTTCCCGCGTCACTGTGCAAATCTGCCATCCAATATTGAAATTCCCTGCGCTTATGTTCTTCTTTTCTCTTATCAAGATGGATTCTGCTGCATTTGCCACTGATGACCAGACAGAGACTGAGGCAGACTTATCAATGGATTCCCCCATCTTGCAGCTGGATCCTCTGTGTGCCTATTCTGACATTAGTGCTGCTACCACCCAAACTCTTTTGTTGTTTCTTTGTGTACTGAGAGTAGACAGTGGGTCTACTTTCAGTGCATACATTTAAATACATGGGTAAATCTTTGCAGGATTTCAGCTATGTAAACTGAAATGAAGCAATCCTCTAGCCAAGCCAGGAGTGTGCTAGGTTTGTCTCTGTTGGTAAGTAGCTCTCTCTGGATATCTTACACTTCTTCCCCTTTCTTAAAGCTGCATTCAGAAATTGGTCCTAACCCTGGTTATGGAACCAATTAATTTTGCAAATAATTGAAATAATACTGAAATCACTCATTTAAATGGTCTTTTGGTCACAATGGTTGAGAAGCTATTCCTTCCTCCATAGGCTTGGCCTACACTAGAAATGTTTGTAAGTACAGTAGTATCAAATGGAGGAAGGGGCTACTTTTTAGGATAGTTTTATACTGGCAAAAGCCCTAGTGTGAACCTAGTTATTTTTGCCAGTATAGCTTTTTTCATCTGGGGAAATGATATAACAGCAAAAGTTGTTATAAGTAAGCTGTGTATGTACCTGCAAAACTACACTGGCAAACCCTTTCTAGTTTAGACAAGACCTTCTGTTGATACAGTGAGTGTGGCATGGACTTGTATTGAATGGCATTTACCTACAACATATAGAATGGGCCCAATCCTGTATCAAATGAAGTCAATAACAAAACTTTTATTGACTTCAGTGGACATGGGAGCAGCTCCGTGCTTGTCCCCTTTGTAGCTTACCGGTGTGAAAAATACAATGGAAACGTACATCTGGAAAAGCTTTACAACAAAGTTGAATTTGAATAGTAGGCTCTCAGCAGTGGCTTTTAAATCACCTCTGCAGGGATGAAGCAAACTGTGAAAACACAGAGATTTCTGTATAGCTGCTCTTGGGAGCTATAGTAAGTGTTTCATGAGTTATAGCAAAGTCTTTTATAAAGTGAGAAGTTCATTATGGACTCCAATGGAGCTCTTAGACAGAGTCTAGTAGAATTATAATGCCCTTCAGAGGTACATACTAAGTAATTAGGGGCCTGATCCTACAGCCCTTATTCAGTAAGACTGCTCATGCGAGGAAGGGCTTCCCGACTGGACTCCTGGTTACTTCTGAAGCACAATATCATTGTTTGCTTTATTGATCTGAATTCCATGGAGTTACTTTCAAATTAGGAACTAACTGAGAGCAAATGTATCTCAACAAATAGAAAAGTTTAAAAAGGAATAAGAAAAAAGAAGTTCGAGCCATCACATTATGCTCTTAAAACAAATGCACATTTGTTTGCCAAATCTTTCAGCCTAAACTATGTTCAGTAGCCAAGGTGAATTGAACACCCCAAAATGGAGGCAAAATCATGCCACATTGTCAATGTAGACCTTGCATGCATTCCTCACAGGAGGAGACCCATTATTCATTATTATGCAATATTTATTTTTCAGTGGCACCCCCAGGCCTCAATCAGGATTAATGCCCCATTGTGGTGAGCAGTGCACAGACAGTAAGAGCTGTCTGATACAGTAGGAGAAAGCATTTGTCCCTTCAAGATTTTGTCTAAAGTTTTTGCTCCTTGAGTTTCATTTACTGTCACTCTCTGAGGTACCAGTGACGTTGGAAATGCTTTGTGTGACAAGCTACGTTCAGGACTAATGTCCTTGCCAGCTGGTGGAGGCCAGTTGGAAAGTACTGGACCCATTGTGGTGAACTGTCAACTTTTCCTTGAAGGAAAGCAGATTGCCTGCATCTCTTAAAGAAACAGCTGTGTGACTATTGCTCAAAATAAAATCCCTTGATACTAGTCATCATTTATCTATTGGGGAGGGATAGCTCAGTGGTTTGAGCATTAGCCTGCTAAATCTTGGGTTGTGAGTTCAATCCTTGAGGGGGACACTTAGGGATCTGGGGCAAAATCAGTACTTGGTCCTGCTTGTGAAGGCAGGGAGCTAGACTCAATGACCTTTCAGGGTCCCTTCCAGTCTGTGAGATAGGTATATCTCCATATTATTATTATAACTATTACCCTAGGTTTAATCTTCCATTTTCAGTTAAGATTATCAAAAAGCTTGTGGCAAGATAGTTTTTAGATATCTAACTGCCTCAGATCTCCTGAAATTTTTTCAATCTGGATTCTAGCTTGGGTATGGAATGGAGAGTGTGCTGGTTGCATTAGTGGCAATATCAGAGTCAAAGGCATGGAGGATTTGCCCTGCAATATTTTGGAATATTGTTGTTGAGATCTTTTTATAAACTCTCTTTGGATCAACCTATCCCTAACCGTTATTGGCAGCAGTCAAATGTAACATCTGATCATGTAAGGATGAGATAAAGTCTAGTATTTTGTATGTCAGATCACAGCACAGCTCTGGAGAGAGATTTTATCATTACAGACTAAACGCCAGAGCAACACTTTTTTTAAAAAAAATTGTTTAGCATGAGATTAACATGAAAATAATTGTAAATGGAATTTAACTACACCTCTACCTCGATATAACGCTGTGCTCGGGAGCCAAAAAATCTTACCGTGTTATAGGTGAAACCGTGTTATATTGAACTTGCTTTGATCCACCGGAGTGCGCAGCCCCGCCCCTCCGGAGCACTGAATTCGTGTTATATCGGGTCACGTTATATCGAGGTAGAGGTGTATTTGGCAGTACAGCCATCTTTATTGGTGGTGTCAGGCTAGTGATATTTTTTTCCCCTCTTAATGTATATGCTACTCAAGCCAAAAGTGTCTGAAGTAATGTGTGGCTATAAAGAAATTGGCTTGAAACTGCATCCTATAGCTTTGTAGAAGGACACTGACTTGGATCCCCTTTAATACAGTATGCTTCACCCTTTTCTAAACAGATTTGAGTCATAAAGAGCTTTGTTCTAACCGGCATTACTTAAAATGCCATGTCAATAATATTTATTGTTATTACTACCGCTATTATTCATGCCATAATATTATCCTTACTTTAGACGGTCTGTAATCCTAAATACCACATTCACATGTAGGCAGAGATAACTGCCGATGAAAAGGTTTGCATACAAATTGTTCAAGGCTGTCACAGAATACATATGTTTTAAACAAAACCATTTAATTCTTGTAATAATGGTTATTCTTAGCTTTAAAATCCAACTGTTTCAAAGACCGAGTTCATTAAATTAATTACAATTTCTTGGTGTCTAATTACACTGGTGGCAAAATCAGCCTGCATAAAATACTCAGTTTAAAATTTATCAGATGCTGCTACAAAATGTGCGCCCATCAGTGATTTAAATTACTTCATTTCCAAACACAATGCAAAGATGGTATGTGCCAATCTATGCTCTCCTCTGTCTTTCCTTTTGTCAAACAATTGATTTTTCATATTGTTTTTAAATCTACTAGTACAATAGGTAATTCATCATAACAGTGAGAGATAAACTCAAGCAGGCTCCAAAAAATAATTGAATTTTGCAGAAATTCTCTGAGGGGGTAAAAAACCCATAATATCCATTAAATTCCATAATTTCTAAAAGCAATCTGAAATATAACTGTCTTTAAATTGGGGGGGGGGGGTGTTGTACTTTAGATACTGAATCTAGTAGGAATAATTTGGTCTTCTGTTAACTTACATTTTATCTATTTTATCTAAACAATTTATAATAAGAAATATTAATACAGATATCAGTGTCATTTGTAAATCATCTTCCCCTCCCCTATTACAAGTTCCCAAATGCAAGAGATTATGGCTTTGCTCCTCAGCTACACCTAGGATTGGCAAATGAAATGGTCAACAGTTTGTAGCTACCAATGTCGGGGCAGCTGGTGACTCTTTTTTCCCTGGAGTAGTTTAGAATGTCTCCAAGGCACATTGTTTAGAGCATCTCCAGGGCTGCTCTAAACTATGCCTGTCGGGCTATGATCCCCAGGGAAATTCTGTCCACCAGGCATCATTGGAGTGCAGTGCTCTCTAACTATGTGACCTTTCTGTTATCAAAGCTTCTAATGGTAGGGGAAGCATAGCAGGCATCTTTATGCTAGTGGAACTCACTAGTGGTGGGGAGGGATAGCTCATTGTTTTGAGCATTGGCCTGCTAAACCCAGGGTTGTGAGTTCAATCTTTGAGGGGGCCACTTGGGGATCTGGGGCAAAAATCAGTACTTGGTCCTGCTAGTGAAGGCAGGGGGCTGGACTCAATGACCTTTCAAGGTCCCTTCCAGTTCTAGGAGATGGGATATCTCCATTAATTTATTTATTTTATTTAACTCTCACCCTTGCAAGAGGAATATCCAGCTGAGGAGATCCAAATGCTTTTCAGCTTCCTTGTCTTAGGGAAATGGCACAAAGGATCAGACTGTGATTTAGGAGTAAGCCCTGTATCTTTAGGTATATCTCCATATTATTACTTATCTCATAGAACTGGAAGGGACCCTGAAAGGTCATTGAGTCTATCTCCCTGCCTTCACAAGCAGGACCAAGTACTGATTTTGCCCCAGATCCCTAAGTGGTCCCCTCAAGGATTGAACTCATAATGCTGGGTTTAGCAGGCCAATGGTCAAACCACTGAGCTATCCCTTCCCCCCCTTGAGGATACAGTAAGTATTGTGGAGGAGATTTTTCAAGGCACAGATGGGCGTTAATTAGCTAACTCCCATTGACTTCCTGCCTTTAAAATCCTCCAGTGGCATCTACAATCTGACTCGCTCATCACATTCAGAGAGGGATGGAGACTCATTTTCATGCTAACACATAGCAATAAGATTTTCAAGGAGAGTGGTCAAGTGTTGAGTTTACACTGCTGAGAAAACTTTCTATCATCCAGAGACATGTGAGCCTCCTATGGCTCATGCTGACAACCAGCTCCAATGATTAGGAAACAAATCTTTTTTTTTTTTTTCCAGAATGGTCTTTCAGCCTTGTGTGTTTATTAAAAAAAAAAAAAGCAAACAATTTATTGCAATATGATTTTTTTAAATGCAGAATAGCATGCTATAGAGTGATTTATCATGTCAAATGAAGCCATAACATGACAAGATGGATCATTTAGTATATCAATTGATGCCGCTTTGTGTGCTGTTGCATCCAAACTATAAAAAAGGTATCAGCCACTTTTTTTTTTCCCCCCGAGACACCCTTTTTTTGCCAATTTCTGGTCTAGTGAATCTATTGCATCCTCAGTCTCTCCCTGAATTCAGCATTTAAAATAGCTTTTAGTTTTACCTCATTCTTTTCTTCATCTAAACAATCATTTTGTCAGTGTTTGTTAGCAAGATGGCCATTTGGAAAGAAACGAAGAAAAATACTGAATCCCTTGCTGTTTAATAAGTATCATATCCAGCATTAGCAATGAACTGGTGTTTGCTAAATTTGTAAACAAAATGAAATAATTTAGCTCTGGTTCAGGTCACTTAAAATACTTCCCCTAGACTCCAGTTTTGTGGTTCTTCGTGTCAATCAGTGAGTGACATGCCACAAAGAGTAGGGAGAAAATGAAAGCAGAGTGGGGAAAGGTGACATTCTTAAAGCGTTTGTGTTATCATTGCTAGGAAACCCCTTTCTTGTTCATCTTCTAAACAGCCATGTGCAGGTTAAGCCAAGGCTGTTTCATCTTGTGTGTGTGCACGCACACGTACAGAAATGAATGCCTCTCCATACTTAATCACATGAGTCAGGAGCCAAAACCCCAAAATAAAACCTGTTATTCTTCCTATAAGTGAGAATAACTTCCTCGTTATGAGCGAGATACAATATAATAGGGCACTGTCTCATGCTACTGACCTATTATTGCCTTTCACTGCAAAAAAAACAAAACAAAAAACTGGCAAAAATGATCTTTCCATAACACCAGTTAATATGTATGCCGGTTGGAGTCCAATAAATTTCATAGTATCCTAATCTGAATATTCCCGGATCCTACTTCAGTGTGTAAATATATTTCTAAAAGTCCTGATGATAGGAGAGCAATAAACAATTTATATTGACTTGCTTGGGATGATCTAACACAACCCTCCCATGACTACACTTTGTTTGGTAATAGCTGAGCTCTGTGGTTTATCCCAAACTCATGAAAATAAATGGTATTATTTAAATGTTTCTGGCCACATTCCTTGCAGCAGTCCACAGCAGATTAATGTTATCTGCATTGCAATGTGTTCTCTTTTTGCAGTGTCTCCTTGCAACTTCAGCTCTTGAATATATGCAGGTATTTGTTACCTTGAGAGAGAAAGATATGGATAGACAGAAGAGGCCAGATTGTTCCTGACCCTTGTGAGGGTACCTCAGAGCGGAGGGGAAAGCACAAAGATCCTTTTGCTCTGTTCCCTCAGCCCCTTGCAAGACACATGCAAGAGCCAGGGATAATTGCTCGGAGGAGTGCAAGGGCTCCTTTCTCTGTGTGCACCCATATGTGCAAATCAACTTGGAGGAAGCTTGGTGGGGTGGGAATCATGAGTCCAAGTGTGGAGAGGGGAGCCAGCTATGCCATTCAAAGGAATACCAGAGAGATCAGGGACAGATTGTGCCAATGAATGTTGTGCAGGCATATATGTTACATGTCATATGTGTCTATACATGCATATCTCTTGACATCTCATGACATGCACCTCTTTGGTATTGTGTAAATAAAAACACTACCAGTAACAAATAGTGATTGCTAAAATGACCAGCAGCTCCTGAGACAAAATATATGTAGAAAAGCTATGTGATTTCCTACACATATTATGTGATGACCAAGCAGATGATTACCTCTAGTGCACTTGCAAAAGACTGAGAGGCAGGAAAGAGAAGAGCAACTGGTGGGTTGCAATCTTTGCGGGGGTGGGGGTGTTACAAAAGTTATGTGGCACTGAACATTTTAATACAATCTAAAGCAATGATGATGTTCCAAAATAACAATGGGGCTGCCAAAACCTTCAAAGTCTGTGAGGTCAAATGCAGTAGTAGTAGCTCTGTCTCTTTCATGTCTGTGCAGGTGACTCTCTCCCACTGTTTCACTCCCCTACTCTCCAGACACCTGTCCCTTTCAAGGTCAAGTATTCTCTATCAACCTCTTGAAACACACACCCAGAAACAAATTATATAGGCTTAGCACAGATCCTTTTTTTAATTCCTACTTTTATAGTAAATGCAAGTGGGTTGCAAACATTTTTGGCTTCAAATAAGGGGTCACCAACCCCCAAAAGTTGTGAATTACTCTTCCAAAGCCCATTAAAGTCATGGAATGGCTCCAGTTCACTTATCTGGGCGTTGGAAGTGGCTCCTATTCCTTTTCACTTCCCTTCACCTCTTTTTGTTCTCTGAACAGGTTGTTTGGTTTTGTTTTAATTCCTTCCAGTTCCTTCCAACTCCGGTCTCTACTTCTCCTACCCCTGCTTAGCAGTCATGACCTTGCTCTGCTGGAACACTACAGAGGCACTTCATATTAGTGACACGGGCCTCACTTCTGTTGTAGTTGATTCAGCACTGCACAGTATGGCATTTGCAGTGGTTTTATCCGTCCTAGGAGAGAAATGTTCCGGAAATGTATTCAATACAGAAATCAGATACATAGATGCCAGAAGTGAGCAAGGGACAGAATTTTTGTGGTGAATAGAAGTTTCAGAAAACTATTCAATTTTTCATTTCATCTTAATTTTCTCTTTGTTTAAATGTGTCTGCCTAAATCTGAATGGATCTGTATTTCCATTATATCTGCACTTTGTGTTTTTTAATGGCTGCACTAATTAGGGTGACCAGACTTCCTGATTTTATAGGGACAGTCTAGATATTTGGGGCTTTGTCTTATATAGGCGCCTATTACCCCTCACTTCTCCCTGATTTTCACACTTGCTGTCTGGTCACCCTAGCACTGATGTAAGTTGCACAGCTAGAGGCGCAAATTTTTGAAAATGCTTATCTGAAATTGCTAACTCTAGTCCATCTGAATTAGTTATCTGAAATGCACCTTAGCTCTAGTATAGTCACTAAAATCAGCAGTTTATTGGTTTCACCATATCTCATGGATGAAGACCTTGCCAGTTACCCAGGCCTATGTCGCCTCTAGAATGGATTACTGCAAAGTGCTCTAAATGGGAAGATCTCTTGAAGATCACTCGGAGGCTTTAGCTAGTACTGTATAGGGCAGCCCATTTAGGCAGAATAGTGGCTCTGTATCAATATATTTTCCCCACATATTGCATTGTTTGTCTGTTAGCTTCTAGTGTCTAACTTTAATCTGTAACGCCCTATGTGGTTTGAGGCCAGGCTATATTAGAGTACATTTTCTCCCTAATGACTTTGCGGCAGATGCGCCCAGGTGGGCCACTTTGGTGACATGCCCTGGTTGTGCATTCTCAATGTTTGGTCAGGCCTTTTGGTTCAAATTTTGCTCTCACCAGTATAAATCTGGGGTAACTCCACCAGATCAGCATCACTATTCTGATTTACATTGCTGTGTCTAACAGCAGATTTTTCTATTGTGAGTGCAGGAACCTTGAGTGTGGAACATCACCCTTCTCACAGTTCATTCTGGCCCACATACATTAGCTTTCAGAACATGGCCCAGAGCTGATCTTTATGGCCATGCCTTTGTCTGATAGGTCTGAATTAAGGTACCATCTTTCCTACTTTTCCAACTTCTTTCTTGGGGTGTGTGTGTGTGGGGGGGGGGGGCGGAGGAGAAATGTTTCTTATCGAAATGGATCCTGAAAGGGCCATTACTAGCTCTTCTACAGTGGCTGAGCTGCAGCAGGTTTGAGTAGAAGTTTCCCTCATCCTGCTGACTGCAAATGCCACACTCCCGTCAAGCCCCCTGCCTGAGTGACTGACCCATTCTTGAGGAACCATCCTTTCAACCGCCGTGGAACCTGCCCCATCTTTGTTGACCTAGGCCTGGGTGCGACATCACAGCGATTATCCATGAGCAAAACCTCCTGCTTCACAGTATTTAGTACAGTTGATTTTATTTAAGAGAACATATGAAATTTCATAAACACCACGTCCTTCTACAGAGGTTCACATCTTTACTGCTAGCTGCATAGGCGCAGACGCTGTGGGTGCCCTGGGGCTGGAGCACCTGTGGAAAAAAATATAGTGGATGCTCAGCACCCACCAGCAGCCCACAGATCAGCGCTTCCTCCTTCCCCACAGCCCTCCCATCCGCCGGTGGGGCCTGCTAATCAGCTCCTCTTCCTCTCTCCCAGCACCTCCCATCTGCCGCGATCAGCTGTTCCACGGCGTGTAGGAGGAGCTGGGGAGTGAGGGCAAGAAGAGGTGGGGGAGGCGGTGGAGCGGGAAGAGGCAGGGTGGGGGTTTGGGGGTAGGTGTGGACCGGGGATCTAGCACCCCTCAGGAACTGGGGAAGTTGGCACTTCTGGCTAGCTGGGCTCCAACCCCATCCCCTGTGCCTGTTTATCTACCTGTTGTGCCTTGTTAAAATCCTAGATTGTGAGCATTTTGGGATAGGAAATGTCTTTTTTGCTTTACTTATCTGTATAATGCGTAATACAATGAGGTCTCGTCCCCTGAGTAAGGTCTCTAAATGCTATGATATATAAATATAAATAACAGTTCTGGATCCTGAAGTCACCAGGGTAGATATAACATGGGTAATTCTGCTACATGCTTACTACCTCACCGCATCAATGCCTCTGTGCTCTTCTAGCTGGGCCACCCATTGTGACAATAGGTTCATTCAATCTCTGTCCCCTATGCTCCTGCTAGGACAACAAGACCAGTTAGTGTTTAATTGTGATGTCCCTGTCCACTAGAAACTAGCCTGAGACCATCAGCTCAATTCACAAAGGCCACTGAACAATTGCTCCATGGTAATAAATTTTACTCACCATTGACCAGGGCATAATTTGAACTGTGACCTAGCAGTGAAAAGTTCTAGCCCACTAATAATCGCCTGAGCTACTCAGTTCCACTATGATTGCATTTTTAGCCAATGGTACTCCCTTCTTTGTTAAATCTAAGACTCTTTTCTTTTGCATCCCTAAAATTTTAAGTCACTGTCTTCTCCCATTTCCCCTTTCTAACAGTATTTCACATTACCCTAGGCACATTATGAAGGGAGAGGTGGGTTTCTTCTACAGCATTATCTATTCACCATTGCTGAAGGCAGGATACAGGATTTCATAGACCAATGAACTAGTATGGTATGTTAAATCCTATTTTCCTATCTCCAAAGTGTGCACAGGATTCCAGTTTAATATTCTTTATACTTTATTGTTGCCATCTGTTTGTATGTCAATATTTTGAATAAACATCACACTCTCCATTTCCTTATGATTTCGTCTATTCTGAGCATATTTCCCCCTACGTTTTCCATACGTCCTTTTTTCCCGTTTCAGAAAAATAACTATTATGATCCAGGGCTACAAGTTATTATTTAAATTGAAACACTTTCAAAAAGGTACATTCAGCAGCAAAGAAATAATGGGGCAAAACCTCCGCTGGTGTAAATCTGGAGCTTCACACTAGCTGAGGCTTGGCCCTGTATATTTGTCCCTTCTGTGAAGCAGAGAAAAGGGAGTGGTTAGGACTATCCTTGAAACAGGCTCACTTGTGCTGGTCCAGAATTCTGCCTTTTTTTTTTTTTTTTTTATATGCAGATTGAGAAGCATCTCTTGTTCCAAGGAACTGTTCATAAATCCTGCATCCTGGCTCTCATGTAAACAGTCTGTGGATTCAGTGTAATCAAAACCACACACACACACACAAAATCTTTGCATCATTTCTGCATCTGGACTAATAAATGGCAACTGCAGTTAATGCAGATAAATGTAGAACAATGAATCTTGGAACAAAGGGAAAAAATAGCGCATCTGCTAAAAGGAAAGATGCTGCTGAATACTGATTAGGAAAGAGATCTGGGAGTTGTAGAAAATCTCTAAAGCGTTCAGCTTAATGTGCAACTGCAGTGAAAAGGGCAAACAGAATGCTGGATTGTATTGCTAGAGGAGGGCAGTATAAATCAAAGTAGCCGGCATTGTTACTATAAGACATCGTTTTGACATTACTTAAAGAACTAGACTTTATTTGCCATTGGTCACTATAGCTTCAGAAGAACCTATTTGCTACTGGATGTGGTTTGCTGTAGGGCAACCAAAATACCATCATCTGTAATTTAAGATATCGTAGATGAAAAGACAGAAGAATTTCAGCTCATTAGGAAGAAGTAAAACCTATAACCTGACTAGACAGATGCTTTGCTTTCAACAAACAATGGTGTATATCATGACCTGAGTTCCATGTGCATAAGAGTGGAGGGGGGGGAGAAGTGGACACATCTAAAACGTGGTGAAAATAAACGTTTTGGCCAAAAACTTATTTCACACTAGTTCAAGCAATGATTAAATGAGTTATTGATACAAAGGAAGCAAGCACAGAGAAAAATGTAATTGCAAGTGAACGAAACGGGAAGCCATAATGAGATCTGTGGTCTTATATTGTTAAAAGCATTTCAGTTTTTCCATGTTTTAATCTTACAAGATTTCCACAAAGAGCAGAAGAGCATTCACATTAAAAAAAAATGACAGTTTTCTAGAAGAACCCATTGCAGCTTCTACAGATTGTGTTCTATCAGCATTTTCATTATGAATCCCTATTTTCAAGAGTTTATAACTTAACCATAATAAATTACTACCAGCTAAAAAAAATGCTGTGTAAGCTTCTTTTCTAGAAGAGAGTCACATGACCAGCATTTATAAAGATGTGTGAAATAATTCTTAAATTTTTATTTAAACTAGCTGAGTGTAAAGAACATCATCCCTTATGAATGGTTAAAATCTCATTGTATTTTCCTATTAAATCCAACCATATCCAGGAGAATACCTAGATCGAATAATTTTTACTTTTAAATCCAAACTCTAGGTCCCAGGGAAATTTTTCTGTATAATGAAAGACTCATTCTCCCGCCCACCCCCCCAAAGCCTGCATTGAGCTCTAGTTAAATGGAAGCTAAAAGGCACATCAAATATTATGTGCATTTCCATGTAGTGCACTGAATAATTTTTATCATTCCAGTAAAAGTATTAGTTTTAATTTACATTAGAGATATGAAAACATAGGCAAGACTGTTTATAGGGATTTGTGTGCCCCTTGTTTTTTATTTAAATTCACTTTGGTTTACACTCTGTGAGTTACACTCCAACTGACCCCCAAAACTCTGTCAAAACTGTTTAGTATCACCATAAATCCCCCAGGTTCTCAGGAGACTGGGTCAAGGTTTTTTAAATCTTCATGACTCAGGGCAGAAACCAACCTCTAATTAATGGAGGTCAGAAAGACACTTTCTCTATGGGCAGGTTTTTTTTGTAATTGCCCACTGCAGGGTTACTTGCACCTTCCTCTGAAGCATCTGTCACTGGCCAATGTCAGAATCAGAATACTGTACTAGATGATCAGTTGCTCCGATCAAGTATGGAAATCCTACGTTCATTAACCTTAATTACTGTCCATCTACCATACTATGCCTTTGTTGATTTATCTAGGCATTTACACTGGAGAGAGGCAGCATAGCCTACTGGATCCAGCACTAGACTGGGATTGAAAAAATTAGGTTCTATTCCCAGTTTTGTCACTGGTCTGCTGGGAGACCTTGGGCAAGATGATTCACTTTCCTGTGCCTTAGTTTCCCCATCTGTAAAATGTAGATAATGTTTTCCTCCTTGGCAAAATGCTCTGAGATCTATTGGTGAAACATTCTGTCTAACAGCTACGTTCCATTATATAGCATCTTCCCCACCCTAGTATCTGACCACCTGTACCTGGGCTAGATTTAAAATTAGCCACAAAACCTGAAATCAGGTTACTATTGTGTGGTTTCCATTTTCATCATGAAGAATTGGTTCAGCTCTAGTTACAAAACATGTAAAGACAGATGCGTAATAAGGAAGGTTTCCCATACTGCAAAAGTATACACTGTGAAAGAAATAACAAATGCTTTTATTTGGACTGAAGATCCATTTTCACAGTCTTGGCTGCAGGGAACATCATTGTTTTCCCCAGTTCTCATTCTGCCACGTTCTGGTTTAGAATCAGATTCCGGAGCTACATTTTCAGTTTGGGGTACCTGTCATATCAATATACTTGTGTCCATAGGCTGACTATGGCTAAAGGTATGTCTACACTGGAGCAGGAAGGTGTAATTTCCACTATAGACATATCTGAAGAGAGATCTCCTCCGCCTTTGTATGCTTCCCCTCAGCTATGCCCAACTCAGTATGTGAATATTTCCATCTGGTATTTTCCACCCTGTGAATTGACAGCAAAAGTGGTATCGTTAACAATCAGAATTTAATTCCATAAAATAGAAGAGCTCCCATTTCTTGAGACCAGTACGGTGAGACAGATGCTCAACTGGTGTAACTCCATTGACTCCAGAGGAGACTCATTCTTTTGTTAGTTCACTGTCCTCCTGGTTGCCTCTGTCTTCTATAAATAAAATTAATGTACACAGTGTTTTATTACTATCGTGTTATCATAGCCCCTAGCTGCCCTGGTTTTGTAGATGATACTTTTCTTAAGCACCTATTTCCACATCCTTTGTGTTCTTCCAGAGTGTTTCAGATGCTACTACTTATCAAGTTGGCTGTTCTAAGTGCCATGAATTCTGTGCTTTCCTTGTCACCTTTGCTTTGCTATTTCCTTGCTATTTATTTAGTTGCATAAAACCAACAATATAGCAGGTATTTTACAAAGTATGAATGCAAGGTTCATGCCCTCCATGATTTTACAACCTAGTTAGACCATATGCAAACATCAGAATGGGAAGGGAGGTGATATAGGGGACATCAGATATGATCATCCGTAAGGATTCACATGGCAACTTCAGTAAAGTACAGAGGTGGAACATCCCGCAGTCGAGTTAGCGATTGTAATATTATGCATGTTGCTTCTTTAAGACCATCATAGTTTAGCACTTGTACCCTAAGGCCAGGATACAACCAACTTGTCAGCAAGCACAGTGCCATCCTAACAGATGGGTATGAGTGTGAGCAGCAAAGGGAAAAATCTGTGTTCATCAAGTGTATTTACTGAGGATGCATTCCCCACTGGGAACTTCACAGCAGCTGCCATCCTCGGCTTGCCTGCCTCTAGTTAAAGGGATATGGCACCACTAATCCAAGTTTAAAATGGATTAATTCTCAATTAAAATCTACCTTTCATGCCCATTTGATATCAGTAGCAAAAAATGACCCTGGTCAATACGTGCAAAGGAGAACAGGTTACACTCAAATTTCTCAGCAAGAGGTAATGCCAGCAAATTCTCCCCAGATGCCAACTGCACCATGCAGACTACCTCAATTTCTGAATCGTATATATTATTCTGTAGTTTTACTGTGCTTCAGGTCAAATAACAACAAGCATAAATTAGATGGAGTGTGGTATACTCTGAACAGTTTTCACTGTAACAGTATTTTAATAATCAGGAAAGTCATTCATGTATAGTAATGATAAATTGCTTTGCTATGGGGTAATATAAACTTTAACAAGTATGATGAATATTTCTGCTTGGCCAAGAAAGCTGAAGTAGTGAAAACAGTTTAAATATGTGCATCTGAATGAATGAATGAAAAAGCTGGACATATTCCAAAAGTAGTTTAGCAGTTTTATATAAAATCACAAAATGGTTTTATAGGTAAGTGGCTTAAAAACCACATCTGGTGAAAGGAAATGATGACAATGTTTTTGTATTCAAAGGCAACAGAGGCCAAATTTTTAAAAAGTGACTAGTGAGTTTGGGGTACCTTAATTTTTGGGTGTCAAGCTTGAGATACCTTGAAGTTGCCTGATTTTGAACAATCACTCTCTGAAAATTAGGCTTCCAGTTAAGCCCCCCCCTGCAAATTACCAGCACCCCAAATTACTGTTCACTTCTGAAAATCTTGGCCAGAACAACCGAATGGATAGAAAAAGCATAACTAAAGAAAATAGGCCCAAGTCCCCTCTCATTCATGCTTAAGTGAAGTGGGAATAACTCCACTGAGGTGAATGAAAGGTGTAAGTGAGAGGAGCGTTACATTCAGTTATTATGGTATTACACCCTATAGCAGGGCAATTACCCCGCTCCTGAGAGAAAAGGCTAGGCTGATTGGAGAAGCAGCCACAGCTGGGGCCACATCCCGATCAGGCCACAGCTGGGGCTACACCCCAATCAGGCCACACCTGGCCCTGTTATAAGGGCTCAGGGAGGAATTAGGTCATTCTCTCTCTAGCTGTGGAGAGAAAAGGACCTGGCTGCCTAGGAGAAAAGGGTACCTGGAGCAGGGCAGGGCAGGGCTGGGCTGGGGAAAGGCCAGAGGAGCTCTAGCCTGGCAACTCCCTAGGCTGATCCCTTGGTAAAGACCTATGCAGGTACTGGGAGTTACAACTGGTCCAACCTACTTGCCAATGATGAGTGGCAATGACAGACCGCAGTTTGCCCCAGTGAGTGGGGGCTAGATGATGACTGGTAGTCACCACTGAGACAAGGTGGATGAGAGGGTTGGGGGTTCCCCTGGGAGGGGAGACCCAGAGTGCGGTGGGGTACTGCAGGGGCAGAACCCTGAGGTAAAGGGCACTGGGGTCTGAGGGACATGGGGGGCCAATAGGAGGTGCTCTCTATGCTGGTGAGCTAATTCCAAAAATGACCAGCAGGAGGTGCCGTGATGGTGAGTCTTGACCTTGCTACACACCCCTAATAAGAGGGATCAAATGTATGAGTAATAGCACTTCAAAAGTCTAGCTCAATGTTAATTGTTGTGATTGTGGCTGCATAAAGAACTATGACAAATGAAATATTTAAGGATTTCTGTTCATTAAAATATTATACATTCTTAGACTGGTTGTGCATTTGTTGTATATCCAAAATTCCCACAAATCAATGGGAGTTTTTGTGCCAAACAGGTTTTAAGACTGAGACTTGGTTCCTTACATAACTGGTGCTGGGATTAAAAGGCAGAGGGTTATTTAAAAACAAGGTTTCTCATCTTAGACTTAAAGTGGTTTTTTTTTTTTTTTTTTTTTTTTAAATTAGGGGCCAGTGCTGTGATTTATCTGCAGCAGATTGTACTGATATGTAGGTTAAAAACATGTTGCATCCCAAAGGAAATCTCCTTTTTATTACGGGTACCATTGTGGTCCCCAGTGACATTCTGCATAGAGGATCATATTGTAGTGATATACATGTAGGATGAGATTTTTCAAAGGCGCCTAATGGAGTTACCTGCCCAACTCCCACTGATAGTCAATGGGGGTTGGGAACTTAACATAATGGGGTCCTGCCCCTTGACTGGGGCCTCTAGGTACCACAATAATAATAATTTCCTTAGGCACCTCTGGAAATCCCAGCTATGATGAACTACAGAGCCATGTGACTAAAAAGTGGAATCATGTGCTCAACTGAAGAACTGTGTGTTAAATTGTATTTTTTCAAGCATCTTTGACCATCTTATACATGTTCTGCCCATAATCAACCTGTGACTTCTACATTTCCAAAGCTATGAGCAGCTACTGTAGTTTTGCTTGTCTTTTTAGACAACAGCCTGCATGTTTCCCTTCTTTCCCCACCCCCCATCTTTGATAGTCTCCTCCCAAAATTACACTGGCCCAATGCCCAGTCTGAGTTAACCCATCACTGATCTGTGATTAACGGATAAAGTCAGACATCGTCAGGGCTCAAATAATGAGACCTTTGTATTGTTGGAAAAAGGGACATTCCCAGCTTCTCAATGAGACACCGAAGACTTGTTTATAGTGCCTGAGGTATCAGTCCTTAGTTTCCCCTGCAAACTGAGACTATTATCTCAACTCATTTTCTTGGAAAGAAAATGTCCAAAGTTGTTATAGTTCTCTCCCACTAAGGCCTGTACAGCAGGACACCTAGCACTCAATTGTTATGGCTTGCCTAGTTCACTTTGCATTTTGCTCCATACGCCATCCCAACCTCTTGCTTGTGAATCCTTTAGATCAAGCCTATTGGTCTGATCGAGGGGCTCACAAAGTTTCAGTGGTAGAGCCCCCATTTAAGAGATACCCATGCCTGCCTGTTCTAGCATCTTTCTCCCTCCTGTCTGCTCTCTCTTAACCTATTTGTTTCCTTTACTGTGTTTTTGTGTGAGGCTTGCTTTCCACTTTCCATTAGTATTTTCATTATTTTTCTTCCTCCCCTCTCCCACCCTACCACCTTTCAGCAGGGGGCAATAGGACCTATTGAGAGATGTCATGGAAACTGGTATTGAATAGCACTTTGGCAAAAAGTATAAAACTCCACCATTTGAGATGATTACAGTGGTAAATTATAACAAGGAACATATCTAGTTCCAAATATAGCTTTGGAGAAGGGCTGCATAATTCAGTCTGTCATTAGAACAGGAAGAGCTGGAAACTTGAAATTGACTTTTGATCTTCAGACAGCAGGTTTGAAATAAAATCTCAGAGCATCTCTTCTAGCTTATATGTAATATACTAGTGTGTGTGTGTGTGTGTGTGTGTGTGTACATACTATGAAGTAGGGCAGTAGCCTCTGTATTTGAGGCATTTTGTCCTATCAGGTTTTTTTAAATGTAGTTTTAACATTTCGGAGGTTTAGTCAGTTGCAGTATCTTTCTCTGCCTTCTCAGCTGTGTGGAATCTGTTAATTAATGTCTGACTTTTGTAAACACTATGGCCAAAAATTGCCTTCCCAGAAACAGGCACACAGCTCCCCATGGTCCACACTAATTCCTGTGTGACTTTACTGAAGTCATTGTTTTATACCAGACATTTTAAAAAAAACTCACACCAGGTTTCAATGAATAAAAATAAAATATGGCTTATGTGCTGAGGTGCACCTTGTCAATTAAATGAGGGAGTGATAAACATCGGCCATCTGTGTTGACTAGAATTTATATCTGTGTTTTGGGTACATGCTGTTAAAAGAGATTTGTAACTAAAACTGACTTATTTAAGTATATAAAGGGGCACATTCAGTGATAAGATGATATAAAAATAAAGCTGATCAGATAAAATATTGAAACCAATGACTTATTCAGCTAATGTACATAGACACAATGAGCTTGATCTCTAGGGGTGCCAACAAAATACCTACACACACAATTTCCCAGGTGCTCTCTGGGTAAGCCTAGTGGCTTGATATTATTTTTTCCCATTTCCTTGTTCCTGGGGGCTACGGACGTGAAACCCAACCCCCAGCTCACCTTAGAGCAGCCTTGAGGTTGCTATGGATTGCACAAGCAGAAAGTGTCAAAAAATCACTTATCTGGCTGGGATCACACAATAACATTGATCCCTGTCCTGCTCTTCTCCAAGCACTGAGATGCCTCAGCTTCCGGCCTCCATTGCTGGAATGTTCTGTACCCTGATGGGAGTGTGGTGGGTGAATCCACAGTCTCCGCCTTATGACCACTTTATGCATCTGTAACAGGGTAAAGGAGGCTTAGCAGGGGCTGAGAATCTGGCCCTTTGTGTTATTGTGAGGTCCAACTAGATGATAATGGTCCATTCTGACCGTATAATCTATTCTATATTTTTCCCTTATTAAATTCATCCCTTTAAAACTTGTTTTCATATTGCAACAAAGAACAACCTTGTTCTATGAGCTAATTTGTCACAAGTTCTGCCAGTGTTTTACTGCTGGAAACAACCCATTTGTCATATTTCTAACAATCTTTGTGTTCTTTGCTCGGTCTGTGCCCGCCCCTTTATTTTCAAAAGTGCTACACAAAGTAACATCCCAATCACCATCCATTTGACCAATGTAGCTCTCGAACCCATCCTATCCCTTCCCATAGCCCCTGAAATAGCTGCACAACAGACCCTGTTTATAGGCAGGGAAGAATTAGGATTGATTTCTGCTGTCTTGGCTGCACACATGGATTCCCCTATAATTGAGAGCGATCTCACCGACAGTAGAATTAAGATGATTATCCTGAGCAAAGAAATGTTCAATTTTTTGCCATTCAGTCATCCATCCATATGAAACCTGTCCACACATAATTATTTATACTAGCATAACAACTGAGATCGGGGCACCATCATGCTAGTCACTGTTTAGCTACGTAGTATGAAACGGTCCTTGCCCAAAAAGCTTACATTCTACGTTGAAAAGACAGACAAAGGATGAGAACAGAAATAGAAACACAGAGAAATAACTTGCCTGAAGTCACATAGCAGCCCAGAGGCAAGCCTAGGAATAGAACACAGATATGCTGGCCCTTCAGGGCTGTGCTCTATCCATTGGACCGCACTGTCTCTTTAAACCAATATAACATGGACTTCTATTCCTACTTTACTCTAAAAATGCCCCATGTCTATATTGTCTTTAAAGATGTTGCTTTTGGGTTATAGGTAGTGGATTAATAATGAAAATTGTTTTAAAAAAATAGATACAGGTTTGCAGACTTGCTGCTCAGGAAAGGTGCTAAACAAAGCTCTTATTTCGCTGAATAATGCTGTGTCTTCAGTAATGGCGAGGTGAAATCCCACAATGCAAACGTAGATTAAAAGAAAGCTTTTTCCATCATTTATTTGAGTATTTGAAAGCTTTACAGTAAATGGAGTTTTACTGTGCTACATTTACATAAGCTTCTTATGTGAGACAATGCCATTGTTATTTTCTACATACATTCTATGTGAGGCTTCCCCCCGCCCCCATATTTAAATTTGGATTCACGTTTGGGGATGATAAAAAGGTTCCAAATTAAGCCGTTACTATGTTAACTACAGTACCTTGTTTCAATTAGGCATTCAGGCATTATAATCCTTATTCAAAGACTATTCCTCTATTTAAATGAGTGATTATAGGAGAGAACATCTCTGTTCCCACAATAATGTGTTATCTTTCCAATATTTTCATGTAATACCCTCCAGTTTATTAGCACCAAGTTCCAGTTTTACCCCACCTAAATCCCTCAAATGTAACTCTCTGATGGAATCAAGGGCAGTCATGAATATTTCAATACAGTTGTTTCTCAGTTAAATGTTAGCTACCTTTTCTGTTGTCAGCAGCACCAGAGGTGTGAAAGTTAATATGATGAACAGGTTAAAACCCGGTTATAGAAAGTAAGTCAAGAAATGTTGGGTAGTTCTCTGTGGTAATCCTTATTTTGTCAATATTCTGTCATGCGTGCGCACACATACATACACACACACACACACACACACACACACACACCCCCTACTGTGAATATGACATTCATTTAAACTTAACACTGGTTTCTTTACCTATTTTAGTTTAATACTGATCAATAACAGGCATACACGCAAACCAGCTATAAAATCTTTAAGTAAACTGAGACTGCTGCTTAAGTCCAGGCCCCGGCTTCTGGGGCAAGCAATCCTTTTGCTGGAAAATGGAGCTTGCTTAGGTTCCCACTATCACCTTGCCCTTCTCCCCTGCTGGTTAGAAGCAGCTCATAATGGTGCACTTGTAACTAATACTAGGAGAAAGTGTGTCTTTGTCCACCTCTATTGGCTGTTCCACATGTACTGACAACTGCTCCTAGCTCTAGCAATCGGTCCTTTAGATCAAGTATTAGTAACTCATACTACTAGTAGTGGCTGGCTAGGGTTCAAATCCTGTTGTTGGCCCAAGCAGGATCAGTTATATGTTTAACCATTTTGTGCCTGTAACAGGGAACCTGTCCCTTTGTGGGTCAAGAGGCCTTGAGGCATCAAGGACTTTGCAGTTAACCCTATCTGTGTCATGATTATCTGCTTCTTACCCTGAGGAGATGGGACTAATGGGGTCCAATGATAATATGGTGAACACCTCAACCTCATAAACAGGTTTGAGAGAACATGAATAGGAAACTGTACAGAGCAGAAGGCTGTTGCAGGGAGAGGACCTATAGGGTTCTGTGGGAGATCCAGACATATGAGCTCCCTGGAGAAGCTGCTAGAGTCTCTGCTGAGTGGAGGCAGTAGGAAACCTGCTCAGAAGAAAAGAGCCTCCAGGGAGAAAGCGTGGGAGATAGCAGTCAGCTTAAGAGGCAACGGCTGACTCTGCGGAGCCTGAGAGTAGGGGCAAAGAGCAGGGAACTTCAGGGTGGACCAAGACCGATAAAAGAAGAGCTTTTTGTTTGGATTTTCAGTGGGACTTTCCTTACGCTGGAAGGGGACTGAACTGAAAGGGTGAGCTGAATGGAGGGCTGGGCCATGGAGAATGCAGGCTGCTGCAGAACCAGCTTAACTGACAAAAGCAGGTACTAGAGTGGAAGAATCCTGGCTCGAAGGGTTGCTCTGGTAATGAGTTCCCCCTTTTAGTGTTCCCCTTATGGCTCCCACTGGTAGATGGCTGAGGCTTGTCCCCAGTGAGCTGCTGCAGAGAACTTGAGCATCACATTGCCATCTCTCACAAAAGTATGGGGTTTCTCAGGGCTGTCCTGCTTTCACGCCCCCAACTCTCCATCCTGGTTGAAGGGGAACTTCTGCATTTAGAGCTACTGGATGCAAACAGTTTGGCCCATTGCCCCCTCTGTAAATGGAGACAGAGAGGTGGACAGGCCAAACTGACTGGTGGTGAGTCCTGCTGTAGCCAGTTGAAAGGTTGGGAGATATGCATTGTAAACATGGGGAGCCCTTAATAGAGGAAAAAGTTTGGGCAGCTAATGTCGTCTTAGCTCCTTAGGCTGCTGCTGTGCCAGACTGAATCTCTTGTCTTGCTGAGCCTGAAGAAAAACTGAAGCAGAAATAATAAAAAAGCCTGACAAAAATGGTTCCCAGTAGGAGGTGTTGACTGGGGAAACTGAGGTAGGAGGTGGAGCCTAAACTTTCTGAGTGGATGTCATTTCCTTAATGGACAGCAGAGGAAACACCTATTTCCCCACTGGTTCCAGCTAAGCGCATAAATGTCCAAGTACCTCACATATCATACAATACCTTAAACAAATAGACAAGTACAAAAATTGCAGTTTACATGTTAGAAAACGACAAACAAACAAAAAACCCAGCCTTACGTCTGCTGTCCTCACCTTCACACAACTCTGTTTTCTCTTCCTGGATTTTACTCTTTTCATCAGTAATCATTTGCCTCAGCTCAGTCTATTTTTATTCATCTCCTTACTCCAAGACACCAGCTGTTGAAAACTGATTTCTGCAATTAGTACAATCTTGCTCTTGCATGGTAATCTTTTCTCCAAGGTGCAGGCTGCCCTGTGAAATTGGCTTTGAACATAACTGATCCTCCAGTTCAATTCAGATTAATTTAGGACAGTGCTACTTTTCAGGAGCAAACACAAGATTACACTGCTGAAAATTATAGTCAGGTTTTCCTTCTCACATTAGAGGCAAAAAGGCAGAGGCAGACTTAAGAATATTGGATTCCACCAGTCCTGCAATGAAATTCAAGCCCTGTTAATACTGTAAGGCAATAGAGTACCATCTCTTAGTCTTAGGGTTTTATATTGCTGCCCATCACTACATGTCAGACCCCAATTCCCAAAAGTACCTAGACACCTAAATCCACACTTAGGCTCCATTGTGATCCACAATCCTCCCCCTCCCCAAGGCCCCCAACCTCTCTAGGCACCGAAATTCATGCAACACCTAAAGGTATGTCTATGCTGCAATAAACGCTTGGGCTTGGGATGGAACCTGGACTCTGAGAACATCTCCCTTAGGGGGTTTCAGTACAGCCTGTGCCTGAACATCTACACTGCTATTTTTAGCCCCACATCATGAGCCCATGTCAGTTGACCTGGGCTCTGAGACCTGCTGCTACAGGTTTTTTATTGCTATGTAAGCATATCCTAGGTTTTCAGGATAAAAGTTCCCTTAGTGCCTAAGTTTCTATCTCTGGGCATGTGCACTGGCTGCCTCACTCTAGATGGCCAGATTCCTACCTGCTGCCTAAGCCCCAAATTAGGCATTTGCCTACCTATCACCTGGAGGGACCAATCCACTAGGCATGCTCAGAGGTTCCCTACTGGATCAGGTCCTATTCTAAATCTGGCAGGAGCAGGTGATGCTGCCACCACACACCTTATAGTTCAGTGGTGATTACACTCGGCTGAGATGTGGGAGACCCAAGCTCAAGTCCACTCAGAGAGGGAGAAAGGAGATCCCTGTTCAAAACCTACCTCTCAGTATAGTGCTCTAACTGTGGAGCTGTGGGATAGTCAGATGTGGGGCTTCCTCACTTTCTCTCCTGTTGAAGCTTTGTATAAATGCTTAGAGTGATTGGAGAAGCAGGAATTAGATGCTGAGGCTCCTACCTCGGTCCCCTAACTGCTGCCCTGGACCTTGAGTCAGTCCCACAGTCTCTGGTTCAATGACTGATCTGGTCAGGCTAGCTACTTGATAGCTCAGTGGTTAGAGTAGTCTCCTAAGAACTGGAAGACCTTTGCTCAAATCCTTTCTCCCCCTCCAGCAGAGAGGGGAATTGAACTTGGCTCTCCCCTATCCCTGGGAAGTGCTCTAACCACTGGACTATAAAATGGGTGATATTGTCACCATCTCTTCCTCCTGCCAGATTTAGAATGGGACTCAATCCAGTGGGTGACCTCTGAGCATGCCTAGCGAACTGGGCCCTGTATGTGAGAGAGGCAGGCACCAAACTTATTTTCACAAGAAATGACTTAGGTGCCTTCACTGCCTGGCCCTAGGAGAGTGGTTTCCAGTTGTGGATTGCTAGCAGAGATAGGCACCTCCCTTCAGCCCACACTTAGGCACCTGTTTCATTGAGAGAAGCAGAGCTTAGCACACATCTCCCATTGGCTATCTTAGGCAGCTCCCAACCTAGCAGGATGGCTTTTGTGGATCACAATCTAAGGTGCCTCTCTTCCCCCACATTCATTGTATATTTTATATACATTGCCTACCTGTATATTGCTAATACATGCACATCTTATTACTTATTAGGGGCACTACCTAGATATTCAAGTATTGCCAGGTAAAATAGGTATCCCTAAAGGCTAGCTGGGGAATCCAGTGGCATAAGGGTGTTTCCAGGTGGCATAAAGCTGGCATAGCCAGAACTATACCATTGGTGGTTCTGGTTGGAGGCAGGCTCATGGTTTCCTGGGGCCAGGAGAAAGCATTAGAAGCCAAGACTGCTCCAGCTTGTGCCCTTAGGATTGGGAGCACATGGTAGAAATATGGTAGAACACGGTCTGTGTGTGTGGTCCCTAGAGTTCAGACACACCTGAGGATCCAGCCCTGAAAGATTTTTATCCACCATAGCTCTCCAGGTCCCGGTGTGAGTTGACATCACTCTCTCAGACCAATACATCATGGAGAAGTGTTCACATAACAAAACCACCCTCAGAGCTGACACTAATTGTCACACTGATTAGCAGTTTCTGCAGAGAGGCTGAGGATTTAATTGAACTACAGGCACTCTCATTTCACTAACATACTGTGTGGCTCATTAGCAGGATGGTGCTGGACAGCTCACCCTGCCTCTGCTGTGCTATGGCATGATAGTGGACTCCAGTGCCCTCAAAACAGACTTATCAGGCTGTGGTCATTGGAGGGTGGCTACACCAGCCACCTTCTGGATGCCCAGCCTCACCCTCCACCCATTACCCATTGTGCTTCTGATTCTCACCTCCCTCTCTTTGCTTCCTGTTTGCTCTACCTCTTTCTCTAGTCTCCCTCCCCCCTTAATCACTCCTCTATCTTACTGTAGTGAACCCTTCCTTTCTTGCAGCCTGAGTGCATCCCCATTACAGAAGACAGCCAAGAAACTCCCACTAAAGGTACATTTTTTTTGTAACACAAACAATATGTGAAAAACCAATATATTTTAAAAAGACCTGGAGCTACTCTGTCATGTGCCTTCACCACCTTGATCCCTTTGTATGTTCTCTCTCTTTCCCCCACTCTTTGTATGATATTTGTCTTCTTAGAGTATATACAGCGTATTTGTAGCCATGGTGGTCCCAGGATATTAGAGAGACAAGGTGGGCAAGGTAACATCTTTTATTGGACCAACTTCTGTTGGTGTGAGAGACAAGCTCTAGATTATAAACTCTTTGGGGTAAGGGCTGTATTTTCCTAAACTCCTGTACAGTGCCTAGAACAGTGGTCCCCAAACTCCGCCCCCAGGAAGGCACAAAGAAATGTCTGGAGTTGGGGGCATAGCAGGGGAGGGGCAGGGAGGGAGCACTACCCAGCCCCGGTTTGCTCCCAGCTCTGCTCCAGGCCCACTCCTGGCCCCCGTCTTCAGCCCCTGTCCCCCTTCTCCAGCCACAGCCCTACTCCTAGGCCTCAGGCTGCAACCATGGCTTGGCCCCCGGCCAGGGCTTGGCGCTCGGCCCCCACACACGGCCCCCGTCTCCTGCCATGACCCCCTGACCCTGTCTCTGATTGCGGTCTCGCTCCTGGCCCTCTGGCCACAGCCCCGCTCCTGGCCCCAGCTCCGGCTCCATCCGCAGCTCCACTCCTGGCCTGTCATGACTCTGCTCCTGGCTGGGGCTTGGCGGGGGTATGGTCCCATTCCATTACTGGTAATGGGGGGCATGAGAGGAAAAGTTTGGGCACCACTTGCCTAGAATAACAGAGCCCTAATGGTCACTGAGGCCTATGGTCATTACTGCAATATAACCGATAATAATAATAATAACTAACAATTTTCTGTGTAAAATGAAATAATGTAAATTGGCACTTGAAAAATTGGGTCTGTTCTTGGGCAAATTTAAAGGGCTATTTTTTTCCCTCTTGAAACAAAAGTTATGTGTTCATTTAAGCTGCAAACAACCTGATTCTGATCACACTTGTCCCAGTTTTACAGAGGTGTAACTTCAGTGGAGTTATTCCTGATTTACACCAATACATGTGACAGAAAATCAGGCACAGACCCCCCCACTTTTTTTTTCAAGATTGACTTCGCCCTTTTAGGGATCTGCAGTTCCTGGAGGAGGAGAGTATTTTACGCACTTCAGGTGAAAAGGGCTTTGCTAATTAAGGACCATTATTCATCATCACTCCTACATGAGATAAAGAAGGTGCTAGTATAACAATTCATCTTATTCACTACCTAGGTCACAATCCAAGCTACTAAACTCATCAGAATAAACCACCCATAATCATTCCTTATCCATTTTATCACAATTCAAGCCATATTTTGCTCTCACTTGCCTTTTAGTAGCATGCACTCTGAATGCACTTCATGAATTTCTCTGTTGCATTCCAGAACTTATCACAATGGCTTGCATACATCTCAGCTGAGGAGCAGGTTTGTCAATCCAGACAATTACTGGAAATGTATGGCTTTTCATATTTCTTCTGTGTAATCTTTTTTCTTCTGCACAGTAGAGGTACTACTTTCCTGGGGACATTAAGGGTAACATTCTCTTGGGGATGGCAGGTTGACCTACAATTGGGATACAGATTAACAGCAGATCCCCAGATCTGAATACTTTCTGTAAACCAATATAATGGAGAATATATACTATTATTTAATCTGTATCAATATTGTAATATTCATGGCTGCTGTACTGAAATAATGTACACTGCAAAGATATTTTAAGGAGATAGCACCTGATATTTATAATATAGTCATTCTATTTCTCTTATTAGACTGTGTAAATGGATAGTACTTTATTCATCATTACAGATGCTCAGAAGAGCCTTCTGACATGTTCAACTTGAAATACAAAAATATACAAAATCAGCCTTGTTTTGACCACTCATGGACCAATAGTGGTTCATCATTAGAATTTCTGTGTGTCCAGAAAGTGTCCATTGATGCTTTTTGTAAACTCATTGTTCTATCTTGTTATCCGCAAACATTTTGAGGCTCCAGTTTACTGGTGATTTTAAGTTCAAAGGATGTTCACTGGTGAGAAAACACAAAGGTCCAATCAGATGGCATTTTTCCATGTAGTTATTAGTCCACTCTTCATCCCTAGGGTATTCCATACAAACTTGTATGAACCAGTGAGACTGTTCATAACTCCGTTTCTTGCTTAGAGGTTTCCAATGAAAACTTTTTGAACTTCGGGAAATTGTGGGAAACTGTTCTAACACACACAATTTTCTCACCCATTTCTCATTTGAAATCAGAAGCATTGAGACATCTTTCATACTCATTATCAACTACTCAAATGTGTACGGTACACTGTTCTCACTGATATATATATATATATATACACACATTCTATCTAGAATACAAGTATGGTACAAAACTTTTTTCTAATTCATAAGGCTTAAAATAAAATTATTTTAATAATCAACAATAATACTAATCTGTAAATCAAATTTGAATATAATTGTTCAGTTATGTATAATCTTGATTTGTATGTAAATGAAATAAAACATTCAACCAACACATCCATACAAACACAAACACACACACACTGATTGTATTATTAGATACATATTAACTAGGATCTATTTCACCAAAACTAAAGTAAAATGAAATGTAAAAAAAACCCACTTGATTCTTTAGGTTGCTTGGATAAACGCCAGAGATGTTTGTGGACAGTTCCTGGTTTAGATCAAGTTGATGAGGATGGCACTGCAATTTGTAAATCTAGTCCCTTAATGAATAAATTAGTGACATCAGCAGATCAAATAGCATTAAAAGACTGAAATGTAGGGCCAGATGTTAGCCAAAGCATTGATCTTGCACTGACTTCAGTGCAGTTTTGTGCAGTCAGAGGGGTCCATCAGGATGCATCAGTTGCAGGGTCATGGCCCATTCTTGCATCTGCGGGGAACCCCATTACTCTAATGTAGACTGGCAGATTAATTTGCAGTTGATAGGGAGTCAGAATACAAGGGTTATCTTCAGAGACTGTTCAGGTTGATACCTGTGTCTGGTTTAGTTTAGAAATGGAAGTGCTACTTCACCTATAGTTACCCAAACTTTAACAAGGACACAAATTCAAACCAGCTGCAATTTTATATACTGTAATCTCTCTCTGTCTCTCCATCCCTCCCCACTTCCCCCTTGGATAAATAGGTTATTTTGTGGAGAATGCTTTTTTAATGACTTGTACCTGTTTCTGTATGACTTTGGTCTAACTACAATTGCTGCATTTAACATCCCTGTCTCTGAATTTTCACTTGGATCCAATCTCTTGGGAATCAGGGTTGAAAACAAAGTCATCCATCTTCAACAAATATACAAGATTACATCTACTGACTGCAGCCAGGAGAGAAACTGTGATGCTTTCTGCAAAATGGGAGGACAAGATAACCACCGAACCCTGCAGGAGGTTTATTTATTCTGGAAAGGGTTGTGATCATGTGGGCGAAAACAAAATACTTAATGAGTCTGTATTTTATCTGTGGTCTGAAAATATTCTAACTGGCACATATTAAAACCAAAGCTCTGACATATTTAAGCACGTTGTGGCAAGGGAATCATATAACACTAGCAAAGGATGTTTATTCCAAGAAACATAAAAGGAATAAAAAATGGTAAGGGTAACCATGCAGCTCTGTACATGAGAAAGAGTATATCCCATCTATAGACAATTCCTTTTAGGAAAGGTCCCTATTTTCTGTTGGTGCTCACTGTCATCAGAGCAGAGTTATGGCTTTCTTGCATTCCTGTCTAGAGTTTGAATGTTGGCATGGGAATTCCTTTCTTTATTGGTGTTACGATGGATGTGTGCAATTCATCAAGTGTGGAACATATGCTAGGCTGTGTTCACAGACCTTTTAAGAGGTTGGTTTTGTCAGCAATCACCATGAATACCTCGCAGAGGAACTTGTAGCCGAAAGTAGCTGTACTATTTCTTTTTTTTTTTGCCATTACATCTCTATTCATTTGTCTTATATAATACATTTAGCTCATAAATGAAGCAAGACATTTTAAAAGTATACAGTCCAGTGTACCATTCGATATAGTACTATATTTTATAAAAGCACTGTCAGGGTAATACAGATGAGCACAGCAAGAAAGCAGATCACAGAACGATTGAGAGAGCAATTGCAATGACATTAGAAAAGCTGTTGGAAAAGTCTATAGGGCAAATCCTCAGTTGGTGTAAATTATTATAGCTACATTGACTTTGAGGAGAACTCATTGGAGCTATGATCATTTAGACCGGCTGAGTATCTGCCCCATAGCTTTAAAGCACTCTGGAATATAGCTCAGCCATGACAGCCCAGAGAGCATTGGCAAACCCAACACCAAAGAAAAACATCTCGTCCAACTCGTCTGCATTTCCAAGAAATACTTTGGACCTACATCTTCTTAATACTGGTCATGGCACTATATCCATTATCAGTGCCACAGGAATCTGCTTTGTTTGCAGATTCATAGATTATAAGGGCAGAAGGGATCTTTGATCATCTAGTCTGACTTCCTGCGTAACACAGGCCATAGGACTTTTTTTAAATTGATTCCTGTCTGAGCTAGAAATATTGCCAATCTTAATTTAAAAATTGCCAGGGATGGAAAATCACCTTGGTAAATTGTTCCAGTGGTTAATTACCCTCACTCTTAAAAATGTGCACCTTATTTCTAGCCTAAATATATCTTACTTCAAATTTGAGCCAGTGGACCTTGTTATATCTTTGTTAGACTGAAGAACCCTTTTATTACAAAAATTCTGTTCCCCATATAGGTATTCACAGATCGTGATCAAATAACCCTTTTCCCCAGTGTTTATCAAACGGTGGGTTCCGACCCACCAGTGGGCCATGAGAAGTGTCTAGGTGGTTCTCCCCATGTCACTCCTTGTCCCGTGCATGCCCCAGAAGCATCGCCCCTGCACTGTCAATTCTGCTGGTCTGGTGCAGCAAGCAGTGGCATGGGGAGTGGGATCTGGGCAGCAGTACCACAGAGGAAGCAGATGGAACTAGTGAGCAAACAGCAGCCTGGTAGTGATTACGGTCCGGTGGTAGGGTGAGAAGGCTGTGGCTACAGGAGGGGGCAGGGCTGTGAGAGCAAGAGCGAGGGGGGTAGGGAAAGCCAAGTAAAGGGTTTGGGAGCTGGGTTTGGGGACAGTTGAGGAGAAGAGTAGGGAGCTGAGAGTAGCAAAGCTTTTGATACGGTCTCCCATGGTATTCTTGCCAGCAAGTTAAAGAACTATGGATTGGATGAATGGACTATGAGATGGATAGAAAACTGGCTAGCTCATCAGGCTCAACGGATAGTGATCAACGGCTCGATGTCTCTCCCGGGGCTGGTTTTTGTTCAACATCTTCATTAATGATCTGGATGATGGGATGGATTGCACCCTCAGCAAGTTTGTGGATGACACTATGTTCGGTGGAGAGGTAGATACGCTGGAGGGTAGGGATAGGGTCCAGAGTGACCTAGAAAAATTGGAGGATTGGGCCAAAAGAAATCTGATGAGGTTCAACAAAGGCAAGTGCGGAGTCCTGCACTTAGGACAGAAGAATCCCATGCACTGCTACAGGCTGGGGACCGAATGGCTAAGCGACAGTTCTGCAGAAAGGGACCAGGGATTACAGTAGACGAAAAGCTGGATATGAGTCAGCAGTATGCCCCTGTTGCCAAGAAGTTTAATAGCATTTTGGGCTGCATTAGTAGGAGCATTGCCAGCAGATCGAGGGAAGTGATTATTCTCCTCTATTCAGCACTTGTGGGGCCACATCTGGAGTATTGTGTCCAGTTTTGGGCCACCCACTACAGAAAGGATGTGAACAACTTGGAGAGAGTCCAGCGGAGGGCAATGAAAATTATTAGAGAGCTGGGGCACATGATTTATGAGGAGAGGCTGAGGGAACTGGGATTATTTAGTCTGCAGAAGAGAAGAGTGAGGGGGGATTTGATAGCAGACTTCAACTACGGAAGGGGGGTTCCAAAGAGGATGAGCTAGGCTGTTCTCAGTGGCGGCAGATGGCAGAACAAGGAGCCATGGTCTCAAGTTGCAGTGGGGAACATCTAGGTTCGATATTTGGAAAAACTATCTCACTAGGAGGGTGGTGAAGCACTGGAATGGGTTACCTAGGGAGGTGGTGGAATCTCCATCCTTAAGAGGTTTTTAAGGCCTGGCTTGACAAAGCCCTGGCTGGGATGATTGGGGTTTATCCTGCTTTGAGCAGGGGGTTGGACTAGATGACCTCCTGAGGCCTCTTCCAATCCTAATCTTCTATGATTCTAATACAAAATCAATATTGCTGTTGCATAGTTACAAGATTTTTTTAAAAATCAATTTATATATCTCTGTTTCCCTAAGTAGACTGAGCTCTTTGAGTCTTTCAGTATAAGGCATATGTTCCGATCCTTTGTGTTCCTCATTTTTATGTGTTTTCTCTGAACCCGCTTCAATTTTTTAAACATCCTTCTTTAACTGTGGACACCAGAACCAGACACAGTATTCTGGCAACAGTTGCATCTTTGCCAAATACAGAGGTAATATACCTCTCTAGTCCTACTCGAAAGTCCCCTGTTTATACATCCAAGGACTTCACAAGTCCGTTTGTCTGTAATTTCGCACTGAGAGCCCATGTTCAGCTGATTACCCATAATGACCTCAAGTCTTTTTCAGAGTTATTGCTTCCTAGGATAGAATCCCCCATTCTGTAAGTATGGCCAGCATTCTTTATTCTGAGGTGTATGGTTTTACATTTGGCTGTATTGACATGCATATTGCTTGTTTGCACACAGTTAACCAAACAATCCATATTGCCCTGGATTAGCGACCTGTCCTCTCAATTATGTACCACTTTTCCAATCTTTGTGTCATCTGCTGTAATGATTTTATGTTTTCACCAGATTATTGATAGAAACGTTAAATAACATATGGCTGCAAACCAATTTCTGTGGAACCCCACTAAAAATTGCTGAGTGGCAGATTCAGAACCTGTATCGGGACTAACAGATGTAATTTCCGGTTTAGGCACATCATTTGGCATGTTGTTTTCAGCCTCTCCAGTATTTGCTATATTTTGTTAATTTAGCTTTAAGGGGTTTCTCTGGGCTCCAATAATATCAATTTACAGTTGCATTTTTGGTAAAATCTCCTGGGTAAAGAACTGGAAATATATATTCATAGTTCTTCTTCCTATTTCTCTGGAGTCTAAAGTTCAAAGGGCTCTGAAAAGAGCTAAGCCATTTATATGTGTTCTTTGCTACATGAGAATTGCCAATATATTTTTTTAAAGTAATACTTTATTGGAAAGCAAGTTACTGTGCACTATTGATTTCCTGCTTGTGTTAATAACCTTGCACGAGTGTTGATACATTGGACTGCATGACAAAGACATTTCATAATTATGATGTAGATTTTGAAGGCTGCCGGTTTCCTGAAGATCATTAGGTATTTTTTTTCTACATCTTTATCTACCCAGTAGTCTTTGTAAGTGATCTGAAATTTAATTGGAAAGTGTGAATTGTTCCAGGTAGTAGCTAACAGCAAGTTGTCTAGACTGAATTTAGCTATGTTCTTGACATCCTGGATATGGAGGTCAGGGAAAGTAGACATGTGAATGCAAGAGCTCCAAATGGTTCAGTCAACGTCCTATCTATTCTTATCCAAACTGGGGTTTAGCTACTTTTAAAAAAATCAAGCCACTTTGTGAGAGGGTAGGTGCAGAAAGCTAAATGGTACAAATGATCACATTTGTCCAGACAGTTATGCTTTATTTTTTGTTTTTATTTATTTTATTTTCTTCTTCACATCTTATGAGCTCAGTGAAGTTGTTTCATTTCCTATAGAAAAAAAAAATAATGATCTTGATCAGTTGTCTGTAATGCTTAGTAGGGGTCTTCACTGGTAATAATTCTAGGTTATATGTTCAGTTGTGACCCTATTCAGTATTGACAGTGATTGCTGAAACCATCTTTGCATATTGATTTTGTATTATGATGTGATCCAAATTCAAGCAATTCTGAGTGGAATGTTGTGCCAACACCTTTTCTCCCAAATATATAATTGCTTTGCATATATAGAAGGGTAGACATGAGTATTGTACAGTATAAGTCTGGCTTTTGGATGTATCTGTTCAGTATGAATTATTCCAATTTAGAAGGAATCCCAAATATAGAGGAAAATGGCTCATTTGTATCTAATAAAAGTGAAATTAAAGAGCCTGGATTATTTGGTAGAAGGAAAATATCTTTTCAGAGTCTGATCTTAAATAATGTTTATTGACGGAGCTGCCTTTAATTTTTGGCTGCTGTCTTCTTCATCAGGGTGATATCATAATACCAGTCATTAAGACTGATGCAAATGGGGAAAGTTTTCTACGCATGTTAAGAAGACTGGACTGAATCCAAATTTTCTTAGCACTTAAATTGAATAATATTGTTTGATCCTGTCAAAGGCCTCATCAGCATCAAGAAAAAAAGCTATAGCTAGAGGCTAGGATTTTCAAAGGGCCTAAAGGAAAAAAGCACCCAAATCCTTGAAATTCAATCGGAGTTGAAAGCCTAATCCCCTTGGGCCCCTGTGAATATCTCAGCCAGAATTCCTAACCATTGTACCTGGTCCATTAAATATTTTTCATGTGTTGCCCTTTGGTAGCCTTTGTTTTACAACCCCCACCTGGAAACCACATATAAGTACAGGGGTAACCTCAATAAGTTTTGTCCCTTATAATTTGTCTGATGTCTAACCTTCCAAGTTCAGAGGAAGATGTGTTGTAAATCTCCATAGCTCTCCCCCTTTTTATCTTCCTTATAAGTAAGATCAATGCCATACTCATGTCATGAGACAGGATTCCTTTTCGATAAATGTCCTTGATCACTTTTTTTAGGATTAGTACCAGCTGTGCTTGGAATGTTTTAGCAAAGACAGCTCCAAAGGCACTTTCACTTGGAACTTTTCCTGTACTGCGCTCCAGTACAGCATTCTCAGTCTCGTGGAATGGGTTAAACCTGTCCAGCAGATGCATCTGATCTTCTTGAGACAGCGTGTTGACCTCAAGTTTATTCAGGAGGTTCAAACCTCCATATAACTCAATTTGTAAGTGCTATTAATTAAATGGTTAAAAATGGAAAGAAATTGATGGATGTTTTAACTATCATGGTTTGAAAACTATTACTCACTGGGAAGGCCAGGTAATAATCAGTGTTTGAGTATTTCTGTTCTTTTTTTGCAAATGGGAGCACTAATTATAGACTGTAGCCATACCACCTGAAGTTGTCTGTTTTCACCCACAAAGCATCATTTGGCTGGATCATTACTTGTAAGGAAGATCCTTACAAGGGAAGTGATGGTGAAGGTATAATAGTTGCCCTAACGTCCCAATATGATGCTGCCTTGGATCAGACTTTTAAACAAGGTTCTGACTTCATGTGGTTATGACATATCCAAGGGCACTTTTCCACAAGATTAAGAGCTCTTGTGCCTTAATCCACATCTGGGAATCTACCTATCTTCTGACTATGTAAAATTCCCTGGTAGTGTTGGTTAGATAAAAGAAAAAAGAGAAAAAATGAAGAGCTCCTTACATAGAGTCATGTGGTACTGTTACTGTTTTCGCCTGAGAGGTGGCTGCACTTCTATGGTGGTTGAAGAAGCAGTGTTAAATTTTTGCTCCAGTGTGTACAGTTTATAAAGCTCTTAGGAACCTATTATGATGAAATATACTATTTTAATGTAAGATCATTCTGCAAGTTTCATAACGGAACACCTCTGTTCAGAACTCCGCCTCTTATCTTTATTGTACAAGAATTGTATTTTAACTTTCAAGTACATTTTCCCTACATCCGGGTTGTGCTTTTTTTTAAAAAAAGAGTCGAATTCATCTAGGGCCAGATCCAGTTACTATTACTGTCAATGGAGTTTTTCCATTTACTTCATTGTAAGTTGGATCAGGCCTCCTGAAAATGCCATATGATATTAATAATAATTGTTAAACTTAGGGCTTTATCAAATCTTGCATCATCTGATAAAGTGTTTAAGATATAACAGTCAAATGTATGCTTTTGAAATAAGCAACATTTCTCAACAGGAATCTTATAGGTACAAAATATTATTCAATAGTATTTACTAATTTATATTTATTATTCTCCATGCTGCCATATTATGAAACCCTGAAATATTAGCCTCAATGTTCTTTTGAGGTTTCACAATAGGATAGTAGACTAATTCATCTTGGCCATTTCTACCATATTAGTAGTAGTAACATTATTTTACATTTTAAATTGCATTTTAAGTGTTATATTTTAAGCCCTGTAGCTTTATTTATTATGCTTTGCTTTCAGATGCTAATTTTGGATATTTTGCATTCTAACCAGCAAGGAGTGAGTGAACTATAATTTTAATTATCTGTTCTCAGCCATGTAATGATAGTAAAATTTGGATCTGAAAGGAGTGTTCTCAGACTGATCTAACTGGCCTGATCACTATGAAAAAGTGCTGTATTTAATTGGCCTTCTGAATTAGAATCTTACTATCAAACAATATGAAATGCCAATATTATGCTAAAATGCTGTATCTAGCACTATATTTATGCAAATGTATCACATTAGCAAAATATCAGTTTAGTATTCTGATTTCAAGATGACAGTATTACTTGGCCACCACATTACAGGTTTTGTATTATATTGGTAGTATTCACACTGCTGTTTTTTGAAGGGTATGAAAGTTTTTTGGGGGAAGGAGGGAGTCTGTAGTTTAGTTGTCTAAATTGGTTTCAGAACAGAATCACATAAGGATACAGTATTGGGGTAATTCTAGTTTTTTACATTTCAGGAAAAAATCTGCCTGATTCCTCTGAAGTTATAAAATGGCAACAGAGACTTTTTCAGATTGTATGTGTGTGTTTTCAACTTGTGTTATTCCATAATGGGCTTTTCTTTATAAAGTGAACTTGGACCATTCAGAGACATATGAATAGGCACACTCTGTTCTGGCACACGGTTGCCAGGAATCTGTATTTCCATTTCAGACCCTTGGTTCTGTAGTTCCATGCTAAAAGCTGGCATACACCAACTAGATAACTGGGCAATGCACCAAAAGGAGAAGGAGTCTAGGATGGAGGGACTAACTACATTGAGGCAGCAAGTCTACCCTTTCAACACATGTGTGTACTTGGAACTCATACTGTGGAGTTACTGTACCGTACAATTTTGTATTGAAGTGTTTTGTTGGGAATGTCACTATTACTCAGTACAAACCTCTCCCCTCTGCCCCCCAGAATGTTAAAGGTCTCACTTAACCCCCCTCAAAAGCAAGTAATGTAAAGTACTATACATTACAACCAGACACTTTTGTATGAATGCAGAGAAGAGCCTTACAGACAATTCTAGTGCCATGACCAAGTTCTCTGAGAAAATGAATTTTACTTGAGATATATGTCTTCTAATTAAGGGGATACCATCAGCTTAAAAGTCACACTTCTTTCTACCTGCTATTGTTACAAGTGACACCTAGAATCACTATAACTGGAAGAGATGACAAAAACAAATATTTGTTTCTTTTTCATAAATAACTTCATGCATTGTGCAATTCTTTATGCAATTTCATGTAGCCAATTTCACTGCGTCCCTTATATAATCAGTTAATTAACCTTTGTCTCTATTATTTGTGTGGGTTTTTCATAGGAGATGAAACATTTTTAAAAGTAGGAAAATGTGACTGTAAAATTGCAAAAAAATCGCAACTGGACTCAAGGTGTAGTATCACCTGAAACTACTTTTAACTCATTTTAAAATTGACTAGATTCAAGTTGATGTTGTCCCTATGAGTAAAAATAAAAATTTTTGAATCAAAGTCAATAGCAGGACTAGAACTTAAGTTCCTTAGCTTCCCTGAAGGAGCACCAGATTTGTCAGACAGATCAGACCATTGGTCTATCTACAGTAGCGAAACCCTCTTGTTATGCACCTAGTCAATTGTTCAATCTTGTACTCAGTGGTTTAAAAAAAAATCCTTCATGACCCCCTCAAGTAATCAATTTATGCCCTGAAGCATGAGATTTGATTACCCTTGTTATTGTCTTACCTTGCATGGCTACAAATGTTATTAGCAGTCATAAAATTATCCGGCCTTTAGAAAAACACCATAGTTTTAAAAAGCCACAGCGTTTGACTTAATGACCTCCGAAGACTGAATTCCAAGGGTTGATTGTAAATGTGTAAAATGGCATGTCCTTCTATTTGTTTTAAATTTGCTGCCCTTTAATCTCATTGACTTTCCCCTTGTTCTTATGATGAAGCAGGGAGTAAGCAGTTTTCATTATGCCCTACTGTAACTTTCATTGTGCCAATCGAGACCCTTATAACTTTCTGCCTTTCAAAGATAAAGGTGAGTGCTTTATATTAGTACACATATTTATTTTTGAAAGGAACTCATAAGATGTGCACCAGTCATCACCTTGTCCTCTTTGCTCTATGTTGTACCTCTTTCCCTGTTCCTTCATCTGTGCCTTTCATTTTAAGATTAAAAGCTCTTAGGGACTGGGGACGTGTCTTCATATGTGTTTACAGACTTCCCAGAAGATTTTGAGTGCTTCTGTAATATTTTTAATAAGAGCAATAATAATCATTTGAATTGGTATAATGGCTACAATTGAACTGCACTTCATTGGTTACTCTCAAAATTCTGTAATTCATGCGACACTCTGAAATGCTGGGCTGAAATACAATTGCCAGAAAAAAAAGTCATTCTAATAAAACGTTTGTAGACATGATGTTACTTAAGCCAGCCGATAAACTTCTCCATCACCACTATGTGTTTCTCAGAAATGTTGCTTTGGGGAGTAATACTTCTAGGAATTACATCAAATTGTGGCTATGTTATCAGTAACAAAATGCATTCACTTGTTGGTGTTCCTACCTACTCATATACCTATGTTTCTGAGGTTGTTTGCACTCAGAAATACATAATCTTTCTTAACAACTATACATGACAGTTGTGCATGTATTGACAATTATGGGCAGAATGATTCTTCCTCCAAAGAAGACATTATCCAGCTGTTCTTTTGTCTCAAGTACAGAGCACTCACACTGGGAGCTTGAAGATCCAGGTTCTAACCTCTGACCCTCCTATATGACTTTGAAAATGGCCTTTTTGAATGATAACTTATTACACGAAAGTAATAGCTATTTTTTAAAATAAAGTCAGATATAACTTGACCCTCTAGAGCTCCAGATTTCTTTGGCGAAACCTTAAGCTAAATTATCAAACCTTTTATTCTGGCATTTGATTTGGGAAGATAATACATATTTAATGTGTACTGTATTTTTAAAATGCAATCAATGGGCAAAAATTCAGCACCTGTGAAAATCAAGCCATTTTTATGTAGGTGTTTAATATGAATGTAAGAGCCTATATTTAGGCACCTGGGTTTGACAGATTTGGCCAATGTTCCTATCTGTGTGTCTCTAGCCAAATGGATAATATTTTGAAGCACATCTTTTATTTTCAGGCAAGCAATTCAGGGAGAGAGGAACCATCTGTTTAGAAGTACCCATGTTACTGAACTGTCTTTGTGTTCCTCATGTGTCTTTGTTTTCCTCCCATATTAAGAATGATTTGAGTGCATGTAACACTTGTTCATTTTCATTATCTGCTGAAGTCTGAAGCATGATGGAATACATCTATTTAAACCACATCTAAGAGAAACTGTGGCCTCCAGATAGAAAAGTTTTTCACTAATGTCTTATCTTAGTATTAATAACAACATATTTTGCATTATAATTGTAAGCCAATTATTAATTTGCGGAAGTATTCTTGATTGTTTTACATCTATCTGTTTTTTTTTCTACAGTCAAGGGAAACATAGGCTGAAACCCAGAAAAATGAGCAGAGGAGTCAATCTTCTCAGTGAAACTGTGAGTTAACACAGCAAAGCTGGGGCTAGATTAACCAGCCATGCAGATGAAGCTCTGAGAAGTCAGAGAATCAGCCATTCCTGGCTTCTGCTGTGTATATGAGGAAATGGCTAATAATGGGTACAGTCTGCTATTTGACTCCAATGCTGAAACTGGGCCATGTGGATTCACAGTGCATTCATCGTTCAGGGCCCTAACACTGATAGGAGATTGCTTTACTAATATCTCCATTATCCATTTACATTAGTTTTCAGAGGTTTCTTGTGCATAAAGTTCTCATGAACTGCATGAGTTCTCAGCTGCTTTGGAGAGCAGTGCCATGTAAATGCAGCATTTTTTTTTCACTGTGTTTAGACTGAATATACCCACAATCAGCAAATAGACGTAGGATTTAGTTGTGAAGGCTGGATCCAGTGTCCACTTTAGTCAATGGAAAGACTCCTGTTTACTTTGCTGGGCTTTGGGCAAGGCCCTAATTGCAGATAAATCTAGGAATTCAATATTGTGACTTTTACAAGCAACCAAAACTTAGCTCCCTTGCACAGAGGTAGGTTTCCCCCCTCTACATCTGGTTGTAAATTTCAGCAACCTTATAGTCACAAGTTGGCTGAGTTACAGTTACTGAGAAAATTCTGTCTGTATATTGGTTGATTTTACGTGATTGAAATGTAAACCATAGCACTGACTCAGTATAGATTTTTGCATTCAGTTTCCTTATTCAGAACAAATATATTAAATTATACTACCATCTTTCTTATTAGCTTGCAGAATATCTCTCCTACTACCTCATTTGCTTTATAACAGTTTTTCCTAAGCCTAATGTGCCATTTTATTCACTTCCTGTCCAAAAATAACTCACCTAAACAATTTTGCCTGAGGTGGACAACAATGGTTCCCTGGTACATCAACACTTTCTAATTGTTAATATTTTAAAAATCTCTAATCCCAGTGGTAATAATCCTCATGAGTGCTAGCCCTCCACTCAGTCTGGTTTTATGGTTTAATGTGTGTTTATGATCATTTTTGTTCATCACATCAGACAAAGCTTGGGGGGGGGGGGGGGAATGGAAAGGTCACACTTGGGAGGCAGCAGTGAAGTAGGAAACTGTAAGAGAAGTCCAAGCACTCACAAAATCCACTCCCCTCCTTCCTGGGTAAAATCTTTAAAGAACATGGCTGACAGATTGGTGATAGTTTGTCTTCACCTGCCTGACTAACACAGGGGAAAATTCAATGTTACTCTATGGAATAAACAGGTTATTCAAGGAAAATACTCAGAGGTAAAAGCCAACCTTTCCACTCCTTCAATATGTTCCAGAGATTCCAAATGCTCACTAATTCAAAAGGAGTTAATTTGGCGAGGTGGGGAAAAGAAAGGTAGAGGGAGGTGGAGAAAAACGATGCTGTAAGGTGTCTCAAATGATATGGGATTAATTAACTTTCAGAACACTCTAATTTAACGAAGCTGCTATGATAATAATTGCTTACAGCACCTGCCTTGTATGGGGAGGGTATAAAGTTTTGTCTGTGGTGGAAAATGGAGAGGTCTGATTTAGATGCAAGAAAAGAGTCTGGTATTATATTTAGTCCTACTGGTTTAATTAACGTAGGTAGTGGGCTCTCTACCACCTCCCTTGGCAGTTCAGCCCATTATTTGAAGGGTCTTGCCAGTTGGTTTGTGCCCCTCTGCCCTTCAGCCATTATTTTCCTTTTCTTGATTTTACCCCTTTTCTTCCAGTTATATGTCATCCATGGGTACAGTTACTGAAGAGGAAAGAACCACGTGCGGTCAAGAATATGCCATTTTGTCTTGTGTTTTTCCAAAATGCTCTGGTGGTGGTCTCCGAGGCACCGCATCTCAGGGGCTTCTGAAGGTGGGTCCTTAACATAGGCCCCAAAGGTCCCTGGTTGTAGCTTTCAACTCTTGGCCCCTCATTATCAGAGGGGTCCTTGCGCATCTCCAGCCCTGTGCCCCTCCTCAGCCACGCTCCCTGGGACAGGGGTGCTGGGGGTACTGCCGCATCCCTGGCTGGAATAGTAATAGCAGACACCAAATCGGTGGTCTCCGGCAGCAGCACCCTCACTATAGAAACTGTTCCAGCCCCCAGGGAGTTTGGGCTCGCTCTTCCCCGCTCTCCACGCGCTCCCAAGCCTCCAGGGAGGAGGAGGAAGAGGGAGTGGAAAGTGTGAACATGCTGGGACGGCACCCTGCGCTCCTCGCCCTCTGGCAGCTGGGGAAGGAACCAGGCACTTAGCCACAGCCCGCCGGGAGAGAAGGGCGAGCCTCAGCCAGGGGGAAGAGGCGACCAGCGCTGGAACCAGGGGGACCCCGATCTTTCCAAGGTACGGCGAGCTCCCCACGCGCCCCGCGGCTGGGAGCTGTGCGGCTCGCTCCCCACCTCAAGGGGCTGCCCTCCCGCGGTCCGCTGATCCGGATTGCCGCGGTCCGAGGGAGCAGCTGCATCAGGTGGGAGCGCCCCACCTGCCTTAGAGTGGGGGTGGGGGGTCCGGCTGCCGTGCAAACTGCTCCCCACCTTGCAGCTGAATCGGGTGGAGGGGAGGAATTTGCCTTCCCCCCCCCCCCCGGCCGTCCCCCTGTTTTGCAGGGCTGCCTTTTGCTTTGCTGAGGCTGCCCCAGATCCCTCGGGAGGAAGGCAACAGCTTCCAGCGGCTGTAGAGGGGCGTGTGCCGGGGAGCTGCAGGCTGCCACCCTCCCCTGCACCTTCCCCAGCCTGTGCGGGTGGTGGGGAGCGCGAGCTGCTGGGCCAGCCCCAGTGTGTGTGTGTGTGTGTGTGTGAAGCCGGGAGAGATTTGGGAGGTTTAGGGGCTCGTTGCCATGGCTCCCGGAAAGCTCCGCCGAAGGAGATATTGATGCCAGTCACGGAGGGAGCCTTCTTCCTTTCAGTGCGTTTCCCTTTTTTTTTGGATGTGGGGAAGGCGAAGTGATTAATTCGGAGCGCTGGGACAGGGGAGCTGCTGTCCACGAACCGCAGCCCCAGCCGGGCGCCTCTCCCTTTCCCCTGCGAACTCCGGGCGCTTCCCAGCGAGGGACGCTAACCTGCCCGCCCGCCCTGAGGTGCAACCAGCAAGCCCAGGTACTGGTTGAGTAGGGGTGTGGCTGGGTGGGGGTAGAAGGTGGGAAGTGGGGTGGGGTGGGGGGCATTTTTCTTTCATAGGAGGTTGAGGTCAGTTGGTTTCTTTCTTGCGAACAAGCCGATCTGCCCAGGGGGAAACCTCAGATCCGATGGAGCGGAGGCAAGGCGATAGGGGGAAGCTGAGGCAGACCTGCTGAGGCAGGGGGTTTAAAGGGCTCGGAAAGCAGCTGATTGCACTGAAACATCAAGTCTATGTGTGTGTTAAGCCGGGGCTCCCGGCAGCAGAGCGGCTGGGCTGGAGTTAAACCCCAACCGCGGCGTAGCTTTATGGATGTGCCTAGGCGCTGGGGATGCAAACGCTTTAACGCTCGGCGGAGCCTTGGAAAGTACCAAGGGGGCTCCGATCAGAACAGCTGTGCGAGGGAGCTGGGTTGGCAGGTTTTAGTTGGGCTTTGGAGTCTTTTAGCGCTATGGCTTCGCTTCACAGTGGCTCTAGGACAGACATCGTCACCTCACACATGTTTTGGGGAGCAAGACACCAGTTAGTTCCTTCACGCATTTTCTGAGTCAGAGGCATTTTGAGATGGTCTGTCCTTATTGTCCAGGCACTTTTGATGCAGTTTTTTTAAGTGCATGCTGTGACACTGTGCAAAGCTGTTGCCCAGCGAAAGTTTGCACTGCAGAGCTCTAGAAAACACAAGAGGAAACTTTCAGCAGAAATGACAGGCGAAGAAGAGAAGATCTGTTTTGTATATATCCAAGATCACAAACACAAATAGCTTGAGGTGACTATTAGTTTTAGGATTGTTTCTTCTGAATTTCACATTGCTTTGTGAAAGTTCAAGTTTGAAAGCCTCAATTTCAGTTTCCTTTGGGGATATATATTTTCAGATTCTTTTGGTGGGAGGGGGAGAAAGGGACGTGTCCTCTTTTCAATAGTCATCTCTTTTTCTTACAAATATTTAACATCTTTCATTAGAGTTGTGGTAATTCATCTTTGCAGTAAAATGTAGATGAATTCACCAAAAGTAGGGAGAAATGCAAGAACCTATAGGTATTAGTGATGTATGGTAGATTAATAACTTGGATTGTACAAGTTAATCAAAAGATGCATCTGTTTATAATAATTTTGATAACCACAAAGTTTGGTTTAATAAGTGGTTCCACTTACATTTTCTGATTGCATAATTTCAATAGGCTTCTCTGCAATGTAATAGAATAAATTAACAAACAGCCCACACAAGCCTTTGCACCAAGAACCTGGACTTGCCTTTTCTCACACAGCTCATCACTGAACATTTATTTGGTTCAAGTTTTTGACATGACATGTTTTAGACAGGTGGACAGATAAGTTGTAAAATCATGTCTGAAAATGCAGTACATTTTCATACATCATTAATAGGTAAAAAACCATATATATGCATATATTTTTATTTCTAGTAATTAGAAGTAGTTGAGTCTGATACATATTATTGGGAAATTACACAAGTGATTTGACAAATCTCATTTTGTTTGACTCTGAAGTTCTATTTTATCTGACAAAGTTAAATTATGTTGTTGAAAGTAAGTGTTGATGGAATGGTATTTGGAAGAACGTCATAAGCACCACTGAGCACTACTGAACAAATAGCATGAATTGACCCCTAGTATTACTCAAAGAGAAAGATAGTGACTTATACATTTAAAAAAAAACACTCCCTAAAATGAATATTCTATATTTTTCTTTAAAAGATGTTAACCAAATTTGGAAACATGGGTGTTGTAGCTTTATTGGAGCTGTTTATATGATCATTGACACATTATAACCCATGATCCTTTGCATGCAGATTTTATTTATTTAACAAAATTTTGTTTCCAAATTTGGTCACCATCTTGTAAAAGAAAAATATAGAATAAAAATAAAAATCCTCCCTAAAATGAATAATGTGATATATCACTGATGTCCTAATATGACCTTTTGTGGTGACTTCAAAATTACTGAATGATTTGCTCTCAGAAAGGCAAATTGTTTTTAATGGAATTGAAAAGGCTTGTGAACCAAGCTTCTGTATTACTTACTCAAGCAAGGGTCCTTTTGTTGTCAATGGGAGTTCTGCCTGAGTAAGTTGATTACAAGACCAGGTCCTATGATAAGGGCAAGGCATGGGACAAAATAATTTATGCAAGCAATACAAGAGAGAAAATAACCACAGGATTTGTATGAAAATTCTGGAAAATGTCCATGTCCAAAAAATTGTAAGCAATTTGGTCTTGTAGAAGTTTTACCATAACTATAAGCATAGCTTTTACATTCACTCTTTGAAATTGATAATACAGTACAACATTTTAAACAATCAGAATATGAGGCATTGAATTCTGAACCAGAGACTGAAACAAGACAGTAAGGATACTATGTTTTCAATTATGTGCATTTTGATTGCAGTTTTATCCTTAACTCACTGACTGTCTATAGAGAATGTAATTATTATGGGCATTTACTATGTGCCACATTTTGTAATGAAACGTAATGAGTAAAGGCATAATAGTACATCCCTTTATTCCAGAAAGCCCAGAGATAAGCATTCCTTTTAAATGAAAGATTATATTATTCACAGCATTTTAGGTCTACCTAGTGTGGTTTGGACTGCAGCCATTTTGTTTGCTATTAAAAATGTAATTTATCACATATCACTGGTAAAAAAAATCAACAAAAGCTAGCTGCAAATTACATATAGTGATTTTTGTGGACAACTGTTTGCATGATAAGGAAGCTTCCTTCTTCATTTTCCCAGTGGGAGAGGATAGTGACTACTTTAAGCAGTACTAATTACTCCATTTTATCTTGCATGTGTTATAATGGTGTAGTTAGTTAATTGAAGCTTTGCCCATTAGTAGTATGTTAAGAATAATGAATTAACATATCACATTTCATCAAAAGAACATCTAAATTTATCTTCTAAGAATGAAAGTGTTATTGTGTTGCAGGAAGTCTCTGTGGCTTTCCCAAGGAACAAATTTGTTGGAATTCCTTAGCATGGTGCTTCAGAGCCTGATGAATGACTTGAATTGATCACAAACAAATGACACTGGAACTATTGGTTGCTTAGCAACCCCACATGATTCCGCAATTTTCTTCTGGTATTTGTCCAGTAAACTAGAAAATGCTGTTTTAGTTAAAGAACATTTTTTGCCAGTACAAAAGCCTCACCATAACTAATTCAGATTATATGTTACTAAAAATGATGTGCCTTACTCTAGTATTGAAGCTGGGTAGCAGAATGTGTATGAAAAAGCGGGGAAGGAACAAAAAAAATCATTACTACCATTGCTACTTGGAAACTCAGAATTGAATATACTCGGTGTTTTATAATAAGTTGCAATTAAATATTTGTCCTTTCTCAGTCAGACATCTGTTGAAAGGAAGCCATCAGTGGGAAGCATAATCCCAATAAAGAAACTCATCCACTGCATGCTTTTTGTCATGCTGTCTTGAAATGTGAGGTCCTGATAGGTCATGTTGAGTTACATCATACTTCATTATGAGTAAATGGAACATAACATGGAACATGCAGCTTGATGATTATCTGAATTATATTAGGGCAGTTTGGCACATCCTGTAGTTCATATGACTGGAGAACTTTGCTGGGCAGTTCCCAGTAGCAGAAATTTGTTTTTTAAGGTACATTTTGTGTATTGCTTTGTCCAAAGGAAATAACAGACTTAGGATTCAGCAAAGTGAAAAAAAGATAAACATAGACAGTCTAAATTACAGCAGGTGACAAAGATATAACCTACTTTTAAAATGTATCGTACAATTAACTGAAGAACTGCTTTCGTCTCAACATCTAACAATGATGCCATAATATAGTTCTTCTCAATAACACTCAGAATCTGGGCCAATATTTTTGAAGAGTGTCTTTAAGACAATATCCAATGTTTGTTTTTGTTTTTTGGTATCCAAAACTCCCATAAGTCCTCTTGGAGTTCCTGCATCTGGAATAATGGCAAGATACAGCCTTATACTCCAGATGCATAATTCCTTCATATGGAATGTAGAAAACTGCTTTGTGTATCATTTTTAAATAGATCAGAACTGACTTCTATGAATTCAGAACAAAAGGGATTCAGTGTAAAACTAAAGTTCAGATTTTGATTAAAGAGAAATCAGGAAATTCCAGGTGAAGGGTTCCTCACAAAAATATTTCTGCCTCCTTATATGTATTGATACAGTAGAAACTCAGAGGTATGAATTGACCTGTAACAGCATACCTCATTTGGACCCAGAAGTACGCAATCAGGCACCAGCAGAGAAACACCTCCCGCCCAGGTGAAAGTGGGCAGCGTGCCGGTAAGAAGTGGCCGCTGATACAGGCCCGTACACAGCCAATATTAAACTTTAACGTCACTGCCCTTTTGCCCTCCCCAGGGCCACGGAGAAGGGGGAGCAAAAGGGGCAGCTGCCCCGGGGCCCGGTGATTTAAAAGGACTCGGGGTGTCCAGCCACCACTACTGCACCAGCAGCCGGAGCCCTGGGCCCTTTAAATTGCTGCCGGAGCCCCGGGTGGCACGGGCCGGGAAGTGCTGAAGGGCTGGCTGGGGGATGCTGACCCCCAGCCCCACCCCTTCTGCCCAAGGCCCTGTCCCTTATAGGGGCCCAGAGCCGGAAGTAAGACTTTTAAGTTACTTTCACCCCTGCCCCCTTCCCAAAAAACCCCCAACCCAAATACAGTACAGTACTGTGTTAAATGTAAACTACTACTTTTTTTTTTTTTAAAAAAAGGTAAAGTTTAAAAAAAATTGACATGGTAAGGAAACCATTTCTGTGCTCGTTTCATTTCAATTAAGATGGTTAAAACAGCATTTTTCTTCTGTATAATAAAGTTTCAAAGCTGTATTAAGTCAATGCTCAGTTGTAAACTTTTGAAAGAAAAAACATAACGTTTTGTTCAGTTACGAACAACCTCCATTCCCAAGGTGTTCGTAACTCTGAGGTTCTACTGTATATGGCTTGATTGTGGCTGTCTGTGTGCTTTTGCACACCCCGTCAGCCAATCCCTAGATGTTGGGCATCTTATTAATAAAAGTGTTGGGAAGTTAACTGATTGTATTCTACTTTCCCCACAATTCTGTTCACCCACGTCAGGTATCCCATAACACTTTGCATTAGTTGCTGTAAGCTTTTGGCTTAAGTAAATAGAAAAATTGATCTGGATCAGGACATAAAGTGTTTCCCCACAGGAAGAGGTAGGGAGTTAGTCTCCTAGGACAGTATTTGAATGTCCCAAAGGAAAAGGACAAGATATATGAATATTCTACTCTGGTACAAACCTAGGTGGTGTCCTCGTGCCTCTTTGTACTAAGAATGTATTTGTTCATAACGAAGAGATAAGGAGTACACTATGGTACCACAAAAACAAGGTGGAAATCTGTTTGGTTAAGTTTAGTTTCAGATGTCACACACAGTAACCTTTTCCTTGTGAACAGGTTGGGTATAAAAAGATGACTTTAGGGGTGTAACTTTGAAGGCACACTTTCTGTGAAAGGCAAATGTAACAACACTGCTTATGAGATAGCGTCCCGGAGACTGGTATTGTGTTGAACCTTTTTCCTGTACTATATTATCGGCTTATAGCAATAAACCTATCTGATATTATTTGGTCTCTTGAATATATTTCATAATGAACTAAGGTGTGGTCAAACAATTGTCTGTTCAATTTATCAGCAATGCCAAAACCACCTGGTATGGGGTAGAATGCTGGGCAGATACTTCTGTTCAGATTCAGGCTAAAATCAAAACCTGTGGAGAGAGCTCTCCACATGTGGCCCCTGGCTGGAATCATGGAGATATTTTCCAGGGTGGAGCTTCGTGACTTAGGATGGTAGTGCTCATATCTGTGTGAGTATGTGTCCATTGATCTCAACGTGAATTGTACATCCCCACTATTTATCTGTGTACTTATGTCGCGGTTATCCCTGTGGGTTCTGAGCACCCCTGCTGATCATACTTGCTCCTAGTAAAAATAATCCATGTGGGAACATACTGAGGTGAGAATTAGGGATAATGGTGGCTACAATAATGTTTCTTTTACTTCAGTTGAAAGCTTTTAGGCACAGGGGTTGTCTTTTGTTCTGTGTTTTTACAGCACCTAGCACAATGGGGTCCTTGTCCATGACTGGGGCTCATAGATGCTGTCACAGTATACATAATAATCACATTAATGTCCACTTGTTTTGGACCCCAGAGTATGTAAATAAGAGTTAATAAAACCATTCTTGCAGAAGTGTATTGCAAACTACGTACACGTGGTCATGTTTCCAAACAACCTAGGTGTATGCATAGCAAGAAACTTTGGACCGGATCCTGGCATCATTCTGCTGTTAGCTCTCCCATCAAGGTCAGTGGGAGTTTCAAAGGTAGACTGACTGACAGATCTGAACTCTGCAAAATAAAACCACTGTTAAAAATAATCACACACAAAAACACTGCTGTGACAACTTAAAGCCCCAAACTAGTGAAAAATCATAAGACCCCAAATCGTAGTAGTCTTGTGTGGATGGGATATGGATATTTTTAGCTCATTAAGTCTCCTTATCTTTATTGTTAAGGGGGAAAAATCCCCTCAAAACATCTCGTCTGCAGAGCATTCCTTGTTAACGTACAGAATTGCTGTCTGTTCCTTTGTATCTGTTATCTCCCCATCCCTGGACCAATTCCTATCCCTCGTGTGACTTCCTGACCAAGCACAAAGTTATACATTTGATGTCCTTGTTGAGAACCTGATGCAGCCAAATGAGCTGGGTGTGGTAATGGAATCTGGTGCACTATAGGAGGTGGCACATAATGCCTCATGTATCATTTTGTGAAAACCTAAGAGCAAGGCATTTTTATACATTCCCCTGAGGAATTAAGAATAGCCCCCGTACCTAAAGTAGTCAAGGAAGGTACAATACCACTTAAGGCGTTTGTTCCTTATTGTTAATTACTGGGACAAGGATGGTTGTGCCTGCTGGTTGGAGCAGGCATTGGTAGCCAGGAATCAGAGGCCAGTGTTAGAGCCTGAGTCAGAGGCCAGGTGCCAGAGCCAAGGGACCCAGCCAGAATCAAGAATTTGAGTCCATGGTCAGAACCAGGTTACCCAGAGTGACGCAAAACTAGAGCAGGGCTGGGAACAAACAGGCAGAGGAGTTATCATAGCCATAGGCAAATGCTTTGAATAGCTGCTGAACTGCGACTTGAGAGCTGGTCTGCTGACTCTTCCAACCAATCTGGCAGTGCATCCAATCAGGCGGCCTGCTGCACTTCTTAGGTTGCTGGGAGACTGGCTCTGCTGCAGGCCCTGATTCCTGACACTTATTGAGAAAAAAGTATTACTTACATTCTAGGAAAAGCCCATTACAAGCATGTCTGGTGCTGTCTGACATTTCAGCATCATTGAAGGTTTGATTGTTTTTTTTTCCTCCCATGAAGCTGAGGCCCTAAGACCAAAAAAAAAAAAAAAAAATGGTTTGCTCTTTTTTGCACCTGATTTGTGCATGCAGTTGCATAGACCCATTTGCATGCACAAATGCCTCATTTATGTAAGCAGTGGCAGTAATTGCCTGTGTACATTAGGTAAATGTGCATGGTTAAAAAATGGTGCTGACCCAAGGTCTCAAATTTATTTTCCTTGCTTCCTCTGGATAAATGATCCAAACATTCAACACCGTTAGAAATACAATGGACTTTTATGGTGTTTTAATATTTGTTGAGGATTGTTTTGTGCCCTGCCCTGTAGATGTCTTCCAAATATTTGTTTCCCTTTCTCCACCCCATCCCCAACTACAGGAGATGGAGTTTGAAACTGGGGAGGGAGGGGGGAAGCCATACATTATAAATGGTCTCTACCAGATGAGCATTACTGTTTATAACATTATACAGTGTTATAGTTATGCTAATATTAATCAGCGTAACCCAGGCCCCGATCTTGCAAGCTGTTCCATCCACAGGACTCTCATAAAGCTTCATGGAAGTCACTAGGGTGATGCATAGATGCAGACAGAATTACCAAGGCATTAGTTTAGAAGCTGTTTTTAGGTCTGTGAGTAGTACCGTGACTTCGTTGTTGTTGTTCATATGAATTTCCTTGTGTTCGTGGTACTTTTAGGCTAAATGATGACACAGAACTTTTTCATATTTCCTAGCCTATTAAATTAGCTGAATAATTTGTGACTATAGTAGCTGAATCATATATTTGAACAATTTTGGGACACTTTTTGAATACAATATTTGATAAATCTTAACTTTCATTATTTGCCCAGTGCAAATATAGGTCACCCGGGAAAGGCTAGTGCTCATTTGAGAGCCAAGGGCATGTTGCCTTCTGTCATGCAGTGCACAGACCCTATGCTGTCCCATCTGCTAAAGCACACCCCTGGAGGGATAGCTCAGTGGTTTGAGCATTGGCCTGCTAAACCCAGGGTTGTGAGTTCAATCCTTGAAGAGGCCACTTAGGGATCTGGGGCAAAATCAGTACTTGGTCCTGCTAGTGAAGGCAGGGGGCTGGACTCGATGACCTTTCAAGGTCCCTTCCAGTTCTAGGAGATAGGATATCTCCATTAACGGGAGGGATGAGTTACCCCCTCAGCTGGGGCTGAATGGTGGCCCTACAACAGCTGAGGAGATAAAAAGGCTGCAGGTTGGAGGGGGGGGGGGTGACTGCCACAGAGGCTGAGAACCACAGAAAGCAGGCTTCTTCAGCAATGGACTGGCAGGAAGCTGCCTAGGTAACTGGACTTCTAGAAAAAGAGGATCATGGAATGTGTGTCTGGGAAAGCCTACAAGAGAGGAATAGTGGCAAATAGTTAGGGAGTGGGAGAAAACAGTTCTAACAGCATCCCATAGGGTCCCTGGGCTGGGACCCAGCGTTGGGGGTGGGCCTGGGTTCCCCTACCAACCCAGCAGAGGGGTTAGTAAAGCCTGAAGGACAAAGGCAGCTGAACTCCAGGCAGAGCTAATCTCAAGGTAGAGACTGTTGGTCCTTTGCTAGGGTTACCAGCCTCCTGACCTACCAGACTTTTTACCCCCCCCCCCCATGAGGTGAGAGATGATTAGTGATCCTGATGGAGGGCTGGTGTTATAATAAGGAACAACCAAGCATGGGATTATACAGAAATTGGCTGAACAAATTGGCTGAGCAACCTGCTCAACTGTGAAGGGGTGCCGGTGGCTGAAAACAGCCCCAGATACCATCCCATTAGGATTCTCAAACTTTCAGAATGTTTCCTGGCACTCAGTCTCTGGGCTCTTCCTTCCACCTGATGAGAAACCAGCAACTGTTTTTTTTTTCAGTTAGTTTATTCCTACCAGGGAGGAAAGGCTTGATGTAAAAACAGCTCAGAACTGAGAAAATTTAGAGTTCGTGGCCTTGGGGTTTCTGGCAGGTACACCCCAAATAAATGCTCTAATTGCAGAAGGGCAATTGTTGAAGAGTTCCCCAATAGCTCTTTCTACCTACGTTTTGTGAGAAAGGAAAGGGGAAAAGGTGAGCTGTAGCCTTGTTATGGCCTCTTCAGGAAATCTGCCTCCTGCTTCTCCTCTCCTCCAATTTGTCTCTGCCTGGGAATTCTGAATAGTAAGGAGGAAGAAATTCCTCCACTCCATGGGTGTTCACATCTCTGCAGCTGTAGCTTCCTTTTTGAGTTGCCTTTTATTGACTGCTCAGGGATAGTCCCTTCTGTAGCTGCTGGCACTTGCTCCATCCTCTGGGAGCAGGAGGCTAGATAAGGGTCAAATATTTATGGAATAAGTTCATTTGTAACCATTGATCTTGATTAGAGGTGGCCAAATTTTTGCCTCTTGGGGGACACGGTGATTCCATGTTAAGGGTATGCATTTCACTGGCAGTTGCTTGGGTAGGAAGTAGATGTGCACATAGCATGAAAGTTCAAGTCCAAATCTTCAAAATAGTTGGTCTTGGTGGTAAAATGCAAGACAGGGATGAGATTTTCAAAAGCACTTAGGTGACTTGGGGACTCCAGTCCCATTGACTTTCAATAGCTTTCTATGGGACTGGTGGTCCTAAGTAATTTAGGAGCTTATGAAAATCCCACCCCAAGTGCCTATAATTAGCAATGATCATTAAAAGCTAGTTGTTTCAGCATGCACATTCCACAGGTCAAATCCTACAATGTACTCAGGCTAGAATTCCAGTCAAAGTCAGTGAGGTTACTCTTGTAAGATTACTTGAGTGAGTTGCAGGATTGGGCCAACCTCCCTTTCACTCTACTTCTTTCTTCCACCCAGCTATATCTCTCCCACACCTCTTACTTTTACAGTTTGATAGCATTTCACTATCAGATTTTCAACCAGTTAACACATAGGAAGTAGTCTCAAATGCTGCATGTTGTGCTTCCATGGCACTTTAAAAGAGAGAAAAGGGCTGGCCTCCTGGGGCATAGCTTGAAAGTGCACTTTTTAAAATGCATCAAGCAGCTTGTCTCCAGCATGTTGCATTGTTACAAGTCTGGTGCATCTTTAAAACACGTCACCTTGGGTTGCTATTGTAATTGCCATATCTAGTTACCCAAAGGTGTTAGCTTTAATGAAGAATTGGTCTGCTCACCTGAATAAGGAGAGCAGGATTTGGCCCTCAGAGGCCAGAATAAATCAATGGCTAACTTACAAATGCTAACAAAACAGAGACTTTTACATTCAGCATCTTTCATGTGGGTTGCTGCTGATAAGAATTAGCACCTGTACAATTATTCAAGAATTTATTATTGATAACTCTGGTGCACTGTCCTATCTAAATGGTACATGACAATTAAACTGAGTGCTCAATGTGCTTACAACCTCTCTTGTTCCCAGTGCATGTTTCGGAAGGTCTTTATTTTCTCTCCTCTCTAGGACCCTGCTTCAGCAAGGTATGTGAGCACATGAGCAATTGTTTTGATTTTTATCAGGACAACTCATGTACTTAAGTATCTTGCTCAATTAGGGTCTAGTTCTTTTTCCTCAGCTTTCTGCTTCATTTCTTCCTCTCTCTCCAGTAGTGATTTGGTCCTTCCAAAATGCCGTTACTGGAGGATGATCTTAGGAGTCTTGCATTTTGACCTGAACATGGTCCAAACTACGCTTCATCTGATCTTCTCTGGTAAGATGAAGTTCTGCTACTGAAAATACTCTACTACCTGTACTACCAGGTGACTTATCCTGCGTCAGTCTACCTGAAGTGTCCATCAGGAGTGTGACGTTGCACTCTATATGATGTTATGAAAATAAGCTAATGAGTTTGAAGATAATGTAACTGGAATATGCTTCATGCAAAAGGTCTCTTGTAAGGTATCATTACAAAGCTTATAATCTATTGAGTGTGGTCATCCTATTTGTATGTATGTATCATTCTTGTATCTGAAACTAGATATATGAAATATAACTCTGAGGGCCTATTGTAATTATGCAAAGTGTGGGCCATTAATGGTGGTTTGGAATCTTGATGGCTCCCATTAACCAGGACAATTGACTGTGGATGGCTCTTTTTACTTGTAAGACTTCCTGTGTGCTGGCTGGTAGGTAATGAAGTCTTGCAGTGACATGTGATCATGTCACCTGAACTGGAATCCATCTTTAACCTGGTGCTTTTCCATTTAGAAGGAGGGGTGGGAACCCAGAAAGGGACAAAGGATTCCCGCCTTGTGCAAAAGATATATAAGGGGGTGGAACAGAACAAGGGGGGGGGGGCAGTCCTGAGAAATCCCCTAGCTACCACCTGAGCTGGAACAAGGGCTGTACCAGGGGAAAGGATTGTGCCCAGACTAGGAAGGCATCCAGTCTGTGAAAGAAGCTTATTGAAACATCTCTGAGGGTGAGATTTTAGCTGTATTCAGTTTTCTTACTGTATTAGGCTTATACTTGCGTGTTTTGTTTTATTTTGCTTGGTAATTCACTTTGTTCTGTCTGTTATTACTTGGAACCACTTAAATCCTACTTTTTGTATTTAATAAAATCACTTTTTACTTAACCTAGAGTATGTATTAATACCTGGGGTGGCAAACAGCTGTGCATATCTCTCTATCAGTGTTAAAGAGGGCGAACAATTTATGAGTAAAACAGATTTATTTGGGGTTTGGAGCCCATTGGGAACTGGGCATCTGGGTGTTGGAGACAGGATCACTTCTTAAGCTGTTTTTAGTTAAGCCTGCAGCTTTTGGGGGACGTAGTTCAGACCTGAGTCTGTGTTTGTAGCAGGCTAGCGTGTCTGGCACAACCAGGCAGGGTTCTGAAGTCCCAAGCTGCCAGGGAAAACTGGCTCAGACTGGGGTCATCTTAACACATCAGGTAGCAATCCCAAAGGTGGTTTCTATGATCCAACCCATCACAAGGAGCATCACTGCTTTGATGTTTACTGAATTTCGTGTGGGGGAATAATACTTACAAAGTCATTCACTTAAATTGCAACTATAATTATGGATGAGTAGGGGGAGGAGGAGAAGTAACTGGATGCTTGTTCCCAGTTTCATATAATGTAGAATAAGTTTATTTTATCAGACACTTAGGGGAGACGGCAGGGGTGCTGGAATGATTTTTATAGTGAGGGTGCTGATGAAGGAAACCGTATATTTGGTGTTTCTAATTGCTACTTCAAGCCAGAGGATGTGGCAGTACCCCATAGTTCCAGCACTACTGGGAAATGGAGATGTGGCAGTAGTAAGCATGCTAGGCATAATGTAACAGTGGCTTATCTATATGACTTCTATCAATACTTATATTACACATGGAAACTGAAGGTACGTCTACACTGCAATTAAACAGTGTGGCTCAGGTCAGCTGGCTCAGGCTTGGGCTGAGGGGCTGTAAAATTGCTGCATAGACATTTGGACTTGGGAAACAACAATGGGTCAAGGTCCCAGAGCTTGGGTTCCAGCCTGAGCCCAAACATCTACACAGCAATTTTTAACCCTGCAGCCCAAACTCTGTGAGCCTGAGTCGGCTGAACAGGGCTAGCTTCGGCTGTGCCCTGGGTCCTTTATTCCAGTGTACGTGTACCTTAAGGGTGACGGCCTGGTCTCATTGAGTCAATAGCCAAACTCCCATTATCACTTAGGCTAGGATTTCACCCCAAGACCAGTGACAACATATAACTTACAACCTGAGCAGTTTGAAAAATAAACATAGTGGGCCAGACTCTCAGATAGTATAAATCACGATAGCACCATTTAAGTTAATTGAGTTGCACTGATCTACACCATTTAGAGATCTGTCCACTTGTATCATGGATACTACATTAGTCTCATCACATCTGCAAGCATTTTGTTCATGCTGCATTTGAATTCTTGTTGTAGACTGACTTTTAAAAAAAATGCTTGATATGTCTGTCCTATTTTGGTTTAAACTTGCATCCTATTCTGACTGAAAATAAAACATTCACTTTGTTTTTTTTTTGTAATGTGCAATTTTTTACTGAGTCAGATGAGTAACTACACTGCTGTTGTGTGACCCATAAAAATGGTAGTGATTAAATCGCTCTCCCATAGTTATTACAAAGCCAGGACCCTTCCCAGTATTCACAGGACTCCCACTGAAATCAACAGGAGCTCAACAAATGGAGGCTTTACTACATTTGTGGGAAACACACATTTCCATCCACTGATTGAGTCAGTTTTCACTCAGACTTTTACCTAAATCTGGGACTGTATTAGCCCTGATTATACTATTGTTTGTATCTGGATAATATGCTACATGCCCTGCTGGAAGGTGTTTTTATGGTAATACCTACCCCAAACCGAGCGCACCTGCTGGGAGGTACTGTAATTGGAATGTTGAGCTTCATTTTCTGTTACATCCTAGTGAACTACTGGAAATCAAAATCAATTTGAGTTCTAATACAGCACATAGTTTTAATAAAGAAGCGTAACTACAGAATATGTTGGCACTCAAAAAACCCCCCCATGTAAAATCCAGTCCTGCACCCACTTTAGTCCAAGGGATCTCCCTGATTTACATCAGTGAGAGCATGTAAGCTTTGTATCTAATTATCTTATTGGTACAGCCAGTTTTCATTGTCAGTATTTCAGTCTGCTTCATCATTACTATGCAGTAAAACCTCATGTAATTCCAACTGCACATCAAGATGAAAATTTAATTCTCTGTGTATCATAAATATGTGTGGATGTATTTGATTGGGGTGGGGGAGAACAAACATCAAGTGTTCAGCTCTCCTCTGAGGACTGACCTTCTGTATCAGAATATATTGAAATAACTGTGTATTCACAAGGCAAATGACAGCCTAAATTAAAAAAAAAAAACTCTAGTAGGATCCTGCCTTCCTCCAAAATGTATGCTAAGCTTGCTTGTATGACCAAATATTTTAGCCTTATACAAATACTATCATAGAAAGGACTATTTTTTTCTGTTCTGTTATTTATACCATACACTTATTGGAATAAACAATGCACATGTAAACTCCTTTAATGTCTAGTCAATAGCAAGGTGTTTAACCATTTAGAGCAGTGGTCTCCAAACGCATGCCCCATCAGTAAAAAAATTTTGAGCACACACCCCCTGCTCCCGGCCGAACTGTCAAAGCAAAAAAAAAAAAAGCCGCTCACACTTCTGGCCGAACTGCTGAGGGAGGGGGAGGTGCTGCTCCAGTGGCGCTTGTCCTGCCGCGCACCCCGAAGGATCCTCTTGCGCACCCCACTTTGGAGACCAATGATTTCGAGTTTTATGCATCTTTCAACCCAAAACTCCAAACTCAAAATTTCCCTGAGAAAGGGGATGTTCCTAGAACATTTTAGGTATACAAATTAAAATTCAATGCATGAAACTCATCTATTCATGTGCAAGTGTTTTGTTTCTTTTTCTGCCACTGTCAGGTACAGTGTAAATAAATGAACTATAAGTCCAGTACAAATAAGTGGTGTAAGCCAAGTTCATTTCAGGATACAGGACTGCATTCTAGCGCCACAACTCATATCCTTCATCTTCGTGTTTTATCCCTTTGGGAGAGGATGATTTCAGGTTCACTGAATGTTGCTACTTCTGTTAAATTTCACAAGTGCTATTAGTGTTTCATGCTAAGAGCTGTTTGAGGTTGATATGTTTAAAAGTGCTGACCGTTGGCCTTACTCATCTCCTATTCAAGTCCTTAGGAGTTTCATGATTGATACTAATAGGAGTCCTTAGGCCAACGGTGAGTGCTTATGAAAGTATGATACTCTACTAGCATCAGCTTTCATATACAGCTTCATGGTGTGACCAAATATCTGGTGATTGTCCTCCTTGCATTTGCTAGTGCTTCTAGCTGTCAGGTTTGAGAGCTTCTGCAGTTAGTATTTACTGCTAGAAGAACCCCTAGGAGAGTGACAGAATAGCTGGGGTAAGAGGATGTAAGTGGTGGTGAGAGGAGTTAGAGGTTAGAACAGTGGAAAGGACAGGAAAAAGGGGAGAAGTGCAGAGGAGGGGAAAAAAGAGAGGTATAAACTGCCTGCTGGAACAGCACCTCCTGTCACTGTTATATGGAAAATGGTCACTTTGGAAAAACTAGTTCTGGGTAAAGGCAAGAGTGTTGGGGGAGCCTGAATTGCCTGTTTAATGCTAAGTAAAAGGCACCAGGGCAATTTTAGACCCTACTCTTTGTTAATGACGATGGACTGTATCCCAGTTTGACAAACTTCTGAAATGAAACCTATGTAAAACCATATTTTCACATTGTTTAACTTCTGGGTTCTGTCATGCGTGAGAGAAGGCAGCGGAATCAAAATTGCTTGCACATAATGTAAGGGGAGGGTTGCATCATATCGTGGGATGTGACATACGCCTCCGTGAACCAGAACTGAAGGGCATGACACACATTGCCCGGAATCTGTCACATGTCGCTTTTTCTGCTGTGGCCTGCCATTGCTGATTCTGATGTGCCCTTCATTCCACTGACAGAAATGTTATATACCATGAAATATTACAACTTCTTCTTGATTTTTTTATTTATTTATCTCCCCCGAATGTGACTTCTTGAAGTCACTAAGAATGAATTGTTTGAGGAACCCGGAAAGGAAATCTATGCTGTTTTGTCTGTTTGCTCTGTGGCATATGTTTGTCCAGCTCCTGTTATGAAATAATTTCACATGAACAGTGAAACCTTGACTTATTTTTGGCAGAAGCACAACTGTGCTTCAGATAATGATAGTCTCAGATGGGTGATCGTTATTTTAAAATTGCTACAAAGCTGCTTCTGTGTTTGGAAACCAGATTGTAAGAAAAGAAAATACTTAGGTGAAGATGCAAGGTACAGAGCTAGTTATTGGTTCAGTCCTTGTACTTTTTCCACACAGGCAGTTGCCCATTAAGTCCTTTTAAGAAATCTGTATCACTTAATTAGGGCTTGTACTGTAAAAGTTCCCCTTCCCAAATGGTGAACATGGATACTCTAGAAATTTTTTCACCTGTACTTTTTTTTCTTCAGTGAAGGAGAGCATTGTTGCCTACTTATTCTTATAGCAGCTAGGCAGAGAAAAATAACTAGAATCTTTCATTTCTCATAAACCTAAAACATATCAATTACTATAATCTTTGGCTGACTTGTGATATTTCTTCCATGAAAGCTTTTGGCTTTAAAGATGGAGTTATTGCAGGATCTTTACTGTGGAAATAAGTTACGTGTTTTGTGTGAATTGGCTACCAAAAATGACATATAATGTATCATAACATTTGTGACCAAGTAGGAATCGAATATACTTGGAATATATAGAAGAGGCAAATGATGTGCCTGATGTTGGTAAGTATAAATGTATTGGCTGGTAGCTCTGGGCCAGAAGGTGGTAGCTTTCAGTGCCAGGCTAGAGTTTGGGCTCATGATGATGATACTCCATTGCATTATTACAGGAGTGGTATGTTGTTCCTGTTGGTATCCAGGAAGTGGGCGGACGAAGCCCACTGCTAAAGGACCTCCCCCCAGCCTAAGGGGCGGATCCACTGGTCCGTGATACCAAATAATTGCGGGGGACACCTAATGAAATAATAGGGACGGGAGTCAGGACACAGGGCTAAACGAAGGGAAACTGACAGAGTTCAGGAGTGGTATGTTGTTAGGTTGCTTTGTGGAAGAAACATTGAGAAACATTCCTGGCCATGTCTGGTATCTGATCAGCTGGCAGGTAAATATCTTATGTAGAGCCTTGCAACCCAACTGGAACCTGATGGGGACCCGACTGCAAGGGTTGGGTCTGAAAACAACCCAACTCTCTCGGGGATGGGTTGTCTCTGAGCTCCTCCTCTTCCTGACTTTGAGGTCTGTGCAGCAGTGACTGCCTTGCTTCTGCCAGCTCGTGCCACTATACTGGTCTCTGTGTGCTGCAGAGTGACAAAGAGTTGCAGCCCCTCTCACTCCGTGGCACGCACAGCATGGCGAGGCAGTGGCTGGTGGGCGTGGGGCATGCAGAGGTTCCTGCAGTGACCCCATTGGCTGGAGGAGGCTGGAGACTGATCATGGGAAAGGGATATGGGGAGCATGAAGCCCCCACCAGGTTGAGCCCCATGGACGAGGTGACAGTGGCAATGCTGACTTGGGTTTGGGGTGAGTCTGAAAACATCTTGATCCTCTTAGGCTGAGGTCAGGGGTGCTTGGGTTGGGTTTAGGTGTGGGCCGGGCTTTAAAATTAGGCCCAAGCAGAGCTCTAATCCTACGGTACTTTTTGAAGTGTATAGAATGATTTCACCAATATCCCTTCTCTGACAGGTTACAGCATCTAAACCTGTGTAAATGGGGTTGCTTAGCACAAAACTGCACTACCCGTTTTTAAACTCATTACATTGTGAAGTGCTTTGGGAATATAGCGGTAGGAATTACCATAACCGATCTGAATAATGGACCATCTAATCCAGTGCCCTGTTTCTGATAGTCAGCAATACCAGGTGACTCAAAGACAGTGTAAAGCCCCCATAATGGACAGTCATGCAATAACATGCCTATGGAGGAAGTTCGCCTTAATTCCAACCACTTAGTGTTTGGCTTATGAAACAAACGGGTTATAACTCTTTTATGTTTTATCCTAGTGAGTGAGGGTATTTTGATTATCCATATGAAGCTCTAATTCTTTTTGAACTGTTTGTGTTTTGTCTCAGTAATGTTTTGAGGCAGTGCGTGCAGTGGGTTAATTAGTGTGAATTTATTTTCCCACTTTAAATTTGCTATCTTCTAATTTCACTGTGTAAACAGAGTTCCCATGTGACCTTGTCTATCCCATTTATTATTTTATATTCATCAATCATGGGACTTCTTTAAGGCTTTTCTTTCTAAACTATTGGTCCTAATCCTATTGTTTGCATCTTACAGAAATCTTTGCATACCGTCATGTTTTGCCATCCTTCTCTAGTCCTTTACGGTGGTAAGGTGAACACCACTGAACTCAATATTCCAAGTGAGGGCCTACCCTCGGTACATATAATACCATAATTTTTATTCTTCTCTAACCCTTTCTTCAAGCAGCCTATTCGCTTGTTTGCTTTCTGGACCATCAGTGAGCACTGAGCTGATCCTTTACATTACAATATAGGTTTTGCTGTTTAAAAACAATAAAATCAGTGCTTCTGCTGCACTGACAGCTTTCCAGGGACCCAATGCTGTTGGGTGAATTCAATCTTTTAGAAATAAAATGCAATGGTTCATACAATTGCCAATAATATGTTGAAAGTGTAATAAAAGTTTGACAGACATTTCTGAAGGTGAAGTTTAAGAAATTTCAATCATAGAAACAGTGGCTTTGAGCCATTGAGTCTTGTAGGTTCTTCTGACCCTATATACAATGGAAAATAGTTAAGGGAATCTAATACAGTCCTCTACAATCCTCATTCTTTAGAGCATAAATCAACCTCTAACTAATGGGGTTTGGGAAGAAATTTCCCTCTGGCAGATTATTCCATAACTGCCTCCTGCAAGGTTTCTTACACTTTCCTCTGAAGCAGCTAGTAATGACCATCATTACAGACAGGATACTGGATTAGCTGGACCACTGACCTACTAAAATACAGCAATTTCTATATTAGATTAATATTTTTAAGTAGCTTAACAATTACATTGTGTGGCTCTTTTGGTTGGAACGACACTATTTCCCAGAAGAAAAGTAGTTGGAAAACAGAAGCAACACATAGGGCTTGATTCCTAAAGAAACTTCGGCATGGTGATGTTGAGCATCACAAAGCCTGAGTTTGGAGCCTAGGCTCCTTGTTGAATGAATCAGGGGAGACGGGTGCCTCAGAACGGGATTCACAAAAGCCAGCACACTAGGAGGCTCCCTGACTAAGGTAGCAAACGGGAGCTGTAAGCTGAGGGGGGTATGCTAAGCCTCGCTGCTGAGTCCGGACTGCAGGGAGCCCAACTACTTGAGCTGAAAAACCTTCTCTTGGCAGTTTTTACAAAAAGCAGTGGGGGGTGGGGGATGAGCTGTTAGGGCCCTCCCTCGTGAGCAATGTTTAGGGTACCTGCCTGGTTCAAATCCCCCTTCCATCTGAGCGAGAGAAGGGATTTGAATAGGGATCTGCAACCTCTCAGGTGATTGTCCTAACCACTGGGCTATTGGATATGTGATTGTGGAGTGCCCTCTGTCTCTCTAATTCAAGCTGTTCCACTGTGACTAAATAATAATTTAAAAACAAAGAAAAACCACGGAGCATGGGGGCTGGATTCTGGGTCTCCCAGCTGCCACCTGAGTGCTGTAAGTACCAGGCTACAGAGTCTCTGTCTGTCTGTCTCGCTCCCTCTCCCCCCCACCCCCGCCACTCCCCATATGCTTTCATATTTAGCCCCAGTGCAACAACTTCACAGAAGGGATGGAGGAAGCCATAACACTCCCCCCCCCCACACAGAATATCCTATAGATCAGTGGCTAGGGAGGTGAAATCCCTTCTCCCACTCAGGGGGAAGACGGACTTGAATACTGGGGGGCTCCCACATCCCAGGTGAATAGCTTAACTACTGCCCTAAAACTTATGAGGGAAAGCTGCCTTCTCTTCCTGCTATATAAGCTCACCTACGTGGGCTTGATCTGGCACGTGAGATCTGAGCATGCTTACCAGATCAGGCCTCCTGGGCAAATTAGGCAGAGGCATGCCCCTTTGTTTGTGCTCTGAGTAAGGTTGCCAACTTTCTAATCTCACAAAACCAAACACCCCTGCCCCGCCCCTTCTCCGAGGCCCCACCCCCTCTCGCTCCAGCCCCCCTCCCTCCGTCGCTCAGTCTCCCTCATCCTCACTCACTTTCACTGGGCTGGGGCAGGGGATTGGGGTGCAGGAGGGGGTGAGGGCTCTGGGGTGGGGCCGGGGATGAGGGGTTTGGGGTGCAGGAGAGGGCATTGGATGTTCTGGTCGAAAACCGGATGCCTGGCAACACTAGCTCTGAGGCTTAGTCTGGAGGCCTGGCAGAGGAAGAAACATAGGCACCCAGGGAATCTTTGCAGCACAAATTTAGGCACTGAGTGAATTTAGGCATCAACCAGTTTGCAGCTGAGCTGTGGTTTTGTGATTCTCACTGTGGCCTGATTCTGGGATTTAGGTGCCTAAATCCTTGTGTGAATTTAGCCCAATGTAGTTTATATATATTTTCCAGAATGTTTTGCGCAGTGTGCAGTGGCCTGGCTTTTGCCTCAGGGTCCTGCATATGATATTAGCATACCTTCCTGGAAAGTAATCGGAGTACTGGCAGCTTTCTACGTGACTGAAAGGAAAACAAACAAAAATGAAGAAACCTGATATGAAAGCGCATGAATTTTTTTAGACCTAATCCAGGTGTATACCTTTTTGGAAAAAAAAATATGCTAGTCCTTCTGTCTTGTACAGACACCCCAAGAAGTGGTGGAAGACTATAACCTCAATTTTGGTGTTGCTGGCTGATAAGTGCCCTCTGACCATCTCATGAGAGGGACTGTACGAAAGAGCACTCCTGCATTTGGCTGTAGAAGCTCATTGTGGCAGATGTTATGACTCAGACTAGACACACTGAGATTCAAGCTTTTTTTTTTTTCTTCTTCTTTCATAAGCGGCTTGCCCCCAGGCATGTTCTGACAGGGAGGATATGATTTCAAATTAGAAAGTAAATGTGAAGGGCTAGAAACCATAGCCACAAGTTGCAGAGATTTCTCAGCATGATTCAAGGAAAAAAAGTCTTGTGCTTGCTGATCATTTTCTGTAGTGGTAGGGTATTGCTGTGATTGTGGGCATTAGAACAAGTAGTTTATTGCCCTGCTACTGACTTTTGAACATGATTTGCCCTCTGATCTGAAAGCCAAAATTTAGACCACAAGAGAGGCAGTGTTTACTAGTGCACAGCCTCCTCTCCCTCCCGCTGTTGATAATTTTATTTAAACCGCTCACTGCTTTGGGCACTTTCATTAATATCACTTGTTAAAATAGCGAATATAGTGGAATTTTTTTAACCAACTCAAAAGATCCTTGGAAGTATTTGGGCAACAAATACAGCGCACAGAGCAAGAAGCACTGTGTAAGAAACAGAAGAGCTTCAAAATTGTATGGGGCAAAGAAATCAAAGTGAGAAGCCCAGTAAGATGATGCCAGTGTCTCTGAGGGATGCACCGTGCTTCTGTTGAACCACCGCGTTAACTAGAGCGAGAACCCAGTGGAAAGCTACTTGGTAAATAATGGAGGAAGTAATTAAGGAAATCATCTGCAAACACTTGGAAGGTGGTAAGGTGATAGGGAACAGCCAGCATGGATTTGTGAAGAACAAATCATGTCAAACCAATCTGATAGCTTTCTTTGATAGGATAACGAGCCTTGCGCATAAGGGTGAAGCTGTGGATGTGGTATACCTAGACTTTAGTAAGGCATTTGATATGGTCTCGCATGATATTCTTATCGATAAACTAGGCAAATACAATTTAGATGGGGCTACTGTAAGGTGGGTGCATAACTGGCTGGATAACCGTACTCAGAGAGTTGTTATTAATGGTTCCCAATCCTGCTGGAAAGGCGTAACGAGTGGGGTACCGCAGGGGTCTGTTTTGGGACCGGCGCTGTTCAATATCTTCATCAACGACTTAGATATTGGCATAGAAAGTACGCTTATTAAGTTTGCGGATGATACCAAACTGGGAGGAATTGCAACTGCTTTGGAGGACAGGGTCATAATTCAAAATGATCTGGACAAATTGGAGAAATGGTCTGAGTTAAACAGGATGAAGTTTAACACAGACAAATGCAAAGTGCTCCACATAGGAAGAAAAAATCAGTTTCACACATACAGAATGGGAAGAGACTGTCTAGGAAGGAGTACGGCAGAAAGGGATCTAGGGGTTATAGTGGACCACAAGCTAAATATGAGTCAACAGTGTGATGCTGTTGCAAAAAAAGCAAACATGATTCATGATGTATTAACAGGTGTGTTGTGAGCAAGACACGAGAAGTCATTCTTCCGCTCTACTCTGCTCTGGTTAGGCCTCAGCTGGAGTATTGTGTCCAGTTCTGGGCACCGCATTTTAAAAAAGATATTCAGAAATTGGAAAGGGTCCAGAGAAGAGCAACAAGAATGATTAAAGGTCTTGAGAACATGACCTATGAAGGAAGGCTGAAAGAATTGGGTTTGTTTAGTTTGGAAAAGAGAAGACTGAGTGGGGACATGATAGCAGTTTTCAGGTATTTAAAAGGGTGTCATAAGGAGGAGGGAGGAAACTTGTTCACCTTAGTCTCTAAGGATAGAACAAGAAGCAATGGGTTTAAACTGCAGCAAGGGAGGTCTAGGTTGGACATTAGGAAAAAGTTCCTAACTGTCAGGGTGGTTAAACACTGGAATAAATTGCCTAGGGAGGTTGTGGAATCTCCATCTCTGGAGATATTTAAGAGTAGGTTAGATAAATGTCTATCAGGGATGGTCTAGACAGTATTTGGTCCTGCCATGCGGGCAGGGGACTGGACTCTATGATCTCTCGAGGTCCCTTCCAGTCCTAGAATCTATGAATCTATGACTCATTGTGGAAGGCATGGCTTGTTAATGATATGAGAGTTTGGTGTGACCCTTTGGTCAGAGGGAAGTAGTGTGAGACAGGTCCTGAAAGAAACTATTGAAACCATTAGGTTTGGAGAGGAAGATTAGGCTGAGGTTTATGTTCTGTTAACATTGTTAGTTAGCAGTAAAGCCAAACGCAGGAAGGAGGTAGGCTTGACTTTTCATGTCAGGGATCAGCAACCTTTCAGAAGTGGTGTGCCGAGTCTTCATTTATTCACTCTAATTTAAGGTTTCGCGTGCCAGGAACACATTAACGTTTTGAGAAGGTCTCTTTCTATAATATAACTAAAGTATGTAAAGTAAATAAGGTTTTTAAAATGTTTAAGAAGCTTCATTTAAAATTAAATTAAAATGCAGAGCCCCCTGGACCGGTGGCCCGGACGCGGGCAATGTGAGTGCCACTGAAAATCAGCTCACGTGCCGCCTTCGGCATGCGTGCCATAGGTTGCCTACCCCGATATAGTGTGTGGACTTTATTTGGAGCATGCTCAAAGGCTACCTGCTCAGAGATCCAGGAACACAGAAGAGACTGCTCCTTCTGCTCTGTGTTTATTATTTTTACTATCTGAGATCTGTGGCCAGTGTTGGATTTCTTGACTTGAACAGTTCAGGTATTTCATTAGAAGTGGAATCTTTCCAAAAGAGGAGAATTCTCCTCCTGTCTAGAAACAGCTGAAAGAAGAGACCTGAAACTTGACAAAGAATCACCCGGAAACAGAGACTGACTGACCTAGAAAAGAAAGTGTCAGTATCCAAATAGAAGAACAAAGTGTGTCAAAAACTGGATTTTTAGTAGCTTGTGAATAATTTACAGATTTCAGCTAGGTTGAGATTGTGACCAGTGATAAGAAATTGCACTTTCCCTACGTCTTCTTTCATGTTAGAGATTTATAACACCATTTAAAATGCAGGATTTTTTTTTTTTTTTTAAAAACAGGGCAAAGAATCCAGCCTAGCAATGTAAATTCCATGAGAGGTTCTGTCTGGAAAACTTTCCAAATGGCATAATGAGGGTATTGTCAGTACACCTCTACCTTGATATAACGCTGTCCTCGGGAGCCAAAAAATCTTACCACGTTATAGGTGAAACCGTGTTATATCAAACTTGCTTTGATCCACCGGAGTGCGCAGTTCCCCCCCTCCCCACCCGGAGCGCTGCTTTACTGCGTTATATCCAAATTCGTGTTATATCGGGTCGTGTTCTATTGGGGTAGAGGTGTATTAAGACCATTATTTTTACCTTTTGGATTTGAGAGATGCAATGTGCATAAGAATTCTTGTCTAGTTAGATTTTTCCTTATCTCAGGAAAATTTATAAAAGGGTAGTTCTCTCTCTGTCTGAACAGCTATCAGGTTTCACCTGTGACAAGTCCAACTATTAAAATTAGAGCTGCCCCCCCACCCCCAAAAAAATCACAAACATTTTCAGAATTTGGAGTTGTTTCACAGGATTCAAAATAGACCCATTTTATTTGTTTTTGTGAAATGTTTTGATCAACATTTTTATTAATGCCATTATCTAAATGGTTATTGAAGTGTTATGCTTGGTAAAAATGGCTTTCAGTATATGGAAAATTTCAAAAACTGTTTTCTGTGCAACCAAAATTATGTGAAAAATCTTACAAAAAACAGAAAATGCTTAAACTCCAATTTTTCAATAACTAATTTTTTGATAGGATATTTTCAATGAGAACACATTATATTTGAAGAATTTTGACTTATATGCACAAAGTATAACATCTTGGATATGTTTAGGTTTGTACATAGTATAGCTCTAAAACCTCTGTTATACATACTAATAGAAATTGTTTATTAGTTCTGTTGCTGTAGCACCTGGAGTACACAATCCGAGTTCAAGACCCCATTATAGCAGGCACTTAACAAAGAAATAAAACATGAATGGCCTCTGCTACTGTGAGCTCAGAGTCTAGAATTTTAAGAGGCAACAAAACAGAGAAATGGAGAGACAGACCAGGCAACAGTAAAGTTGGATATGTTTTCATGAGAAGCTGTCTCCCACTGGTCAAAGTATCACTTTTTCCAATTCTTGCAACTGTATCATCCCATCCCATCTCCTAGAACTGGAAGGGACCTTGAAAGGTCATCAACTCCAGCCCCCTGCCTTCACTAGCAGGACCAAGTACTGATTTTGCCCCAGGTCCCTAAGTGGCCCCCTCAAGGATTGAACTCACAATCCTGGGTTTAGGAGGCCAATGCTCAAACCACTGAGCTATCCTTCCCCCCGACCCTCATATCTTGTTTATATTTCGTATTTTTCGTAAAGCCCTAGGAAATGAGTGATTGTGATAAAATCTGCTTTCATTTAAAAAAAAAATCAGTCTAGCCCTTACAGTGAAGAGAACAGCCTGAAAACATGAACCCTAAAGGCAAAGAAGCCAAGTAAAAAGAACTCAACTTTATTATGTGGTCTCAATTTTTTTGAGGCCAGACTTGATTTTTAAGTATTCGGGCTTGGCAATAAAGAAGTCATACGTGCCCATTGAGACTCTTGGGTACAAAAAGGGGAAATGGATGGTGGTTGGCTGCACTGGAGCCTCAGCAATCCCTCAGTCAGTACTCTGTACTTGAAGTGACAGAGAGCCTCTTGTGAGCTCACAGAAAGGAAAAGCAAGAACTCACAGGGACCGAGCAAGCCCTTAAAGCCAGACAGGCTAGTAGGCTTAGCACCTTCCCATTCCTTTCCACTCTGGTGAGGGCATTGCACTCTGTTTTTTTTGAGTTTAGACTCCTGGATATATTTTTGATTCACTTTGACCTCCTCCCACTCTGTCATATAGGTCCACACTCCTATTATGATCCTTGCTCACCATGCCTCTTACCAGCCTTCCTTCCATCCTTTTCCTTGTTTTTCTTCTCCTGTCTCTCCTTTCAGGATCCCTCACTCTATTCATTTCATTTCCAATCCCTTGCTTCTTTTAACTCGGCCCCTTCCTCCCCTCAATTCACATCATGCCCTAAGACACATCCCCCAACATACAAAAAATAAATAACTGTGAAACCAACTTGATTGCCAGCCACCACTATGATCTCTTTGCTTCTACAGGGTTTCCCTTTCTCCCACTATTTTCCTGTGTCCTATTTTAGGGCCTTATTTAGCAAGGTATTTAAGCATGTGAGTAGTCCTGTTGACTTCCAGGTGGAATAGGGAGAGTGTTGTCAGATTCAATGGGACTATTCATGTGCTTAAAGTTAGGCACATGCTTAGGTACTTTGCTGAATGGGGCATTTTATATTCATCTCTTCAAAGCAGGTACTGTGTCTTGCCATGCATTTGTACACTACCCATTGCCATAGGTTCCTAATTTTGACTAGGGTTTTTTAGTTCTACAGTGGTGGAAATAATAAATATTAATAAGAATTTGGCCAAGATTCTTCTTATCTCATTGACACTGCAATACTTTATTGACTTACACTAATGTGAGATCACATACTGACTCTTTGAAGTCAGCTGAGATGAGGATGAGGACCTCTGTTTTTTCTCCATTATTTACAATTTCCTATAATCTGATTCTCACTATTCCCCCTTAGGGAGACATGGTCTTCTATTTCCTTTGTGTCACTGCCTTTACCCTGCTTTTCTACAGAGAGGTACAGGATAAGAAAGGAATTAAAGAGGGAGCTTTAACCCTTAACAGGCCTGCTGTCCTGGGGGAATCTGGAGATTAAAGAATCAAAATGCTCTAGGAGATTGTCACTCTGCTAATGATGATACTAGCCTATGGCAGTTAGGAATGATATGGCTGATACTTAGCAGGGGTTGTGAACCAATTAGTCTGCTGAAATAATACTTGGTCCATTGGGTGAGAATGCTAAGAATATTTATAGCACAGGGTACAGAGTCCTTTAACCAGAAATGTAGAGAACCTCTTAAGAACAATTTATCCCAGGTCCTCTTCTCATTAGACAATGTGGTTAACAGATAAACAAATGTTTGTCAGTGTAACTCTTAAGATTTAGAGATTATACTTGAATTCTCTATTTCCAAGTATCATGAAATCAATTAGGGTCACTTAATACACATTTAGATGTATTGCTATATTGAGAACTGACATCCACAGAAACGCACGTCCTAGGTATGTATGTACTGCAGTCTAACATGCAGAGCGGTTTGCTTACAACGGGTCTGAATTTGACCCAGTGTCTAAAATTCACCTGTTGTCACTTCTGCTTGCCCTGTTATTGAACGCTAGCCCCTTTGGAAGCACTTTTCTAGCCCCTTTGGAAGCACTTTTATTCCGTTAGTAAGATATCGCGTATAGGTTTATCCAGTTAGCATGATGGTAATAACCATGAGATGGTTGAGTTCAGGATCCTGATGAAAGGAAGAAAGGAGAATACAGACCCTGGACTTCAGAACAGCAGACTTTGACTCCCTCAGGGAACTGATGAGCAGGATCCCCTGGGAGGCTAATATGAGGGGGAAAGGAGTCCAGGAGAGCTGACTTTATTTTAAAGAAGCCTTATTGAGGGCGCAGGAACAAACCATCCTGATGTGCAGACTGAATAGCAAATATGGCAGGCGACCAGCTTGACTTAACAGAGAAATCTTCGTTGAGCTTAAACACAAAAGGGAAGCTTATAAGAAGTGGAAACTTGGACAGATGACTAGGGAGGAGTATAAAAATATTGCTCGAGCATGCAGTGGTGTAATCAGGAAGGCCAAAGCACAATTGGAGTTGCAGCTAGTAAAGGATGTGAAGGGTAACAAGAAGGGTTTCTACAGGCATGTTAGCAAGAAGAAGGAGGTCAGGGAAAGTGTGGGGCCCTTACTGAATGGGGGAGGCAACCTAGTGACAGATGATATGGAAAAAGCAGAAGTACTCAATATGTTTTTTGCCTCAGTTTTCACAGACAAGGTCAGCTCCCAGACTGCTGCACTGGGCAGCACAGTATGGGGAGGAGGTGAGCAGTCCTCAGTGGTGAAAGAACAGATTAAGGACTATTTAGAAAAGCTGGACATGCACAAGTCCAGGGGGCCAGATGCAATGCATCCGAGGGTGCTGGGTGAGTTGGCTGATCTGATTGCAGAGCCATTGGACGCTTTCTTTGAAAACGCGTGGTGATCAGGGGAGGTCCTGATGATTGGAAAAAGGCAAATATAGTGCCCTTCTTTGGAAAAGGGAAGAAGTAGAATCCAGGGAATTACAGACTGGTCAACCTCACCTCAGTCCCTGGAAAAATCATGGAGCAGGTCATCAAGAAATCCATTTTGAAGCACTTGGAGAGGAAGGTGATCAGAAACAATCTACATGGATTCACCAAGGGCAAGTCATGTCTGACCAACCTGATTGCCTTCTATGATGAGATAACTGGCTCTGTGGCTATGGGGAAAGCAGTGGACATGATATACCTTGACTTTAGCAAACTTTTGATATGGTTTCCCACAGTATTCTTGCCAGCAAGTTAAAGAAGTATGGATTGGATGAATGGACTATAAGGTGGATAGAAAGCTGGCTAGATCGTTGGGCTCAATGGGTAGTGATCAATGGCTCGATGTCTATTGGCAGCCGGTATCAAGCAGAGTGCCCCAGGGGTCAGTCCTGGTGCTGATTTTGTTCAACATTTTCAATAATGATCTGGGTGATGGGATGGATTGCACCCTCAGCGAGTTCGCAAATGACACTAAGCTGGGGGAGGAAATAGATATGCAGGAGAGTAGGGATAGGGTCCAGAGTGACCGAGACAAATTGGAGGATTGGGCCAAAAGAAATCTGATGAGGTTCAACGAGAACAAGTGCGGAGTCTTGCACTTAGGACAGAAGAATCCCATGTACTGCTATAGGCTGGGGACTGACTGGCTAAGTGGCAGTTCTGCAGAAAATGACCTGGGGATTACAGTGGACAAGAAGCTGGATATGAGTTAACAGTGTGCCCTTATTGTCAAGAAGGCTAACGGCATATTGGATGGAGCTAGGCTGTTCTCAGTTGTGGCAGATGACAGAACAAGAAATAATGGTCTCAAGTTGCAGTGGGGAAGGTCTAGGTTGGTGTAACACGAGCGGACTCACCCCTGCAGTGCCTCCTGCTGGTCTCTCAGAGAATTAGCTCGACCCAGCCTCCGGAGCGCCCTCTGCAGGCCGGTGATCTGTCTTGCTCTGTACTTCTGGGCCCCATGTCCCTCCCAGGACCCCGGTGCCCCTTGCTCGGGGTGCTGCGCGCTGGCAGTACCCACACGCTAGGTCTCCCCTCCTAGGGGAACCTCCACCCGCTAACCCTACCTCACCTCAGTATCAGGGTACTGCCAGTCACCATCTAGCCCCACTCCCTGGGGCAGACTGCAGTATCAGCCTACTCATCACAGGCAAGGTTGGGTTTGGGCCTGCTGCCTTGGCCCATCTCCGGGCTGCCCTCTGCAACCCCCAGTACCTCCTGGCCTAACACTAGGCCACAGCCTGGGGCTTTCCAGGCTGGAGCTCCCCAGCTCCTCAGCCTTTCCTCAGCCCTGCTCCACCCAGGTACTCTGCTCTAGTTCCCTGCAGCCAGGCCCTTCTCTCTCTGCACTCAGAGAGAGACTACCGAGCTTCTGGCCTTTATAGGGCCAGATGAGCTCTGATTGGGGCGTGGCCCAGCTGCATCTACTTCCCTCAATCAGCCCAGGGTGTTCTCTCTCACCCCCCCATCCTTTCCAAGGGCTGTTTTTAAACCCCTCAGAGCAGGAGCGGGTGACCACCTTGCTACAGTTGGATATTACCTCGTGTCCTGCCCCGATACAAAGTGGCGGGACCTCCTACCACCTGTCGAGGGTGAGAAGCCCCGGTGGGCCAGTCTCTATTCCACTCTGGTCCCGAGGCCCGCCGGGGATATCAGCTGGCGGCTCCTTCATGGGGCCGTGAGCACGGGTGTGTACTTGGCGCAGTTTACCCCTGTCCCGGACACCTGTCCTTTCTGCGGCGTGAGGGAGACCCTGGCTCACGTTTACTTAGAGTGTGCCAGATTGCAGCCCCTACACCGGCTCCTCACCGCTATTATGTTGCGTTTTTGGCTGCACTTTTCCCCTCACCTTCTTATATATGCACTCCCTATCCGTGGCCCCACAAAGTCACGGGACCTCCTGGTCAACTTCCTCTTGGCCCTGGCTAAACTGGCCATCTATAAAACCAGGGAGAGGAGGTTGGCTGATGGAGTCTCCTGTGATTGTGGGGCCTGTTTCCGATCCTCTGTCCGTTCACGTATCTGGGCAGAGTTCCTCTGGGCGGCATCCACTGGCTCCCTTGACGCCTTTGAGGAGCAGTGGGCACTGCCCAGGGTTCTCTGCTCGATGTCCCCGTCAGGTTCCCTTCTTTTGACCCTTTGACCGCACTCCTGTCCCTGTTTTTGCATTAGTTGTCCCCTGTAATTACTTGAGTTTCAGGCCCTGTGGATCCTCCCCTTAGACTGGGGGTAGGGGATCCTTTAGCACTCCCTGAAGCCCAATAGGTACAGTTGGATATTAGGAAACAATGTGTCACTAGGAGGGTGGTGAAGCACTGGAATGGGTTACCTAGGGAGGTGGTGGAATCTCCATCCTTGGAGGTTTTTAAAGCCCAGCTTGACAAACATCCTGGCTGGGATGTTTTAGTTGGGATTGGTCCTGCTTTGAGCAGGGGATTGGACTAGATGACCTCCTGCGGTCTCTTCCAACCTTAATCTTCTATGATGGGCCAGATTCTGATATTGTTACTCACATTGAATAGTCACTTAGTTTATGAGTTGTTCCATTAACTCTTATGTGACATGCACATACTATTTAATATCACTAGGCTATCAGGCTCTGATCCAATTTAATTAATAAAAAGAAGTGTGCATAGCAAACCTTCCTCCAGTATGTACATCTAGGGGGGAAATGGAGTACTCCGCTATCTAGACAGATATCCCTGACAGGTATATAGGTCTTTTAAAAAAAAAACCCAAAAAACTAACAAACATTTCATTACTGTTTTAAAGGGACAGAATCATTTTATTTCACTTGTGACCTCCCCCCGCCCCCCCCAAAAAAATCTCCAAGGCATCACTTAATAACATTCTATTAGAAAGATAATATGAAACTAAAGATAATAAGGCTTAAACTGACTAGCCTTTCACAACCTCAGAGTACTGCTTGTTTTAATTTCAGAGGTAAATTTGGTGCTTGCATATTTGATGCAGAAGTTGCAAATAGAAGCAGATGAAAATGTGGGATTTAGTGCTGCTATTTCTGGTATTACCACTACACTGCAATCAAGATATTCTGCTCCGCTATTTTACAGCATATAGTCAACTTGAAATACAGCCATTTTGAAGTCAAGACTGTAAAAGGTTCATTTTAACACCTGTTTGGAAAATTAAATTTCAAGCGAGGGCCTTTATTGCACATGGCATACTGTACCAATTCGTGTATCAGTGTATGCAAGAAATTAGAACCTTTTAAAATATAAATTACAGGTTATGATGTAGGAAACATCTGATTTTTTTTTTGTCCTTGTGCATTATGCTCTTCTTTGTGCTGCTGCGCTGTTAAATGCTGCTCTGACTGTGAAATGCTGTTCTTTTTAATATGCACATGGTATTTCTGATGGATCATATATGTTGAAAATGGCATAATATCTTTTTGATCCTGAAGAGCACCATGCTGATTGGTACTGATAATTGTTTTAATAGCTTGTTTTGTTTGTGTGTGTATGAGATATAACATAGTGGCAGTTAAATGGGGTAAAATGTTCTTTTTGAGAAGAAGATCCAAGTCTGTATAGACTCTCCAGGGATCTCATTAAAGTGCTCTCTCCTTAATATAGTGTACTGCAATAACAGCTATCAGAATCCCCACAGTGTGGTTTCCTGATAGGTTAGTTTACACAGAATTAATTGTCTAATTTTGCCAACAACCAGTGCAGTGAACATTGATTTTTGCATTAGCCTTATGTTTTGCTTTCGTGAATTCTGCTTCCTATTTTTAAGGTAGTTTTGGCTCTCAATTCTCATTAATATCACTGTCAGAACATGTATTGCATATAAAGTATGATTTATTCATACTATTTATTCTTTTTTCCTCAATATTTCAGAGGAAATTGGCTAATTTAGAGGATTCTTGCATAAGTGTATGAAAAATATCATTTGCCAAAGGACCTTTTGCAGACAAACAAATTCAAACTTTCATGGGTGGCTTAGCTGCCATGTAGCCTAATGTTGATCGAGGAATCAACACAATTGATTTCACTTTTTATGAGAGTTCAGATTCCTATCTTCTGTAATGTTGTAGAAAACCGGAATCTCAGGAGAAACAGAAATCTCCAAAAAGGGCAATAGAACCCTCTGTTGCAGACAGGCACTGGATAGAAGTACGGAGGAATCCATCTAGAACAATATCTTAATGGATATGGTGGGATTTTTGAGTGCACAAGGATTGTAAAAGTGGGCTCATTAAGTAGATTCATGGAATTCCAATTTTGCATGCTAATTATAGACTTTAATTCCACTTCACAATTGTCATCTAGCTATACCCAGAAAGGGTTCCACTATGTGTGGACCATCATAAGGCACAAACTGCTGGGTATAGTGATTCAGATCTGAAAACACAGCCTTGTTTGTAGACGTTTCAGGCCGCATCCTCAGCTGGTGTAACGCCATTCGAGTTAGCAGTGCGAGTTGCTGTCCAGACTCAATTAAGAGTGTTGTGTGGCGTCTAAGGGTATGTCTACACTGCACACTCCTTACGGTGGCATATAGAATATATACATTGTACGTCTCCTTAGCAAAGGTATAAATTGGAGTATAGATGGTGAGTCATTGCTTACATAATGCCAACAGAGCCCAGTCATCGGCAGGCAGGATCGAACTGGGGACCGCTGGAGCTTAGTCCATGAGCCTCTACAGCATGAGCTAAAAGCCAACTAGCTGTTAACTAAAGCTGTAAAGCGGATTCATTTAACTCTCTCTTAGGGTACGTCCAGACTACCCATCATATCGGCGGGAAGCGATCGATTTATCGGGGATCGAGATATCACATCTCGCAAGACGCGATATATCGATCCTCAAACGCACTCCCCGTCGACTCCAGAACTCGACTGGAGCGAGCGGCAGTAGCAGAGTCAACGGGGGAGCTGCAGCTGTCAATCCCACGCCGTTGGACAGCTTTCCATCCCACGGGAGGTCAGAATAAGATACGTCGACTTCAGATACGGTATTCCCGTAGCTGAAGTTGTGTATCTTACATCGACACCCCCCCCAGTGTAGACCAGACCTTAGTGGTCTCTGTGCCACTAGATGGGACAGAACACCCAGGAGGTGTGTGGGTTACACTTAGGCCAGTAAAGACACACCTGAATCCTCAGGGAAAGACGCTGGCAGCGGGTAAAGGCTCTGGTAAGGGCAAGGTGCCCACTGTCTTATTCCTGGAATATTGGACATTCTGGGGCTTCCAGGAATGGCATGACTATGCTCCCGCTGGCATGACCCACCCCTGCTGGCATTATTTCGTATTCATGGTGCATGTGAGGTCACACCACATAGGGGGGGTGCCGTTTTAAGACTTTGCAATGCTATTCCACCCCCGTTGGTGTGACCTCACAGACATGGTGTATGTGAGGTCACATCAGTAGGGCTGGGGTGGTGCACTCTCCATAATGGTGTGTATCAGACTGGTGGGGGGAGACATCTGGTTTTGTTTCAGTACTGGATGGGGGACAAAAGTTACAGAAAACAGGACTGTCCAGTTCAAAACTGGCTGAGTAGCCTGCCTAAGTGGGGCGGGGGGGGAGGCAGTGGGCCTTTCCCCTCCTCATTCCCACACCAGGGACTTTCACTGACACGTTTAGCCAAACACTGCGTTGTGGAGGCTGCCAGCTTTTCACTGTGGCCTGGAGCTACGCATACCCTACACAGTGCTACCAGTGGTAGATGTAGCCTAAGAGAGCGAAACACCGTGCCTTGAAAGTGGATTTTTTTCTTAAAGGGAGACTTCATTGTAGTGTAAAAGAAATCCTAATCACTATATCTGATTGCTTGCATTGGGGGAGAGCTGGACTGGAGATGGGCTGGACGCTCTGAAGAGGGGGCTAAATAATAGGCAGAGATTGAGCATAACTGGGGGGATGGGGTTGAGGAAAGATCCTTGGTTTCCCAAGCACCCAGCAGTGACTGTTTTTAAAATGTTGCCTGTTTCTATAGAATGTGGCAGGGGATGAGCACTATGAGGCCTTGTGCAGAAGAGGAAAGTAGATTCTCATAAAGGAGGTGTAGCGTGAGAGGCAGAGCTTGCTTTGTTCAAGGAGGACAGGAGTCACGGGTAAGGTGATAATTTAACTAGGATTCTAGTCGATTTGAAAATAGATAGCTAAAGCTGTTGGAATTTTTAGGTGATGGCTGAGTCAGGTGCTAATAATGGCCAGGTAAGCAAGCAGTTAGGCATAGTTTATATTAAAATAATAATAATTAATGAAATCAAAATATAGAATTAACAAGATGTGCCATCACCGCCCCGTCATCTTGCTTACATGTTGCAAGTTCTTCTCCTGTCTTTCATCTGTCTACTTTTTAGATCAAACATTTTTCCAGGGCAAGGATCATGCCTTTTTCTGTGGAAAGTACTTAGCACCTTTTAATCCATTTGTCGGTGTGGTCTAGTGGTTATTTCCACCACTACCATATAGTCTGACTTCAAGCAAGTACTTTCACTTCTCTGTGTTTCTATTCCCCCCCACCCCCAACACTTTCTGTCTGATCTATTTAGTCTGTAAGTCCCTGCCCTGCAGAGTTATCTGTTAATATAGCATAATGGAGTCTAGAGCTCCTAGGTGCTATGTACAATAATAGGTGCTACGGTAATAATAAGAAGTGTATATTGTCTAGCACAATGGAGCAGCATCTCAGTTGGGATCTTTAGGTGCTACCACAATATACATAATAATCTAATAGGTCTCTTCTGTCTCTAAACTCGAGGGGCTCCATTTAAATCAATAGCAGTTTTGCCATTGACTGCAATGGGGTGAGCATTACATCCCGTGATTTTATACAAAAAGTAAATCACTGATTAAAATGTAATTGTCTGAAATAAAATGGTAAATAATAATTTACAGTGAGATATTAAACTCCTCTTCTGGTAGCTCGATGCATAATAGAACTGACTACCAGTGATATGTCACCTTGTGAATTGGCAAAATGGTCTTAATGGATTAACATGAGTTTAGGTAGCCAAGAAACTAAGTATGAAAACCAAGTTTAAGATGAATTGCGGACAACAGATATCAAAATCAGAGTCCATATGGCCTGTAACACCTACCATATGGTTTTAAGTTAAAAATTAAACTGGATTCACTTTGGGAATCATAATGAAAACAAAATCACATAAGGCAAGATTTTGTTTTGTTGAACTGTGATTAGCGTTCTGCAGAAGAGTCCGAGTGGTATTAAAATGAATGTTTCATCCCCTTCTGGCTTGTCAAATGGACCTTTGGAACTGGTTACGAAATGGTTTTGATTTTGCCAGAAAGACAATGTGAAAGTCCAAAGGGTGAGGTGTCATGTAGCATGACCTTCTGCAGCTTCCATGTGCTACAACCCATGAATCACTTCTTTCAAACGGGGCACTGAGCTTAGAGTTGACCAGTTGAAATCAACACATTGAGGGCTGGATCCTCAGCCTGATGCATTAGACCAGTTGGAGTGAGAGACAAGGTTAGGTACACTTCAATAAGTAATTGCCTCTGCGGTCAAAGATCTGCAGTTCTAGTTAAGTGTTTCAGATCATGTTTGGTTCTAAAGCCGTATTTAGCTTTGTTAGTTCTGCTATGTAATAGCATAAATACAGCTATGTAATACCATGGCTTTTTACTAGGTCTTTGTATGTGTTGTGATAGGCCAAGAGACGGACTCTATATTCTTTCATGTTCTTTATGTTCTCTTTTGTTTCGATGTTACCATGAAGTGGTGTTACTTATGCATTAAACAAGAGAGTACTTCAATATCTGATCAAAGGAGATGGAGAAACACAAGGTCACAAAGAATATATGTAGAGCTCTGGGTGAATGATAAGTTGAGTTTACAAGCTTGGCAGGCTGATTAATTCCATTCTTAGATCGCCTGCTTGGAAGATACTGGTGCCTCCAACAGGCAACAATCTTCTTTTGAATCTTTCACTAGGAGGTTGCCTGGGAGAACTGCTGCTGTTACTATAGTTTGGGGACTAAAGAGGCCACCCCAAAGGTCAGACCCTGAGAGATTTCCTCAAAGAGTTTATTGATTCTGCTGGAAGGCCGAATTGAAAAAGAGAACTCCCTCCCAGATCTGCTACTGATACCAGAGTCTCCTAGCACTGCCTACACAGAACACAGTAGTAAAAGTGTAAGTGTAGGGAAAGCCGTCAAAAAAACACTGTAACTGAGACATACAGACAGTGAAAACTCCAGTCTCTTTCTCTGACATCTTAGAGTAGGTGATATTAGTTACTGCTCCATGAAGAGAGAAAGGGTTTTCTTATTTTATGGATGTTGGAAATGGACTATATTAGCGGAAAAATTGGGCAGAGTAAAGATTTAGGGTCAGATCCTCAGCTGGAGTAAATTGGCAGAGCTTCCTTGACTGGAATGGAGCTATATTGATTTATACTAGTTGAGGATTTGAGTCTGATTTTTTTCCACACATTTTAGGTTCTTAAATGTATGTGTGGGCAAAACCCATGCACAATTGCTGTGACTAGGAGTGCAGATTTGTAATGTGTATAATCCGATTAATTGTACACAAAAATTAAGCATGCCTATTTGGCCCGCCTAACTTGTCTGAAATGCCTTATATATGGCCAAAATGCTATAGGTAGCAGTTAGCAAACTATTCAACTGGATGTCTTTCTCAGCCCTTCTATTTATATTTATTACCAATTCTCCCATTCTGTTGACATCTCTATTTGAATCATTAAAAGAGGATAGCCTATTTCATGGTCTAAGAAGATATTTGTTGATTGTACCTTTCTTGATTTGCAGACATTTTTATAGCACAGTAAAACTGACCTGAAATGAAACCTGCACATTCTGAAATTTTGGGTTGTTTCAGATGGGGAGGGGGGAGAGGGACTATTCAGATAAATAACTTAGTGGATCTGTTTATTTAGTTAAAAATAACAACAAAACAATTAAGATCGTTTAAATTCCCAATAACACAATATTGACAGGACCCCAGTTTTTTTAAAATAGCTCAGGACTCCAGATTCATCTATTTGGAAAATATATTCTTAAAGCTGTCACTCATCCTCCATAGTTTCTTTGTTATGTGAGGGAATTGTAATGAGAATGAATAATAATGAATGCATTATTCAGTATCTATACATATCTGTTGAGTAATTGATTTTTATCATCATTTGCTATATTCCCTATGTCAGTCCAAATGCGTCTGCAACGTAATTTTTTTTTAAAAATGAAGTCATGTTTTATTAAACTGTAGCCATTCGTTCAGGAACAGCTTGCTTTTTATTATGTTATCCTAATGAACCTCTTGCTTTTGAAGTTTATGTTAAATATGCATGTGCACCATTCTTTCTCTCTCACTTTCTGCTTTTATACTGAGGTGAAGATGCATATCTGTGACTAAAGAGCTGAGGTTTTATTCTTGCAGCAATGACTCTTTGATACAGTGGAATCCAGTTACGAGAATCAATTTGGGCATCTTCCATTTTGATCGTTCAATCTGTATTATGATCACAATGGGCAGATCCATTGCACTTCCCAAATTGGGTTTCTGCAAAGAAGCAAAATGTCTACATCTTGCAAAGAGAGTCAAAGTTCAAATAGGCATGTCTGTGTCATGGAAGGTTGATCGGGTTTTAATTGGCTCTAACTGGCATTCCCACAGGCTGTGTTATTCTATACCTGCAGTTGAGTGCCCCTCAAAAATGTATGGGGTTTTTAATTGCCTTTGAAGACATTATACAAACTCAAAATAATTACTTCCAAATTTGTTCCTTACAACTGAATGCCTTCTGATCAGGACAGGTGATTGGAAAGCACATTAGCACTAGTTCTTTGGAAAGCAATCTGAATCATTAGTCTTTCCGCCATTGAGGTGAGAGATTTTTGACCAAACTGTTTATTCTGGGCAGACATTTTATCTGCTTGTAATCCTATGGAATGATTATACCAGTAGAAAGATATAGGTTTTTTTAAATCTATAAAGCCCCAATCCAAGATAATATTGAACAATGCATTGAATTTTAAGCATATGAATAATCCCATATTTAAAGTTAAGCATGTGCTTAAATGCTTTGCTTCATTGGGGCCTATATATAAAACATGTATTCACCCCTATGCTGAAATATAAAGAGTAAATATTATGCTTGCAGTGATACAGAGAAATATAATGCCACTCACTGGATTGCTGTTTCGAGGATTTTCAAATGATTTTCATACTATTCTCTCCCCCAGGTGTTAAAAAATTACAAAGCTGAAGGGTCCATCTTTACCAAGTATCACATTTTGTGGTAGTAAAACTCTCCATGAGCATATCTTGTTTTAAATAAGAAGGGATCTGATTACCACATCATGCTTGGAGCTGGGCAAATGATTCATAACATACAATTTATTCAATGTATTTCACCTTTTTTCTCTTTGCAGATTGTTTTTAATTTGTTCATGCACAATCTCAAATTTCCTTATTCTTCTGAGTTATCTGTAATCGTCCTCATAGGGTATTTTTAGTCTATAAATCCCTTGCCAGCAGTGTTTTGGAAATGTTCTAAAATTCAGACTCACTACCTAACTTACATGTTACAGTTTCTTTGGCCTGATCAATTATTGTCTGGCTATGCCGAAAGAACTTTATTATTAGATATCTGGGACTACCTGGCAGATAAGTGTGCAGTGAAGGTAACCCCATGTTTATTCTGTAATTACCTGGGGAACTTTTTCCAGGTCCCTCCAACAAATCCATTGCTGGGACGTACCGTCCCCCCCCCCCCCCCCGCCCATAGGAGGGTTAATGTGGGCTATAAGAATGGGGGAGTTGACTCCCTGCCGTACCAATCATAGGAGTCCCCAACTACCCCCCTGTTCGTTCCTTTAATGAACACCTCTTTTTAAGTCCTTTTACAAGCCATTTATCTGTTCACTGTATACCTTTCCTATGGAGTGCCTGCACTGGACATCCGCCCTATACTTAAATGAGTTGCGACATATGGCCTACCACCTGTCATGCCATGCTCGAACAGAGCCCTTCCTGAAACCTGGTGTGGGGAAGGTGAACAAGCCCCAACTGCACCCAAACCAATATTGTGGTAAGGGAAAAATGCTTTCCCAGCCCCTCTAAAAATTGGGGGCAGCTAGTGTAATACCCACAGCAGGTGTTGGTAAAACCTGACATTTTACTACCTAAAAGGGAAGGAGGGTGGGTTCTGCTTTAGCCTTGGTCCATGTAAAAAGGAAGGCTTTAGGTGCACAGCTGCCTCTTTTAAACCCTGCATTCCCACAGGATAAGTCAGCAACCATGCTGTCCCTTTTTGCAACAGTTTTTCCTCTTTCTCTCCCCCACCCCCCAGCCATAAAGCACTGTTCCCTTAACTTGGCCATCCAACCAAGCGCGCACACACTCCCGCCAAAAGGTGCAGGGCAGTCGTTTGTGTAACTGACCACCAACAACATTAAGTTACAATTGTATATCCCAGTGTGAATTTTCAGTTCAGCATTGAAAATTTGCAGTGGTCAGTGATACCATTTGAAATTCACTTTTAGTAAATATTCAAAATTCAGTCTTACAATTCATTTTGCTTGAGTCCTTGAACTAGCACAAATTGTTCCTTCACTAGAAACACCACTCAAGTGAACATGAAAGGGGTGCTGACACAGTGAAAGCAAGTTAGTTGTACAACTTGGATAATAAATATCTGAATAACCTTTTAGATATTCTTGTAAGATTACAGTTTGATAAATACTGTAAATGGAAGACGGGAAGGTGCTTCAATGCTACTATATAATAGGTGTGAAATAGCTGTCATTTGAATTATGTTTATGTTGGAGACGTGGAAAAGGCCAGCTCAAACTCATACAGTTCTGCTTAGTTGTTGTTTTTAAAGAAATGGCAAAAGTTAGAGACCCAGGGCATGTCTTCACTACCCGCTGAATCGGCGGGTAGCAATCGATCTATTGGGGATCGACTTATCGCGTCTAGTGAAGACGCGATAAAATCGATCCCCGATGGCTCTTCCGTCGACTCCGGAAATCCACCACGGCAAGAGGTGGAAGCGGAGTTGATGGCGGCACGGCAGCGGTCGACTCGCCGACGTCCTCACAGCCAGGTAAGTCGACCTAAAATACGCCACTTCAGCTACACTATTCACGTAGCTGAAGTTGCGTATCTTAGGTCGACCGCCCCTGTAGTGTAGACCTAGCTCCAGGGCCTCAGCTAGTGTAAATTGGTATAGCTCCACTGAAGTCCAAGGGAGTTATGCTGATTTATGCCAGCTAAGGATCTGGCCCAGAATATCTACTCACAATTACATATTTAGAGGATTGTTGTAATCCTCAAAATACAAGAGTGAATTGTATTAAAATGTTCTTCCCTTAAATCCCCAAATTTTGAATATAAATACATAGGCACTGTGGAAAAAATTGTGCTCCAGCATCTAATATAGAGTTGTAGCATACAGCGTTATGTGACTCTATATTACCAGCCCAGAGGGAATCCTCTTTTTGATATATAAAAGAAAATGCATACCATTCAATTTGCATGTACTTTATGTTCCAAAGGAGTTCAAGGAAAGGTAGTAGCAAAGCAATAACAGTAGAAATGACTTATGGTTGATATGTTATAAAAAGCAAACGGAAGTGTGCCCTATACCACAGGGACTCTAAATGCAAAATCATTCTAACTAATAAGCATATACTAAGTGTGCCAAATCCTACCCTAAGGTGTTCGCAGCCCACCCTAGTGCTGTCAATTGAGTTTACTGATTTTTATTGACTATCAGGATTTATTGACCCAGGAGGTAAATATTGAGAGAGGTGATTCCTACCAGTCAGAATTTTCCTCAAGAGACCATAAATCTTGGTGTTCACTGAAATTTAAAGTCAATATATGTACATGTATCATAAATTGAGTTTAATTGCTGAACACTTACAATGATCATTAAATATCCCTACATATAGGGCATGAATTTATTTGCCCAAACCTAATTTACGTGTGGGGGGATACACATGTACCTAGCAAGTAAGAAGCCTAAGTGACCACATGCTTATATAAATATTGCACTTGATTTACTTCTGGTATGTGTCAGTACAGCCTTATTTCTGATTATTGGTCTTATTTTATCAGCCAGAATCTGGTCCAGTGCACTGGATTGACAAAATATCGTTCTGCCCTGCCTTATTTTATTGGTACTATAAATCACAGAGCCACAGAAATTGGTAAATTGAACTATGTATTGCAAGAAACAGATCGTGGAGTCATCGTGGATAGTTCTCTGAAGACGTCCATGCACTGTGCAGCGGCAGTCAAAAGAGCAAACAGGATGTTAGGAATCATTAAAAAAGGGATAGAGAATAAGACGGAGGAATATCTTATTGCCCTTATATAAATCCATGGCACGCCCACATCTTGAATACTGGGTACAGATGTGTCCTCATCTCAAAAAAGATATATTGGCATTAGAAAAGGTTCAGAGAAGGGCAACTAAAATGATTAGGGGTTTGGAACGGGTCCCATATAAGGAGAGATTAAAGAGGCTAGGACTTTTCAGCTTGGAAAAGAGGAGACTAAGGAGGGACATGTTAGAGGTATATAAAATCATGAGTGGTGTGGAGAAAGTGAATAAGGAAAAGCTATTTACTTGTTCCCATAATCAGGGCTGGCTCCAGTTTTTTTGCCATCCCAAGCAGCAAAAAAAAAAAAAAAAAAAGCCGTGATTGGCGCCACTTCGGCGGCAGTTTGATAAATACTGTAAATGGAAGACGGGAAGGTGCTTCAATGCTACTATATAATAGGTGTGAAATAGTTGTCAATATTCCTGAATTGAAACATTTCACTTCAGCTTGTTGAAACAAATTGAAATGTTTTATTTAGGCTTCATTTAACATTGAATTGCATCCATCTGAGCTGTAGGGTGCCTCGTGAAAGACGTAGTTTGGGTATCCAATGCCACCATTGTCCTCTGTGGTCAGAGCTTCCTGGTCAGAAAACATCTCCCACGGGAGTTCTGGGATTCACCAAACTAGTTGAAACAGAGGGGAGTCTGATGTGCATCACAGTCTGGTCTGTAGAGGAGATTGGGCTTATGAGTTACTGTGGCTGCTCAGGAAGACAGATTGATGCTGGACTGATCGAAAACACCATCTTTTTGTTTTTAGATGACAACTGAAACATTTCAGCAGAATAGAAATTTTCCCATAGAATATTTCAATTTTGCAGAATCTACAATTTCTGTTGGAAAAACCATTGCAACAGAAAGTTCCCAACTAGCTCTTCTGGAGTGATGCAGAAGAGAATATTTCACCCCAGCAGTAAATTAAAAAGAAATGGGTCTTAGATAGAATCCTACCAAAGGGTTCCTTATTTACGAAGGAGCTTTCAACAACAATATGGAATAGTCAACCCTATCCCTTAATGTGCCCCGGATTCATGTGCACTTGCTATATGATTTTGATCCAAAGACTTCATTTTCTGACTCCAGTCAATGCTAATAGATTACCAAGCAGTGTTTCATGTCACTATTTTAAACCTTTTTCTCAAAACATTTTACAGAAACATCACAGCACTTGTATACAGCAATATGCATACAACATGTACATTTTATAAGACTATTATGTCTAAGTTAAATCTGTGACTTTGAGAGAACTTCTTGTCTGATTTGTTCTGTTACAGTTTGTAATGGAAAATGAAAGAGTCCAAAATTAAGAGTTCAACTGAAAGCAAATCTACAGATTTTTTTTTTTGCACCACATTCTGTTTATATTGACATGAATAGCCAAATCCTACATTGAAGTTGAGACCCTTAAAAATAACTTTTTTTATTATGAAGTATATTTTTTCAATATTCATGACTTTGTATAAAAATAGAACAACAAATGTATAAAGGGTAAAACTCAAATGCATTTTGGCAGTGGATTTGCAATTATGAACCATAATCCATCAATAGTTTTACATTGCATGTCAATTAAAATGTATGTGTTCATTTTCCATTGTTGTAAAGTTAGTTCTACTCCACTTCTTAAAGATTAAGTAATCAACATAATTAAAAATGTGAAAATCTTTACTTTTGGATTGCCACCTATGTCACCATTGCAGTTATGGCATGTCTTGCGTTCATTATATAAGTGGCTGATGATAATTTCTAAAACTTTGGTTTCATGTTTTTCTTTTAAGAGTTAGAGCATCTTTTCTTTTTTTTTTCCCTCTCCACGTATTAATTTTATGGCCTTCGAATTAAACTGGAGACTTAATCACAAATTGCTCTCCAGTTCATTTCCCTCTTACATGGAATCCAAAACACCACTAAAATGCTTTGTCATTTCAAGGACAGTGACTTTTTGAAAGAACCATGGTTTATTCACGTGATGCTGCACTGTTTACTAAGTTGGTTCAAAAATAGTTTCCTTCTATGACTATCCCCTCACCCCCCAAAAACGTCTATATTTATTAATATGCAGGTGTCAGGCTCATTCCTTACTATTCCTCCATAACTCTTACTACAGTAAAGGCCAAATAAGGACTGCAGGATTTGATTCTTCGCTCCCCTGTTACACGTAGAGCAGTGGCAAAAGTTTCTATGGTCTGCCCTGTAGGACATCCTCTGGTCTCGGAGTGTCTGGTGTGAGGCGCCAGATGTACATGGCTGCATGAGTGAGTTGGTTATAGGAGTGGTTTACTGCAGCCTAAGCAACAGGTTGATCTTACCTTTGGCTACCTCCCCCCTTCACATCTTCACGCTTTGTTAACCCTTCAGTGCCAAAGCCTAATACAAAGCAATTTTGTGAAGCAATTTTGTGCCTGGTCTCCTGTGTGCAAAGCTGAGAGGGACAGAAGGACTACTCCCTCCACGAACTCCTGGTAGCATCCATTGCCCCAGAGGGCCAGGAAGAAAGTAGGGCTAGGTCCCCGCCTTGTTTGCTCAATAGCTGGCAGAACAGGAAGGGCATGCAGGGGCATGATGCTCCATATGTGTGGTCAGGCATTTGAGGAGATTATCTGCTCCTGGTGCTCCTTCGGGGATGATGCCATTCTGCCCCACCCCCAGAGCAGTGTTGGGGCTGTCAAGAACAATATAACTCAGAACATGAGGCTTTGCCCTGGAACGTTAGCTTTTTATGGAGGATCTCACAGCCATGAGTAAGACTATGGGAATGCAATGACATAAAGTTCCACAGCAGACCAAATACAAGCAACATTTAAATGTTCAGATTCCAGTTAGCATAATGTATCTTACATGAGTCTATACTTATCTGTGGTACAATAAAACACCATTTGAAGTGGCTCAAGGTGGCAGAGATCCAGTAACACGGCTCTATTGCCATCTGTAATGTGCCGTAGGGAAAGGGAGTATGGCCAGAGCAGAGTTGCACTCCCATTATTCCTGGCTGCTGGAATTGCCCCTTGAGACCACAGGTGGCTAGATTTAAGTTGCAGCAATTGGGCTTCTCCAACTTACACCAGAGGTCAGTCAAACCCTTAGTCCCCCCAAGAATAGGGGAAATACAAAGATGGCTTCAAGCCACCTTTGTCCCCCTCCTCTTTCAATTTCTGCACCAAGCTTAACTCAGCTGGAACAGAGACTCACACTCAGGGTACATCTACACTACAGGCGGGAGTCGATTTAAGATACGCAAATTCAGCTACGCGAATAGCGTAGCTGAATTCGACGTATCGCAGCCGACTTACCCCGCTGTGAGGACGGCGGCAAAATCGACTTCTGCGGCTTCCTGTCGACGGCGCTCTACTCCCACCTCCGCTGGTGGAGTAAGAGCGTCGATCCCCGAGAGGTCGATTTCTACCCGCCGATTCAGGCGGGTAGTGTAGACCTAGCCTCAGTGAGTGAGCAGCTGAAATGAGTAAAATCCTCAAATGCTCAGTCTCCCCACTTGGAAACAAATCTAACCCCTTTAACCCTTTGGGAAATTGGAAGACATGAAACAATTCTAGTAGCAGTAGTAAGAATTAATGAAAAGATGCAATTGCAAAGCAGGGAGCAAAAGTAGCGTGTGAATCTAGTTAGTGTAACACACACACACACACACACATTTCCTGTTTTTATTTAATCCCTGCAGATCTAAGAGAGAGGTACATTTCACCACTTAAAATATATATTCTAGCCACAGCAAACCTTGAACAATAGATATGGTGAAAATGTAAGCCTTTCTTCCCCTCCTCTTTAGCAACCGGGGTTCAAACACCAAGACAAGTTTTTAGCACAGTACAGCAGACATTCGTTTCCATCAAGAAATACGTTGTTCCAGTAATACTGCCCTTTCTAATACCACACTAAATGCAATTACTTGGACTTTGCAGCTGTGACCTCATTGCTGCTCTGAATCAGCCACATGGCTACTGATACACACAATGAACACTTATAATAATAACCGTCCTTTCCCCATTTAAGAAACCATAAGCCCATAGCCCACGTCTCTCACAAATCATCTCCTTTAGCCCTCTGTAAAATAGGCACTTGACTTTTAAACGCAAGCAGCTTTTTTTAGATATTTATGCATTTCCCCGAGAAAGGGAAAACAGCAGCCTGCCTATGCCTGCTGGGTAACCCACGCCTCCAGGAATAATAGTGCTTTTCTATGGAAAGCATCATTCCACACTGAAGAGTCTCAGAAATAGATCACAGAATAATATTTCCACATTCAGATGACAAAAGAGACACAGGAAAGCATAATTCAGTCTGTGCTGCAGACAGGTGCATTGTTGTAGACGGGTACATTCCTTGCAATATTTCCAGGAATTCAACTCATCTTCCCAATGAAACAGTATAATGCACAGTCCCATATTCCACCAACTGCTACTAGATTCACAGAAACAACAAGGAGTCTGGTGTCACCTTAAAGACTAACAGATTTATTTGGGCATAAGCTTTCACTTCTTCAGATGCATAGCGTGAAAGTTACACATGCAGGCATTATATACTGACACATGGAGAGCAGGGAGTTACTTCGCAAGTGGAGAACCAGTGTTAACAGGGCCAATTCAATCAGGGTGGATGTAGTCCACTCCCAATAATAGATGAGGAGGTGTCAATTCCAGGAGAGGAAAAGCTGCTTCTGTAATGAGCCAGCCACTCCCAGTCCCTATTCAAGCCCAGATTAATGGTGTTAAATTTGCAAATGAATTTTAGTTCTGCTGTTTCTCTTTGAAGTCTGTTTCTGACGTTTTTTTGTTCAATGATAGTGACTTTTAAATCTGTAATAGAATGACCAGGGAGATTGAAGTGTTCACTTACTGGCTTATGTATGTTACTATTCTTGATGTCCGATTAGTGTTCATTTATTCTTTTGCGGAGAGACTGTCCAGTTTGGCCAATGTACATGGCAGAGGGGCATTGCTGGCACATGATTGCATATATAACATTAGTGGATGTGCAGGTGAATGAGCCCTTGATGGTGTGGCTGATGTGGTTGGGTCCTCTGATGGTGTCGCCAGAGTAGATATGGGGACAGAGTAGGCAACAAGGTTTGCTACAGGGATTGGTTCCTGGGTTGGTGTTTCTGTGGTGTGGTGTGTAGTTGCTGGTGAGTATTTGCTTCAAGTTGGGGGGTTGTCTGTAAGCGAGGACTGGCCTGCCTCCCAAGGTCTGTGAGAGTGAGAGATCATTTTCCAGGATAGGTTGTAGATCATGGATAATGCGCTGGAGAGGTTTTAGCTGGGGGCTGTATGTGATGGCCAGTGGTGTTCTGTTATTGTCCTTGTTGGGCCTGTCCTGTAGTAGGTGATTTCTGGGTACGCGTCTTGTTCTGTCAATCCGTTTCCTCGCTTCCCCAGGTGGGTATTGTAGATTCACAGAGAGGTTGAGGTGGGCGAGAGGTAGCGTGTGAAGTAGGAATGCTTGAAATCTGAGGATGTCTTAAAATGGACACTCTTGTAAAAAACTTTGGGCCAAATTCTTAGGTGGTGTAAATTGGAGACGCTCTTTTGAAATCAATGGAGCTACGCTGGTTTACATCAATGGACAATCATGTCCCTTTTTAACGTTCGGCTCTAAATATGTTTATCTCATTCTGTGTTTGTACAAAGGCTAGCACAATGGGGATCTAATCTCAATTTGGCCCATAGGCACGACTAAGTAACATCATAAATAATACATTTATCTTTACAGAATCGATTCTTAATCTTGCATTCCTTGTGCCTCTAAATATCCCATTGCTATATGTGTGAGGTTTTTGGAGGCACAGGGAATGCAGGATCAGGTCCAAAGTCACATTCATTTCCCTACGTTCTGAAAGTAAACTCAGTGTACTGTAACAATAGAGAAGCACTGACTGATTTCTAGTGGTGTCTCTGGCCTCTGCATATGGGTACCTTACACAAATTAAAAAGAATCAGAACATTAAGCAAAAGCCATTTAGCATAATACTTGAAGATCTAATGCAATAAAGTAATGGATATATTTTCCTCATTTATTGTCATATATTTGAACCTAATTTTATATTTATGATAATGATTATCCTCTTTTAAGAGCATCATTGATGGTGATAAAGCATAATAACTATACTATTATCCAGAGTTACTTTAGACTCCTATACTCTGATTCTCCACTGCCTTTGATCTTGAATAGTCACTTATGCCTAAGAAAAGAGGGTGCATATTGGTGCCATTCTTATAATTTTACACGCATTTTGCACAGGTGTGAATGGCTTCACCAATCCTAAGCTAGTTATAATTTATGACCTTCTCTGTATTGACTCTGCTGGACTAGACAGCATATTGGGGGCACAAAGCCAAGGCTCCACTCACTTAATGGGATAGTAAATATTGGCTCTTGTTCTCCCCACTGCGAGCAGATTAGCAATGCAGGTAGCCCAAGCAAAGAAGTGAGGAGGCTCACTACATCCCTTTACTCCCTTGCACTGATATGTAAGGAAGCTCGCAATTGACAACTTCACTTTATTTTATTTTTTTCCGTGAGTCATAGGACGTGCTGTCCTCATTTAAGGGATCAGAGGAAACAAAAACCTAGCAGAGCCCTAAAGTAGACTGAGGTGATGCTGAAAAAGGAGAATATCTACCTCTGCAGCTTCGTTGTCTACCTTCCCCCACTCCATGGAAGCTCCTCCATACTGAGCTCTGTTGTGTAGGAGTAGGTAGACTAGCGGCCTATCTGCTTTCTTCAGCACTCCTTCCCCTCAAATTCTGCAGGATGTAGCAGAATGGTTAATGCCGACCCTCTGTGCATTAATTTACCCATTGTCTCTTCCATCCACATCCCCAGTAGGAGGCATGAAAGGCATAATGGGGGAGTCAACGGACAACATGGCTCCAACAGAACTAAGTATGTGAATCAGGCTTTTCCACACCTGGAGCTTACACAACACAAAAGAGTAGGGACCTAACACTAGATTGCCCTGCCCCTGGGATGGCCATTTAAACCTATAGAGAGTGGTAAAATGCTACTGAATTACATGGGGTACTACACGGGGTACAAAGCAGCATCGATCCAAGCCCTGCAGTGGTGACTACGATGGAGATGAGGCAACTCATAATCTGCAGAGAATTGCTAAGGAGGGAAGAACCTATTTTAAAAGCATAGAGCTTGGTTTGGCTATGTCTGGTATGTGGTTTGTTGCCACTTTGTTTTTTACATTTTAATTGTGTCATATCATTCCGTATACAGGGGGCCACATCCTCTATTGGTATGAAATGATACAGTTTATGGTTTTCAATAAGCAGGAGAAGATGGTTTGAAGTGGAAAGCAGGGTGCTAGGAGTGAGTTTCTAAAGGGGAATGATGGCCTTTCACCTGTACCTCTGGTGGAATCCTCTGTTGGTATAAATTTGTTGCAAAGTGGGTAGTCATTTTCCTAAACCTTCCTTGGCAGCCCTCATTATCTCTCTAACAACATCCTTTCCTTCATTTCTATTACCCGTTAAGTGAATTTGCTGGAGAAAAGAAGGTTAAGGCCTTCCTTCAGCAAAAGTGAATATTCCAACAGAGTTCCTTGATGAGTTCTCTGGTCCTTTTCTGTCTGCCTCTCTATAATCTTGTCATGGATGTCTCTGAGTTAAAGGTTGATTGATAGGCCCAGGTGTACCTCACATAATTAGAAAGGAAGCGGAGGATTTGTGAAAATGCCCTTTTTTTTTTTTTTTTAAATTATGGTCTCCTATCAAGCATTTCAGTTACTTTCCTGTGTGAATTACAAGTAAGGTAAAAAAGATGCTCAATGCACCAAATGAGTCCCGCTAGCTAGATATGCCTCACTGAAGTGTATGTGTACACAGAATTTGGCCATGCATCTCAAAGGAGCTAACCATTATTTAAAAACGTAGCCGTCAGTTTGAAGTACTAACGTGCGTGTGTGCTGGAGACTGGGGGGTGGGATTTGTCTGTGGGGAAATAACAGTCTGCCTCTAACTCTATTGGAATAAGACCAGATAAAGAGATTATCGAGTAGTGTCAAGGAAGGAAAAAAAGGTTAGCTGAATTTCCCTTTATCACTTTTTTTCCCTAAAAATATTTCACTGACTATCTTGTCACTCATGCAAAGATTCTTGATAGTAAATCACTTGTAAAGGTGACTTGCATAGGGGAAAAAAAATGGGCTGATGTCCTTCGTTTGCTCTTTACTGGTATATGGAAATAATGCCTGAAACGTATATTGTGGTTGTTCTCCCTGATTAAAATATGGGACTTGGGAGAGGTGGTTTTAAGTCACCTTACTCTCCCCGTTTCCAGGATCCAGCACACGTCAGAGAAGCCTGAGGGTGCAAAGCTGTGGTTGCACCTGTTAACGTGGCCCAATGTGTGAAATAGCTCTTCAAAAAGAACCCAGTAGTATAAATGCTAAAGGATAGGCACAATAGCGAAGAAATATCACATATGTGTATAGTATGTGTGTATATGAGATACAAACAGGTTGATCACTAAAGATGTGTTTGAAATAGAGAGAACACGATGGAAGAAAATAGTTAAGAAATATTCCCTTATTTTTTTCTTGATCGTATACTTCTTCTATAGCACCTTTTATCTATTATTTTAAATGGAACACCTTTCAAGCCTGCTCCAGATTGCTGAACTGAAGTAGGAAAGACAGGAACAATATATTTTTGACACCTTATCATAGTCAGAAGATCACAGGTCTTCCAAAACATTCTTGTTGACCCTTTTGAAGTCTAGATATCTTAAAAAGTTATTATGTAGATTGAAAGATAGGAGCATGAAAAAAGGAATTTCTACGCTGGCGCGATTGACGTGAATCCTCCCTAAAAATACACCTTTCTAGCAATATCAGAAAGATTGAGAAAGGTTTTCGATTTAGAATAACTGTAACAAATTGGGTATAGATAGATGCCTCACAGTTTGGATTTCTAGTGGCACTGAGTGTGATGACTCGAGAGGATGGTGGAAAAAATGTTTTTGAAGCAGTCTTGGATGAATAGTAGAAACTATTTTTTGCCAACAGGTCTTTTCGAACTCTACCTGCTAAGCTTCTTGGAATCAAACTTCATGTTCTGTAATATTGTTCAGGCTACTTGTTGTGATGGGGTGGAATTAAAACAAAAGTAACATTTTGATTCAAAGGTTTCAGAGTAGCAGCCGTGTTAGTCTGTATCCGCAAAAAGAACAGGAGTACTTGTGGCACCTTAGAGACTAACAAATTTATTAGAGCATAAGCTTTTGTGGACTACAGCCCACTTCTTCGGATGCATAATTGATTCAAAGCTTCAAATTGTATTATTGCATTTTAGTATGATTTGTTGTTTATATTGCAAAAACATCTATGAAATTAAAGCTGAGACTCCATTGTGCCATCTCTGCTCCAAAGAGCTTGCAATCTAAGTAGACAGTGAAGGTTAAGAGTGAATAAGGGAAACCAATGCACAAAAAAAGTGACTTGCCCAAAGGTCACAGAGCAGGTCGGTGTTAGAGCCAAGACTGGAATCCAGATCTCCTGACTCCCCCTCCAGTTCCCTATCCACTGGACCATGTTACCGCTCTTATTGTAACATGGAAAATCAGCCTTCCTTTCTAGTTAAATGTAGGAGAAAAGAGGATGAGATCAGAGACAAACTCAGTGATCTGATGAAACAGATCAAGAACAAAGAGAAGTTCTATCACTATAAAAGTTGTGTCTACATAGAGACAAAGACTGATATATTCCTATTTGTGGGATTGCTTGTTTTTGAAGTCCTTTTTTATTATTTAAATTACAACTGTGTGTTTGTCTCCAGATGCAGTAAAGTGGGAAGACTGATCCAGATTTAAAACTGCAGATTGCGGCAGGAGTTGATGAAGGAGCTGAATTCACTGGTTAGCAAACTTCTTTTTAAATAAAGATTTGTGTCTTGCATCTATTTAGCTAATATTTATTTCAGGAGCATACTAAATACATGGTTCTAAGTTCATTGAAACAATTTGCCTTTGACGTATTCTATACTTGTAGTATAGTAGTGAGCTTGCTCTCGCACTCTCTCGCGCTCTCCATGTATAAAACTTCTTGCATAAATAGCATATAATTTTAAAATGATTGGGAAGCATTGACATTCAGAGTCTGAAAGATTTATCATTTCAGAATAAAAAGTTTCATGCTGCCAAAATCTAGTTCATAAGTTTTTTTTAACCAAACAAGGCACAGGTACCTTTGTGAGGCTAAATGACCAAGTCAGGACTTCCATCCTATTATGGCTTCTAATTTGTCAAGGGATGGGGGTTTTCCCTGAAAAACAAATTTTGCAGTCTGATTGACTGAACCCTATCATGATTTAGTGTAATTCTTGAATGAAAGTCTACAGTTCTCTCCTTTTAACTCTGCTAAGCGTTGCCATGTAGACATGTGAGTGGCATATACATTATTCCAAACATCCAAGAAGACTGGATCTGAAGTGGTGGCTTTAGGATTTAACAAAGGACTCCTGGGACGTGCTGAAAGGGGAAAGAGTCAAAAGTATGTCCTTAGTGATGGCATTGCCAACAACTGTAGTTTAATGAAAGAAGGTGCTGAAGCCAAAGAATTATTTCTGTCCTCGGCTTCTCTAGGATACCCCATTATCATAGGATTTAAGCACCTAGGAATCCTTAATATAGCTAGATATGCTACCGAGCAAAACATCCATGCTGCCAAAAGATATATTTCTGTCTTAGCTTTGAATTTAAATGTATATTTTTGTTGAGGTTTATATTGTGACTAATTAAATAACATAAAAAAGAAGAAATTGGGCTTAATTTTTCAGTATGTGGAGACTTAATTGTACAACTCCTATTCACCTGGAAGCCATGTGGCAAAATCCTCACGTATCATGCTGATGATTCACCCCTTAACTTTCTTTTGAAATGCCATTTATGGGATTTTCTTTATTCAACTCCCCAGCCTTCGCTAATGCAAACAATAACACACAGAGAATGAGGGCTGAGAACTCTATTCTTATTTGAATGTTTTGAAGCTCACTTTCCCTACTTTAATGAACTGCAAAATACTACATATCCTGGTAAAATGCACTTTGTCTTTTTAAAAAGAAACAAGTGTTCATCATTTGAGTCAACCCATTGACAAACCTTTGATGTTCTTTCCAGCCAGTAAATGTCAAGTCACATGCTAAATAAAAGCTACCCCTTTACGTTATAAGTCCAAAATAACCATAGTAGATCTAGGACCAAGCTGCAGAGCTCATTTCAAATGTTATCCGAATCTGGACTTCCACAAAGATTAGGTATGTTCCAATTCTGTGTCTTGATTCAGATCATTATAAAAAAAAAAATAGGTGTGAACAGTGAAGTACATTTCCTTTCTTTGTAAATTAGCCTGCAAATTAGTCCTCCTTCAGGACTAGCCACCTGGAAAGGTCAGTATGTAAAGGCTGGCCATAATTTAGTTAAGCAAGAATAAAGAACATGAAATTTATTTTTTCAGTCTTTTTATGATTGGAAAATATATTCTATTCCTCCTGATGTAACTCAAAAATGTATGAATGGATTTTTCTGAAACTGAAGCCCACTCTAGAATGCTTCATCTGAACAAGAGACATATTTACAAAGTTTGAGCAGGTGACATTGGGAAAGAATTCTGAGTGTAACCTTAACTGTATTTTTTGATATTATAGCTTTTTCAATGTTACCTAACTTTATTGTCCATGTACCCAGTCGTATACCTGGGTCCAACCATGAACTTGGTTTAGGATGTCAGAAACATGTGTTCAGGGAATGCTCCACTTTTCTTTTTTCTCTCATTTTACATTTTTCATTGCTCCCCTCTCTCTTTTATGTGTTGATTCCCCAAATTGTGTTTATATTGTTTTCAGTGCACAATCTGATAAGTGACCCCTTTGCACTGTGTGACCACAGCATGAACCCGTGTTAATATATGCTATAAAACTATGCCACATAGGGATATATATGTTCAGACAAACTCTTCAGTTTTTTTTCCCCATTTCTGTTCATAGTAGTTTAGTAGAATTATAACAGGGCTTTTGATGCATTATAACTAAGAGAAAGTGTGATTGTAACAGTTTTCCTTTTATTCAGAGCTAATCTCTTTCAAAAGCTAGTTAATAAACATTTGCAGTTGCCATCTTAAAAGTTAGTGTTCTTTCTAAATCAGGGCAGTGGTTCTCAACCAGTGCTCCCTGGGGGGCCACAAGCAGGTTTCAGGGGGGCCTCTAAGCAGAGCCAGCATCAGACTCATTGGGGCCGAGGGCAGAAAGCTGAAGCCTCACTGCATGGGGCTAAAGTCCAGGGCCCTGAGCCCAGCCACCTGGGGCTGGGACTGAAGCCAAAGCTAGAGCAACTTAGCTTCATGAGGTCCCCTGTGGCATGGGGCCCCAGGCAGTTACCTTGCTTGCTACCCACTAACGCTGGCCCTGGCTTTTATATACAGAAAACCAGTTATTGTGGCACAGGTGGGCCATGCCATAATAGCATGTTGAGGGGGCCTCAGAAAGAAAAAAATTGAGAACCCCGGAATCAGGGCATGATTCATGTAACCATATTTGTGGGTATGAAATATTGATATGTCCTTTTCTACACGCTTAAGAAAGTAAACCACTTGCCTAAGAAAGTGAGTAGCTTTGGTCTTGGTGAAAAATGGCTCATTTATTAACACCCTCCCCACGTCAACTGATATAGGACAAATTGAGCTTCATACCCTGCATAAAGGTTATAATAACTGTAATAGAAAATGTATTACGGAATGAAGGGAAAAATCCTTCAGATGGTTCTTCACACAGTTATCTTTGAAAATTGACCTCATTGAGGTATATCACCTGGGCTAAAGACCTTAACTGATGCATTCAGGATTCTTCCACACTTGAAAATCTGCTTAAATCCAGATCAGTATTTAATGAGGATGCCTTAAGACAGTAGTGAAATGACTAGGGTATTTAGTGTTTGCAACCCAAGAAGAGGTTCTCTGATCAAACAAATCAGTTTTCCTTATAATCCCAGGTACTGAGCTATCTGTTGGTTGAACACCTGACTACATGCTGGGGGAAAAGTAGGTTTTTCTTTCCAATGTCATTGTCTACCCTCAGCTACATCAGCACAATGGGGATGCATATGCGGGTCTGAAGGAATTTGATAAGATTTATCTGCCCCATCATACACAGATCTCTCCACAAACTTGGATTTGAACACAAGGTTGTCGAAGATGGAAGCCTTTGGGCAAAATTCACACCTGCACAAGATCATGGCCATATACTCCCTCCAACAGTTGCCACAGTGTTGGTCATACAATTTACAGTCCTAAAAGATGGTGTGGTGAATGCACTCCCCAGGAAGACCAAACCCCTCCCAAACTACCCCTGGAGTAGCACAAGTATGAATCACACCTGTCCACGGTTGTGCCCTAAGTGGCCTGAAAAGTGGGGCTATAGTGGTGCATAAAGCCTTGTGTAGATCATTTGTACAGGGCAAATTTCACCCTTAGCTATCAGAGATGTTGGGTCAAATTTTCAAAAGTGATTTAGGTTTTAGAGATCCTATGTCTCTGGGACTTTAGGCACCTCTGAAAATTTTACCTTAGGTTCATAAGTCACTTAGGTGCTTCTGAACATACCTGTTATCAGGAGTTGTGTGAATGGAGATATTTGTCTAAGTTAGAAATCATTAGGGAAGTTGTTTTTAGATTAAATATGCAAGAACTTTTGGGTTTCATATGCAGAATACTGAGGAAATGTCTTTCCACTATATAAACACTAGAAGTCATGTTTTATGTACTCATTCCACTTACACCTGTCGACCTTTCACATATGCACTTGCAAACAAGTGGCTTGTGCTTTTATAGTAGATGTATGCACAGCTACCCAACCTGCACGTGCAAGTGTTGGGTTTTGCATGTGCAAAATATGAGAGCAAAAGAAATATTGAGGGTGCGTTTTTGGAGGAACTTGAAAATTTGGCCCAGTGGTCTGCTTCTTAAGAACAAAAGGCCTCGTTTGGCATTAAAAAGCAAACTAAAGGAAAACATAAAAGATTTGCCTACCAATGATTTGCATCAGGCAAGGACTACAGCCAATGGCAAATTGTGTAACTTTGAACATAACATTTCAAGGGCATTGTACTAGGACAAGGGGCATTATACCGATCAGCATTCTAGAAGCTTTATCCGAGGACAAGGTTTTATTTGGCTGGTAAAGTAACACAATATGTGACCTGGTTTATTTGCTGGTAAACATGATAGAGTGCAAGCAAATAGTTGTTCCAAGTTATGAAAGGAGGTATCTATCCGCTTACTCAATATATAGCCTGAATTCGGCACATTCTTTAATTTGACACACAACAGCTGCAAAAGTATATTGTCAAATGAGTGAAGTGCTCTGTTGAGCTACGAACAGTTATGGAACAGACAAAGCCAGTCCAAGTTTCCTCACGCTACCCCAGCAAGCCAGGCCTGAAGGGACTAATGAGGGTAGTCCAAAACCCCATTCAGTTTTCAGCCTCTATGCTGAGAATTGCAACAAAGGTACCAGCTAGCACCAATTGTGATGATGAATTTTGTGCTGAGGCAAGCAGCTGTCCATTAGAAACTGGACTAGGATCGCTAACCTCCACCACCAAGCAACTTTCAGTCACTACCAGCCTGAACTGAGTTTGAATTGATGACCTTGAGAAGAAAGACTCTCTATCTCCTTACCAATCTCCTGAGCTATCAAGTTTTTAATATGCCATATAAAATCAATTTTAAAATGGCATTTATATGATTATTATTTTTATTAAGTATTATTAATATTAATGATTTTGATACATTTCATTATTAGGGTACATAATGGGTGTAAATTTTTAACAGTGAGAGTAATTAATGATTGGAACTACTTACCATGGGTCTTGGTGGATTCTACATCATGGATAACTTTTTAAAATCAAGTCTAAAAGCTCTGCTCTAGGGATTATTTTGGGGAAGTTCTATGGCCTGTGTTATACAGGAGGTCAGACTAGATGATCACAATGATCCCTTGGAACCTATGAAGGAATAGAATTTTTGTGTTTTTTTTTTTCCCATAGAGATCTGCACCAGATAGATACATGACGAGAGACAGAGAGTAGATTGCTAATGTACCATAAATCAAATACATAGATGTTCATGAAATAACAGAAAAATACAACTGCCAAAATATATGAAACAAATCCCCTCAAAGCTTGTATGTTTTCAAAAAATTGAAACCTGGAATCCTATTTAGATACTGAAATAAGCATGTCTCTAAAAAACCATATGGAAATGTTGAATATATTGGGGTTAACCAAGAAAAATCAGTAAGAATATGCAACACAGCAATACAAATCACCTGAGGAAAAGTCAATGAAGAAAGCAAATTACATACCCTGCCACTGGAATGACTTTTTGCCCTAAGGAAATCGAGAGCAGCCATGCTAATGGAAAATTCCAAAGAACGGCAGTTTATAACTCTGCCAAATTTTTTTTTTTAAATCAATTTTTAGAAAAAAAAAAAACTTGTTGTTGAGCTGAATGAGTCTTTAAGCCCTCAAAACCCTAACAACAAAACAAACAAAATGGGGTGTGTGTGTATAACAAAGAATTTAAATGAAATAGGAAAGGCTACCAAGTAGATCAAATACTCATGGGGCAAGTAACTGATCAAACAGTGACTATAATAAATCAAAGCCCCTGATCAAAGTCTAATACATCCTCCCTCAAATGAGCCACTGGTAGAAGTAGATAAACATCAAAGTTCAGTACCTTTGCACCAAACAAAAGAGAGTATAAATGAAATATACAGTATATATACATCAAAGCAGCCTTTGAGAAACACATCACATATTGCTCTTGTTTATGTGTATTACATACAAGGTAGTGAAAATGGAGAAGAAACTTGTTCTTTTCTTCCTTTTTTAATGTTTGAATGTGAGTATCAGTAAAATGAGACTGGCAACATTGATTTAAGAAAGACATTTTGCACACAGGTGCTGAGCAAATTCAAGCACAAAGCTCTAATAATACATCTCTGATCTGAGCTGCAAAAGACCTACCACATTACAAACCTTGCACTATGTTGAGCAGAGATGGCCAGTTTTGCTTCATGTGATTTTTTTGTTTGTTTGTTTTAATGCTATGTTTTGCACTAGAGACAGTCTTGATGAGACCACCAAGATTTTGTTCTTTTTGACTTCAGGCATATTTCAGCCCAACTTTGAATGAGCTCAAAGCTACTCAAATGCATTAGCTTACTGCTCCTATCAACCCTAGAATCACACTTGTTTTAATCAAAGTGGTGAGGATGGAAGCTGCCAATTAACTGGATCAAAATAGCTTATTATGAGGCCTTGGCTCTATAAAGAAATGAGTTTATGAAGGAATGTATCTGCTTCTGAAAAAAATTTTCAGACTGTCCCATAAAGGAAAACTCCAGTGGACGCCCTTAGGTTCTTTTTTTGCAATTAGGTACGATATTCCCTCTTCACTTAGAATGAGAAATACCGCTAGTATCATTTATATTCTCCCCCCTTCCCCTGAGAAACACTATAAGGGCCCCTGCTGTACATGAAAAAGGCACCTAACTTTCTCTTCCTATGACAGTCAGTCTCTGTTCTGTATATTCAGTCACAAATTAGAATTTGTGTTCGGCTCTGTGCTGATGTACAACTGGACTGGAGCATGTATGGGGTTCAATAAGTGCAGATTTTGGTCCTTCATGGTTAAAAGACTAGATCCTGCTCTTGTTTTATAATGGGCTCTATTAGCACCTTAACTTTTTGTAGGCTCTGCATTGACCTGGTCTGTCCTGAAGTTTAACAGACTAGAGCCAGCAGACGAAGACAAGGAGCATCTCAACAGTGGCTTTGTGGTCACAATCCGTGGAGCTGATTTATGGGGGTGCTAACTAATACAAACATGCTCTTTTGGTCCTTCCCTGCCTTCTTCCTTGTGGAAGTCATGTGGGACTGGAGAAAACATCTCTGAGGTGACTCAGATGGAGAGTGAAGAGAGAAAGTAGGGGTAGGGAACAAGGTGGTACCCAGTTATTGTGTATGTGGGAAGGTTGGGTGGAAGGTGGGCAGGGGGCATTGCTGTGCCCATTGCCCTTCATTTTCCTGGGGGCTGGGGAAATTCCTCAATCGAGCTGAAAGCTCCATTCTGTACCGGTTGGCCACTATTCCTATTTAACTCATAAGTGTCTAGGGACATTTGACTGACAGTCAATTGCAGTGACTTTCCTCCAGCTCCAGAGAGTTGGAGTGGCTCTGTGTGTTCACTCGGTCGTCTTAATCTCCTTTGGTGGCAAGGGGGAAAGGCAGCATTCAAGGGCCATGTAGTCATTTCACAGCAACCACTGAGTAGGGAAGCCCCCGCAAGCCCCTGTTTCCAGTTGAGCTTTATGGCAATGGAATTTAGCTACTCTGTGGAACTCCAGAGGTCTCTGTTCCATGGAGCTCAGAGGAGGCAGAAGAATTTATTCTTATTGCTGTATTTGCTCTCCCTTCCTATAAGAACAGGTTTTTTTCTCAACTGGTACTGTACACATTTTTTTATGCCTGAATGTGTTGAATAAAATAGAATTTTTTATTGATAGGAGACATAAAAATGAACTATGTATAGCTGTCTCTATGTACTTAGATGTTAGTGCTGACCAAACATTTTTGATCAGTATTTTTGTACAAAAACTGCTCTTCAACCCATTAAAACATTTTCACAAAAAAGTACACACAGGGGTGTGTGTGTGTGTGTGTGTGTGTGTGTGTGTGTGTGTGTGTGTGTAACAGTTCTCAAGGTAGTTTCTTTTAATTTACTGCGAAAAAATGACTCTTTGAACTAAATTACTATCTTTTTAAAATTTAATTATAGTTAATTCATCCACCACAAGGCTTATATTAAATGCTTTTTATCTCTTAATTTAGCTTAATTAGTTGAATTAGAATGAGGTTTTGAGATTTGTGTGTGTGTGTATATATATAAACACAAAAACTACATTAAAACAACATTATTGAGGTTGAAAAGTCAAGCGCTCAAAAGTTAGGAAATACCGGAATTAAGGCTACCTTTACAGCCATAATCTGGCTCCCTTTTGCATGTGCATTATGACACAGTATTCAGTGACATAGGGTGACCAGATGTCCTGATTTTATAGGGACAGTTCCGATATTTGGGACTGTGTCTTATGTAGGTGCCGATTACCCCCCACCCCGTCCAGATTTTTCACCCTTGCTGTCTGGTCACCCTACAGTGACATAATACTATTTTTTCCACAGGACCTCTACCTCATTCAGTGCACAGGATGAATTGTACTCAGTTAATGAGCAGTTATTCAATGTTTTGTTTTATCCTTCTTGATCTCTATGTGGCTGTTACTTACTGCCTGCTATTCAAACCCTGTTCTGAAGAAAGAATTCTTAATTTCCTCAGTCTATAGTGATCATCATTATATTATTTGAGTACTTCATAAGGATTAATTAATTTGTTTTCACAACATCCCTGTGGGGGATGATATTCCCATTTTACAGATCAGAGAACTGATGCACAGAGAGATTAAGGTCATTAGGTCCACTAATTTTGGATGCCCAATTTGAGATGCCTGGGATTACTTAGTACTATAGCAATCTTTATATTCAAGCCCAGCTCCCACTGATTTTACTTGCAGTTTTGAATGCTCAGCTTGGCTTCAAATCAAGCCTGAGGCATCTCAGGTTGAGCTCCCAGAAAATGAGAAACACACAATTAGTGACCACCTCAGAAAAGCTTGGTTTAAATTTAAGTGACTTGATTAACATCACACACAGGAGCTCTGTGGCAGAAGTAGGAATAGAAGCCAGTTTTTCAGGGTAGCATTCAATTGTCTTATCCATGAGAATGTCTTTTCTTCCTGAGGTCCCCTGCCTTATTTATTACAAACCTTCCAGCTTCTGCAACAATGAGGCAGGGTCCTACAGGGAACAGGCTCCTTCACTACACAACCCTAATTCACCCCCTCCCCCAGAACAAGCCCTCTTGAGGCACTGAATGAGGTGGGGGTCCTATTGTGGGGGGCATCGGGAGAAACCAGTATGTGATCAGTGTAATATTAGCTCTCATTCTAGGCTCTGGAGGGGGCACAAATTCTTCTGGCTGTCCCTCCCAAGCTCAACCCCTTCTGTCCTATCCTCTCCAACCTGGCTCTGGCCCAGTCTTGTCTCTTCCCCACCCACGCTCCTTGTCCCAATTTCCACTCCTCAGGCTTCTCATCCCAGTCTCCTTGTCCAGCCAGTCCTAGTCTCTCCCTCCCAGGCTCACTGTTCAAGTTCCATTCTCCACATTGACTCCCCATCTCATTTTCCCAATACCCAGGCCAAGTCTTCTTGAAAAACCAGTCCCAGTATCCTTCCCACACCAGCTCCTTGTCCCCAATCTCCTTGCTCACCCAGTCCCAGTTCCCCCTCCTGGTCCCTTGTTTGATCTCTCTCTCTCTCCTCTTCCCCTGCATTGTCTCCCAGTCCTAGTCTTCATCTCTGTGCTCCTCATCCAATCTGTCTAGTGCACATGGTCCACTTGGTTCCTTGTCCCAGTCTTTTGCCCGCCCAGTTGCAGTTCTACCCCAGCTACTTTTGAGATTTGCCTCTCCTCCCCCTCAACTCACATTCTCCTCCACACTGGTTCCAAGTCGTAGTCTCCTTGCCTGCCCAGTCCCAGTTCCCCACCTTCCCCCTAGCTTTGATCTCTGTGTCTCCCCGTCAGCCAAGTGGCTCCTGGTGCTCCTCATTTCATTCTCTCATTCCAAGTTCCAGCTTACCCTCCCTCCAAGCTCCCAGTTCCAGTCTCCTTGTCCAGTCTTTCCTTGCTGCACCAGCTCCCAATCCTAGCTTCCTTGCCCAACCAGACCCAGTCCACTTGACAGCCAGTCTGTCTCCCTCCTCCACCTCCCATTCACAGTTTCTCTCTTCTCCCTCCCAATATCACCAGACTCCTTGTCCCAATCTGCTCCTCTCATCTCCCCCAACCATTCTGATACAATCTCATCTGAATCAAGGGGATAAATATCCTCTAACTGCTGCCTGGCCACCAGCAAGGGGGTTATTGAGAGCACAGGAGATGCAGGCTTCATGCTCTTGGTTCTAGTCCAACTTGTTAAATTAGTAGGAAAAGTTCTCTGGGTCCCTGTAGCCCTGGGCTGGAGCATGCTCAGTAGCTCTGTGGGGATAGGCCATGTACAGTCGGGTCAGCAGTAGGAGATGAGAGGAGATAGAGATGGCCACTTGCTCTGTGGGGATGGTGTACGCAGCGTGGTCAGCATTAGGACCTGTGAGAAGAGCATGCCCACAGGATGGTATCTTCAACTTTTTTTCTGTGAAGGTTCTAGTAAGTCTCTGTTGAGAAAGTGTGAATGGCTATTTTTCAAAGGTGTAGAACTTGGCTGAATTTGGGTGGATTTTCATGGGGACAGCACATTCCTCACACAAAGGCCGTGCCCCTGACCAATTTTCAAGTCTCTGGTCCAAAATATGTGGGTGCTAGAGCATTTCAAAGAACATTTGCAACATGGGCAAAACAACATATTTTTCCCTAGCTTTGTTCTTGGAAATGACTGACCTGTTTTGGCTGAACTTTTCTAATAATAATAATTAATAATAATAATAATAATAATAGACAAGCAGCATGGAAAATTTCAATCCAAACTGTTACTTTTGCAAAAGTTTAAGCAACTGAAAACAGGGTTTTATATTGGTGTGTGTGTGTGTGTGCGCGCGCGCATCATCTATAATTAAGTTTGTCTGACGTTGCCCATTACACACATGTATATATAAATAATAAAATAAACATTGGCATGGCCCAGGAAACCTCTTAGCCATTGCTTAATCATTGCTTTGGATTGTAAATATTTGTTTTGCATTTGTAAATCTGTCCTTAAGTAGAAAAATAAAGGAAAAAGGTTTGTACAGTTAGGAAGTAATGAAGAGCCATTAAAAAATAACTAGTGCTAAAAAGCAAGAAAGGGAATGCTTGGAAAAGCTGAACATTTACACATACAAATTGGCTCGTCTGGATGCATCCTATGTCATTAAAGGAATTAACTGATACATTTACCTTTGACAATTATTTTAGATAATAAGGCCAATTCATGCAACTCTTACTCAACCTAAAGACTGACTGAAGTCCTCTTCAGAAGGTTATTTAAAGGTATGCTCTAAATCAGGGGTTCTCAACCATTTTCCTTCTGAGCCCTCCTCCCCCAACATGCTATAAAAAACTCTGCAGCCCACCTGTGCCACAACAGTTGTTTTTCTGCATATCCAGTAGATTAAAAGCCAGGGCCAGTGCTAGGGGGTAGGAAGTAGAGCAATTACCCAGGGCCCCAAGCCAGAGGGGGCCCCACAAAGTTAAGTTGCTTGGGCTTCGGTTTCAGCTCCAGGAGGCTGGGCTTGGGCTTCAGTTGTCTGCCCCTGGCCCCAGCAAGTCTAATGCCAGCCCTGCTCTCTGGTTTATTTTAGCAGACCCCCTGGAACCTGCTCACGCCCTCCCCCCCCCAGGAGCCCCATGGTTGAGAACCACTACACTAATTTATCTCAAGGTTTGCTGGAGTTTTTTCCCCAAAATTATGGTTCAAAGGGTGAGTTGTTAAACGGTTTGAGAAATGAGCAAGCTACAGTCTGAAAAATGGGATACTATAATTTTCTATGAACGATGATAGTAATAAACAGGAAAGAGACTTAGATAAGAAATTTGATTATATGAACTGAAATGCTTTGTAAACTAAATTCTTATTATTATTTTCAGTATTTTTTTCATGAGGCATCAGGAGCTTTTTAATCTTTAAATTATGGGAAATTGTTTGGTTTTCTGACAGTCTGAAAACCCATTCTGATTGCCTGATCCATTTCTGATTGAATTAGTTGAACTGACATTTTCCAGAAATGAACAAACAAAACATCAATTCTGATTGTGTCAATGCAGACAGTGTTGATAATTCCAGGCCCTGTGCACTGTGGTCAACCTGGACTGTGGCAATATGCCAGCTCTTGTTAGTATCAATCCTCAGTTTTTCCTTTCAAATCACTTGTGCTTTGCAAAAGAGTTCCTGAGTCCTGACTCCATGTACAGCAAATTAAATCAGGATTTTATCCAAAAGTTACATGGCTTAATGTCTGTATAAGTGGGCATATTTTTCCTCCATCTTTTCACGGTTCATTGTTTCCATATGGATTTCCTCCTCACCCCAAATAGTAGGCTTTTACAGTAGTAGGAGTAGTAATAATAATAAATAGTCCGTAGATAGAAGCAGACAAAGGTTTTGCTGTCTTGTGGTAATTGGGACTAGTGTACATTAATAAAAAAGACCTATATACAAAAAGTCACATCTGCAGTAATTAACAATCTAAGGCCTTGTCTGTGTACTGATGTTCCAGCAGTTTAATTTTGTTTTTAAACAGATGCAAAACCCTGTGTATACACTCATGTGTCGGTTCAGCATTTATTGAATAAAATTGACTCACAAACTTTCACTAGTTTCACTAAAAACACATCTTTTTAGTGCAAACTTGTGTGTCAAAAAAGCCCCAATAAGTCTTAGTAATTCTAATAAAAAGAAAATGTCTATTCACATGCAATGTGTGCTGTACGATTCACTGTCTTTCGAAAGCAAACATAGCATGTCCATCAGTACAGTCAAATATTATCATTTCTATAGAAACGGCCCTACAGTCGGCAGCTAGGAGCCAGTCATCCAAAATTGCCTGTGGGTGTAGAGCTCCCCCACTGAAGACTATAGGAGTTCCATGCAGGGAGGTTTTGTCCCTTAGAATCTGGCCCAGTATTCCTTGCACACTCAAAGCTCCCATTGGTTACACAGGTATTTATGGGTGCACAAAGAATGCAGGTTTAGGCATTTAGGATTTACCATTCCTTTCTGCTTCCCCACCTGGAGAAAAAGAGAGAAAGATATAGGTGCAAGAGACAGCAGGAAAACGTGGAAAAGGCAGTTGTTTTTCTGTCCCTTTATCCTCTGCCCTTCATAAGAATTCTGCTTGTCCCTGTGGGTTAATGATAGCCCTGACCCAGCTGAAGCATCTCAGAGATCCAGGATGCTTGCAGCAAAGGGGCTCCCAGGTGCATGGAGACTGCTCTTTCATTGCCACACACTTTTGTGGGTTGTAGTTTATTTCACCACCTCACATGCATAAGGGAATAGAGCTATGACCCTGACTTACACATGCCCCTCCTTGCCCTTTATGGGACACCAAGTGTGCCCAGGTGAGGAGGGACATAGGATCCCTGTGCTCTCCTGAGAATAGGAACTGCAGTTGTGTCTGGCCATTAGGTGAACACATAGATTGGGGATGGGGCAGGTTCCTTATACTCTTCCACTCCTCTGCCCTCACTTCCCACTGCACATCTGCGTGAAGGCCAATAACTTAATAGGAGTTAGGTACCTAACCTGCTTAGGCACTCTTGTCAATTCCATTAGACTCATATTTGTCTCTCTAGGTGCCGAAATACCTTTGTAAATCTAACCCACAGGCACTTACACTCCAAAGTCTCACTGAAAGTCCAGGAGGAGTCTTTCTCAAGCTCGCCTATTGAAGCTGTTCCACTGTGTATGAAATACTTAAATATTGATTGGAGTAGGGGCTGGAAAAGGAGAGAGTGAGATCCAATCTCACCCCCTGAATACCATATAGCTCAGGGCATTCCTAGGAGGTGGAAAATGTGGCTTCAGGTCTCTGTTCTACCTCAGGGACACGGAGGGAATTGAACCTGGGTCTCCTGCCTTCCAGGTATGCTGAGATTTTGGGTATAAGCGGTAGACACCACCAACAGCTGCTCCGCCTCCTCCTCCATTTTTTGTGAGAAAGGACTGGCCTGGCTTTGGAGCCTAACTCCTGGAAAGCATTCATGGCTGTAAATCCCAACTGGCGGAACACCTTCTGTAAGATGCCTTATTCCCTTTTGGGGTGTGGCTTAGGTCCCACCTTTCTCCTCAGTGTTTCCTACTGTAGTATAGGCAGCTCCATGCTCAGCATGCTGGCTTCTGTGAATCCCATTCTTAGGTTCCTAATTCTTCCCATGCATTGTACAGGGAGCCTAAGAGCCTAATTCAGGACTATGGATTCTCCTAGATGGAAAGGGGCCTAAACGTTAAGTATTGCAACACTGCATCTGAGTCCTGTTTGTGGATCTAGCCCAGGGGTGGGCAAACTTTTTGGCCCGAGGGCTACATTGGGGTTGCGAAACTGGATGGAGGGCTGGGTCTGGAAGGCTTTGCCTCCCCAAGTAGCCTGGCCCCTGCCCCCTATCCACGCCCTGACTGCCCCCCTCAGAACCCCCGACCCATCCAACCCCCTCCCCACTCCTTGTCCCCTGACCACTCCCTCCTGGGAACCCCACCCCGTATCCCACCCACCCTGCTCCCTGTCCCCTGACTGCCCTGACCCCTATCCACACCCCTGCCCCGAGTCCCACCGGGACTCCCACGCTTATCCAACCCTCCCTGTCCCTTGACCGTCACTCCCCTCCCCAGAACCTCCACCCCATCCAACCCCCTCACTCCCTTACCATGCCGCTCAGAGCAGCAGGAGCTCGCAGCCCCACCACCCGGCCGGAGCCCGCCACACCGCTACACTGCCTGGCAGAAGCTGCGGGCCATAGAACTGACAATGCGGCAAGCTGAGGCTGCAGGGAAGAGAGGACAGTGAGGGAGAGGCCCGGGACTAGTCTCTTCGGACGGGAGTTCAAGGGCCGGGCAGGATGGTCCTGTGGCCAGATGTGGCCCGCGGGCCGTAGTTTGCCCACTTCTGAGCTAGCCCCTTAATGTCTAAGTATCTTTTGAAAATGGTGCTTAGGCTCCTAAGATATTTTCCATTGTTGTTTGCGGTGTTGTTGTAACTGTATTGGTCCCATGATATGAGAGACAGAGGGTGGGTGAGGTAATATCTTTTATTGGGCCAACTTCTGTTGGTGAGAGAGACAAGCTTATGAGCTATAGAGAACTCTTTTGCAAGTCTGACCTGAAGGTTGAAACCTGGTCTCTTTCTCTAACAGAAATTGGTCCAGTGAAAAATATTACCTCATCCACCTTGTCTCGCTCTTAAGACAGGCATTTTCTAAAAGTTGTCATAATTTTCATATATTTCTTTAAACAAAATCCCTTCTTGCGAGCCTACATATAAAAAAAATTCTCCTATTCTTTATATGAAAGAATCATGGCTCATTTCTATTTGAGGTTTGTTCATTGATTTGGTGTGTAAAAATGTGATAGTCCTCCTTGACTGTATAAAATAAGATTACTGAGTGGGTAGAGAAAATGAACTCTTACAGATATCTTGCTCTGTGTATTTCTTCAGTCTCATCCTATGACAAAAGAGTTGGTTTCTGCACACTTTTCTGCTGGGGTTAAAGTTTTATAGAGTACCAGTGAATTATTGGTGGAGCCCTTTTGGGGAAATGATAGCTTGAAAGAGAGAGCCTCTAATAAAAGTGGTTTGAACCTACCTTCTTCCCCTCCAGTGTGGTTGTGGTTTGGTCCTGCGGTATAAAGTTTAGTGAAAATACAGCTTTATAACCATTTAATGGCTGAAGTTAGATACAATTTATCTAATATACTGAAAGGGAAAGCCAAATTTCCATATGAATACATTTGAAGTGAATTATTTGCTTATAGACGTGTATTAAGAGTCGGCCCTAAGTGATGGTACCTCATTAAATTGAAGAACTTGGATACTATTATGACTCCTCCAGCTATAATAGGTGGGCTTTTTTGAAGGGGTTGTTTTTCTGTAATCTGCTGCATAACATTTAGAAGCACTTGACAGATGCTCCAGGTATTCTTGCATGTGATCAGGATTGTTGCCTTGCTAAATTTAAAAGAGAGACTGTTGGAAAGCCCTGAGATGTGAGAACAGAAAGATAGTACAAAGGAGACGTGTGCATGTGCTGAGAACTCGGACGAGGCTGCTATGAAATGAATAGTTTCTGGTAACCAGTCATCTGACAATCTCCAGTGTCTGGAAATCAACACTTAGCTACTCTCCCTGTCATCAAAAGAGAAATCTTGGCTCTCTGCTAGTAGTGAGAGAAACACCCAATAATAAAGCACTCAGAATTGTATCCTGAATGTGCCATACTGGAAAACAAAGGCATACTGTTTCTGCTCAGAATCTGTTGTTTGAATATTAATGAACAAATAGGGGCCTATGAGCATGGTGCCTATGAAACCTCTCATATTAGGCAAGCATTAATTTCCCATTATGTGATTTCTGGTTAATGATTAAGTCTCAAATTTGAGTCAATCTTTGTTGCTGGACACTGGCTATGGGTGAACTAGTTAGGGAAATGTACCCTTTGAAGAATGCTTTATGAAGATAGTATAAAAAGTGCTCAGTCTTTCACTTCCTCTTAATTTTTTAAACGTGGTATCATAAAATCATGTGAATTAGAGATGAAAAAGACCTAGGTGATCGTCTAGTCAATAGCCCTGCCACTGTAGGATTGTTCTTTACGGTACGTTGATATTTCTTTACATTTCTGTAATTCATATTTATGTAAAAAGATATTAATATTGCTTTGTTTTGATTTAGACAGAGTAAAGCAATAGCAGGCTGTAGGAGCCCTCAACATAATTAATAATACAGTCCAACTAACAAAAAATAAGCCCAATTTTCCAGGGCCGCCCAGAGGATTCAGGGGGCCTGGGGTCTTCGGTGGTGGGGAGCCCCCGCCGCCGAAGTGCCAGCGCTTTGGCGGCGGGTCCTGGAGTGGAAGGACCCCCCGTTGCCGAATTGCTGCCGAAGACCCAGAGTGGAAGAAGCTCCGGGGGCCCGGGCCCACGTATGTTTTCCAGGGCCCCCGGAGCGAGTAAAGGACCCCGCTCCAGGGGCCCTGAAAAACTCTCATGGGGGCCCCTTCAGGGCCCCGGGCCTGGGGCAAATTGACCCATTTGCCTCCCCCTCTGGGCAGCCCTGCAATTTTCTCCACACCACAAAAGCCCTTTTAAGTGAAACCAAATTTTGCCTATCTCAGAACTCCCCAAAAAGAAATCCCCTCCGATAAAGATCCACATTCCCAAGAGAAGTCTCCAGCCTTTCCCGACTACCTGCCCCAATCGATAAGATTTTCAGCTTACTCTAAAAGTCAACACATTTGAGCTTAGTCTGAGCAAACACAGGGAGTGAATTCCATAGTAGGAGGGCCCTCCTAAAGCAAAAGAGTGGCAGCTTTCAGTTAGCCAGGTTCTATGTCATTTAGGGTATGTCTGCAGTTGGGAGAGAACCTCTCACCCCAGGTGGATGGACACACCCTGGTGGGGCATTAGCTAGTGAGCTAATAATAGCTGTGTAGATCTTGTGGCTCCAGCAGAGACTTTGGCTAGCCACCTGAGCTCAGACCCAGAGAGTCGAGTGGACTTGCAAGCCCGAGCTGCTCCATGGGCCACAACCATCTACACAGTTACTAACCTTAGCCCCACTAGTGTGAGTCTGTCTACCTGGGCTGGGAGGCTCCCTCCCAGCTGCATGTAGACCTACCCTTGGGGCCTGATCTAACTCCCATTGAAGTTGATTTCAGTGGGAGTTGGAAGACTCATAGGGTTTAATGAGTCAGAACCAACCCTTTGAACTCCACCTGGAAATTAACAGACAGCCAGTGAAGATTTTGGAGTCATGTGCTCATGGCATGACACACCATTTAACAGGCAAACTGCCACCTTCTGCACTAGCTTCAGTTTTCAAGCTGAATGAAAGTGCTGCCCCACAGGGTATGTCTACAGTGCAATCACAGGGTGTGATTGCGGTTTGTGTAGACATAGCTGAGCTAACGTTGATCTAGCTGGCTTGGGTGCCAGGGCAGTGAAGTTACAGCAGCATGTGTTTCAGCACAGGTTGTTCAAACCTGCCTGGAATTCTGGGTAATGAATTACCGGGGTGGTCCATGATGACTTATGTATTGCTGCAGCTTGCTATGTATTGCTAAATTAAAGCTAGCATAGGTGTGTCAATGATCTGCAAGCAATGTAGACATACCCTCAGTCAAGAAAGATAGTAGATTTGAGTTTAATTTACTAAATTATAAAACTTTAATTCTAATATGAAAGAAATCTAAATCAAATCAGCTTCACTGTTATTAATCAACTGGCTTCAGAGGAGTTACTCTGGATTTTCACTGGGGAAATGGAGAACATAATCTGGCCTTTGGTTTTTTAATAAAGCATTATGTTTAATGTCTTGTAAATCCTTCCCAACGTGCTCTATTATAAATTACCATCATAACTGAAAATAGTTTCCTTCAGTGGTTTTATTTATGAGGAGTTTTCTGCCTTTTGGTAGACCACAGAAGCAATGAACTGAAGGTACAATGGGTATGTTGGCTATTAAAAGAAACTGGAAGCTTTTTTTCAATTAGGTATTGGTTTAAAGGGGCCCGGCAGTAAAGTTTTCGAGCCCAGTCCTGCTTTTTTGGATACAATGGGAGTTTTGCCATTGATGTCAAAAGGAGTGGGATTGGACCCTTTGTTACCCTTTAAAATAATCTTTTAGAAAGTGCAGTTTAATAAAGCATGTAGTACAATTCTTATTACTACAGAGGAAACATTAAGAGGCACAAAAATGGCAATGTTAAGAAAGTGCTTCTAAAACTTTTCTCGTTTGTTGCACAGTATGCCACCATTAACAAGTGAAACCAGCTCTAGATGCCAGTCATTATTAAATGCTTTCTTTAGCAAATGGGCTTGAAGACAAGCATAGCCACTCATCTCCTTCTATAATGCTAATGCTTTTGACATATTTTTTGTCGTTTCCATGTAGGACTGTAGCCAGTGGACTCCTTGTAGTTTACTGGCAATTCATAGACCTGAAACTTTATTTTTGTTTTGTGCAAAGGTATTAAAATGTGGGGAGGGGAGTGGGAAGGTTAGGAGAGGATTGTTCAGCATTAGACTTAATTTGAGCTTAATTTTCCTCTTCACCCTGGTCCATTTTGTGTTCTCACACTTTGAAAACAACGAAACTGTCTTTTCAGAGTCGGGAGTTTGAATGAATGAGCCTGAATTCACTCCCATTGAAGTCAGTGACCAAAGTCCAACTGCCTTCATTGGGAGCAAGAGGATGCCCTGAGGAAGCGCATACATATTGTGCCCTCACTCTATAAAATATATCCAAAAGAATCACTGCTCAGCCAAAGTAATAAGAACTGGAGAATATGGTTGACGAGGAAAGGTTAAAGAAATTGAATGTATATAGGTTTTTGTTTGTGAAAGGATGATAGATATTTACACTTCATGTTAATAGTGACACAAGGAGTAAAGGACTTAGATTATAAGAGGATCCAGTTAATGCCCTGAATTCAATTGTTTGACACAGATTAAAGATGGTATATGGGAAAACAAAGATTGGTCTGGGATGACATAGGCATCTTCCCAGCCCCCACCCCATAGTCTGAAGCAAACTCTGATAAACACAGGTTCATGTTTACTCCACTCTTTATATAGTTCATGGGGTCTTTTAGCTGGAATTCACCTGCTCCTGGAATTAATAGACAATGGGTTTTCCTCCCCTGGTGGCAGCATGAAAAGGGAGGATTTGAAGTGGGTCATTTGCATTCCCAAGGTACTTCCAAGGAAATCCACTTCACAGGTATTGTTCCAACAACTCCTTTGGAGTTCCTAATACTGTCCTGATATAATACACTACACAATTGCATTCTTAATACTGTGGGCTCCAAAGATGTTAAACTTCATTAGATAAAGTTCATTCAGGATATTGCAAGTTATTGTCAGTCTGTCACAATAGGTTCAGTGCTGATTCAGCTGGAGGAACGACACCTACTGAATCAATATCAACACTTCTATCAGTATCTTTGGTTTTGCTCGTTGGTGACTCAACCAAATATTGACCAGAACCCATCATTCTTAAGTTATGAAATCTAATTTTAAGCCCCAGGTGTAAGTGGATATGGGTTTATAGTCAAGATATCAGACCTTTTAGGCAGTGTATAATACAGGATATGAAATAGACAGTCTATTTTTGATATATTAAAAGAAATCTTTGAATAGAAAAAATACAAGACTCATTTAATATCTTTTATTTGGCCCTGACTTAGGGAGGGAAAGGAGGATTCTCCATAGCCATTGTAGAATTCTTTATATTTTCAGATATTAAATCACATCTGTCTCTGATAACATATATTTCACTTCCCCATTTCACAGCCTGGAATTCAGATATTTATACAGAAGATCGCTTTACATTCTGCAGATGTATGTTTACCATAGTACTAATAGAGTATTTTCCTCCTGCAAATTACAAGCAGAGAAAATTGCTTCAGATACATTCTTCTTCATGGAAAACCCATTAAATGATGCTTCAGGGCCTTAATCTCAAGATAAAAAATTGTCTTTTCTACAGGTTAGATGTCAGTAGATTTTCACATCTTAGGAGAACTGAAAGCAAAATCAGCAGGAATAATTTCACTTTATAGGAAACTGAAGAGAGAGAGGATGACCTAAGAACATCTATGCACAAAATATTCTGCATTATTTTGCTACTTTGGGGAAAAGTAGTGTCTGAGCAAACCTCCAATCCTCTAAACAGAAGCCAAATCTTTGGATCACATCTTCTCCAGTACTTGCTGGACCTCCCTACCCAATCCCTATGGACTGCCCCCCACTCACTATAAAGTCTCATTCTTTCTGCCTTTGGCCTCATAAGATTGGGAACAAGGGTGTTACAGCAGGTTTGGAAGCCCCACTGTTGGCCAGAATACACCACTTACTGTAACTCTCAGTGTGCCAAGACTGAGAGTGTCAACCCCTGAGGCCAGGTGGGAAATCTAGGGTACTGTGGTGATTTCCTTGAATGTTGCAATGCAAACTGCTATCAAGTAGCTGGGATTTCGAGTTTTGTGACTGGTATTCATACCCCTCCTTGGGCACACACTAAGTGGTGAAGTGGTTAAATGTGAGTTAGCATAGGGTTTGGCATTAGAAGGAAGAGGCATGCTAATAGCAATGGATTTTGAGTGTGAGATGGGTTCTGTGTCCACTGGGATCACTTTTGGGTTCCCAAAGGGTGCAAGGATTGAGGGGACGCTGGGCGGGAAGGAAGAAATGAAGTGGTTTCTGCAGGTTCTGAGCTATGGCTAAGCTGTAAATAATCAACCAAAAATGTCATCACTTTTTTTTTTAATTTGTCGGTGCCAATTTTAATCACCATACACTATAAATGATCTTTGATCTTCTCGCTTAGTCCATGTAGTATGTCTCTAGCGCAGTTCAGGGGAGTCCTTGTTCCTGTGAGCTAGGGATTGTGCATTTCTGTGACATTTTCAGCGGGCAGCCTCACATCCTATCTAGGAAAATAATCACCTCTTTCTCTGCATTAACATTTTGATATGCAGTATCTCTCTGTGAAGTCAAACTTACTAGATGTAAGGCATAATGCAGCATTCTAGCACAACTAGGCACCTGGATGACATTCATTTTTCTTATGCAACATTCACAGAGAGAAAAATTTGCGGTTACAGATACAGTTCGACAGAAGAGCGTGTGATCAGTGTATAATTAGTTTGCATTTCTTTGTGTTTCTCTTTGAGGCAGGGGAATTGCATAACTTAATTAATGTGAGTAATACTAATTATTTTGGATCTGTCAGTGCACATATGATGAGGAATAATACAGAGACCACTTTGACACTAAATATATATTTTTTATTTTTTCCTTTGTCTTTGCCTGAAAAATCTTACTTGAATTCTTATGAAATTGGATGACATGTATAAACCTGTATTCCATAATTGCTTTTTATTGTAATAGCACTTCTAGAAAACACTGAATTGTGCATATTTCTCCGTGGAAAAGTAGTTCAGTCACTTTTCTATTTTTCCTATAAGTTTAATACTATGCTGACAATTCTCCACTGAGACAACAAGATGCAAGTGGTGAGAAGCTTCTTTAAAATCCTATGCCTAGGCACATATATGTGTGCATGCTAATGGCCTGATCCTGCACCATTGGATTAATGGGAGTCTTTCCATTTACTTTCATGGAAGTAGGATGAAGTCCTATGAAGTCGTATGGCTAAGGAAATACCACAAAAAATTCCATGACTATTTAGTTGATTTTCTTAAATCACTTTGCTTCACTTTCCATGAACATTGGGACAATTGGGTTTTCTTCACATGACTGCTTGTAGAAAGCAAATTTAAGCTCGCATGTGTGGGTATTCACACTTGGTATATTTTATATGGCATGGGGACAATGTTTGACACAACAGGGTTCTCAGTTCCCCACCAGAAACCTATGCACATAGTCATCTAAACATAGAGTCATACAGAAAAGTTACAATAACATAGAATCCTCACACTTTTGTACACACTAAGCAAGCACAGTAACTTAATGATGTATGGAACAATAATGTACAGAACAACAATGTAAAAAAATATGTGTATATTCAGGTTGGTTTTCTGAGTTAATTCCTGGATTAGGACAGATCTGGACATAGCTAATGCAATCCAAATCTAGATTAAAAAAAAATAAGCCAAAATCCCCCTTTGGGCATTTGCATCTTTTGTTATAAATTTAACATTGCTTGACTGCAATTTTTTTCTCTTTGACTGTTGTGTAATATAAAACGGTGCAGATATGGTTTAGGGGTGCCTATGAGTTTTGTGGGAGAGCGAAGCCATCAGGTCTTTCACGAGGTGTTTATTTGTGACTTCTTGTGAACCCCATTCGGCTTTCCAAACTTCATCAGGTTAAATGCATGGGTCCAAAAGGGCTTACGTGACTTCAAGCGGTGGTGAGGGACATTGTTAAAGTCCTGGTGGATGGGAAGTCGTTCATTTTCTACAATCCTCTGGAATTCCCAAAGGGTTGCAGAATCATGGCAACAGCACTGGCAACCAAGGTGTTGGGGTTGACTTGCGGGTTCCAGTGATGCACCACATTGCAGTATTCAGTTGGACATCAACAAGTCGAATATGGCTATTTCTGATCCATATTGGTGCACAATATTCGGCTACAGTACACAAGGGCCACTTCTGATGTCCGTAACACTGATACTGATGCTCCTCAGATTGTGCTTGCCAGTTTCTGGACCAGGTTGACCCTTGTCTTCGTCTTGGCAGCTACCGTCTTCAGAAGGTCATGGAAGGTTAGCATGCGAATCAGCTTTACACCGAGATAGGTAGGAGTGAGGCGGTGTCACACATTGTTGCCACCGAAGGTCACTTTTAGGGTGCGCTTAGCGTTCCTGTTCTCAAGATGGAATGCAGTGACTGTTGTTTTGTGAGGATTTGGCTTGAGCCTCCATTTCCAGAAATATTCCTCTATGAGGAAAATAGGGGGGAAAATTAACTTATAATAAAGACCTTGGTAGAGTTGTTACAAATCCAGCTAGACACACATCCATTTAAAACAAAATATGTAATATATTATTTATTATTTCTTTTGTATTGAATGGGTGTGTTTCTAAATGGATTTGTAACATTGCTCTACTAAAGGCTTTATTATACATTAATAAATTCCTTTTTTTCCCTATTAGTGGTTTTGTAAACTAGAAGTTTACTTCCTTTGGCCTTTTTTATGAGGTATAATTACAGACCTACTTTTCAGAGACAGCGCTGAATTTTCTCTAAAATATGCTGCTTTTCAGTTTGATAGTGAATTTTCAAACTGCCAAAACATATATATTCATACGATTAAATGAAATATGATCTATCTATCTATATTTAAAAGAGAGATTAAGGACTCAAACCTATGTGACCTATGTGACCTCTCGTAGTTTTATTGGTGTAAGGACTGCAGGACCTGGGTTTAATTAGCATAAAAATGTTAATTAGGCTATTAGTGTATTAAGAAGTATTTCTAAGAGAAAAATAAAGATTTAAGCATTAAGAAATACAATGTAACCACATTTAAAAGAAACATTAAGGATAACATAAATGCACAGTCAAAAAAGCAAACATAGTCTGTTAATACAAATAAAATAAATAATTAGGGATTAGAGACCAGTTTAGTAAATATAGACTCCAAATGTAGAAAGCTTTCTTGAATTCTGTTATTACTATGTCTTATACTCGTCAAGCCTGTCTCCTCTGTTGAAGCAATGAGAGTCTCCAGGGACATCTTTGGCCAAATTAGTCCATAATCTCTGGTAATATTCTCTCTAGAGGGTCTTATTACTAAATGCTCTTGCATTTAATGGTATATGCAAAATAGATCTGCACTCCCAGGTTTTGCCACATAATAAATGATCAAGAACTATAACTGAACAGAAGTACAGTACCATAAAACCTTGATTATCTGAACCAAAGTTACTAAAATTCTTGCTAATCTGAAATTCATTTACATCCCACAAGGCTTTCTTATCAGCATAACCTCTGCTTTTTGAATGGCTCTTTAATTTAATTAATGGAGATATCCCATCTCCTAGAACTAGAAATGACCTTGAAAGGTCATCGAGTCCAGCCCCCTCTCTTCACTAGCAGGACCAAGTACTGGTTTTTGCCCCAGATCCCCAAGTGGCCCTCTCAAGGATTGAACTCACAACCCTGGGTTTAGCAGGCCAATGCTCAAACCACTGAGCTATCCCTCCCTCAATCAGGGCCATATCATTTTTGTTGCTGGGGGCCTGGGCAGGAGGGGGAGGGCAGAGAAAAGGCTCAAGAACTGAGGAATAGCAAAAATCTTCGCTCTACTTGATTGTCAGAGCAGAGGGTGAAAGAGATAGCGAGGAGTTGCTACATTATCAAGGTTCCCATAAAGCTATTGACTGAGGGCTAGAGAGTGGTACCTTTACTCATATTTGGTAGTACCTTAATCCATGAATAGGCCTATTGACATGAATGGGACTTAACAATGAGTAAGGTGCAGGCCAATGTGAGTACCACCATGTGGCTCTGAGGAAGAACATGTTAGGTAGGGAAGAGAGGAGCTCCTGCCATCCCCCCTGATTTTTCTGTACTTCTCTCCTGTCTCCTCAGCAGCAGTGGCTCCTTTAGAAATCAGAACCCCCAAGATTTTCAGCTAAGTAGTGTCGTGCTACATGTGGATTCATAGTCACCCTTTAGCAGTAATAAGTATTAGGAGCTTGAGTGGATGGTCATGTACATCTAGTTTTAAAATGATTTTTGATAAGCACCTCCAGTCACACTTGCTGTAATAGAGGCCCAGTACAAATTAAGGGCTGCTGGCCCATGAAAGTGATGAAGTTTCAAAAGCTACTCCTCCACAGAATGCTGCATTATAGTTGTTCCACAGTTGCAGGGCTGCCTGGGGGGGAGGGCAAGTGCTGCAATTTGTCCCGGGCCCCACAGGGGCCCCCAGGATAATATAGTATTCTATAGTATTGCAACTTTTTTTATGGAAGGGGCCCCCAAAATTGCTTTGTCCCAGGCCCCCTGAATCCTCTGGGGAAGTAGGAATGATACTGAGGTACCACTTTACATGCTGGAAATAAGAGCTGTATTGCTGTCTTTTTCCAGGAAAATTCACATTACTGAATATTCTTAATTCTTCTTATTATTGCTTCCAAGTCAGTACGCTCTTCTACAGATCCATCTGTTTACAGGTCACAAAAGGAACACAGGCATCAACCAGCCTTTCTTTAAATCTCCTTGTAGTGTTAACTGCCTGTGGCAAGGATGATGTCATGATGTACATATGCCAATATTTTAACAAATGTATGAAATGTCATCCTTTTATTTGAACATTAAAGGGCCAGATTTTGAGAAATGGTAGGCTCACAGGATGAAATTCATGAGATTTATACACCACTTAAGTCCCATTTCATTAATCAAATAAGGCTGAAGTGGGACTTGTCATTATTATGTATTATTATTTATTATTATTTACAATGGCCCCTAAGTGTCCCATTGAAATTATGACCTCATTGTATTGGACACTCTACAACCACATAGGGTATGTCTACCCTGCAGCTGAGAGGTGTAATTCACAGCTTGATTAGACGTATATGTGTTAGCTCAATCAGCGGCGTGGTCACAGCAGCTCAGGTCAGCTGCTCAAGTATGTATCTAGCATCAGTTGGCCACACTGCTATTTTTAAAGCGTTACCTTGATCATAGCTAGCATGTGTACATTTACCCACGCTAGGAATTATACCTCCTCGCTTCAGTGTAGATGTACCCATAGTAAGAGACAGGCCATGTCCTTCAGTGCGACCAGTCTGAATAGATAAGACAAGCCAAAGTTGGGAGAAAAGTCTATAACACACAAGCAGAAGATGGGAAACTTAGGCACTAGGTGATTAAAGGACTTCCCAAGATCACATAGGAAGTCTGGGTAAGAGCAGGGAATTGAATTCAGCCTTCCCGAATCACAGACTATGCCTTAGACACAAGAGGTAAAATCTTCAAAAGCACCCAAGTGATTTAGGAATCTAAATGGGACTTAGACACCTAAGTCATTCAGGCATTTTTGAAAATTTTACCCTAGATCATCCTTCTCTGTAGTAGTCTTGAGCATACAAGCAAATTTCACTTGGATATTGGATAATTGCACTTGCAAATGACCACAGCTGGATGCTTATACATAAAGTTACCCAATCCAAGAAGAGCATTTGTTTTGGTCCTATTTACAGCCTTTCTGCTTGCACCCCACTTATGTGATTAGGAATTATTGGGCCAATTTCCTGTTTCATTATATACTGTGCAATAAAACATTAAATGGATTGGAAATAATGAATATTCAACTTCCTAGCTATTAATATGCAGTAACTTGAAAAACCCTCTTTCTGCTCCACATTTCTCTGAATTTGAATTTGATTTACAAGTTAAGGGTACAACGGGTGTCACTTCTGGTCCATTCAGTCCCTTACTTTCTTACTGAAGTCATATATAGACATGTATAGGCTTGTGTATGATCATATATTTTGTGCATACAATTAGAGTTCTAGATGGAGAGGACTGTCATGTTGTCGCCTAGGCCAAACCTCCTCCAGCTGCAGGGCTTTTCCCTACAATATATCTCTGAGAACTATGCCCAGCATACATTTAAATGGCTTATGTGATGGGGCTTCCAGCAGCAAGTCTGGTGACATATGAATGTGAACAGACAGCCTGGCATAGCAGAACATATCATATTTTCTATGTGCATATGTAATCAATTCATCAGTTTGTCTTACATGAGAGGGCCATGTTGCGTATTAGCCAGTGGGTTAAACATATGTATAGATGGGACAGGAGTGATAGTGGCATTGGATGGGGAAGACAGCGCAGTGCCATAATGACGTTCTAGGCCTGGTGTTCACACCCTTTAATTATCTATGGATGGTTATCTCAGTCCTTCATTTCTTCATAGCCATATTTCATTTAACTTTTCATCTTAAATCCTTCCCATCAGATTGTGAATGTTGTTTGATTTGAGGTATTCATATTTGTCTGTAGGTAAGTGCAGGGGAACAGACTGTCCTATTGTGTCAGTACAAAGTGATTTGGACTACAAAGTATAGTCAAATGCTACCTACAGTTTTGAGGCAAGTTTCCACAAGATGTAAGCAAAAACCATATAATCACATGCATCACAGTCTTAGTCAGTTCTGTAATAGCCTTACTCAGAAACTAGTTCTTGGCTATTTGAGAGTAAAATAGCATGATTGTTCATTTCCTGAGCTGTCACATCTTGTGTTATATATGTTTTTAGTTATACTGGTGTATAGCAACTCCATTGAAATTGGTGACATTACATTGAAGTAAACCCTGTGTTCATGAGAGGGCTATTTCCTATAGATAGTCAAATAAAGCGTGAAATTTTGAAGTTCTCTTTCAGTTTTTTTTTTAACCCTTTCTCCAGCATTAGTTCAGTGAGAATTTTGCTAGAGAAAGGGCTGAATAAAAATTGAGTAAAGACTTAATGATTTGATCCAATGACGAACAGTTAGGGGAAAATATTGTCCCCTGATACTATGCAAGAAATACTTAAACATTAATGCCTGAAGATCAATATAAATACAACTTGTTGGCCTGGAACTATAACATTAAAAACATTGGGTCTTACAACATTTTATTATGCCACACTTTTTCTAAGCATATCTGAGCTTCAGTTTCCTCATGTCAAAGTGAAAAAGAATTTCTTATTAGTTTTTTTGATCTCCACATAGGGAGATTGCACATATTGCTTTCTGCAGTGAAATATTTCACTACTGTACAGGAAACTAACAATTTGGGTTTGTACAATGGCTTAGCTGCAGTACTGCAGACACTTAACTAGGTAGTTGATTCCTTTATTCCAATGGTCTGACTTGTTTCTCGGTATACTAGTATATCAAATGGTAAAATTAATTAACTTGTCACTATTGATATATCCTTGGACTTTTCTTTTATGTAGAATGGAGGATATATTCTTTCCAAGTAAATTGACCATCCACAGAAGTCTACATTTTTAACATAGACCAGAAGCAGCAAATACGTACTATTCTGCATGGTGTTTACTACCACAAGTAGTGCTATTGACAAATTAAGTTGGCTTCAGTGGAACTACTCATGGTAGTAAGCATTATGTCTGGTACTAAGCCATAATAACAGTACTTCTTGAAATAAGTTATATCATTTGATGAAAAATACAATAAATAAATAATCAGGTATTAAGTTAAGGGTTCTCAGAGATGGAGAATTAATATTAAATAATTTATGGTGACATATTAATAAAATTAATCATGTGATTACATATATACTATGCAGGCATGATAGCAGCTCCACAGTTAAGTCTGAGTCTAGCATTTTTGTTCGGAATTTTTGTAACATGTCTGACTTATATCATCTAGTCTGACTCCCTGTATAACAAAAGCCATAGAACTTCTCCAACGTAATTCCTAGAGCATGTCTTTTAGAAAAATTTCCAATCTTGATTTAAAAATTTTCAGTGATGTAGAGTCCACCATGACTCTTGGAAGTTGCTCCAATGCTTCATTACTTTCACTCTTAAAAATGTACACCTTATTTCCAGTCTGAATTTGTCTAACTTCAACTTCCAGCTCTTGGATCATGTTCTAACTTTCTCTGCTAGATTGAAGAGCTCATTATTAAATATTTGTTCCCCATGTAGGTACTTACAAACTATAATCAAGTCACCCCTTAACATTCTCTTTGTTAAGCTAAATAGATTGAGTTCCTTGAGGCTATCACATGTTTTCTAATACTTTAATCATCCCCACTCTTTTGGTAAATTTCCTATATGATTAACTCATCCCTGGTGATAAGTCATCATGATAGATATTCATATTGTCCTAGTTAACCTGTCTGCATGGCAATGTAATAATAATGTAATAAATGCAGAGGCAACCCCCTTTTTTTATATGAGCCATACTGCTGCACATGTATGTTTAACAGATATTTCAACCTTTTCCCTTTAAATCCATCTTCATATCAGTGAAGATACTTCAGTTTTGAAAACATGACTTTTATGCTCCAACCTGACTCCCCCCCCCCCCCCCCCCCCGCTCCAGTCCTCATGTCCACTACTACTTTATTTCAACTCTAAGGAAGAATTGCAACATTTTAGACATAAAATTGAGTCTTTTATTCAGCAGTTCCCCTAACATTCCTGAAAACAGGCCAGGAAGAAAATTTGGACTTGTGAGAAGATCCAAAGAGACTCCAGTGTTTTGCTTGTACTCAAATGCCACTGATTGCTGGCATCAAATGTTTCATGCTTTATATTATCTGCGTTTTCTATCGTAGCTTGGTCATGGGGATACGTGACTGGTATGTTGTTTGTTGCAGCTCATGTTGCAATCAGTTATCATCTATCATTTGCAAAACACACACAGAATCACTGTAACTCTAAATGTTCACATCTAAGATTCCATCATCTAGAATTAAGACCTTTTTGATCTGAAGTTGTGAATACTACTTCTTTTACTGTAGCAGGATATCAGGACGTTGGGAAGTGGAGATGGTTTGAGGAAGAAAATGCAGTGAAACACAGAGATGGCTTTGGGGGTTAATACTGTTTTCCTTATTCTAATAATGTTCCTTGTTCAGTGTTAGAGGAAAGTGACTTTTCTGTCAGGGTTTTCTTACATAAGGGTCCTATAAGGAAAGGCTTTTTTTGAAACTATGAATGATGGGGAAAGTGGAAGCATGTAGCCAGATAAAGCACAGTAAGGCATGTGTACACTATGATGGGGTGTCATTCTCCTGCTTGTGTACACATTCTCGTGCTAGCTGGTAGCGGCAGCGGACACATGGCTGAACCATGCCAAGTACATGCCCACTGGTTTCAGGCGGGTTTGTACTTGGCACATGTGTTATGGTAGTATGCTGCTATTTATACTTGCAGTGGCTCAGTGAGAACTAGCGTAGGTGTGTGTATACGAGCAAAGGAATCACACCCCAGCTCGAAGGGTAGAGGTAGCCTTAGAGTAATCGGATGCAATGCAGTATTAACATAACTGGCTAGCAGACAAGCTAATTTATTCTGAAATTACATGCCTATGCATACATAAACAGTAGATAAAGATAAGCAATTTCTCCTATCTTTGATTTGTAATGGGCTTACATGCTGGAAACATTAATGGAATAGTGTACAATAAGATATGAAGAATTAGATGTATAATATGAAGAATTAGGTTTAAATGGCAATTAGATTAATAAAATCTCATGATCACTGCTGTCATTTACTAAAGTTTATGCTTTGCATTTTGAAGAATGTCAAAACCAGGCAACAGCCCTCATTACCGATTGAGTTGAAATAGCGGTGAAAACAAGAGATGGATTTATTACAATCAAAAAGAAAAGAAACAAAAAAAAAACATTTTCTTTGAGGTCAACATTCTTTATCTCTTCTGCTTTTAAGGGACTTGACCCAAAGTCTGTGGGTTTTGTTGTTGTTGTTGTTTTGTGTCTGCCTGTGCATGCCACAGCATTAGAATGCAAAAGTCTCTTTATAATTGGAATATTGAAAACAATTCAGAATTTTTATGCCACTGCTCACTAGATCTAGTTAGAGAGGCAGAGAGAGTCACAAGTAGCCAACGGCATGAAACAGTGGAATGCCCCCCCCCCCATGTCAAAACATAACGAGTCCTAATCAAGTTTCCTTCTAAGGAGGAAACAGAAGTGTGGGGCAAATTTCCCAATCCCCTTTGAGCAAGTGGAGCACTTGCAGTACCTCACTGGTGCACAGGAAAGCAATTAATCATTTAAACAGCACTGCAAAGAGACAAGATTTCAGTAGCTCTGCAGGGGTGAGCTGATGGCCGGGATTAGTGGAGGAGCTATTTTCTTTTCTTTAGATGAATGCAGCTGTTTATTTCTGTATATTTAATATATGGCATAGGTGGCAACAGGACTGGATAGGCAGCTCACTCAATGATGAGACAAATCATAATAAATTAACAATCATCCAAGAATCATCTATTTCAAACATAAATCGGTAATATCATAGTAAGACCTTTATTAGTCAAGGGAAATCTTCATCCAGTCCTGCAAACTTCCAATGGATTTGCTGTTGAGCCCTTTGGTGAAGACATCATTATGTTTTGGGTTTCTTGCTTTGTTTGGATTTTTTGTATGTCAAAACTGCCTTCTTCTTGGTCTGGAATGTCAGGAACTTGGAATTTCATCAAAGAAAGTTTTGACATTTTGAAAACCATACAAGGTTGTTCTGAGGACAGTTGCACATTGAAGTGTGTATCTCTTTTTTGGGTTTTGGTTTTGTTTCATCAAAAAAGCAGGCTGTGCTTTTCACTGACATGTCAGAGTGTCTCCTGACTGTACCCATATTGCTAAAAGGACATTCATATTTGACATTTAGATAGGAAGAGATCAGTGAAATATGATCTTATCAGGACAGAGCAGTTTAAGGAGTCCCATACTATGGTGGTGCTACAGCAGGAGCTGATAATCAGAAAAAGAGCAGAAAGCTGTTGATAGGCAAACTCATAGAAAATAGCCCTTTATTTCACCTTATATTTTTGTTCTTTGGTGGGAGAAAAAAAATGCTTCCATTTTTATGAACAGCCTTCTTCCTTGAACAGGCCATGATATGTGTGCTGAGATGTGCCTACTTATAGATTCTTCAATTTCTTTGAACTTTCATATATTGATTTGATCTTTTCAGATGTAGTTTAGTTTATCTCCATCATATCAGTTGCTTATTACGTGAGGGCCAGGGCTAGGTGGCAAAATGCATTAGTGCTCTACCCCTTTTATCTTTTGAAAGTTGAGATCAATCCTTAATTTTGTTCACAAATGAAAATGAAACAGGTTATTTCAATCACACAGATGCACAAATTTGACTTGATTGGCAGTTTCTAGTAGCCTAGAGCTGTGCTAGCAAGTCTGTACAATGACTTTGTGTGTGTGCCTAAAGGCAGTACTATTAGTCCTCTCACTTTAGTAACCAGTACATTTACTCATCAAATTAAGAAATAAAAATAAAATTGTATGCTTTCTATAACTTGGCATTAGTTAGATTTGATGCACATTCTGAATTAAATATGCCTTGTAATGCTACATTACATTAGCATCCTACATTAGCTGGCTAAGCATATATTGTAGCCAATATTTTTTTCCAAAGATGGATTTGTATTGTATCACTGGTTGTAAAATGCCAAGACTTTTCTTGGTCACTCTCCCACTAAAGCTAGTTAGAGTTTTTTACCAATAGGGACTAAGACAGTCTTCGTAATTGGGCAGGGCTAAAACACAGAGATTTATTCCTAAAGAATGTGTTTTCTAGAGAGTTTGTATGACTTCGGAATAATACAGGCCTTTCTAATAACAAGAGTAGTATCTTATTTATGAAGCCAGCCAGTGCACAAGCCAAAAAGAGCTTGGAGCAAAGTAGGTGTATGTGTGCACTAAAGAACAATAAGTATTCATACCCCACTGCAAAAGTTAGGACAGTTGCAAATTGAAGAGTGCATATGTTAACACTGGCTTGAGTTAGAAACATCTTAGGCTAAATTGTGCTCTGGATCCCCCTCCCCCCAATCCCCATATGACTTCAATGTAGTTGCAAGATCTTAAAGCAGGGCAGAATTTGACCTTTCGTTATGTAATTCTGTTAGATATTAGCTCCCCTTTACAACAGCCAAACATTCTCAGGAGCATTGTTTCTGAAGGGGAATTAACTTATCAATAATGTAGTTTGGTGGCTAGCGTCACCCTGCTAGTCAGCAGATGTGGGGGGAGCCCCATTTTGAACACTCTCTGCTAGCAGAATCTCTCCCGACCCAATGTTTTACTGCAATGAAAGGTCACCATCGGGGTGCACTTGCAGGAATTGAGCCCCAAGTCACTAAACTATCCACCTACACAGTCTAACTGCTAATCGCTGTGTGAAACAAGATTAACTTTAATATGTAAAGATCAACTTAAACCAGCTTACTGGACACACTGATCAAATGTTCTGCTCACAGGGAAGATGGGCTCCTGTGCTATCCATTTCTGGGACAAGTCTCCAATATAGAGCTTTTTCTAGTTATCAGAGCAAGCACTTGGATACTGTGGAGACAGATGCTCCAGAATCCAAAGAATAACAGAGATATTAATAAAATGAGCTTATTAAAAGGAGGGGAAAGGATAATCTAGCGGTTAAGGTGGGTATTAATTCAGAGGGAATATATGGACCCAAAGAGTCAGAGGTGTTAATGTGAGCCTGGGGTCACTGTCCAGCTTTAAATAGTGTTAAACAAGGTTCAGGGTTTCAGCCTGTGTGGTACTATGGCAAACACACCATTAAAACATCTTTTTAACCCTTTATTAAAGATACAGAACAAGGAAAAACAGTTAAAGCATTTAAAATGTAAAGTATCAAGTAAGATTTTCATTTTGACAAAATCTTTTTTTCCCTTTTCCTTCAGCTGGAGAGTTTTTTATTTTTATTTTTTTAAACCTGTCTGACAATCTGTTAAGATAGTATAAAAGATGGTGACATTTGTCCTTCTGTGAAAAAGAGAAGAAGTTAGTTAAGATGGGCAGGCACAGTCATTGTTGCTGTTATTGTTACAGCCCAATTCCGTTTTCTTGGAGAAAAAAAAAGACAAATACACTCAGAAGGAGAAAGGAAAGAACAGCAAAGAGGAAATGCAACTTTTGGTTTTAGTGTTGACTTTCACTTGCATTTACTGCTGGAAAAACATAGACACAGCACATGGTCTTACCAGCCACTCCAAGATCTGGCAAACTTGTGCCAGCATTGGGCTGTTTAGGGCATTGCTTTTAGTTGCCTCTTTCTTACAGCAGTGTTACACATTGCTGCTCTGAATAACAAGCCCTTAGTCTCTGTGTTATATGTACAATTGGGATACTAGCACTTTCCTATTTCACAAGGTTGTTTGTAAGGATAAATATGTTAAAGACTGTGAGAGGCTCAGTATGAGTATGTGAGATAGGTAAAGTTACATTACATGTTCTAATTTCAGAAGAAATAGGATGGCTCTTAAAAGTTTGTTATTGAACACTGTTTTTTAATGCAGTTTTGCGGGGGGGGAGGGAGGGGCGTTTCTATCAATCTCTTATATCTTTATACAATAAAGAGCTGAGCAGGAAACTGTTGTTGGGACCATGGAGAAAGCTTGGTAAGTGCCTTATTTCATGGTTCTGCTTCCACACGCCACGGACAAAATACAGAGGACAAAACAAATAAACTGGGATTTTTCAAAAGCACCTCTGCAATTCGGGTGCCCAAGCTCCCATTTATTTTAATGGGAACTGGGTGTCCAAATTCCATCAATATCAGGCCTAGTATTTTTCCATTTAAAAAATGGTAAGCTCCCTCATCACACATCTCGGACACCCTGGAAAAAATCCTTTAGAGCCTGCTACTGCTCCCATTAAAATCAAAAGGAGTTTTGCTGTTGATTTCAATGGAAGAAGACTCTGGATCCTCCTCTAGGCCCTGATTCAACAAGATACTTAAACAAGTACTAACTTTAAGTCTTGCTGAGTTGGGGTCCTAGAGCCCAGCCAAGTGCCCAGGACTTTGAACTAAACATGGGAACCGTCTCTGACCACTGCAAAAGGAAGCACTATATTAGCCAATTAGATTAGAGAGTCTTGACATTTATTCCACCTTTCTGTCACTTGACACTAATAACATCAGGTGCTTTGCCGCTCTCCACAGGTCTCCTTACATATTCCATCTGAATGTTTCACTTCCTGTATGTTTTAATATACTTGATCAGGCATAAACCATTCCAGACTGTTATACACTAGGGCATCAGTGCCTTTTTTGTACAGTTTTATGTCGCACAGCCTGTTGGTCTTTTGATCACTACAGTGGGGTGTTTGGTAATGGGGCGAGGCATGTATGTGCTATTTCTTGCAGAATCTGGGAGGATGTTCATTTTATTTTCACTATTTCATTTTTCTTTGCTACAGAACTGATCTCTTATAAAAGATCAGATCAATTCAAGGGTTAGTTATAAGTCTTAGCCCCAAATGTGTATCTTGAAACATGTAAAGGTATAAATCAGGATCTCAGAGTGATCTGGTGAGTATTATATGCTTAGGTGAAGGTTTTAAATTATGATAGGTATAATTTCCCTACTTGCTGGTTGTCCAGGTTAGCTGTAGCGAGACTGGTAATGCTAGTATTCCAGCCCTGTATAAAACCAGGAAATTAAACTAATTTAGGTAAAAAGAAACCACAGATAACTGAAGATTCTCTTCTGAGATCCAGCTCCTCTGCATCACTCAGCTGGCATCAAACGGCTGGACTGCGGCTGAAAATTGCCAGCAAAAAATTCCCTTCTCAGAAAGGAACCTCCCTCCTAGTGTATCTGTGCCACTCTCCAGGTCTATATAAGGGTAGGGATAGCTCAGTGGTTTGAGTATTGGCCTGCTAAACCCAGGGTTGTGAGTTCAATCCTTGAGGGGGGCCACTTGGGGCTCTGGGGCAAAATCAGTACTTGGTCTGCTAGTGAAGGCAGGGGGCTAGACTCACTGACCTTCAAGGTCCTTTCCAGTTCTAGGAGATGGGATATCTCCATTAATTATAATTATCTCTGCCTTGCCCCTTTCTTGGGGATAGGGGTGTGGCAAAGCTCCTTAACAGACATTAAAGGAGTAGTGCAACTTAGAGCAGCCCAGCAGCTGCTCTGGGTCACATCAGGAACAACCTGGCTCTGAGAAACCGCTCCCTGTTGCTCGGGCCACCCCTCTGTGCCCACTGGCATTCTAGTGCAGGAGACAATCTGCCCCAATATCTCTATCTTAAATCTGGAACACATTTCTGTCTCATTTTAATTGTCCTTTACTGCATGGCTAGTGTCAGAGACTCCAAAATGCTTTTATCAGCTGACTTGACAAACTACAAACAGTTTGTAGGAAATCACTTTACCCAATACTGAAGTGCAGCCACCTCTGAGGTGAAATGCAGTAGCTGCTTTAACAGCACTTTGCAGTGCCTATAGATCTAATCAAATCATTAATAAGAGATCCTCCTGATTACATTGGATCATGAAGCTATTCTTTAGAGTAATACTTCTAAACCCAACATTTGCTGCATATAAAACCTTCTAAACCCATTCTGTTTGCTTAATATTTTGACAACAGATGAAGAACAGGCAGTAGCTTTTGGCTTATGCTTTGTCAAAATGATTGTCAGGGAGCTTAATGAGCTTTATGCCAGACCAATAGCTTTAGTAACATATGTCTCCAGGGAAAAAAAAAAATCTTACTCATGCTGGCTGGCCATATAGTACTTCTCAGCAGGAAAGTAGTATCTCTTTGCTTAGTTTATAAATTTAACCTTTAAATGTTTCAAGCTACCTATTTCAAGCTAGGACTTAATCACCCTTGAATTGAGCCAGTCCATTAAAAAAACTGTTCGGTACTGAAGAAAAATTGGAAGTGGTTTCTAGTGCAAATTGCATGAAGTGAGTAAACTGCCTCTTTTTTTTACTAATTTGAACTGCCTTTTCTTGCATTCGTTAACGAATTCCCTTACATTAGCAGATACTGAAATCAGAATTTTGAAAACTGCCCCTTTAAAATAAAAACTCATGAAAATTCTTTCCTGCTCCTTGCATCTTTCACAAAGAACAATTAGTAGATTACATGGTAACTAATTTCAAGGCAGAACAATTACTCTACAGGTTTGCAATATAGAGTGATGTGCTATGTGGTCACTGTTGTAATTTAAAATGGATTGTTTCCCTGAGATGTAGTAATTGCAGATTAAGTGATTTATAATTTTGTGAGCTACTTGATAATTCTAGAATATTATGAAATCTCCTGGGCATGTAATTACTACAAACCTTTACTTGACTTTACCACATAATATTAGTGTCCTATCTAGTATGATACAACATAGATATTTGAGCCTGATAAAATAAGGTAATGGTGCAGTGGTTACAGAAGAAAACTGCAAGGCATCCAAATAGTAATGTTCTCCCTGCAAAAATAAACATTTTTAATCCATAACAAATGGAAAGCTATGCTAATGGGGTTTTTCCTGACATTTTCTAAGGTTTTGTTTATAAGCATTTATTCTATCTCCCGCTGATTCTTTGTTTTGTAGTAGTTGTTTCACACATGCAATTTAATTCTCCTTCTCCAAACATTGACAGTGTTACAGTCAGTGTGTCAGCAATTTGAATAGCAATTCTCTCGACGTGGTTGAGTATGCTGGGAGGAGGATGGCATGATTGACACATATTTTAAGCCTTTTTTGTGCCTTAGGATTAGTAAAACATTAACTGGAAAATCTGTTCAAATGAATAGTATGCAGGCTTGCAGCTACATCACTTCATGCTGTGATCATCTCAGCTTTAGGAGCTAAGTGACCTTGGGCTTGGTACCTGGATGGCAGATCTATAAGGCCAAACCTAGGTGTTTCATAGTGGTTTTGTGATTCACTAGGTGGCATTCTTCCCTGTGAGTCAGTTTTGAACCAGTGCTCCAGTGAGACTTTTGGGGGCAAAGACAAAACTATCTTTCTGAGGAACCTTAAAACCAAGGTCCTGACTAGTTGTAATTAAGGAACACATGACATTCTTTGTAAGTATGGTGGTTAATGAGCGTTCTGGCCAAATTCCAGCACAGGTCAGTATCAGTTGGCTACATTGTTCTTCTCTCTTTCTCCTATATTGTGAAGCATTGCTGCGTGCTGCTAACTAGTTGTCATGTTTAGATTTCATTCCTTGATGATGTGATTCCCTGTGCATAGTTTAAATGTAAGTTTTTATCATGCGCTAGCCTCTTTTACAATGAAAGGTGACCTACAATTTTATTGTTATTTCAATGGCAAGTCTAGTAAGTCTTAAAAGTGTAAATATTTGTCTAAATTAATATTAAATGCTAAAATACTAAATAAATGGAATGCTATATTATTTTCATTACTTGCTTATGCTGCCTGATAACACTTACTGGGGGGAGATGGTAGCTGTTTGGTACAACAATACAGGTGTCCCATGAAAGCACTGGATCAGACTCTCCTCTCACAATGGTGTCAATCAGGAATATCTACTTTGAAATCAAAGGAGATGTGCTGATACGAACATAGAATAGTTGAGAGCAGAATCTATTCTGTCTGTATGTGAATTTTGTATACACTTGTATTTTTCACGTAGCCTGCTTATATATCCACGCATCCCTGCTTGCTACAACTCAGCCTATCTTCGAAAAATGATTATACAATATAGCCATCAATTTGGAGAGCTTTAACCTGTGCAGAATGCTCAGCTGTATTAAACAATCTGCCGCTGTGCTCTGCTTCAATGAACCCTCCTTCTCTTTGGCTCCTGGAAGACTTCTGCAGCTGTGTTGGGGATCTTGTTACTTTGAGCCCCTTGCTTTTCCCTGATTCTTAATTTCCTTTTAGTTTAACTCCAAATGACTCTCATTGCCCCTTTCCCTCCAAGTGACTTACCTGCTGTTCTGACCTCACTGCCTTTCCTCTCCCTCACTCAGTCTGTACGGTCCCATGCTTCTAAATGAATCTGCCTCTCCTGCCATTTTGACCACTTCAGCCAGCCTCTGGGACCTGTTCACCAGCTTCCTGTCTTTCCACATCTAATTAAGGCTGCTTCAAAGCCCTACAGAGTAACAGCCACCTCTGTGGTCTCTGCTCTCATTTCCTCCTATGTGCCATCTGGCTTCAGCTTTACCTGCACCTCCTTTTCCCATTCTGAATTATGCACTCATTAATGCTGCTTTATTGCTTGGGAATACCTTCCATACTTCAGCGTGCCACACATCCTATTTCCTACTTTCTGATTCCTCCATTAAATGGCGTTATGGGTTGTTAGTTGTCTCTCAGTGCCCATAACCAGTCATTTTACCAGCAAAAAGACCAAAAACCAAAACACAAGAAAACATCCAAACTGTCCGTCTTGCAGATAGTCTGGGCTCTAAGAGACAAGATTAGGTCCTTCCTTCTTTCTCCCATGCCATCAGCAGGAATGAAGGCTCTGCAGGCCAAATTAAGACCCGATTGACACCTGTTCAATCCAATTGCCTTCAGAGGTATAGCTGACTGGAACATAGTAAATAATTCTGCTGATGCATGTGGTAGTCAGCTCAGTCTTTTGTAGGTGGGTTAGCTCTGCAGGCCTATCAGGAACACAAGAAAGTGCAAACCTATGTTTGTCTAAAATTTAAACAGATGTGATTTTGAATACACACAGGGCACCAATCTGTTGAGTAAGAGTGAGCTATTTCTGCTCAGTCATTTTTCAGGAGTAGAACCATGTTTGAAATCCAGTTCTCCCAGGAATGCTTCCTCTCTTGTTCCTCTCACATCTCTGTGCTTCTCTCCACATCATCCTGCTCCCAAAACTGTCGTGTCTCCTCGTATTGTCTTGAATTGTTTGTCTGGTGAATTTTATATCGTAAGTTACTGGGGAGAAGGAACACATCTTACTCTGTGAAGGGTTGTGAAAATGTACAGTGCTGTAGAAATGATTTGTAATAATAATTAGTAAAGATTAATTATGTAAGTGGCATTTATCATTATTAAATTCAGACGAGTTTTGTTTCTTGTCCTTTGTGTTGATAGATTTCTCTGGTAGCAATTGACATACTGCATATTTTAAGAGAGAGGCCTTTAAGGCAAAGCCAGAGGATACTTGACAGACCTGTTATCTTCACAAGAACAAATGCTGTTTGCAAGGAAGATGGGGATGTGGGGAAGAGGGAGGGTGAGAGAGAGCACCCCGCACAGCAGCAAATATTTAATTAAAATTGCTGCCTAGGCTGACGAATCATAGCAGCAGCTGCTTAAACAGAGATTTGTCCTTTAAATAGCTTCAGTTAAATAAAAGGAGAAAAAAAGGAGTATAGATAGAAAAGCTCAAAGGACATGTGCTGTAACGGGGGAGCCTGGCCTTCATGCCCATGTGGCAATGGCTCTAGCAGTCAATTGCTCCTTTTTTCACCAACTGCCTTCATTCTGTACTGGAAGGCAGGGCCCTGGGCTGCATGCTGCGGTGAACTGCAGGCTGTGTTCTATATTGTGTAATCTTTACATAAAAAGAATCCATTTGTTAAGTCAAGCTTCTGTGAACAACATACTTGCATGGCTATTTATAACTCATCAGCGTTGCCAAAATCTCATGATTTTGTTGTGAGTCTCATGATAATTAATGCTTTCCTTAAAGCCCCAACTCCTGGAATCAAGTGGATTATGTGATGATTTCAGCCTTCATTCTTAAATAAAAAATAAGTTTTTAGCCCTTATGGCTGTGCAGAAAGTTTCAAGATGTTACCCCAGTCCACTTTAAAAGCTCATAAAGCAAAAGACAAATAGAAAGAACACCAAATCTATTATTTTGTTACATAATCTTATGATTTTAAAGCCAATCTCATGATTTTTTGGAAGCCTGACTCATGAGTTTTGAACATTTGGGGTTGGCAACACTGCTCAATGTAACTGATGCTCAGAGTCTTTCTGGGCCAGACCCTCCAAACTGTTCAACACCTCCTGGAAGTGTATCCATTCCCCTTAACTTCCTTTGAATCTAAATAGAAGAGAGGGTGGTTGGTATCTTACAGAAGGTGCTAATCACCTCGTAGGTTATGTTTTGGGATTAAATTTGCAACCTTGCAGCCTGATGCTTTGAGGAGCTGCGCCCCGGCAGTACCTTTGAAGTCAATAGAGTTGTTAGCATTCAACATCTCTCAAGTTCAGAGATAAATTAAAGGTCTATTTACCTCAAGGTTTTTTTTTTTAATCATGTTTTTGTTTTATTTCCTGGTATTAGGGAGGTTCTTTGAATGTCCGATTGTCAGAAACTTGGGGACTTGGGCAATCGTGGCGCGTGAGTCATGTCTAGGGGTTACAAGAGGAGTCAGATAGACAGGAATTGGTGCCTAGTATCTGAACTGGAGTCAGAGGTCAGGAATCTGAGCCGAAGTTCCCAACTACAGTCAGGGGCCAGATTTAAGAGTCAGATGTCAGGAATTGGAGCCAGCTTTATGTAACCCACATGCCTCCTGGGTGTGGTGTTCTGTCTCATCTAGTGGCACTGGGACCACTTAGAGAGAGATTAATGAGTCTACTCTACAGCCTTAGCTAAGAGTCAGTTGGCTTTTAGCTCAAGCAGTAGAGGCTCATGCATTTCGCTCCAGAGGTCCCAGGTTTGATCCCACACACCGACGATCGGGGGGTTTGACAGCATTACAGTTAGGAGCAGGATTATCGGGAGAGAATCAAGGCAGGGGCAGGGCTAGAAATAAGTAGGCACAAGAGCTATTACAGTGAGGGGCAAATGCTGATCTGGTTTCTGGTGTGCTGACTACTTTCCCACCATTCAGGCAGCCTAATGCAGGCCAGCTGCACTCATAACATTGCCCAGAGACGGGATCTGCTGCAGGCCCTGATTCCTGATGCTAACAGTGCTCCAGAGTTTTCCCATTTAATCTCCCTCCCTCCATTTCAGTGCACACTGCATATTAAGAACACCATCATGCAAATATAAGCTCCTGGTAACATCCATGTAACTTTAGAATAGGATACAATCTAAGGACTAGATCAGGGATCGGCAACCTTTGGCATGTGGCCTGTCAGGGAAATCCACTGGCAGGCCGGGACGGTTTGTTTACCTGCAGCGTCTGCAGGTTCGGCCAATCACAGCTCCCACTGGCTGCAGTTCACCGTCCCAGGCCAATGGGGGTGGCGGGAAGTGGCGGCCAGCACATCCCTCAGCCCGTGCCACTTCCTGCAGCCCCCATTGGCCTGGAACAGCGAACCACAGCCAGTGGGAGCTGCGATCGGCCGAACCTGCAGACGCTGCAGATAAACAAACCGTCCCATCCTGCCAGCGGCTTTCCCTGATGGGCCGCATGCCAAAGGTTGCTGATCCCTGGACTAGATTCAGACTTTTGGAAAAGTCCTGAAGAAGGGGATGTGAAAGCTACACCAACCATGGAGTAGTCCCTGAGTCCCTTCTGAGGGTATGTCTACACTACAAGTGGTATAGTGGCCCAGCTGCCGTGCTGCAGCTATGTCACTGTAGTTCAGCAGCGTAGACACTTACTACAACAGTGACGGAGGGGTTTTTTCCATTGCTGTAATAAATCCATCCCCTTGAGAGGCAATAGCTAGGTTGATGGAAGAATTTTTCCGTTGACCGGGCAGTGTCTCTGCTGAAGCTTAGGCTGGCTTAACTTTTCACACCCCTGAGTGACGTATCTAGGTCAACTTAAGTTTTAGGTGTAGCCTGACTCTCAATTCCATCCCTGCCTTCTCCTGAGAGCCAAGGGTTTACTGTTGGCCCCTAGCAGCATCAATCCTCCATGCCAACCAGTAGGGGAATAGAGGTAAGGCTCTGTCAAGTCCCCTCCCATTGTCTTCCCTTCCCTACCCATCTGATCCATGCACCGGGTAAGCAGGTGTGTAGCCCTGTGTATTTCAGAAAGCTTCTAGACTCAATAACTGGGTAGTCTGTATAGTGCATTTGACTTCCTCTTAATCCTTTTTGAGGGCAAGTAGTCTGAGTCAGAATCTAGTAGTAAATTTAATAAATAGCATAAAATACCTTGTCTGTGAATATTCCTATACACACCCATGTATACAGGATAACAGCACCTGAAAACAAATCAGTCACTGAAAACATTTCACTTCCAACTCTTAGTGGAAGGGGGCAAATGAATAGTGATCCAGTCAAATTATTTATTTAGAGACGCAGAACTACGAGCAAGTCCTTTTTCCTTTCTCTGAAAGATACTGTGTTCATATTGCATGGAAGTCCACCAGATTTCTTCAGCTTAACTGATTGATATCTGATACAGTACTTTGAGGGCAAAGGCACTAATGCAGAGCAATGTTGGGGGTAGTGGGTAAATCAGAGTAAGTTTTGGAAGAAACCTTCATCATTAAAATGTTAAACAAATACAATAAAATAAGCCTAAACAAATAGTTATTACTGCTGATGTTCAGAATTAATTTTCATCTTATCAACTATTCAATTCCCCTGAAAGCCTCGAAACAAAATAGGTCCATTAACACCAGCTATTGAAACAAGATGATGACCTGATAAATTGTAATATTATACTACTTAATATAATATCTCAGACTCTTCCATTAAGATTGTATACGCTGTACTCTGCTGAGATGTCTGTTGTACCATAACACTTCCTCGTATACCTCCTCTGAGATCATAATGGCTCTAAAAGAAGATAAATGCGATTTAATAGTGTCATGAACTCCCATTATGTATGGTTATTTTTCTTCCTTATCCTTCATTTTTAAGTTTTAAAGATATTCCTTGATTTAGAAAAAAACCCGTAAGCATCTAACTTACAACCACAAGCAAGGAAATGCTAAAGCTGAGAATCCGTCCTTCATTCAGTACAATATTACATGTAGGTATTAAAGATTTCTTACCTAAGAAGTTGAAACCACCTGGGCAAACTTGCCCAAATTCTGCATTTTTTTTACCCATGGTAAAATTCCTTGTATTTCTGTATATTGCAGCTCCATTGAGATGAATGGGAGATCCACTCATAAAAGAGAACAAAAATCTCTGAGTTGGTCTCTGACATACTATTTGAGGCTGGTGGAAGTGTTGATAGGGAAGCGGCTGCTAGCTTGGGGTTGCTCCTCATTCAGACAAAATTAACTGGGATTAGCCTAAATAAGGAATGAATACGAACTGCAGTATTTGGCTTAATGTGATGTATTTGAAATTTAACTTACACCGTTAAAATATTTTTCATATTATTTATATGGTTAAATGATTAATTTCCACTTGATTTTGTTGAATTAATCCCTCATATCTCTTGTAGCGTAAGAAATGATGGAAGCTTGATGGGTTTGACTTATCAGGAAATGCAAGCACTCTAAAAACCTCTATGAAGCTGGAAGAGCTAATCTTTCATTACATAGAGATGGGGAAAAATCAGAGGAAAGAAGTAAATACACAAGACTGTTGTCATTAAACCTTCCATTGTTATGAGTGAGTGAATGCAGTTTAAATTAGCTCCAGGTGGTGTCTTGGTGGATTTCACTTTCCAGTAACAGCACTACCTTTAGATATAAGAGTGGTATCCGTATAAGCAGAGATTTGTGCTGATTTTTGATGTTAAGGTCTGCTTTGTTTTAAGATTTCAGAATTAGAAGCAGCCAGCATTTTCCTCTCAAAATCCTCGGGGAATGTGCTGAGCTTGCTTATAAATATATTTTGTTGGGGGGAGGGAAATGTTGTGAAAGCTACTTTCATATCACAAGACAGTAAATTCAGACTCAAGACTCTGATATAAAAGGCAACAAACAAAACCTGCTGCCACCAGAACAATGCACCTTGCAGATAAGTCTGCCTTCCTGAGTTACATTAAAAACAACTAATATCTAATGGATCACATGGGAATAATAGCTATTTTCTATGGTTTATAGAGGTAATTCATTTGTAATTAAATACCTTTTTCTCCTATAGTCAATGTCATCTAGTTGCAAGTGCAGGGAACTCTCAAATGAACACAAGCCCCATGCTGTGAAAATCACTACACAAAATGGAAACCTCATTGCTGTACAGTGGTTACCACCACTGGAGTCAAATGATTTTCATGGCATCAGAATTGTTTCCATACTGTGAGTGGCTACGTATTTTAAATGGAGAGCTTATGTATTGCACTTTGCTATTTTATTTTTCTCATTTACTACCTGATAAAGTACAATGTTCATCTTGTGATGAACTTACAATAGATAACATATATGCATATGGGAGGAGAAAATATGCTATTTTAAACCAAACTTTACACTGAATGAACAATTAAATCTGACTCCAATACTGCAAGAAGTTATGCACAGGAATACCCTTTTCACCACAGGCACCAACTTGGTCCTTTCCTGGGGGATTCTTGACTCCTGTTCCGCCCCAGGCCCCGCCCAACTCCACTCCTTCCCCAAAGGCCCCACCCTTGCTCTGCCTCTTCCCGCCCCCTCCCCTACCCACCCCTTCCTCTTCCTGCCCCTGCCCCTTCCCTGCCCCCTTCCCTGAGCGCACCTCACCCTCGCTCCTCCCTGCCAGTGCCTCCTGCACGTCACTAAACAGCTGATCTGCAGCAGGTGGGAGGTGCTCAGAGGAAAGGGGAGGCATTGACTGGTAGGGCCCACTGGCAGGTGGGAGGCACTGGGGGAGAGGGGGAAGAGCTGATAGAGGGGCAGCCAGTGAGTGCTGAACACTCACCATTTTCCCCTGTGGATGCTCCAGCCCCAGAGCACCCACAAAGTTGGCACTTACGCTTTTCACTACATTGTGAAGACACTGGAACACTTCATTTCTGTCTGCCTAGTGAGCATCTTGTAGAGTATGGGTCTTAATGGCTAAAACAAACTGGGGGAGCTTAAAACCTGCTCCTCTTACTCACGCACAACTCCAAATAAAGCAGCATGTTACTTCAGTATAATATATTTATTTTTAACCATAGAAAGGTTGCATTGTCATAATTCACTGCAATTAAATGTACTGTATTTTAAAAAGCAGAGAGACTGGAGAGTAGGAGGGGACAATAAGAGAAAATGCCGTTGACAGAAATTTATTTTCCGATCATGACAGTTTGCATCAAGTTCATTTGGTAAAATCTGTTGTTAACCATGTCCGTTGGAAAACAAATCGCAAACTGTTTTTATTTTCTGTGTGCTGTTGACATTCCATCATTTCTAGTCATCAGGCCCTGTTGATACTTTACTTTGTATTATACTTCACGGTTGACCTATGAAATAAAATGCTAATCACTGCTGAAAATTTCAATTAACATAAAACTAGTTTCAGCCAGAAATGTTGTCAGCTCGCTTCCTCGATGTCATATTATAAGTCAAAAAGTAATAGCAAGAGAATAATGGAACACGTATATTTTTAAAGGCGGAATGTGCTCTCAGTTATACCCACAGAGCTCCAATTAAGGCTGTGTCGGTATCACTGAAGGCACAATCTGACCGACCATTATTTGTAGGCTTGTGAAAAAGCCAGGTGTGACAGGGTTCCTAACGGGATCCCCGGGGTGCAACCTAGGACTGTGGGACCACTGTGCCCCCTTAATCCCCTTAACTGGGCTGTCTCTCTCAGTGTTTTGCTAGTGACAAGCAGCAAACCCGTCCAGGAGCTGTTATCATTCAGCACACCAACATGTGGAGCCCCACACCCAGCTGGATTGCATGAATGCTCCCACTAATGAATCACACAGAGAAAGGCACCAGCCAAATCCCTGCAGCTTCCAGCCTTGTATCTCAGGAATATACCATCTTGCATGGCTCATCTTGAGCAGTGCAAATTTATTAATTAGTTTACCACTTCATCAATGGAAAATGGATGTACATCAGCCTTTGCAAACCTGTGCAGATTTACCACACACTTCAGGTAAACTTGCTGGTAAAGTTAAACAATAAAATAAGTTTATTGACTACAAAAGATAGATTTTAAGTGATTATAAGTGATAGGCAAAAAGTCAGTGGTTACTAAAATAAAATAAAATATAAGCACGCAGTCTAAATTCTCAACCCTATTAGACTGGGCAACATCTAGATTAAGCAGTTTTTCTCACCCCACTGGATATTGCAGTTCATAGTAAACAGGTTTCACCCTTGAAACCTGGGCCAGTCCCCTCTGTTGGAGTCTTCAGAGTGTCCCTGTTGCTTGCACCATAGATGGGGACAGGAGAAAGGCCAAGCATCTGGCCCCTGTGTTCCATTTTATACCCTTAGTCCATGTGCTTGGAGAACAACAGTCCAGGCATTGCTGAGTCCCCAGGCAAGGTTGAGCAATTCCCCTGGTGTGGCCTTATGCAGGTGAGTCATGGTGGACAATGGCTGTTGATGGTCGTTTGATACGCGCCCAGGCGTTAGTTACTTTCCTTGGCATTGTCTCTGGAGAGCTAGTGTCTGGGCACTTCCCAAATCCACAGCATATTTTTGTGACAAGCATAAAACACATTCTCATAACTTCATATGCATTGATGATATACATATTTAGATGCAACAATGGGATTCAGCAGATCATAACCTTTCCCATGATACTTTACATGGCATGATTTATATTCAATATCACAATTATATGTAAATGTGGAATATGGGGGTTACAGGGTGCTCTCCTAAGGTATAGAATGTCACATCAGTTTGATAATATTCCTTTTTAAAAAATATTGTCCAATCACTTACTGTATTTTTCAAACAAAATTAAAAACTCCATGCCTGTACATTTAAATCTAATGGGCCAAATTCTTCTCTGGTGAGTTTCACTGATTTCAGCAGAGTTACACCAAAAATGAAAACAACAAGGAGTCTGGTGGCATCCGAAGAAGTGAGGTTTTTACTCACGAAAGCTTGTGCCCAAATAAATCTGTTAGTCTTTAAGGTGCCACCAGACTCCTTGTTGTTTTTGTAGATACAGACTAACACGGCTACCCCCCTGATACTTGACACCAAAAATGAACTTATCTCAATATCTTTAAAACAATGTGATACAACAGATATGCTGTGTATTGTATAATTAATTTACAGCTGAGAATTATATTTGTAATCATGTATATATTTGGCATGGAGTAGTTTTTTTATAAGAAGTTGTGTAAGTACAGATAAAATGTATATTGTGCCTCCATACAATAATTTAAAATATCTCACAGTTACTATACACTGTGTCTTTATTTGAACTGGCTTCAGGTACCATAACATAAGTGTTAATCAGCTGAATACAAATCAGCTACATACATATCTATCAGAAGCTGCAACAGATACATGGGTCCCATTTACTCAATGGCTCAACTGATTTAAATGGGACTACTTAGTAACTTTATGCACATGCTTAAGTAACTTTCTGAATAGGTGTCTCTAATAGCAGCATCAGGGAGAATTTGGCTGCAAAGTATTATTGTGTTTCAGTATAATCTTAATAACTTGGATATCTACCTCAGTGGAGGCACACCTATTTATGCCATTTACCACCTGGCCTCCTGTGTCATAACTAGTGTTACATGAAATATTCACAGTGAACAATATATTTCTCAAATTTTATCATTATTCCTATCTGTGAATATTCCTAATACAGATCCTGATTTCTATGTATTTGTTTATTGTTTGAAATTATTCAGGGAATGTTCTATGGTGACAGGTTTAAGTGAATGGACTGGATGTTGTGACAGACCCAGACCAGTGGGGTACAGGAGTCTGGTAGAGGGCAAATATACTGGCCTCTGGATGAACAATGTTCTGTTTCCTGAGTGACCGGAGCAGGGGCTGCCCTAGATCAATCAGGAACCTGCTAGAACCAATTAAGACAGGCAAGCTAATCAAGACACCTGGAGCCAATTAAGAACTTTCTAGAATCAATTATGACAGGCAGGCTAATCAGGACACCTGGTTTAAAAAGGACCTCCCATCAGTGGGGGGGTGTGGGTGTGTGCAAGGAGCAAGGAGCGAGAAGGTGTGCTGCTGGAGGAGTGAAGAGGTCAAGCGTGATCAGGCTTTAGGAGGAAGATCCTGCAGTGAGGATAAAGAAGGTGCTGGGGAAGGCCATGGGGAAGTAGCCCAGGGGGTTGTTGCTGTCACGCAGCTAATACAGGGAATATTGTAGACAGCTGCTATCCACAGGGCCCTGGGATGGAACCCGGTGTAGAGGATGGGCCTGAGTTCCCCCCATCCCCACAACTCCTGATCAGACACAGGAGGAGTTGACCTGGTCTGTGAGAAACACCAGCAGAGAGGGTCTAAATTGGAAAAGGATCTGGCCTGTCCCCGACCCACTAGATGGGATACAGAGACTGTGGGGATTATTCTCTGTTTCCCCCATGCTGGCCAATGATGAGCTTAGCTGAGTGAATGGCAGGTTTGAGCCACTAGTAAAAGTGGCCAAACTGAGGGCTGCCTATAAGCGCAGGACCCACCAAGGCAGAGGAAGAACTTTGTCACAATGTGTATTGTTTACTGTATGTATAGCTTTTACGAGATGATGCTTCAAACTCAAGCTGTTGTGACTGGACACAGAAAGTCAAATGTTATTCTTCTGATCCATGATAGCGTGAGTGTTACTCTTAGAATTAGGTTTCCAGTGTGAATGTCCATGATTGAAAATTTGACATTTGCTTTCAGTAAATGACATTAAATACATGGTTAAAATGTACTGCTTTGTCAAACATTCCGATGCCCAACCCCTTGCTCACAAGAATATTCATGGAAAGTAAACATAAAAACGGGGGAATTTATTTAAAATCAGATAGAATGACTACTTATGAATTAGTCTTAGCGGTATTGACCCAGATCCAATCATAATACACATAACATTGTTTGGTCAAGAAGACTGAGAGGCCCAAATCAATACTGACTGGTTTTCTTTATAAAATTATCATCTCAGCTGTGATCATGTGTTGCCAGGAATATTGCCTACTGCTGCAGTTCTTAGGGACACAAAACCCCATTGACTTAAGAGGAGTGAGCAAGCTGAAAATAAGGGGATGATTTCCCACTGAAGAGGTAACTTAAGTTACTGGAAAAATATTCCAAGCCTTTGTCATTTTAAGACCTGATCCAAACCCAAGTGAAGTTGATATAAAGAACTGCAGCGGGATTTGGATCAGGCCTGTAAAGAGAAATGAGTTATTTTGGCAAAACCAAAGGTTGTGTGCTCTTTCGGAACATGCACTCCTAGTCGCTAATGAGGACGGGAGACTATGTATTGTCAATTATTGTAAATATGAAAAACCAGTCCATTAGTGACCATTAGAATCCGTGTTTTCTGAGTCATTTCTTTAGTTTTCAATCACCACGGGTGTGTAAAAGGCATGAAAGGCCTTAAAAAATAGGCTCCTTGTAGGTTGTAATTTAGCAGTGCAGTGATTCAGCTCATAGATGTCCCAAACAAATTAAATCACAGAGGCTGTCAGAAGCAATCATAAGGGCAGAACAGTGACCACAGGAAAATATCAACTACTGTAGACAGCTTTTTAGTAGATTGAAAGCATAGGTTGCAGTATACTGTGAGCCTTTAATAAGACTTCATTTTAGGATTATATGCAATGAAGAGATTTAAATCTACAGCAACAAGTCACAAACATACCCAAACATCTCCATTACATAGTCAATGACTATCATCAAGATATTTATATTTTTTCTCTTAGAGACTTGAAATGAATAGGCAGTCGCAAAGTGAAAACTTCAGGAGTGGTATATAACATTATCTGAAGTAACTAATGAACACACTAAAAGGCACTGAATTTGCCATGGTAAAATTATAACTATTTATGGACATAGGCCCAAATTTTCAATCCAGTCTAACCAGGTCTCTGGTTTTGTGCCTGTAGTTTGATTGGCACAAAGTTGATTGGCACAGATATCTAAGGCCAAGATATGCAAAAATGGGTGGTTAATAGGGTTGCCAACTTTCTAATAGTATAAAGTTGAACATCCCTGCCTCGCCCCTTCTCCGAGGTCCTGCCCCTGTTTGCTCCATCCCCCCCTCCCTCTGTCGCTCGCTCTCCCCCACCCTCAGTTTCACCGAGCTGGGGCAGGGAGTTGAGGTATGGGGAAGGGGACTCTGGCTGGGAGGGCAGGCTCTGGGGTGGGGCCAGGGATGAGGGGCTTGGGGTGCAGGAGGCGACTGGGGCAGGGAATTGGGATGTTGCGGGGGAGCTGGCTCCAGGAGGGAGTTTGGGTGCAGGAAGGGACTTGGGCTGGGGCAGGGGGTTGAGCTGCGGGAGAGGGTTCGGGGCATGGGGTGCCGGTGGGGCTTATCACGGCTCCTGGGAAGCAGCCGCCCGGTCCCTGCAGCCCCTAGATGCATGGGCGGCCAGGAAGGCTCCGTGCACTGCCCTTGCGCCCACAGGCACTGCCCCTGCAGCTCCCATGGGTTGCAGTTCCCGGCAAATGGAAGCTGTGGAGCTGGCCCCTGGGGTGGGGGCAGTGCACGGCGCCTCCCTGGCTGCCCATGCACCATGGGGCTGCAGCGACCTGGTAGCCACTTCTAGGAGCTGTGTGGAACTAGGGCAGGCAGGGCACCTGCTTTAACCCTGGACCCCCACTGCACTGCTGACCGGACTTTTAACGGCCCAGTCAGCAGTGCCGACCGGAGCTGCTAGGGTCCCTTTTCAATCGGGTGTTCCGGTCGAAAACTGGATTCCTGGCAACCCTAGTGGCTAATGCTAGGCTCCTAAGTCGATATTTAGGCACCTTGGTAGATGGCCAGATTAATGTGCTGGGGCCTTCGTAGCCCCAGTGAAGTCAATGTAAAGCTATTACTTACAAGTAAATGGCTTAAACTGTGTGTGACGTTGCACTCTATATGATTTTATAAAAATATGCTAATGAGTGAATATAATGTAACTGGAATATGCTTCATGCAAAAGGTGTCTTGTAAGGTATCATTATAATCTACTGAGTGTGGTCATCCTATTTGTATAAATGTTTCATATACAAGAGTGATACTAGAAATATGAAATATAACTCTGAGGGCCTATTGTAATTATGCAAAGTGTGGGCCATTAATAGTGATTTGGAATCTTGATGGCTCCAATCAACCCAGACAACTGACTGTGGTGGCTGTGTTTGCAGGCAAGTGTTCCTGTGAGTCAGGCTGGAAGGAATGAAGGCTTGGGGTCTTATAGTGACATGTGATTATGTCACCTGAACTGGAATCCATCTTTAACCTACTACTTTTCCATTGAGAAGTGGGGGGGGGGGGTGGGAACCCAGAGGGACAAAGGATTCCCGCCTTATGCAAAAGATATATATAAATGGGTGGAACAGAACAAAGGGGAGAGCCATCATGAAGAATCCCCTAGCTATCACCTGAGCTGGAACAAGAGCTGTACCAGGGGAAAGAATTGTGCCCGTCCCAGCCCGCGAGCGGCTTTCCCTGATGGGCAGTGTGCCAAAGGTTGCCAATCCCTGGGCTAGTGCAATCCTTGGATTCATAAAGAGGGTGATCTTGAGTAGGAGTAGAGAGGTTATTTTGCTTATGTATCTGGCACTGGTATAACTATTGCTAGAATACTGTCTCCTGTTCTGGTGTCCACAATTCAAAAAGGATGTTCATAAATTGGAAAGAGTTCAGAGAAGAGCTATGAGAATGATTAAAGGATTAGAAAGCATGCCTTATGAAGATAGGCTTAAGGAGCTAAATCTAGTTATAACAAAGAGAAGGTTAAGGGGTGACTTGATTATAATCCATAAGTACCTACATGAAGAAGAAATATTTAATAGTGTGTTCTTCAGTGTAGCAGAAAAAGGTATCCAATGGCTGGAAGTTGAAATTAGACAAATTCAGACTAGAAATAAGGTGTAATTTTTTAACAGAGTAATTAACCATTGAAACAACTTTCCAAGGGTCAGGGTGGATTATCCATCACTGAAAAATTTTAAATCAAGACTAAATGTTTTTCTAAACGATATAAGTTCTATGAATTAATTTGGGTAAGTTCTACTGCTTGAACTATGGGAGGTCAGACTAGATGATCAGAATGGTCCCTTCTGGCCTTGGAATTTATGAATTTATGAATTTATAATAAGAAAGGATGGTACAAAAATTTAAAAAAATATAGAAAACATAAGAACTTTATATATTCTAAATCTATTGTGCTGATTTTGTTAAATCTAAAAAAAATGTTTGGGTAATTGTTCTGAAAACTACTATGATGTAGGCGGAGATAGATGGAGTTTATAGGGCCACCAGGCAAAACAGTTTTCTGATAATTAAGTCATGCATTGACTCTACGTGAGAAATCTAGTGAGACATCAGTGGCCACAAGAAAAAAAAATTCCCTTAAATACTTAATTCCAGGAATGACAGAAAGGATCCTTGGCACTTATGGAAATATGTTCTCTGCCTCACACATTGGACTATATTTCTAATTTAGAGGAATATTTTAACCTCCATAAGAATTTACACCATGAATTGTTTTCAGAAGACTGGCAATATCCAAAATAGGGATTGGATATAGTGTCAAGTGAAGGTTATTTTTCCCTAGCATTGATATTGGATGTCTAAAAGCTTTCAGGTGAAATGGTCCCTATGATATTGACAGTTGAAGAAAGAGTCAGCATGGAGCTCACCTTCCACCCTTGCCAAGTGTTTTTTTTTAAATATTGTAGCTACAGAATACAGTAAAATCCTTCCAGCCGTTGCATTACAATGCAGCCAGTGCTTCACTAGCATAAATCTCTCTTGCTCTCTCTCCCTCAGCTAATGGGAGCTCACAGGTGAACACATGACTTCTCACCTGCTCACTGCATGGAAAAATGCCAGCTTAATGACCTACACATGCTCAATGGAATTCTCTTTTCCAAAAGGCCCAATCCCCCATAAGGGTCATTATCAGTAGAGTTAAACTCTGTGTGTCCCCCTGAATCATGGTCTTTAAATATACTTGTTCCAAGCAGCTAGTGTGTGAACCAGTGAGGGGAAAATCTTGACCAGTGTAAATATCCAAACTTCTTGACTTATTGAAATTATCCAAACCACTCGGATTGTCTTCAAGACCTGATTCATCCCAGGGGCGGCTCTATGTATTTTGCCGCCCCAAGCACGGCAGTGAGGCAGCTTTCGGGAGGTCCGCCAGTCCCATGCCTTCAGGGTACCCGCCGCCGAACTGCCGCCGAAGTCGTGGGACCAGCGGACCTCCTGCAGGCATGCCACCAAAGGCAGCCTGACTGCCGCCCCCACAGGGACCAGCAGGCCACCCGCCGCCACTTGCTGCCCCAGGCATGCGCTTGGTGCGCTGGTGCCTGGAGCCACCCCTGGATCATCCCTCACCCCGCCACCTTCCATACAACAGACTTCTTCCAAGAGGCCTTTTTTCCCTCCTCCCCCAGCCTGTTCACCAAACATGACCCACTCCCACTGTTATTAGTTTTCAGCTAACTTCAGGCCAGGAATCATGCACAGAAGGGGCAAACATGATTGGGGAAGGACCAACATTGTATTGTGTGTGGCAGAGATCAGTTGAGAGGCAGAACAAGTCGCAGTGCAAAGTGCAGGGAGTGTGGGGCAATTAGTCCATTTTGATGGGTGGAGTGGAGCAGAAAGATACTTCAGGCACTTCATGAGGGGAATTGTGGAGGGAATTGACGCAGAGGATTTGAACTTTTGTTCAAAGGAGGAGCTCTTTTGTTAAAGCGAGGAATAGAACAAGAGCTAGAAGGCTGGGGCAGGGGTGACTTTGTTTGAGGATGCAAGCCGTGGAGAGGGAACATTTGTCCTTAATTCACTCTAAGAGGTTGTTCAAATCTAGTGTGCTTTGGGACTAATTTCCTTAAGCACATGAGATTTGAGTTAAATGATAGTCAGTGCTCTTTAGAGGGGATCCCAAAATTGGTGGGGGTCACAAAGAGATACCCAAAAGATACAAGAAGGAGACTATATATAAAAACGTCTTCTAAAACTAGCCACAGAGTGGGCAGGATATGTGTATGATTTCCCAGCACAGCTGTGCAACTGTATTTGACATAACTGAAATTCAGCACTAGTTTTCTTTTGAGCAGAGAATGCTACTGTTTTGTGATTTGGACAAATATTAGCTGAAGCAGCATTTTTATCTCTTCTGACTATGGTCGTGCAGGAGCGCCACCATCTTTTCTGCCGCCCTAGGCGGTGGAAGGTCCCGCCCTGAAATGCCGCCCCCCACAGAGGCAGCGGAAGGTCCCACCACCGAAATACTGAAATACGGTCGCCGCCCCCCAAATTGTAGTGCCCTAGGCAACCGCCTAGGTCACCTAATGGGTTGCGCCGGCCCTGTGGTTGTGTCTAAGAAAGAGCAACAATAGCTCATTAAGCCCCTGTGGCATATAGTCCTTTATCTTTCCACTCCCATCTCATATCTGGGCCATGCCTGAAGGCAGTACTTTCTAATTACTGATGACTTTTATGTATAAACCTTTTAACATATAAGTTACTGGTAAATTAAATCTGAACCTAGCTAACAAAAAGGTCATCTCTGAAATTAACCATTACTAGGCTTTGGGAGTCCAGTAGTTTCATTAATATTTGCTGTACTGTACAGAACTTACTCAGAGATGGAAACTTAAATATTTTAAGAGGAAACAAAATTGCTGGGCTGATGATTGATTTAGCTGTACAATATAATTTCACTTGGTAGCTGTAGAGCAGTAATCTGAGGTTTTTTGGCTGTCACTCTGTTAGTATTTATGAACTATTTTAATACAGTAATTACATGTAGTGAAAATTACTCCCTAGGTTTAGGAGACAAATGGAAATTTAATATTTTCTCTCTTATTTGATTGCCCAATATTTTTACTACATGCTTTTGGAAAGGGTTATATACAATACAGGAATCTGACACTGCATGGTTCCTTAATAAAACTGGTATGTTGAAAGATTTGTTCATTGTAAGTAAAGGACATCTCATTAAATAAACAAATGAGCTGTCCTTAAAGCAATGAGTATTTACTATTAACTGAACAGCATAATAAATAATGAATTGCAGGTAAGGAACTATGGATAATTATCTGAAGTGAATTCAAATGATCTGCTTTAAGCCTTGGGCAGAGAAAAGAGAAAATAAAGAGAGACACAGAGAAGAGGCTAAGGCCTAGAATATATATAATTCATATACAGAGCAGTCATTATTGTATTTTGTTGTGAAGAAAAGTAGCTTTAGTGGGTTTAGCCCTTTAGTCTGTGGTAACGCAATGGGTTCCTCTTCCTCCAAGTCAGCCCCTTCAGTGCAGACTCCTGAATAAAACTCATCACAGGGAAAAAGGGCAGCATGATACCACTTTGACAAAAACACATTTCCAAGGTAAGCACTTTGGGGCTGCTCTAGCTACCAGCTTGGTGAATTGAACTGTTAATTTTACCAAGTCCTAGATTTTGCAAATCCCTGCTTAGCACATAGCAGACAGCATGAGATGAGTACTTTGGCACAAGAATGACCAAAACCTTGCACATAGCTGCCAGGTTTTGTGCAGCTATATGTGTGATATGTTATGCAAATTATTTAATGAGCTAATCTGCACATTTACAAATAATTTGCATATGGCACAAACTTCTGCCCCAAGTTAATGTGTGGGTCAGACATGGTGGTGGTAAGCTGGAGAGTTTCTATGGGTGTTCTCTGACCTGGAGGTTTTCAGGGATTGCTAGATTAGGTGGATGGATGCTGGAGTGTTGGGGTTGGTGGATGCTAGAAGGTAGGTGGAAGGGGCTGATGATATCTAGCTTAGCTGTGGGCCTGAGACATGACAGGGCTGCCTACTGCATGACTTCCATGCAAATTGCCTAATACTTGGCAGCCTGGTCTACTTGTCAGCTTTAGTAAGGTGAATCATTTGCCCCCTCGTTGAGCAGACATATGTCCTAACCTCCCGGCTTGATCACTATCTTACTGTTCGGAGCTCAGTGCAGAATGGGAACTGGCAAAGAAGGAGAAGGGCATGTCTGAGAAGACATGCTTTTAAGAGCTAGCCCTGTCATGCTGAGGTACTTAGCTCTTGATCCTTTCTTAGACTTGACACTTGCTACTGTGCAAGAGTGGCTGCAAATAGGCAGCTGAACAGAGTCAAATTCTTCACCCCTAAGGAGTACCTCACCCAGGGCTAGGTCATCGCTTTGAAATCTGCCTTAAGCAAGGGGCCTGTACCAAAATTGCTTTGCCCCAGGAGCAGCCCTGGAAGCCTACTGTTACTTGGAGAATCACAACCTGCCTCCCAGTCTTCCCTCGCCTGCTCTGGGGAAGAAGTAACCTGTTCTAGGCCTGTACCATGTCGGCTCCGGTACATGAGCCAGCACACTGGAGAGGTGATGGAGCCAAGGCTGTGTCCATTCCTAAGCTCCTCTGATCCCTCTCCAGCCAACCTGTGCAGGGATGTGAGGAAGTGGCATTGTTACATCTCCTTCCCTGCACCCTTTGGTGTGGGTAGCTCCCCTGGAAAAGTGTCAGGGGACACTCTATGCTCCTTTACTTCATAGAATATCACGGTTGGAAGGGACATCAGGAGGGCATCTAATCCAACCCCCTGCTCAAATCAGGACCAATCCCCAGACAGATTTTTACCCCAGTTCCCGAAATGGTCCCCTCAAGGATTTATCTCACAACCCTGGGTTTAGCAGGCCAATGCTCAAACCATTGAGCTATCCCTCCCCCTTGTGTGGGTGTAGTGACAGTCTAGCCTAGTGTACTTCTTCCTATATGTGAAGGTGTGATAAGCCTTGAGAATCTGACACACTCCCAAACCTAAATCAGAATTGGGTTTACAAGGATGGGAAGCAGTTTGGTCATAATAGTTCTATAGAAACCACACACAGCACAACTAAAATAATGTCACTGTTACTCTGCCTGTTGATGTGTTACACTTATTGCCTCTCGAGTATCTTGCCAGATACTTATCAGTAGGTAAATACTCTTGAAAGATGCTGTTGTTTAATTCACATCTCAGCTGGGTTTTACCTCATAAAACAAAACAAAAAAACAAAAATGACAATGGGCTCAACACAGCTGCAATTGGCTATTGCCTCAAGAAAATATAGCATCATCCATCTCAATGTGTTCACTAGTTCCCAGTGCTGGTGCAGGCAGCATTCTGCATTAGTATTCAAAACAGGGGAAGAGAGAAAGAGAGAACTAGACGAACCAACTAATTATCATGGTCTGCAGAGACAAGTCATGTGATAAAAGATCATGTCTCCACTCTAAACATTTCTGTCTCTCTATAAAAAGTAGTATGGGTGTGCTAATGGACTAGGTAACAGAAGCCACCTAAACCTTAGCATCTTCCTTGGATTTAACCTGAAACTCGATTAGATTTGATACAGTTCTGATAAAGGGACACCTCCTTTCCATGTCTCCCTCCCAACATGCTACCTCAGTATGCTTCTGCAACTCTGGCTCCCTCTACTTTGAATTTTCTCCCAGATGTCAACGAGTTTGTCAGTATGGATACCGGACCTTGAGAACACTATATGCAAAAGCTGGGCTTTGTTACCAGTAACATACAACTGGCAAGCAACTCTCTGCTCAGATGTTTGTGAGCATTGTGACAAAGTCATTCCGAAGAGCTACCATGGAGTGGTGGAAGGCAGATATATCAGCCCTAGAATGGTAAAGGCCCTTTTCCTCATGAGCTGAAAAGAAGTTACCTCAATTAAGGGCTGTCTGTGACCTTCCCTCCGGGCCCCCCGCTTCTGGTGTGTGTGAGAGAGGGAGGAGAAACGAGAGAGAAGCTGTAGAAGGGCTAGTGGCAGCTGGGAGAAAAGGCTTCTCCTGGGTGGAAGGCTGCTTTCCTCCCTATGGGGGGAATCAACGGAGCTAATGGACAGTTTGGGGGAGGACTGGAATCCGAAGCCTGCATAAGAAGGCAACACCCCAAAGAGGGGGCAAGGAAAGATATTTCTTTTTTGTGTTATGAACGTGCTTCTTTTTGTTTGGCCGAAGAGTACTCTGTGGGCCTACCTCGGGCCAACCTTATAAGTATTGAAAAATAAACCTGAGTGAGGAATAAAAACTCTCTAAAGTGGGACTGATTTACTTCAGCCCCTTCGCCCCTATCGCTAAGTCCCATGAGGTGAAGGAGGTGCCTTGTCACAGTGTACACTGCAGTTCTTCTGACCACCAAAGTTGCATTCAGGGCATACATTCGTTATAAATAGCACTGATAAAAGTCTTGATTTATTGCCTGTAAGCACAAGTCAGACAACAATGAGAAGGGCAGTGAACAGAGGAGAACCTGACACTGCATAAATAAGTGTTGGGCAGCCATCGAGTGACTGTCACCTAAGAAAGGACTATGTACCTTGTATATACAGGATATATAATGATGTGGTGAGGTATAAAAGGGCTGATTGTGATCGCATTGATTGTCTGGTGACTGTTACTTACAGATGGTAAACCTGGAATTGGTAAAGCCTTCATGCTTCACACCAGCACTTGTTCTATTGGCACCATGCAAGGTCCAAGAGGATAATCTATATAGAAAATTCTAGGTTTTTTTCTTTTTTCTTTAAATGCATCTCTTTCCTTCACCGGTAAAGACAGGCACCCTTACTACAGCAAGTCCAACTGTAGTCGCAAGTGTAAGTGAAGAGCAACTCATTTGAAGTCAAAGGAATTACACCGGTGTAAAACCAGTATAAGTGAGATGAAAACCAGAAATAAAACATTTATTACACCTCTAAAATATAGCTAAAATAACTTACTGTGCATAAAAGTGTCAAACTTCAGCATTCAACATTTTTGAGCCTTCCAGGCCTAAAGACTGGTGCTGTTGGTCCTAATGGAAAGATGGGAATCTTCTCTTTCCACTGATTTAAAGATTCCATTCCTAGCTGTAATGGACAATGAGCGATCAGATCTTACAGCTGCTAACAGAAGACTTAATATTGTTCATGCTGAGCTAAAGCCCATGTAATCTGAGATAAATTTTCACATTTGAGAGAAGAAATAGACATTTTTGTGGCATGTTGATTTAAAATATGGTGGCTGGTTGAAGCTTCTCAATGGTTTGGATTGTTAGAATAAGTCCCTGGAAAGACCAGTTAGTGGATGTAATAATAAACTCTTCTCATA